>NC_090650.1:358944314-359544314 GCF_040937935.1 Hyperolius riggenbachi
ACTACTCTCTTATTTTTACAGTTTCAAAATGTTGAAGTGTCTTCATAAATTTAATCAATTCACAAAATGTGTGTTCTAGTCTTTTATTTATATGCAGAACGTCTACCAGGCTTTTATTCTGTCATATTTTGGAAAATTATGACTTAAGAATTGGAGGCCGAAAATTCTAGAAAAAAATGTACCGCTTTTGACTCATAATGCCAGACACAAATGCACCGCCAGGGAGGTTAAAGCCAATGGGTACCGATCAAAAAAAGGAAAAGTCAGATACTCACCTAAGGAGAGGGAAGGCTCGGTCCTAATGAGCCTTCCCTCTCCTCTCTCGGTGCCCTCGGTGCTGCGCTGGCTCCCCCGTTCGCGTCCGCCGCCGCAGGGACTGAGGAGGTCTTCGGGAGCACTCGGGCTTCCGAAGACGGGCCGCTCCATACTACGCATGCGCGAGTGCGTCAGAGGGCGCTCGCGCATGCGTAGTATGGAGCGGCCGCGTCATCGGGAGCCCGAGTGCTCCCAAAGGCATGCGGAAGTGGCAGTATTTGACCGAACTGGTCGAATACTGCCACGGGGGATCCTGCGCGGGACCGGGCACCGGGAGAGGAGAGGGAAGGCTCATTAGGACCGAGCCTTCCCTCTCCTTAGGTGAGTATCTGACTTTTCCTTTTTTTGAACGGTAAACATTCACTTTAAGGTTTGCAGTAACTACTGATCAGTTTTGCACACTGACTTTGAGGAATTTTGGGGCTTGTTTGAAATTCAAACGTTTTAGGTCATTCATATAAAAAACTTCAAATGATTCCAAAACTTACCACTGCATGTACTCTCTTGATAGATAGTCATTTCTGCAGGCTACATTCAGGAATGTTGATGTGCATTTCTGTGTATTCAATCCTTAATTGAAAAACTTTACTGTAGATGAAGGTGTCTTACGTTCACTAACAATACACAATGTCTGATGCGCACTAGCTGTCTCCATTTGCACCCTAGTCAGCTTTCTATTGGTGCACCTCCTGCTCTTTTTTAACAATACAGTATAATCTCATTATCATAAACTCTGATATAGTAAAAATGTGGGTATAGTAAACTACCTTTCCAGGTCCTGGCCAATCTCCATTATAAGTCTATGGGAGCAATGCCTGGTATAGTAAACTGATATAATAAAACTTCTGTTATAGTAAACATGTTTTTTGGATGCTACGTGATGCTGACTCTGGTTATAGTAAACAGTGGGCGGTGCATGCGTCATACGTCAGAGTGAAACACATGGTTGGCTGCTCTCTTCAGGCTGGTTGCAGGCGAGTTGATGCCTAATATTTGTAAAACCCGGCGCTGGATTTACAGTACTGTACAAATAAGCAGCCTGGGGAAAACGAGGAATAGTGTGAACATAAATAAAAGCAAACGCAGTGTTACCACTTCCACTTTGCAATCACTGATAAAAGTATCATCACAGTCCTCCCATGGGATTGTAGCCACTCCCGGGTATCTCTTCCCTTACTAGCGATAATGCTGCTGGTAGTACATGGAGCGCAGTACAGGCTACTTTCATTTGCAGTGCAGATCAGAGCGGGCCTGCTCGCTGCAAAACTAAAGAGTGGAGAGTAGAGTGCTAAGTCCCGCACTGCTGTGGTATCGGAACCACTCGCATAACAGACGTGAGTGGCTTATTATGACTGGCTGCATTTTTAATGCCTAATACACACAATGAGATTTTCTGGCAGATTTCTTGCCAGAGCGATTATTTCCAGCATGTCCGATCTGATTTCCTATCGATTTTCCATTCACTTCTATGGAAAAATAGATCTGAAAATCGATCGGAAATCAAATTGGACATGCTGGAAACAACCGATCTGGCAAGAAATCTGCCAGGAAATCTCATTGTGTGTATTAGGCATAAGAGAAGCTTCACGATTGGCTGAAGTGTGAGCAGAAAGTTTTGCAGCATACGTGCTGCAAGTCCCTCCCACAGAGATATCAGAGCCACTCACAGGAAATAAGTGGCTGCCTCTGTTCAGCAACGGCTGCAATTTCTTAGGAGCCCTGGATACTGTACTAGCAATATGTCCTTACTGGCTATAATTAATCTTGTAGTCCACCAAATGTAAGTGCTTGTACTGGACCTCCAATGCGAGGACAGAGTTGCTCCTTTGCAGCAGAGAATGTACCAGTGCATGCTGGGCTATTTCTAGGACAATTTCTGATCTAGTAAACTTCTGATATAATAAACCACTTTTACTGGTCCCTTGGAGTTTACTATAACAAGATTATACTGTAGTACCGTTCAATGCTCAGTACAGGCGCCACTCAAATTCAAATTAATAGGAAGTGGATTGTATCGGATTGTGGAGGTCGGGGGTGACTTGGGAATATCCCCAGCGGGCTACTAGACCCTGGTGGTCATCACGTCTGGAGAGTGGGCTTCTGATTGGGTGTGGTGGAAGTGTACTGTGATATGCAAGAAGAGGGACCTTGAAACATCTGCAGAGGAGGAAAAAGACCTTGTGGAATTTGTGGGACTTTGTTGCTATTACATTTGAATTTGAGTGGTGCCTGTACTGAGCGTTAAAGTTCACTTTAAAAACCATTGCATTAGTGAGTTATTTAGGGAATGCTTTTATAAAACGAAATGCTATAAAATGTTGCATTGCAGCGTTAGAGTCAGAGGGAAAATGCAGGCGCTACGGAGAGATTCAGTGAAAGCACTTCACATAACTCCACGTGAAGAAGCATGTTTGTTTTCACAGTGTCAAGCAGCCCATGCAGAGCCCAGGCGCTTCACAAATCTGGGAACAGTTCAAACAAGGCCGCAGCGGCTCTCAGCTTCAATAGAGACACTTCACAATGCAAATATTGAATCACCTTGTGGGCTACCAAAAGGAGAAGGGCTGCTAATGAGCAGTTTATATCATTCTGCAGAGCAGAGGGAGCCGGGTGGAGCCGCCAGTGCTGTAAAAAGGGGATTCCCAGCCCTGCAGCCAACCCAACAGATTTCAGATGGAATAAAAATGCAATGAATGTTTACTTTCCAAAGCCTCCCACAGTAATCTACAGAGGATATCCAGTGGTGAGCAGTACAGTTGTAGGGAGCACCTAAATCACAGGTGAGCCAGTATGGGGGGTAGGGCTGCACGATTCTGGGTAAAAATCGAAATTGCGATTTTCCTGTTAGAAATTGAGATTTCGATTTATTCACGATTTTTTTTTAAACAAGCTTTAGCGGGGGGCAGGGTCAGGAGCCTAGCTATGGCGGGCTCTGTGTCAGAAAATTTTGCTGTGCATTCGCATTGCATTTCAGGCAATGCACATTTATAAAGTCTGAAGCCCTCTATGATGACCCCTCGGCTTAATGTGTGTGCGGTACTACTACTAATGTGCGGCGTACGGGACTCTTATGAGTCCAGTCCGGAGCGGCACACACAGCTTCACCAATCAATGGATAGCGATGGTATGACGGCAGCGGTAGGCGGAGCTGTACAGAGCGTACAACTCCGCCTACCGCCACCGTCATTCCATTGCTTTCCAGCGATTGGAGAAGCTCTGTGCCGCTCTGGACTGGACTCGCCCGACCCCCCCCAGCTCATTTACATATGGAATATGCACTACGGCGTCTCCCCTCAGCGCGTAGCGGTAGGTGGACCATGCGGCCAAGCACGGGCACAGTGGGCACTAAACTGAAAACCGCCGGATACTGACGATCCCTAGATCGTCTTCTTAGGAACCGCGGTTTCGGTTTAAAACCAGAAAATCGTGCAGCCCTAATGGGGGGGGGGGGGGGGGTGTTGGGATGGTGAGGGTGTTATTGTTGGGATGTGGGAAGACCCTGGAGTGCCTGGAGGAAACCCATCCAGACATGGGAAGAATATACAAGCTCCATGCGGATAGTGCCCTGGCTGGAGTTCAAACCAGAGGCCCAACTCTGCATGGCAAGAGTACTTTCCACTAGGGATTAACCTTCTTGGCGGTAACCCCGAGCTGAGTTTGGGGTAAGCCGCCGCGGAGGATTTCTCAGGCCCTGCTGGGCCGATTTTCATATATTTTTTTTTTAGAACACGCAGCAAGCACTTTGCTTGCTGCGTGTTTGGATCGATCGCCGCCGATGCGCCGCTATCCGCCGCGATACAGGGCCCCCCTTGCGCAGCCTGGCCAATCACCACCAGGCTGCGCTATGGGGTGGATCAGGACTCCCTGTGATGTCACGACATCGATGATGTCACTCAGTTCATCGCCATGGCGACGGGGAAGCCCTGAAGGAAATCCCGTTTAGCACGGGATTTCCGGATGGGCTTGATCGCCGGCAGCGATTGCAGGGGTGGGAGGGAGGCCGCAGGGAGGGGGTAATCATGTAGCTAGCGCTTGGCTAGCTACATGATAAAAAAAAAAATTAGGCTTAAAAAACATCCCGCGGTCGCGCAGCCGCAGAACAATTAACCGCCAGGAGGGTTAACAATGAGATGCAAATATTTCCGAGTTCATGCAAAATAATGAACATTTTTATGCAAATATATGCAGCTTGGATATAGACCAATTTAAACCTGGGTGGGACTTGATTGGTCCATTTTCAAGCTGCATATATTTGCATAAAAATTAACATAATTTTGCATGAACTCGGAAATATTTGCATCTCATTGATCATCCCTAAGGTACATACACACATCAGACTATAGTCTTTGGAAAATGAAATATCACAGACCAATTTTACCCCCTTCATGTAGTATGAGAGCCATACTCTACACAGTCTTTTCTATGGAGTTGAACTCCCCATCAGAAAAAAATCTTTGCAAGAAGCTGCACACACAAAAGATCAGTATCTGCAAAAGATCTGTTCCTGCAAATTGCATTTATAGTCTATGATATCTGCAGATCATCATACACACCTTGTTTAACTGACATTCATCTACAGATCAGACAATTATCTGCAGATCTGAAAATCCATCCTGGTGGATCTGATCTGCAGATGAATGTCTGTTAACCCTCTCGGGGATAATCCCGAGCTGAGCTCGGGGTAAGCCGCCACAGAGGATTTCTCAGGCCCTGGTGGGCCGATTTGCATAATTTTTTTGTTGCACGCAGCTAGCACTTTGCTAGCTGCGTGTATATACCGATCGCCGCTGCTCCGCGCTGATTCGCCGCTACCCGCCGTGCCGCTCCCCCCCCCCCCCCAAGACCCCGTGCGCAGCACTGAGGGATGGATCAGGACTCCCTCTGACGTCACGACCCATGGCGACAGGGGAAGCCAAACAGGAAATCCCGTTCTGAACGGGATTTCCTGTTTGCTTTGGTTGCCGGAGGCGATCGAAGGGGGTGGGGGGATGCCGCTGCACAGCGGCTATCATGTAGCGAGCCCTGGGCTCGCTACATGATTTAAAAAATAAAAAAAAAATAAAAAATAGTGCTGCGCCACCTCCTGGGCGATATAATTGTATCCCCCAGGAGGTTAAACAAGGTGTGTATGATGATCTGCAGATATCAGACTATGAATGCATTTTACAGGAACAGATCTTTTGCAGATACTGATCTTTTGAATGTGTACAGCATCTTTGTGTGCAGCATCTTGCAAAGATTTCTGTCTGATGGGGAGATCAGCTCCATAGAATAGACTGTGTAGGTATGGCTCTCATACTACATGGAAGGGGTAAAATTGGTCTGTGATCTTTCATTTTCCAAAGACTATAGTCTGATGTGTGTATGAACCTCTACTATCCAGTAAGCCACCATGCTGCCTCAGATAAATACAAAGCTGTATACAGCTAAAGACCGAGTGTGCAGCCACACTCAGACATGACATGAGGCGGTTCTTTGGTGCCATGTAGCCACGCTGTGTGTTAAACACCGATACGCATGGGGTTAGGCCTGGATCACACTTGTGTTGAAGTGGCAAACAAATCCGTGAAAATGGATCTGATCACGGATGACCGGATCAGTTTTTACTCCATGGCTACTTCATTTTGCTGCTTCTGTTCCGTTTCCCCACATCCCCCCCAGACCCCGAAAGTGGATTTTGCCTCTTAGAATGGTCCATTTCTTTGCTAGTGTGAAGAAACGGTCCATTTTCTCATTGTCCCCAATGCAGCGCTTCAACTTCTGTTTCTGTTCCACTGGTGTCAGCGGTCCGGAAACATTGCTGCAGAACCAAAGTTGCCATCCGTTCAGCAGATTGTGCGGAGCGGATCCGTTTGAACGGACGGATGTAAGCGGATCCATTGATTAACATAGGATCTGTTCCCATCCGTTACGATCAGTTCTCTTCCAATCCGGGAACGGACTTTTCTTTTACTCTAATGTGAACCGGGCCTTGCCGGCAGATAGGAGGCTGCACTGCGCACTGGGTGTGCAGTTCAGCTGTCCATGTGCTGCAACTCTAGCAATACTGTACAGTTTGTGTTTGTTTAAAAAAAGAATATTTATCTTCTGCAGTACATAGCCTTAACACAAACTTCACCACAGAAGCTAATCCCTACCGTGGTCACATCACATGCCCATCACAGTCTAAAGGCGATTCTCCATGCATATGATTATTTTTAGATGGATTTATATGTGAGGAAAAAAAACACAGTTCCTTATACATGACTCAATACAAGGCTGGTAGCTGCACATGTAACCTCACCCTCCGCATGCAAAACGCAGGCCTGTCAGCTGCAGAGATGGCAGGAAGTGAGGCCAGCTGCTGATGGGGGGGGGGGGGGGGGTGGGTGGGTATACACGCACACACAGATTTCACACTCTGTAGTGGAACTACACACCCATACTAACCAGCATCTGACCCTATCTGCCCAGGGCTCGCTCACAGTGCTGGCATTTTCCACAGCACTGTACAAAAGTACACGTAACAATTCATGTTGCCATCTATCCCTTGAGGCAGCTCATAACCCAATGTACCTACCATGGCATAAAGGACAACTGTAGTGAGAAGGATATGGAGGGTGCTATATTTATTTTCTTTTAAGAAATACCAGTTGCCTGGATATCCTGCTGATCCTCTGCCTATAGGCCCAATTCACATTAGCGGTGAGCGGAACGTATACTGTACAAATGGACCGATATGCAAACGGATCCAAGGTTAAACCAATGGATCCGTTCACATCCATCTGGAGAATAAAATGCTGCAGGGCCTATTTTCCCGGACCGCTGTGCCCAGCAAACCATTAACGGAAAGTTGTGCAGCTACAGAGGAACAAAAAGAAAACTGACAGTTTACAGCACGCAACACATGAAAAGGGGATGCCCAAGAGAGCAGTTTATAAAAAAAAAACACAGAGGCTGCATACATGGATATTATACATGGAAGAAGGGGCTACCCATAGAATGGGAGAAGCGCTGTTGTACATAAAACTGGAGCCACAACATTCTTGGCCAAGGGGCACAAAAGGTATATATCTGGCCTTGTGAGCAAGCCGAGGAACAGAAAGGCGGAGCAGGATGGGGGAAGCCCCTGCATTATCTAGAGGTATCCCTCTACATAGGTAGGTACCCAAATTGGGCACTTACAGGTTTCCTTCAATTTCCCCAATTTAAAGGTTCTTTAAATTGGAAACGTTGTGTTCCAATTTTGCACTAGTCTCTTCTTGCTGTTTGCATCTGTCTTTATAAAACAGCCCCAGTAATCACATATTAACATCCTTAGTTGTAATCCCGAGTCAGGCTCGGGATGGAAAGCCACAGCTCAGAGCGGTAATCTTGGGCCTGCCTGAGTGAGTTATATGCAGGAGCTGCTGCAGATCTCTCTGTGGTATGGTTTTTTTCTTCTTGTTTTTAGGGTCTTTAAGCTTGTGAAACTATTGCATGTCTTTTAGACGCTAAATCTGGAAATATTAATAAAGCCAGGGAGGTTAAAGATGATCCCCAAGACCCCAACCATTCAAGGCAAGAGGCAGCCACCATGCCGCACGGTGTGCTTCTGTAAACGATCTGCCCTGTCACACATCCGGCTGCTGATAGGAGCACAGTTTCAGTGAGATGGCTGAAGAGTCTCTGTAAACCGTGATTTACAGCCAAACATTTCACTTCACTACATACAGATGACTGTACTACATAACAACTGTTCCCTCCTGTCATGTAAACTCACTTCCTGTCCCCCAGCAGGACAGCAACACACTGCAGTACAAGAGATGTGAAAGGACTAATGCAGATACAGAGATAAATGTCGCTTTCCCTCTGCCAGAGGATAGAGGGGAATATTCCACTTCTGGAGACAGGCGAGTGTAGCTCATGAATGTTTTAGCACAGGCTCTTCAATGTGCAACTGAGAAGATGGTTTAATAAACACACATTAGTCTGCAATTAATGGCTGAATTACAACTTCCTGAGAGCATTAGAGACCTACTTTACCGCGCTGATGCAATGCCTAATTTGCACTCTAACAGACTTGGAGAAGAAGAAACAGAAGGAAGACTTGTGATTTACAAGAGCAGACATGCAGAATATAAAATCTGATAAATCCAGCCACTGGGAGGATCTGCTGCTTGGAAGCATAAAACCAAAATATGAAAAAAGATAAGCAAGGCAATTGCCCCACGTCAATTTTTAAGGACAAATATTTTAAGATCATTTTCAGGCACAGAGCTAAAAATGCCACATGACATCTTAATAATCCCTGTGCTCAAATGTAACCTTTTTCATCACATCATCCAATCCGGAAGCTTTGGTTACAGCTGAGTACATTCAGGCTGGGTGGGGCCACTGCTACTTGGATTGCATCATTCTGCTGCTTATACCACAAGTGGGCAGGCACAGATTGAATCTCTCCGAGGAGATTGCAGCCTATAACGCTGACAAGTCTGTGGTGCAGGTAGTGCTCAGTATCTGGGCTTCTTACCAGGTACTTTATATGGGATTTGATATCAGCTTATCCAGAAGCTCTGCAACTAAATGCCAACACCTATCTAGGTTAAAGCCCTGGTTAAGACTATCATTTGTATAATGTACAGTATAGGATAGTAAATATGCATTTATTATCAATGCTAAAATATTTGTGCTTTTTAGGTCTATTGTTTGCCAAAACTGGCAGGCTGCATCCAGTAGTTCCTTATTTTCAGTAGAGAGGAGATTACTGCTTCACCACACAACGGATGATTGATCAAGCTATGACGGTCATAATCGGTAAACGCATATGGTCAGATCATGCACCAGTAGTCTGTTTCTTTTCCATAGATGATGCTAAATATGGAGATTTAAGGACATTTTACTTAAAGAACCCCTATGTATACAAGACAGACTAGTAACAATCTTATTTTCGACCATGAAACCTAGCCATAAATTCTGTCCTTCAAGGGGGTTCTCATCTCCCATGGCTCTAGACCAGTGATGGCTAACCTTGGCACTCCAGCTGTAGTGGAACTACAAGTCCCATGAGGCATTGCAATACTCAGAGCTCCAAGCATAACTCGGGGGAGGCAGAGGCATGATGGGATTTGTAGTTTTGTCACAGCTGGAGTGCCAAGATTAGCCATCACTGCTCTAGACTCAAATGTGGAAGGGGAGAATAGATTTCTTCCTTGCTACAGAAAGTACATGATCTTAAAGATGTACTAAAATTGGGATATAAACACACAACAAAAGGAAGTTGAGTTGTCAAATGCCAAGCAATCCCTTTTATCACTATTAGATTTAAAAAAAACTCTTCTCGATACAAAACGCCTACAGGAGAAGATCTTTGCACATGGGGGCAAGTGTTGACAATTTGGCCTAGTACTTACATCCCAAACTGAGCTCTTCCAACATTTCCTGCATCCTAGACTCCAAGGGTAACTAGAGGCGTTTAGGATCCAAAGAGATCCAGGGCCCTTTTGGGCACTCTAGTCAAAAAATGGGTGTGGCCATGCACCAGAATGTGGGTGTGATCATAGGTGGGGCCAAATTTACTTGAACTTAAAGTGACACTGAAGTCTTTTTTTTTTTCCTTTTTTTCTTATTCATCCTTCTTCAATATTAAATTCCAAGCTGCATCACTGCATCCCTGTGGCAGAATGAGTTACTCATAGCCCTGAAATTGACCTGCAAAGTTCCACGACTTTGCAGGTCGTATATTTTGCTACCTGGTAGAGGCAGAGCTTTGCCCTGTAGCTCTGCTTCCAGTCCAGTCAATCTCTGCCGATTTCCCCCTCTCTGACTCTCTCAGTGAAAGAAGACAGAGGGGCGGGAAGAGGCGGAGATCGGCTGGAGTAAAGGCAGAGCTACAGGGCAAAGCTCTGCCTCTACCAGGAAGCACAATAATGTGAGCCCTGGAAGTTTGCAGGGCAATTTCAGGGCTATAAATAACTCAAGATTTATTAGAATTTAATGCTGAAGAAAGATAAATAAGAAAATAAGGTAAAAAGCAAAATGAGACCTCAGTGTCTCTTTAACAGTGGTCTAAGTAGGCCTGCCCAGCAAAATGTTGGATGAAGCCATCCTTTTTCTAAGTCTGGAGACATCCTCTGTAGCTGGCAATTCTCCCCCTATTATTCAAGTATCAGACGCTAGGAGCTGTAGTGTCGGATTCCTTCTCAGACGCTAGGTGGAGAAGCCTGAAAGAGAAGATGTCTGCAGAATCTTAAGACCAAGCGACTGGAGGTGAGTACTGCCGCCCGCTACCTGGGGGACATCTGGGGCACCTCAGAATAGATCCGGGGCATGTGCCACTGATCTTCGGAGCTAGCAACGCCCCTGAGGGTAACTATCTCTCACTACCAAAATCTAGTTGACATTTCAGCCATATTATGATTTTCTTTATAATATTAAAGATACATTTCATGACCTGGATCCATCTATGCTAGAGGATAAAATTTGCTCATATAGTGATCAAAGGAAATTACAGACTATACCAGAGGACCTGTTAGAAGACTTGACTCTGGTTTTACTGGAAGGCCTCTCAAGTATACAGGCATCCAAACCGGGGTTATTCCATGTGTGGAGCCCATTAATACAAGCACTCCCTGCAAACTTATGCAGCTTGAAAATGGACCAAATGAATCCACCTCAGCTTCATTCGACTGGTCCATTTTCAAGCTGCAAACATTTTCATAATTCTGCATTGCCTCATAATTCATGTATCTGTCTGACCATCCCTACCGGGAGGCATATCTCAGCCATAAGGGCTCAGGGGGATTATCAGTCAGGTAGTGTACAGCATTTTGGTGGTTAACTGAGTGTGTTTAACCCACAGCAGGTTAATTTGGGCGTCAGTGTTTGACTATTACATAGCTCTGAGTTTAAGCCAGGCGCTTTTTAAAGCGGACTTGAACTCAGAATTTCCTCTCTGCTCTAAAAGATACTCAAACGCATAAAAACCTTTAAAGAAAAAGATTTCTTTGTTACAGCCGATACAAATCCTGCAATGAATGTGCAGTGCATCTTCTTTCTGCTTTCATGGAAGCAGACATATTAACATCCTGTGCTTTCAAATTAGCCTCTCTGCCATGGCAGTCAGCTGACACAGCTGGGGGATCAAATTACAACTTGTGATTAGACATAGATGAGGGGAAATTAGAAGGTGAAACTCTCTAAATACATTGCAGGGTGCATAACTTTATGTTTTCCTTCTGCCCTGTGCAAGAGTTCAGGTCCACTTTAATAAGACTACGTGGCTTGACATTTCAGTCAGGCTATTGCCACACATGTAACAGGCAGATAACAAAACCTCATTATGCTAGGGCTTGTCACACAATGCACATTTTCTGAGGGGGAAGGGAGAAACAAAATGCCTGTTTCATTGTCTTCAGTTATGTGCGGAGAGGTGGCTTTATCACATGTAACATACACATAGGCCCAGCGCACACAACATACATGCTGGACTAGCTCATTCCTTCATAGAGGCTTATCTTGTGTCCTCTCTACTTCTAGTGACAGCTGGCAAACCAGCTACACAAATCCTCTGGTTAAGTGCTGAGCTGAGAGATCCCTGACCCTCCCCCTTCACCAACAGGGAGGGGCTCTCGAAAATTCCTCTCGCTTTCCTGCTGAGGCTGCTGCAGGAGACACAAACTGAAACCAACAAAGTGGATGATTTCTGCTGTGACAAAAGAATATTTTCTGTTGACTTTACAGAATTCATGCTCTAGTCAGGGACTTCTCAAAAACCTAACAAACTGCAACTTCACCCTGAACAAAAAAGTGCACCTATCATTTGTGCTGGAGGCAGGGGGTCCAATTCACTAGCTTCACCTTTTAATCCATACCGAAAAAGCAAAACGCTGAAAGTCAATGCTTTCTAATAATCAGATCAATCAGTAACACAAGTGGCCACACAATGCACTGTACTGTAATATGTTGTCACATGCGTGTGATGCTGTCCAAAACAATTATACAGTATGTCATGAAGTGAGGTCGGCCTCAACAAGCACAGCATGCAGTAAGTAAGGTGATGTCACACTTGCATGAGCATCTCTGTCCAAAGTAGAGGGACACACAGCAATCTCTGAGATAGAGGGATAACTTAAGCCATGCCCCTACCACATCCCTGACCACACCCCCTGTCACACCCCTAGTCCCGCATACCATAAAGATTTCCTAAGAAAAATATGTTTTAGAATTCAAACTACATTGGTACTTTCTATCCTGGTTCATTTTCCTTCATATTAACATTTAAAACTAGTACTGTACAGTGTTCTCCCCAGGCTCGTTTAGCTGGGTGCTTCACCTGGCTAATTTTGGAGACCACCCGGCTGTCATCGGCTCACCTCCTCATCTTCCTTCAATGCTGTAAGCATAATTGCACCGGCCCTGCATTCCCCTGTCGCACCCCACCCGGCTACTATTTCATGCCACCCAGCAGGAAAATAATTCTAGGGAGAACACTAGTAATATATCAATTTAAAGGATGGGAATAAAGTTTAGCGTCAAACACCCACATTTTTAGTAGATAAATTATATATTTACATAGAAAGAGGGACAAAGTCCTGAAAGAGGGACAAATGAAGAGGAAAGAGGGACAAATGAGAAGGAAAGTGGGACAAATGAGGAGGAAAGTGGAATAGGGCTCCCAAAGAGGGGCTATCCCTCCAAAAGAGGGACAGTTGGGAGCCATGAGCAATTTATAGCTATGGGATCTGTGGTGCATGAAGTTGGATGAGACTTCTGAAAAGAGATATCAATGAGATGCTAATAATTCTGGCTTGCAGACCAATTCTACTCATTTTTTTGTTAAATATCCTGGATTCAGCATCAGAAATGTTTCTTATAACTATATGTTACTGCATAATGGTATGTAGCCCCTCCATCCAGGAAATGTTTAGCCTAGGCAATGATGTCAAGCATCCTTCTGCCCCAGAGCACTTACAGAAATCAACTGATGTTACTGCTCACTACACAGATTGGAGGGATCCCACAGTGATGCACCTTGCCAAGGCTAAAGATGTCAGCATCACTGATACATTTAAGAATGAAAATCTGAGTGAGGTGAAATTTTCCAATGGGCAAACATTGACTGGATCTCCACTGGAGTATCGTGTCTGTTTCCTAATCAGACACGGCACCTGTGCTTGTGCAAAGTCCTATTCAAATCACTACAGCACATGCACGGCTACAGAGATTTGGATGCGGGTTGAAGGTCTTGGTTCATTTTGCCTTGGCAAGACAGCACTGAGGTAATTATTGAAGTTTACACCTATTCTCAAAGATTTGCTTTAAAGGACAACTGTAACAAGAGAGATATGGAGGCTGCCATATTTATTTCCTTTTACGCAATACCAGTTGCCTGGTTATCCAGCTTATTCTCTGCCTCTAATACTTTTAGCCATAGACCCTGAACAAGCATGCAGCAGATCAGGGGTTTCTGACATTATTGTTAGATCTGACAAAATTAACTGCATGCTTGTTTGTGACGGGATTCAGACAAAACTGCAGCCAAATAGATCAGCAGGGCTGCCAGGCAACTGGTATTGTTTAAAAGGAAAGAAACATGGCAGCCTCCACATCCCTCTCGTTACAGTTATCCTTTAAATGACACCTGAAGTGAGAGGGAAATAGAGGCTTCCTCTCACTTCAGGTGTCTTTTAGAGAAAACCTTTGAGGTTTGCTACAGCCTTTTTTAGATACTTACCTCAGAAGGGGGAAGCTTCTGGATCCTAGACAGGCTTCCCTTGTCCTCCTCAGCCAGGCCAATCTAGCAATGAGACCCAGAGCGGGTGGTGTAGCTGTGCATGTGCAAACTGTTGACGAGTGGATTTTTTGGAGTCCCAACACTGGAATTTGGGTGGTGGGAGCCTCTCTAGGATCCAGAGGCTTCACCTCACAAGGTGAGAACCCCATAGGTGCACATTTCTCCCCTACAGTTACCTTTTAGGCTACTTCCCCACAAGGAAGCTGCGTTTTAGGGGACGTTCTGGTCGCATAACGTGCACCTAACGCAACGCCTGGTGGTGTTGGATGTGGACGTCAGAGTGAGCCGCGTTGTGCAGCTCACTCTGGCATCCGTGATGCCGTGATGCGTACTCTTGGACGCATGCAGCATCACGTGGTCCCGCCAGCCAATCGCCGCACAGAGCGGCCACTCCAGGAAGTAAACACTGCACGTCACACCGTGCAATGAATATTAATTAGCCATGTGGCTGGCCGAGGAGGAGGAGGGGAGACCTCCTCCTCCAACACTACTGAGCATGTGCAAACAGTCTAACGCGGCTTAGCCGCTTATAACTTATAGCACGCAGCACTTTAACTTGACGTGCTGCGTTACAATGTAACGCAACGTAGGCACTGTGAACAGCCCATTGACTTTTCATTACTGTGCGGTGGGCTGTGTTACAGGCTGCACTAACGTGCGCCTGTAACGACTAACTGTGAAAGCAGCCTTAAGGTGTGTGTACAAACACAAATACAATCTCCCAACCGACCGTTCAGGGCAGAGTGCCTGTATGAACGTATCACTAGCCTAGCGGCTAGTGACACGTTCTGTTGCTATGGAGTGTGTGTGGGGGGGAGGGGGGGGAGAGAGAAAAGAAGCAGTGCACAACAGAGTGGCTTCAAACAAGAGGAGAATAAATTGCTTGGTTGGAACGATCCAGCACTCTAGATCTCTCACCCATGCATCAAGGTCACAATACACACTCTAGATTTGCAGCAGAGTCTACCCTGACCGGCTGTCTTGGCTGAGAACCCTCTAGCGGGGATATACGAGGCTCATCCCTAAATTAGCTCCAAATCGCCATAACTTACTGGTGACAATTAGGACCCTGTGTCAGATGCCTAAATTCTTAATATCGAAATCTGCTGCTTTATGCATCCCCCATAACTGTCCCAAAAGCTTACAGTCTGATGGCGCAACCACAGCCAAACATGTTCACAGAGGATAGCCAGTCAATCAACTTCTCATTTTGTTTTTTAGATTCAGGAAGGAAACCCAAACATGCACACGTAAAAAAGAGGGGGGAGGGGGGTTAGACTAAAAACTAAAACCGACCCCCAAGCCACTGTGTGCTGCCGCAAGAAAAAACAAGGGCATTACCGTATGTGCATTTTGATTTCAAAGACAAACTCCACATAAACAGTGCTCTGATGTGCAGCAGTCCACAATGTTACTGCAGAGTTGGAATGTCCACATCTTGTTCCTTATGGCTGGATGGTTTACTGGTTAAGGGCTCTGCCTCTGACATGGGAGACCTGGGTTCGAATCTCGGCTCTGCCTGTTCAGTAAGCCAGTAATTCAGTAAGGAGTTCATTGGGCAAGACTCCCTAACACTGCTACTGCCTACTGAGTGCGCTCTAGTGGCTGCCTCGCAATCGCTTTGAGTCCGACAGGAGAAAGGCGCTATACAAATACTCCCATTATATGAAGGCAGGTTCAGTATTAAGAGGCTTAGTCAGTCTTCTGCAGGGCTGAGATCTGCCATCCCTACACAGCTTTCTGTAACGGAGTCACAGCTCCACACAGAAGGTGCCAACACTGCTGAGTCTGTTGGTAACAGCAGCATGAAACTAAAAAGTAAAACCTGTATTGTCGCACAGTGTTCTACAACATGGCAAAATGACAAAATCTCTTCAAAAACAGAAGCTTTCCCCTAAAAATCACTCTCAGTTTGTCATTATTCCACCATGTCAGGAGGCGGTTCTCAGGAAACCGTCCCATTTTATGACTCTGGGAACTCAAAAATAGATTGTGGTTGTTTCTCACTTTAGGCCGGGATTCACAGCTGGCAAACCTCAAATCTAAAATCAGCTCGTGTCCAAGCGAACCAAAATACTTCACTAGGAACTTGTGCCGTTTCTTGCATTTCCATACAGCCTCCAGAGTGACAGGCAGGGGCTGCACACAAGAGGAGCGCAACACTTCATATTTTCCTCTGGCTTCCTGTGTAACTAGTAAGCAGCAATGCTGGTGCCACACTATGGAAAGCTTCTTCTCTTTTAGCAGATGCACCACCTTTCACAGAAATTTAACTCTGTTTATTCTATGTGGCATTTAAAAAAATAAAACTGAAATAATCCTAATTTCCCAAGCAAAGTTTCAAAATTGACCCTGGAGGTCTTGTTCACACATAGCTGGCACTTCTCGCCATCACAGATCATCACCTCCAACGCTGAGCGCTCAGTCACACTTCAGCTTCTTACAGGAACTGCGGTTACCTAAATCGTCTTCAATGTTTAACAGGAGACTTCCATGAAGTGTCTTTGGATTGGGAACTAAACAGGAACAAGATTTGTCATTTATACCTGTATATTCTGATTGGCTGCACTAAACAACTGCTCCAGTAATTTGCCTCATACTGGTTTTGATAGAAAAAAAAATTCCCAGTAAAATTAAACAATGAAATCATTTTTCCTGAAGTAGGTATGAGTGAAGGCATGCACAAGTCAGCATATACGTTTCACACAAGCCATGGTCACAGGCCCTTACGTTATATATGGGGTGCAATAAACTCTTGAGGTGGATGACAAGTCAATATGGGACTTGTGAAACAAACAAACAAAAGAAACGACACAACGGAGAGCACAATACGGTGTAGTATGTCAGAACAAGAGGACGTCACACACGCACCACATACTCAGGGGCGCCTTAACCACCTGTCGGTACAAGCGGCGGCTTGGAGCGGCATGTAAGAGGTGGGCGCTGCCGCGGAGGTAGACTGCGGCTGACCAGCGCTACTACTATTGGCTGCGCTGCCTCCTCCTGTCCTCAGTCCTGTCTCATATGCAGGGATCGTGGTTTGTTTACACCACGTGCCGCCGCCTATATGCCCCCCCCCCCCCTCTCGCCCAGCCAATAGACAGGAAATGCAGTGAAGCACACTGCTTTCCATGTCACTTGCTCCCACCCACTCCACCTCCTCCTCATCGTCTGGCCAGCCCCCCTCCAAAGCAGCAGCCGCACGGTTTGTTGTCTGCATGCGGCGCCGCCTCTAACTCCGCCCCGCCTCATTCAGCGTGACTATCCGGCAGGCGCTGGATACTGGGAGACCGACCGAGATGCTGACTGTGCCCCCTTTCCCCCTCTTGGCCCTGCCGCTGCGTGCATTCCCCTCTCCCCCCGCCTGCCCAACAGGAGATATATATATAGTATATATATCTCCTGTTTAATCCCCCTCATGTGTTTTTAATTGCATGATAAGCTCTTTTGAAAGCACAGAATGTTAACAATATGTCTGCTTTCCTTTCATGAAAGCAGGAAGTAGAAACAGTGCGGATTTATTTTTAGAATTTTGTGACCTGTAACAAAGAAATGTTTTTGTTTAAAGTGTACCAGAGACGAGAAGCATCTTTGGTACAATACTTACCTGAGGCTTCCTTAAGCACCATTAGGGCCGCTCATCCCTTGTTATCTCCCTGGGTGACTCCTGTTACCCGCAGTTGACTGGCCGAGTCACACTCAGTTAGGCGAGCTATCTAAGCTTGCGCAGTACAAGTACAGGGACGGGAGCACACATGGTGGGGCCGCACATGTGCGATGGAGCGCAACTCACCCATGTTTTCAGAGAAAACTGCAGGTGACAGGAGTCACCCAGGGAGACTGCCAGGGACGACCAGCCCTAATGGTGCTTAAGGAAGCCCCAGGTAAGTATAGAACCTGAGACTCTTCTCGTCTCAGGTTCAATGTGAAGGTTCTTATGCTGTCGCATATCTTTAAGAGCAGAGAAGACGTTCTGAGTTCGGAAGGACGGTGAGGGATGCATTCATTCTTAAAAGGCTGGAGGAAGTATAAAACTTTGTAATTCGTGATCTCTGGGTCATTTTAAAACAGTCCAACAATGTTATGTGCATTTGATCTGTGGGGGACATATTGGGCTCGATTCACAAAGCGGTGATAACTCAGTTATCACGCCTAAAAGACTTTAGGCGTGATAAGCCGTGCAAAGCTGAGTTAACACCGCTTTTGCTCTTTATCGCACGCAAAGTCCCGCACGCAATTCCGCGCGCAGCGCCTATAGGCTTTAATGGGCACATCGCGCGAACTGCACTGTGCGCCGGGAGATTGCGCGCGCAAAACTTTGCGCGCGGAACTTCGCGCGAGTTTCATTTTATCACGCCTAAACTGAGTTTAGGCGTGATACAGGGGTTTTCACAGGCGTGCAAACACTTTGCACCGCTTTGTGAATCAGGCCCATTATGTGCATTTGATCTGTGGGGGACATATTATGTGCATTTGATCTGTGGAGGACATATGTGCATTTGATCTGTGGGGGACAGGTTATGTGCATTAGATCTGTGGGGGACATGTTATGTGCATTTGATCTGTGGGGGACATATGTGCATTTGATCTGTGGGGGGACATATGTGCATTTGATCTGTGCGGGACATGTTATGTGCATTTGATCTGTGCGGGACATGTTATGTGCATTTGATCTGTGCGGGACATGTTATGTGCATTTGATCTGTGCGGGACATGTTATGTGCATTTGATCTGTGCGGGACATATCTGAATTTGATCTGTGGGGGACATGTTATGTGCATTTGATCTGTGGGGGACATATCTGAATTTGATCTGTGGGGGACATGTTATGTGCATTTGATCTGTGGGGGACATATTTGAATTTGATCTGTGGGGGACATGTTATGTGCATTTGATCTGTGGGGGACATATCTGAATTTGATCTGTGGGGGACATGTTATGTGCATTTGATCTGTGGGGGACATGTTATGTGCATTTGATCTGTGGGGGACATATCTGAATTTGATCTGTGGGGGACATGTTATGTGCATTTGATCTGTGGGGGACATATCTGAATTTGATCTGTGGGGGACATGTTATGTGCATTTGATCTGTGGGGGACATATGTGCATTTGATCTGTGGGGGACATATGTGCATTTGATCTGTGGGGGACATATCTGAATTTGATCTGTGAGGGACATGTTATGTGCATTTGATCTGTGGGGGACATATGTGCATTTGATCTGTGGGGGACATGTTATGTGCATTTGGTCTGTGGGGGACATATGTGCATTTGATCTGTGGGGGACATGTTATGTGCATTTGATCTGTGGGGGATGTGTTATGTGCATTTGATCTGTGCTGACATATCTGCATTTGATCTGTGGGGAACATGTTAGATATAAAACATGAAAAGTATAGAAAAAAAGATAAAATGTGGAACTTAATCATTACAGTATAATATAGCGTGCGAGTGTGTTTGTGTGTGTGGGTGGGGGGAGATAAGGGTTGGCACAATGGGGAGGGGGGGTTGGCGCAGGGAGGGGGCGCCACAGGTTTTCCCGCCTGGAGTGACAAAATGGCTAGAGGCACCCCTGCACATACTATATGCTGGCAGCGGGGGGTGCAAATGGAGGAAGCGAAAGATGTATGGGCACTGTGGCGGGCAACAGCGGACAAGTAAAGTATAAATGCACGCATGGGGGGTCATTTAAATTTGGGGGGGGGGGAGGGGGGAGAAAAGGTCAGGGGTTCGGTCTTGTTAGTTACATGTCACGATATAGAATGCAGTTACCGCCGTGCACCCAATCAAGACTGTCAGCCTGAGATTTACTATCATGTCCGATTGATACAGGTGATTCATTTCGACCCAGAATTGGCCGCATCGTATGTTCTTAGTGGCACCAATTTTTCATCCGCTAGAGGCCTCTTGCACACTACATGCAATTCCGATTTTTAAATACGATCCAATTTTTAATTCCGATTAAAAGTACTGCATGCTGCTACGTTTTTTAATCAGGATAAAAAAATCGGATCGTATAAAAAAAGAAAAAAAAAAAGGAATTGCATGTATTGTGCAAGAGGCCTCAATTAGTGCCAAGTAGAATAATGTATTGGCACCTTAACTTAGTATGATCTGTATGTAACTTTAGAATGGCGTACATGCTTTTAACTCTGTCCCCTACCGCTGGTCTCAGGGAAAAAGAGTTCATATTTTAATGCTGTGTAGGTTCCAGGATGAGAAAGTGAGGGACATGTTCTTCTATGGAGATACAGACAGGAGTAAAAACCCACAAGCATTCCATCATCTGCCCACACCACCCAAATCCACACTACGCATTTTGTCCTACAGTTTAGCTTTAAGGCTTTTAATTTATTCATTTTTATCCTCGGCGACAAATGCCATCAAAAACATATGAACTCTTATGTAATACCACATAAAAGTTATAATGCGGCTGCAAAAACAAACCAAATGTCACTTGGATACCAAAAGGAATACGATATTAACATAATGACTCAACAAAGTGTTCTGAGCATGGAGGCTGATCTGGGCATTAAAGTTGCATTGCAGGCACAGAACATGTAGGGCAAACCCACAGACCTGGCTGTTTGCTGATGAAAACTAAAATTAGTTATTCCAACAAAAATGACTTACTCTGAAATGGGGAGGAAGAAAACCATAGTTATGTGACCAGTACAGGCTGCTTCCTCGTAATAGACATAAAAGTAATGCTATGCTATACCTACCAGCAGTAAAAATGTCAGCATGGGTTAAATAGAATGTAAATCAGGGAGAGGAAAGATTTTACATTGGGCAAATGCTGACTAAATCATTTATACATAATTATTGTAAAAATGAAGCACTTTTTTATTACATTATTTTCACTGGAGTTCCTCTTTAAAACTGAAGGTATTTGCAGTTATTAAGTGTGCAAGAAAGGTTTCCCATGATGCATCTCTGCAGAATATAATCATCATCATGAAGTCACTAGAAACCAGAAACACCCAGAACCACTGAGTGCTAAGTGTGCCTCAGGCCTATTCATTTGCAAAGGGAACTAATCCAGAAAGGGAATGTGAAAGGGAATTTGACTGTTTTTCACGTCATCTTGATAAGCACGAGTCATTAAATGGAAGGCTCCTCCTTTAACTCTGTGTTCCTCTGTTATTTGCTGTCTGTTTTTCAGGACTTTGGACCCTGCATAGATCACTCGTCTCTCCGGAGGAACAGCAAAGAAGGAACTGACCTCTAGGTGGCACATATTGCAACTTTTTCTGCTTTTTTTTGCCAAAATTTCCCATCTCATGAATTTATGTGCTTTTCCCATGCGTATCCCCATTTTACTCCATATTACTTAGAAATACCTCAGTGCTATTAGCAAAATCATGTACAGTAGTAAAGACGTCCAGCAAAATATTAATGAGAAACTACCATATTAAAAAATGGAGCTGTAAACATGCGCTGAATTGCCATCTTCACATCCACTGCTGCAAAGTGGATGCATTTTGTTCAATAATGTGTGAAAGGGGAGGAGGATGTTAAGGTCAGGCGGATCAGCTCAGGCCGAAAGCTTTGCGTTTGCCCTACTCCATCACGTCTCTACAGGCAGTAGCAGTGTTAGTGAGTCTTGCCCAAGGTCTCCTCACTGAATAGGTGCTGGCTTACTGAACAGGAAGAGCTGAGATTTGAACCCAGGTCTCCTGTGTCAGAGCCCTTAACCAGTACACTATCCAGTCACTACCAAGGCCTTTTTTGGACAATGGGGCAGAGAGCTATGCCCCGGAAACCAGCTGATTCAGGACGACTGTGAAGATTACTACACAGACTAGGTTCCAGGTAGTTATACCTTATCAGGATTAGCGTACCTCTTGGTGTTTTGATTACATCATAAGTATACTTAAAGGGAACCCAAGGTGATAGGGATATGGAGACTTGGGGGAGGAATCAGTACTGCCAGGCAACTGGTATTGTCTAAAAGGAAATAAAAATGGCAACTTCTATGTCTTTTAAATAGCAAGTCAGTGCCCAATTTAGATACTTGCCTCAACAGAGGGAAGCCTCTGGCTAGTCCAGAATCCCCCTCAGGTGGATTACTAAGCTATTAGATAGTATTTTTAGATCTGTACACAGAGATTTTCTTAAAGCAGACAAACTCTTGCACAGCACGCAATGAAAAGTCTTTACTACACATATAGTTGCTGTAGTGTTCTGTATCTGTTTAGGCAGATCAACCTGTCTAATTGGGTCTCATCAGGAACTGTGAAGAGACTGCAGGAGAGCTCTGCTGAGGCAGATCTCCATATAGTAATCACTGTGGCTTAACCCCCCTTCAATGCCTTCTGCAAAAATGTAGGCAAGTAAAACTTTTTTTTAGGCTTTCCATAAATTGTAATTAACATTGTTTCCATAAAGGTTATCAAGCTGCGGCTAATCCTTGGAGCAGAAAGTGCTGTGCTTAGCTCCACTTTAAATATGTAATTCCAGTTCCAGAAACAGAAAACCACTGCTTTCAGTTTGGACAGGCCCAAATTCTGTAGCCTATTCTTAAACTGTTTTTGCATTGCATGGGGTGCCCGTTTGTCCACAGACTGACCAATATTCCTGCTTACATAACTTCTTAATGAAGCAAGTATGAGTGCTGCACTGCCAGATTCACCTCTGTGTGTTGAACTTGAGAAAAAGTGCTTTTAAAATAGGAAATCAAAGGAGAGGATTGGATTCTGGAGCACAGGGGAGATGATAAAGGATATTTTCAAACATACGTTTAGCTTAGCTTTCCTGAGGTCACATAATATAGGTTTTGAGCCACAGAAAATATGTAAATTGTTGTCATATAAACTCTGTTTACCTTATACAGTGGGGAGGGGAGCAGAGCTAGAAAAGCCATAAGAAACGGTCCATACGCCATCAGCAGAAAGTCATCTAGCTATTGCAAAGTTTACTGCAACCAATTCATCTATGATGTAATGGAGGTCTATATTGTGCATTTCACTCCCACAACGTATTCTCTTGAAACTCTTACCATGTTGTTAGGGCAATATAGGAAACACATTCAACGAGGAAGGAACCTGTCAGCTCACCACAACAAAAGTACATTTTGTGGTGCTTGACAATAGTTATTTCAGACGGACTTGCTGTAACTTCCTGTATGGACGCTAGAACCAGAAGCGCAAATCAGCAGAAAGTCATCTAGCTATTGCAAAGTTTACTGCAACCAATTCATCTATGATGTAATGGAGGTCTATATTGTGCATTTCACTCCCACAACGTATTCTCTTGAAACTCTTACCATGTTGTTAGGGCAATATAGGAAACACATTCAACGAGGAAGGAACCTGTCAGCTCACCACAACAAAAGTACATTTTGTGGTGCTTGACAATAGTTATTTCAGACGGACTTGCTGTAACTTCCTGTATGGACGCTAGAACCAGAAGCGCAAATCAGCAGAAAGTCATCTAGCTATTGCAAAGTTTACTGCAACCAATTCATCTATGATGTAATGGAGGTCTATATTGTGCATTTCACTCCCACAACGTATTCTCTTGAAACTCTTACCATGTTGTTAGGGCAATATAGGAAACACATTCAACGAGGAAGGAACCTGTCAGCTCACCACAACAAAAGTACATTTTGTGGTGCTTGACAATAGTTATTTCAGACGGACTTGCTGTAACTTCCTGTATGGACGCTAGAACCAGAAGCGCAAATCATTCTGTACAAAAGTCACTCCTAAAATGATAAAGAGAGAGACTGCTTTTGTAAGAGATCTCATCCTACACTGGAAACTCCTGGTGACCCAATCTTCTGGAATTATCCTGCCCTTATTGGGAAAATAATCATTGCTGACGCACCAGAAATCAGGGTTTAGCATTGCCAAAGTTTGCTGCAAGCCTTCTAATCAACAAATGCATTATTCTTTCAGTCAAGAAACACAAATGATTAGAAAACAGACAGCATTAGTGTCAAGGTCTCAGATTTTAAAGACGCAATTATATAAATCCATTACTATACCCTGAAAAGACGAGTTTATTAAAAGTACTATTTTTTTTAGCAGTATACAATTGTGTTTCTTTCTTCCTGGGGGTGTTGTGGGGGGCAGGGTGTGAATGGGTGCGCCCAGCGGTGGCAGCGTCTGGGGGGCTTGTCTGCGCCCTCCCCCCCTATTGGTGTGTTTGCTCCCAGGACATGCAATTTGCACCACAGGTAAGTAAATTCGCAAAGGTAGGGAATCTATCCTTGAAGGGGGGGGCAGCATGGGTGGTCCCCCCCCCCCCCGGGCACCGGCCATGTCCGGGGGGTGTGCTGGCCATGCTCTCTCGCTCCCCCCTCCCTGAGGGGCAGTTGCAGCGCTCCCGGGCAATGGCTATGGATGCCTGGTGGGTGTGTCTGCACTGCCCTTCATTTCTTGGGAGTACAAGGAGGCCTACACGCAGCACCCCTGTTGAGATGCAATGTATATTGCGTGGGCCAACTCCTGCAGGAAACGCAGGTGGATAGTTTAGATCCTGCAAATTCTGGTGGGCGAATGCAGTATGCAAACACTTTGACATTTTAATTATTCAATAGACTTGAGGCAGCCAGTATTTAAGTCAGGAGTTGACTGGTCAAAGCACACATCCTTTTCTCATGTGCAGCATACTGTAGTTAAGCTGAATACTCACCTTGCGACTAAGGAAGATGGATCACCGTGGGGTCCCACAACAAGAGCTTCCTGATCCATCTTCCGCCGGCTGGTATGCACTACGTCACACGACAGGCACAAACGGGAAGTCAAGCGATCGCGGTGCTTTGCATGGAGTTGTAGGGGATTTTAAAGATCCAATCCGCCGTGACGATCATTGTCGCCACACATCACTAAAAACCGTTCGCGTGACCGTGTCCCTGTACCCACGTCACAAGATCACAGAAACGACCGCTCGTCTATCAAAAAAAAAAAAAAAACAACAACCAGTCATTGGAAAAATAGTCAGAAAAATAGCGAGGTGGGAACGGGCCTTTAGGGTATACTATAGCCCAACTCCAATGCCCAAGTGAACACTGTGCCGCCACAGGCTGCAGCCTATGGCGGCTCCCAAATTACCAGGCACACCTCGCGCCTAATTTACCTGTCCCTGCCTGTGACATTCTGACACCTGTGATTAGTTCCAATTCTGAATTCTCATTACCCTCTCACCTATACCATACGGAAGCACATCGCTTACCCATCCTCTTTATTTATAGAACAAGTCTCCCTCCCTTGCCTGTGTTTATAAATGAAGCGGTTGTGCTATAGTATATAGTGTATGTGTCACACACTGCTGTAGCTTTTGATGTGTGCTGTGTGACAGAATTGATAGCTTGTCCCCTCTCTGTCACTGGTGACTCAGCAGAGAATCGCTGGTGACGTTAGCAACAGAATGACTACACTGAAAATAAAAATAGTGAATGTCAGGAGGGATTGTAGCTGAAACATGCTTACTAAAGAGGGTGAATGAGATGCTTATGTTCTGAGAGGGTTCAAGACAGCAAAAAATATTTAGAATGTGTATGGCGGCCCCCCAACTCGTACCGATCCAGCCTGCCCAGTTATCTCGTCCCCAGCGCTGGCCAAGTCCATTGTCTCTCTCTCATTACCTCTCCCGCCCTGTAGGGCTCCTTCATGAGCTGTGCATTGTCTTTCCACCCCCCTCCATAGCAATTGCCTAGAGACTAGTGATGTATCTGTACAACACTAGCCTTTTGAACAGTCACCCAAAAGGTCAAGTCACGATTTCTGCTGACGACAGAACTCTACTCACAGCCCTGTTTCTGGGGGTGGGCGAGGCGTGTGTACGACTGGGTCGCAGTGAGGGGGGGGCGCAGTGATCACACGTGGACTCAGCCGCGGGGATGGGGCCCGACTACTCCCTCCCTCTCCTTGGGACCCCTCTCCGTGCTCCCCCTCCACTTAAGGAGATTTATGGCAGTGGAAGCGGCTGCATTAAAATGCACCTCCTTCTGGGCTCCACGCGAAGTTCACTTACCGCCAGGCTCTGTCTCCAGTGCTGCTCACTACTTCCACTAAACAGGAAGTAGTGAGCTGCAGTGGAGACAGAGCAGCCCATTTTTACACCCCCGCTCTGGGAGCAATTTTACCTAGAAACTGCCTGGTTTACTCATGTCTGTACTCTAGAGGGGATATCAAACCTATTTACTTTAGCTATACAGAATATTGCAAGCGTGAATGGCTTACATTGTTCTATGTGCAGTGTTACTAACAGAAACTGGCAAATGGTTGCTGCCAGTTAGTGCATTAGAGCAGCTGTTTAAAAATGAGAAGGCGTGACTCCTCCTCTGTGTAGAAAGCTAGGCGTTTCTGTGCGGTCTTTTCTCCAAGGAGATTATTTATGTCATGGATTCAGAAATTCTTTTGAGACTGCAAGTTGAAACGACAATATAAAAAGACAGGGGCAACACTGTTCTAGATCTAAGGCAATTCTATAATGAAAGTGGTATTTCCAGTTAAATATAGATGAACCACAACACAAAGCATGCATACGACCATACAGCGCAATGCAGGCAAGGATAGACACTGTGAACTCATAGGGATACAGAAAAGAACTCACCTTTCTTTACACTTGAAGTGGGCCCTGAAATGCCCAGATGTAGCCACAAAAAACGTGAGATTCAGACATCATTTCATTCGCTGAAACAGAGAAACACAATACATACACATAAAAATGTGATTCAGTCTACTAGGCTCTTGCTCAAACATAAAAAAAAAAACATGCAGTTAGGTGTAAGCAGAGGTTTAATAGCCATACATAACATTAGAGAGCACAGCATTTGCATACTCTGCACGACTGTTACCAAAGGGTGTTGGTTTAGTTAAAGTGGCACTCCAACCAGAGCCTTTAATGTTTGCTTTAGATACAAATGGAAGGTGAACAAACCATTATCCGGTCCCTACTGCAACAATGTTTCCTTCTTTTTTTCACCAATGACTCACAACAAGGAAATAATATCCAACAGGGCTCTGATAGCAGTACCAAAGAATCACTGTACTCCTTCCCTGCAGTGCCATAGTACTTTTATTGCTGTATGACTGGATGGAGAGATTAAAGGACAACTGTAGCAAGAGGGATATGGAGGCTGCCATATTTATTTCCTTTTAAACAATACCAGTTGCCTGGCTATAACAAATTCAAACTGTGCAAGCGCTGAACACACCCACCCATGGAAGTAGAGGTCGAGTGAGTGGGGATCTTTACAGAGGGGACATAGACACCCTGAAAGACAGCAGAACTACAGCAAGAGACCTGGTACACTGCTACAGGCTGGAAACAGCCCCTGGTAAGCAACTCTAAACTCCCCACTTTGGATATCCTTTACCAATAAAGTTGTATACACCAGCACAAATAATTTGTCACCCATTGAGACTGGATAAGACTGAGGAATTCCAGGAAAGTCCTATTTAGGAGTAAAACTTTATACACAATTGTTTATTTGGTCAATTTATTTTAACTTTATCCCTGGTACAGACCATGTAATTTCCCGTCAGACGGGACAAACCGATAATTTCTGACAGATCCGATCAGGTTTCCGTTCGATTTTGTACATAAGTGATTGAAAAAACGAATGGAAATATGATCGGACCAGCTGGAAATTATAGATCTGACCCATCGATCTGATAAGGAATTGCATGGTGTGTACCAGGCATCAGGTTTGCTTTAGGGTTCGTTTCCACTATCGTGAATTCGCATGCGTCCAACGCATGCGGATTCGCACATGTAATGCAAGTGGATGGGCCCGTTTCCACTGTAGCGTTGTTGAGGTTCGTTTTTTTCAGCGGTGAAAAAACGCACAAAAGACCGCATGTGAATTCGCGGCAAAAACGCATGCGGAATCGCATCCGCATGCGATTTCATCAGCGGTAGAATCCAGGCGATTCCGCACCGCAATAGTGGAAACGAGCCCTTAAAAGAAATACTGTATACACTCGCATATAGGCCGACCCGTGTATAAGCCGAGGTACCCACTTTTCCCCAGAAATCAGGAAAAAGTGATTGACTCGCGTATAAGCCCCTCCCCAGTATAGCCCCTTACACAGTAGTCAGATGTGCCCCTAGTACAAGTCAGCCTCCATCCCCATAGCCAGATGTGCCCCAAGGATGATACAGCTGTGTTTCGAGTCCCCACTAGATGACGTCATACATCTGAGACGCAGCAATTGCCACACAGGAAAAACCCTGATCATTGCACCGCTGACACATTGCTTGCACGCTTTGCTCCACAAGCCAGGGGACACAGGTAGTCCTGAGCAGCGCACTCTACACACCATGCCAGTAACAAAACTTGCTCCACCATCTGGTCTGCTCTACTGACTCACATATAAGCAGAGGGGGTAACTTTTCAGCACATTTAATTAGGCTTATATGCAAGTATACACATTACATTAAATATACTTCAAATCCATTTGTATCCACTTTTGTGCTAAACTGAGTACATGAATGATAAAAAAAAATAATGAATGGCTTTTAAAAAGAAAAAAACTTATTATACTTATTGACTTTGCAAAATAATATTTTGATTATTTGATTTAAGTTTTTTGACTAAACTTCCAAATGACTAAAAGGCCAAGCAGTCATTAGGCTGAATTGTCTACAAGCGCACACAAGAGAAGCTGTCTGGCCATTCCGCGCACAGAAAGCGCTTAGTGGAGACGGACTCCATTCATGCAAGGTAAAAATAAACATGAGTGGATGCGGCTTCTTTAATCTTGATGTAATTGGTTGCAGCAGCATTGAGCAGCCAGATTAGCTGGCTAAGAAAACTTTGTTTCCAGAAGTGTGTCCCGTGGAAGCGATGAATCCCCATATTGAAGTATAAACAGACAGACACTGTTCAGCACATCAGGCGCACAATGCGGAGCTTGCAGCAAGTGCTGTGATCGGTGGCTCTGCCAAGTCCTCAAGTGGCATCTTATTTCACCCGCACAGCTCCACATGTAAAGCCCAGCTTACAAACCATTGAACGGCTCAAAGGTATCCCTGCATACACAAATATCAGCATGACAACATTCATTATTCTCCTGAGCGCCGCGCCAATAACAGGCTTCTTGTGGAGGCTACAATGGTCACATTATAGAACTGACCCAACAGCGAGAAGCGTCACTCCAGGTCCACGAGGAGGACGACTCCGGCAAGGATAGGAATTCCCCAGAAGTGTGTATAAAGCAGTATTGTATGTTTTTGGAGCCTCTTTATTTTTGCTTGCAGGCTTCAGAACCACCTGCTATGAAAATCTGAAGGCAACTTCCTTGGAAGTAGGAGTCGGAGGTAAACCAAACTACGGTTTGTAAGCCTGCATGTTGTTCAAAACCAATTAAAGTCCCTCAGAAGAAATGACCAGTATAATGCTCTTCAGTGATAACAGTCTATTGAGCTACATAAACAGCTTAGGTTTTCCTTGGCTGAAATAACGGATTTTGTACTTTCTGCAAAATCTGAAGTTTCTGTAGCGGGGCACCTCTTCTGCTACGTATACACACTGAACTAGTGCCACCCATGGGGATGAAGCTCAATCCTGCGACACTGGACAAGATTCATAAACGTGTCTCATGGTTACAGCCAAGTGATGTATCTGTGTCTAGGGAAGAGAGGCGACTGGTTCATTTCCGAGCGGGCACAGTAAACAGAAAAACAGCACACTTGACCACTGTGGTCCCTTAAAGATCCGTTGCAATGCCTATTCATATTGCCCTATGTCACATGCATGCTTAGTGGGATTTTTAACTGTTGCACCCCCAAATTCATAAATTCTTGGCTTCCTACATACACAAAGTTTTCAGGATAAAAAGGACAGCCCGCCCCCCCAGCAGCTACCTCTGTGCCAAATTGCAGTCCATCCGCTGGTTCACAAGATAGGTTGATAGAACATATATGGAGAGCCAGCTGGAATTTGGCACTGAACCTATCCTGACCTACCACCAAAAATGCATGTGTATGTAGGAAGCATGGCTGCAGAGATTTTGGGCCTCAAATATCGGCAGTATAATCGGATAGAAAATGTTGCAGCACACGCACAATCATACTGCGCATGGGGGACAGCGTAATCCTTAGGGCAGCACAATCACACACCGCACTGGTGTTCTGGTCCTAAAGCAACTGCGTGAAACACCTGTATACGCACTAGATTCTCATCCGAGGCGAACCGGAATGATCGTGTTTAGTCTATAAAAGCTTTACTCATCCTCCCCATCCCCTCTCCAACAAACAGGCTGTTGAGCAAAGAGCTAATCAGCCCAAACTAATGTTTTTGGTTTGTATTGGCGGGTCGTTCTCAAGTCGGATGTTCTTAACAGGGCTGTGGAGTCGGTACAAAAATCTTCCGACTCCAATTCTGACTCCGACTCCTCAGTTTATGAAACCACCGACTCCAACTCCGGGTACCCAAAATGGCTCAGACTCCGACTCCTTAGTCTAATACTTACCAGGGCTGTGGATTTTGTGCAAAATCATCCAACTCTGACTCCCGACTCAGACTCCTCAGTTTATGAAATCACTGACTCCAACTCCAAGTACCCAAAATTGCTCCGACTCCTCGACTCCGACTCCACAGCCCTGGTCCGTAAGTCGGGGACTACCTGTACTGTTGTTCATCTTTCTCACGTTTGTAGTGGAAGGCTGAGCACTAAAGATTCTACACCTTTGAATTGTGGTTCTGGAGAAGACTTGAGATTCCTTTGGCCCGCAAGAAGATCCAATCTGTCAATCCTTGTAGATATCAGCCCTGAATGTTCACTGGAGGAAGCTATGCTAAAGATTAAATACTTTGTACACACAATGCAAAAGCAGGATTCATTGGAGAAGACTGTGATGTTGGGAAAGATTGAGGGCAAAAGGAGGAAGGGACGGCAGAGAATGATATGGCTAGATTGTATCATGGAAGCAGCAAACATAAGCTTGGACAAGATTTGAGGCTTTGAGCAGCAGAAGAAAGAGGGGCCTGATGTGTTGATGTCCATGGGGGTTGCAAAGAGTCGGACAAGAATGAATAGCGACTGAGCAACAAAAAAAGCAGGAAGTCATTCTTATTGGCCCAAACAGCGCACAGTTCTCATGAAATTTGCATGTAGGTTGGATTTATTTGCATCTCGCAGACCATCACCATCTACAAAACCTCAGTGATGCCAGCAGTAAGATCTTCAGTTTTATACAGATGACCTCCACATCTGAAAGTGAAATAGTTTGCCAAGAGTTCCACCGACTGCTGCGGATTAAGAATTCAGCAATCTGGCAGCTCCTTGCATGCAATACAACATTTTACAGCTCGTAGCTTGCTGCTCATCTGCTCCTGTCAAGCGTTTCCCTGCTGCCTACAAGAGACACAAATAATCAGGAGGAAAAAAAAGGGAAAACAATTATTTCCCCAAGATTAAATTTACTTTATTCAGCAAATTTGGCCAAATATATTCAGCTGCAAAGTAGCAGTGAGCAAAAAGCAGTTGTCTGAAGCATGACAACTAATATTATACAAGCCTGACGATTCACTGGCTGCCGGCATCTACACAAGAACAGCATCCCTGGAACGCAAGTATTACAATCGGGAATGCTTGTCTGAGGATCCCTAAATGGCTAGATTCATCTGCTCAGCGGGGTGGTGCAGGGAAAGGCATACAGATATCTATGGTAAGCACATAACCGCATCAGCCTATTCTACGGGCAGCTGCAATGACAGCCATGTGCTAAAGATGGTCATTAAAATGTAAATAAGATTGCATGTGAGTAGAAGGCAGCTTAGAATTGAATTTAAAATCAGAAGGGAGCACAGTTGATTGGCCCAATTAGAAGCTGAATACAACCTGCATTCAATTAATTTGCAACCCGATACTATTATACTACTGCATCTAATTGACCATCACTAACAGGCACAGATCAATGAAACTGCCCAAACTGGAAGGGATTGATCATCACCTGATCCAACGTCACTCAGTTAGGTAGCGAACTGTGTTGACTGTCCTCACTAGCACAATGCTGTATGGAAAGGGGCTTAACTAGAGGGGAGCAGCACCTGCAATCACAGGGGGACCAAGCTGTGTGTGTGTGTGTGTGTGTGTGTGTGGACTACTAACCTTCCCTTCCTCTGATACAGGGGACTATACCTCAGATCAGGTGTTTGTGGCTATACTTGTTATGGGTGTGGATATCTTGATGGCCACACTTGTTTTATGACCTCTGTGAGATGGACTCCAAGGCCGTGAAGGGCATCAAGAGGAGGCAAGGGAAGGGGTGTGAACATTAAGGATGGGGGGGGGGCATTAAAGTTTTTCTGGGGGCCCCATGAATTAGTAGTCACATCAGTATGGATGTCAACCTCCCAATGCTTCTCCCTCCCAGTTACTAGAGAAAAGACTCCCGCTGTGCCCAGTCACCTGCCTGACATTTGGAAGTTTATCAACTGCACATCTCGAGGTCAATAAATCAGAGACTGAAAGTACCGGTAATCACATCTATGCCTGCCCACTGTGAGTGTCTGGAGCAAGTAGGAGAGATGATGCTGTGTGCTAATAAAAAGATGATGTTATTAGAGATGCAAAGTTTAGCACGAATGAGGGTGAAGCCTAGTGCAGGTGTTTTATAGCCCAGCTATACCCAAAATTGAACACCAACTCAGAATTATTAGCATTTCATAGACCTTCCCTAGCGAGCGGAACGCTACGCTGCAACGTGCAAAGTGGATCCATTAAAATAGCAAGTGGAAACACAAGTGAGTTTTAACATAGGATCCGTTTGCATGTCTGTAGCTGCATCACCCAAACCGTACTTACTGAACAAGCATATTTTTGGTGCAAGTAGGAGCTGAGTCTTACCGGACAGCAAATGTGTGTCTCATAGAAACCTATGGTGGAAACGTATCTCCTTCAGGCGTGAATGGGACAAGAAAGAAGAGCAGACACTGAACTGGTCGAAATGGGCAGTTTTGATTCGTCACAAGTGGGTACAGTCGCACCTGGAACAGGTATGCAAGGGTTTGGCATAAGAATCCACCAAGAGTAAGTGAAATTTATTTTAAAAGTTAGCCAGAAATGCCCCTTTTCTCTCTGATCACTAGTTTCCTTCAAAGGAACCCAAGGTGTGAGACCTATGGAAGCTGCCATATTTATTTTCTTTTAGGCCTAGTACACTTACCCTGTCGTGTTGCGCTGGAACTTCCTGACCCGCCAATAGTCAATAGAGCATTACCGTGTGACTTCCATGGTGACGCAGGACCGGAATGCATGGAAGTAAATAGGCGACGCAGAAATTTCATATTGATGGCGGCAGTGTGGCGCACATGTGCGGAACGCAGACATGATGGAGCAGCCATTCATTCCAGTGACTTGCATGGACTTCCCGTCTAACAGGGAGTATGCCAATGAGCGGCGCGAAAGGCAGCAAAGGGCGTGTGGTGCTATGCATACGACCCTGTTGGAGCGCTCTACTACAGGGTCATATGAATCTAGTTTTTGGTGGTGCGATGCGATGAGGCAGCATATCGCACCTGCATGTTGCCTCAGGTGTAAAACTGGCCTTAAACAATATCAGTTGCCTGGCAGTCCTGGTGATCTTTCTGGTCAGTACGGTCTAAATCACACACCTGAAACAAGGAAGCAGCTAATTTTGTCACATTAGCCTGCCTGTTGGGGGACAGTATTAGAGGCAGTGGATCAGCAGGAAAGTTCCCTTTCCAGGAGGTCATAGACTATGAAACCCAGGCACTGGATATTCTAATAAAGCTTACATACACTACTAACAACTTCAGAAACACTTCTCATTCAATCAGAACTCTTCTTTCAGTGAAGGGAATCCAGTGGGGTTTTATTTGCCTGTTTTCATGGCTTAGTGAACTTTGCACAGGGTCTTCGAGAAGTGTCAGTTACCGCGGTTTGTTGGAATTTAGCATGAAATGTTCACATGTTAAATTAGTAAACATTTCACTCATAATCCTTGGGAGAAAGAGTGGCTGTTTATCACAAAGCTGCACTGAAATCAGCAGATGAGCAGCCTGTCGTGAGAGGGTAACAGAAATAAACAGAGGCCGCTGTCCTGTTGCCAGAGAGATCTATGCTGAATGAATGGGAACGTTTAGCATCTAGTCCATGCATGGGCAAACCTGGCCCTCCAGCTGTTAGGGAACTACAAATCCCACAATGCATTTGCCTTTACGAGTCATGACTGTGGCTGTCAGACTCCTGCAATGCATTGTGGGACTTGTAGTTCCTCAAAAGCTGGAGGGCCAGGCACAAAACAGAGGAGGACAATTCATTCCACAGCAGGCAGAAAGCTGTACATGGAGCAACCACATCAACTGTATGTGGCTCTGAAAAAAAATCATTCTAAAGGGCAGCAAATCGCTTATTAATGGCGTGAGTAATCATGCCTGTGCTAAACTCTCACATCACAGCATCATGCTTGTTATTCCGCAGTTTACATACAGATAAGTAGATATGAAAGAAGATGTGGTACAGAATCAGGTACAGGACAATGTCCTCCAGCACCAGAAGATGAGATACATGGGAGCTCAGTCACTCTCCAGGCTAGAGCCTCCATCTCGACAGCTCCATAACCAGTATGGTCACCATTCCCTCATATCTAGTATGGCCACCATCCCCATCTAGTGTGGCCACATTCCCTCCCAATATCTAGTGTGGCCACCATTCCCCCCTCATATCTAGTGTGGCCACCATTCTCCCCTCATATCTAGTGTGGCCACCATTCCCCCCCTCATATCTAGTGTGGCCACCATTCCCCCCCTCATATCTAGTGTGGCCACCATTCCCCCCTCATATCTAGTGTGGCTACCATTCCCCCCAGTATCTAGTATGGCCACCATTCCCTCCCAATATCTAGTGTGGCCACCATTCCCCCCTCATATCTAGTGTGGCCACCATTCTCCCCTCATATCTAGTGTGGCCACCATTCTCCCCTCATATCTAGTGTGGCCACCATTCCCCCCTCATACCTAGTGTGGCCACCATCCCCCCCTCATATCTAGTGTGGCCTCCATTCCCCCCTCATATCTAGTGTGGCCTCCATTCCCCCCTCATATCTAGTGTGGCCACCTTTCCCCCCTCATATCTAGTGTGGCCACCATTCCCCCCTCATATCGAGTGTGGCCACCATTCCCCCCTCATATGTAGTGTGGCCACCATTCCCCCCTCATATCGAGTGTGGCCACCATTCCCCCCTCATATCTAGTGTGGCCACCATTCCCCCCTCATATCTAGTGTGGCCACCATTCCCCCCTCATATCGAGTGTGGCCACCATTCCCCCCTCATATGTAGTGTGGCCACCATTCCCCCCTCATATCGAGTGTGGCCACCATCCCCCCCTCATATCTAGTGTGGCCACCATTCCCCCCTCATATGTAGTGTGGCCACCATTCCCCCTCATATGTAGTGTGGCCACCAATCCCCCCTCATATCTAGTGTGGCCACATTCCCTCCCAATATCTAGTGTGGCCACCATTCCCCCCTCATATCTAGTGTGGCCACCATTCCCCCCCTCATATCTAGTGTGGCCACCATTCCCCCCTCATATCTAGTGTGGCCACCATTCCCCCCTCATATCTAGTGTGGCCACCATTCCCCCCAGTATCTAGTATGGCCACCATTCCCTCCCAATATCTAGTGTGGCCACCATTCCCCCCTCATATCTAGTGTGGCCACCATTCTCCCCTCATATCTAGTGTGGCCACCATTCCCCCCTCATATCTAGTGTGGCCACCATTCCCCCCTCATATGTAGTGTGGCCACCATTCCCCCTCATATGTAGTGTGGCCACCAATCCCCCCTCATATCTAGTGTGGCCACCATTCCCCCCTCATATCTAGTGTGGCCACCATTCCCCCCTCATATGTAGTGTGGCCACCATTCCCCCTCATATGTAGTGTGGCCACCAATCCCCCCTCATATCTAGTGTGGCCACATTCCCTCCCAATATCTAGTGTGGCCACCATTCCCCCCTCATATCTAGTGTGGCCACCATTCCCCCCTCATATCTAGTGTGGCCACCATTCCCCCCCTCATATCTAGTGTGGCCACCATTCCCCCCTCATATCTAGTGTGGCCACCATTCCCCCCTCATATCTAGTGTGGCCACCATTCCCCCCAGTATCTAGTATGGCCACCATTCCCTCCCAATATCTAGTGTGGCCACCATTCTCCCCTCATATCTAGTGTGGCCACCATTCCCCCCTCATATCTAGTGTGGCCACCATTCCCCCCTCATATCTAGTGTGGCCACCATTCCCCCCTCATATCTAGTGTGGCCACCATTCCCCCCAGTATCTAGTATGGCCACCATTCCCCCCAGTATCTAGTGTGGCCACCATTCCCCCTAGTATCTAGTGTGGCCACCTTTGTACCTTCGTAGCAAGTGCTGCTACCCCCCCCCCCCCCCCCCCCCCCCTTCCCTCCTCCTTAGGCCTTGTCCACACTTCTGCATTGTGTTGCCGATTTCAGTAGCGCTAGTGCAATCCCCAAGAAAATCAGACAATCCATAGACAGCACTGTCTGTTGTCTTCACTCATGCAATGCGTTTATTCAATATAACTGAATGGAATCAGCACAGCAGCGGCCAGCAACCCAGGTGCCGTGCTTCTCTGTAAAACATGTGGTCACCTGTACTGCTAGCCAACACCTTTCTCCTATTAACATGTAATGTTAATATAACTCCTCCCCCCATAACAAGTATGACCAGAATAACTCCCCACCCATCACCCCCTGCACCCAAGTGTGGTTTTCATAGATCACCTCCCCTCCTTTCTGTAGCAAGTGTGGCCAGTATAATTTCCTTCCCAACCCTATATGTGGCCAGTACACTTCGCAGTCTAACCCCATTTTGCCCATAACAAGTGCAACCAGCATGATTACCTCCTTGGTCCACCCCAACCCAAAATGCAAAATGTATTTTACCTGGTCCAGAGCTCTGCGGCGATCAGCTCTCCCCCTCTTCATAGCAGTCAGCAGCCACTTGCAGTACTGTTACTTCCATCCAGTTCCTGAAGGTTCTAACATCACATGACATGCTTAGGAGCAGCACAGAGGCAACAGCACAGCTGGAACTGCTGACAACTCGGGGAGGCCTCTGAGTAACTAAAGTCCTGAAATTCAGATCACTATAGAGAAAAATGGTTTATTTCAAGAGTTCTTTAAAAAAAATGCTGCTATAGTGAATTTAAAAAAGACAGGATATAATGGCGGGACCACTCTCCCACTCTGTATGAAGTTATGTACTCCATCTGCATTTAGTCCAGAACTTGGATCCAGTGTCCACAAGACCAATGAAGGCATCTTGTTGTATCCGATCACAAGATATTGGCAACAGAAACTTTAAAGAGACTCCGTAACAAAAATTGCATCCTGTTTTTTATCATCCTACAAGTTCCAAAAGCTACTCTAATGTGTTCTGGCTGACTGCAGAACTTTCTGCTATCACAGTCTCTGTAATAAATCAATGTATCTTTCCCCTGTCAGACTTGTCGGCCTGTGTCTGGAAGGCTGCCAAGTTCTTCAGTGTTGTGGTTCTGCTATGAACTCCCCCTTTCAGGCCCCTCTCTGCACACTGCCTGTGTGATATTTAGATTAGTGCAGCTTCTCTCTGCTTTCTTATCTTTTACAAGCTGGATAAATCGTTCTCTGAGCTGGCTGGGCTTTCACATACTGAGGAAATTCAGACAAGGGCAAAGCTGTTTGCAGGAAGAAAAGAGCAGCCTGAAACTTCAGTGCATGAGATTCTGCAGGGGGAAATAAACACACAAATGATCTCTTGAGATTAAAAAGGAAGGGTGTATACAGCCTGCTTGTGTATGGATGTATTTTGTATGTGTGGACATACTGTACATCAACCTACTTCCTGTTTTGGTGGCCATTTTGTTTGTTTATAAACAAACTTTTTAAAACTGTTTTTAACCACTTTTAATGCGGCGGGGAGCGGCAAAATTGTGACAGAGGGTAATAGGAGATGTCCCCTAACGCACTGGTATGTTTACTTTTGTGCGATTTTAGCAATACAGATTCTCTTTAAGCCTTGTGAATTGTGAGTTGATTCCTCCACGCCGGTTTGGACTGGTTTTTACAGCGCATCTCACAGATGCTCAATTAGGCCCGGTTCACATTAGCGGTGGCCATCCGGAATCGCCGTGCCGGAGCCGGACCGCTTGCAGAACGGACGGAACGGACGCACGGCATAGCAATGAAAGCCTATGCGTCCGTTCACATGCGTCCGTTCTGCCGGACCGGAGCCGGACCGGATCCGGGCCGGATCCGGACTCCGGCTTCCGTTCCAACATGCGCTATTTTTTGGTCCGGCTCCTCCGGCAGCCGTATCCGGGGCGGAGCCGGACTGCACCATCCGGCCAATACAAAGCAATGAGAGCCGGAGAGCGCACAACACACTGGCTACAAAAACCGGACGTTCTACCCCACTTCCTATGCATTTTGGATGGGGACCACATGGGCCCAGCGTTCAAAGAGTGGGGCAGCAGCGATTTCATGCTGGAGCTCTTTTTGGCAGCAACATGTCTGATTGTTTGACAAGGAGGCGAACAACAGGAAGGAGAGAATTCCCAGGTTTACGAGTAAAAAATGCCTGGATTCATGGTCCCAACTGCAGTCTCTGTATCCACGGATGGTCTCCACACGTCCACTTGTCTCCAACAATGACCCCAGACCCTTCTGCTGACCTCCCAGACCCCAGGTATTTACAGGATGTGTATCTCCTTAAGAAACCGGATCCGGACCGCAACCGTGTTCACACCGCACGGAAACCGGATGCAAACGGACCGGATCCGGACCGGATCCGGATAGGAACCGTACGGATCAGGTCCGGTCCGGATACGGTGCGGTCCGGACATCTGGTGCGGTTTGTACTAAACCGCAAGTGTGAACGGGGCCTTACACTGAGATGTGAGGAATGAGGAAGTAAAGGAAAGCATGATTCAGCAGACCAGGCTACCTTCTCCCATTGCTCTATGGTCCAGCTCTGATACTCCAATGTTGCGACTGTCAACCAGATGCAACCAATCAAATCCCAACTTGGGTTGATTTTGAAGCTGCATAATTCTGCATCGCCTCTATTATTTAGATCTCCCATTTACCATCCAGAATCATGTACCCATTGTAGGTGCCTTTCAGGTGGACAGAAGGTGATGTGGGCTTGTCCGCAGCACTTCAGCTCCATACACTGCCATCTGTGATGTCATTCAGGTTTTTTCTAACAAATTTTATATGACAGTAGTTCCTTTACGAGATTACAAGAAACAAGCTAACCTTCGTGAATTCAAATCCATCAGTAGGTCTTGGCTACCACTGACCCAGCTGCCAGTTGTCTTTCCTTGGAACACTTTTGGTCCTTACTAACCACTACATAACGCATAAAATGCCAAGGAACCCCTGCAGAGTACTCAAGGAAAAAAAAAACCTCTGCCTGATGTTGCCAGATATTAGGCTCAAAGTTTCAGCTGGACAGTAAATACCAGCCAGCTGTATACTTACCATAGCGTAACAACAGGTGTGCATGGATAACAAGGTCACAGCTACAGTATGCTGTACAGGTAGTCAAGGCAACAACAGAACTCAAACACCACAGAGCAAAATGCAAAATGCTCGGATTCACGCAAAGCAAAAACAAGATCTCTTTCTACTTGAAGCCTCAAAACACATTTCATTAGAACTGGCAGTTATACAGTAAGTGACATTATCACACCTGTTTATTAAATCTGTGAGTTTTTTCCCTTAGTTTCAAAAGCATCCCAAATACATATATTCAAGTCTATGAGCATTTCAGTGCATGCTTTTCACCCTTCTCTTTTCATAACTAGGGTTATACAGGTTGCAGCCATTAGCAATTCCTCCTTTGCTGCAGACCTCCTACTCCACCAGTTTGCTGGATTCTGTCCCGGAAATATGAAAGGAAGGGAGGGGTTCCTCCAATAAATGTAAAATATTTTATATTTGTCATCATGCAGCTGACAAAATGCTGCTATTTATTATTATAATTTAGAAAAAAAATGTATTCCTGAAATCTCGTATTTTTAATTTGGGTCCACTTTAAGTAGTGGAAAGGTAGATTATTGATCACGACTATCCTATCCATTTCCAGTCACTTGCTGGGTTATTGTGCATTGCATGATGGAAAGCTTAAAGAAAAACTGTAGTAAAAGTAACAAAATTGCTTATTTATTTTACAATATTCATTTATAGATTATTTAGTCAGTGTTTTCAGATTTTAAAAATCCTTCTCCCTGATTTACAGTCTGAAATGTATAACAGGTTGAGACATCTTTAGTTCTGCAAAGTGATCGCTTACTGAGAGTTCGATGCACCGAGGGAGATATTTATTGCATGCTTAGCAGTTGGAGACAATATGTTATCTCCCACAATGCAATGAGGTTCACAGACAGGATGCGGTCAGGGCAATGGGCCTGACATCACACTGTGGGAGGAGTTTCACCACATTATAAGCTATACAGATGTTCCTGCTGATATATTCAACAAAGTTAAGGTTTTTCATGGGGAAAGGGAGATCTTGCTTCTGATTGGGACGATGTTCAATCCTAGGTTAAAGTTCCTCTTTAAAGCCTGAGGCAGTCCTTAGTCATCTCGGCCAAGTGTGCACAACTGCCACCAAATGACATTTAAAGATCCGCACTGTCACCAGGGCTGTGGAGTCGGAGTTGGAGTCGAGGAGTCAGAGCAATTTTGGGCACCTGGAGTCAGAGATTTCATAAACTGAGGAGTCGAAATCGGATGATTTTTGGACAAAATCCATAGCCCTGGTAAGTATTAGACTAAGAAGTCGGAGCCATTTTGGGTACCTGGAGTCAGAGTCGGTGGTTTCATAAACTGAGGAGTCTGAGTGGGAAGATTTTAGTACCGACTCCACAGCCCCAACTGTCACCCTAGTTATCAGATCCCGATCCCTACATATAGCTGCTATTGTGCATGTTTGTGCACTGAAAGGTATGCACACATTCTATAAGTGTAAGAGCGGGTTTCCACTGAGCCGGTGTGTCTTGCTTTGCTGTGCCATGCACGGCTATAGAGATTTGGGTGTGTACTGCGAGAAACTGCAACATGCTGCCCAGAATTGAACCACAATGCTATCTAGATGGCAAGCCATAGCAGAAATAGGCAGCGTTTCTCTATCCGATTCAGCTGCAGATTATGCATGGATTTGGCCCTAATAGAAATGGGACCTTACCTGTCCAGGTGAAATTGCAGGAGACAAACCAACACATCAGTTGGGTATCAAATCTGGTTGGCATGTACTGCCTCTAAGTGGTTGGGAGGCAGGATAGCGAGTTCCACTGGGTGAGGGGAAAGAGGGGGATAACTGGCTTAGCCATTTCTGTTGTTTTAAGATCTAGTGTGGTGTGTCTTTAAAAGAGAAACTCCGACCAAAAATTTAACTTTATCCTAATCAGTAGCTGATCATGACCTAATCAGTAGCTTTACATGAAAAATCTTTTCCTTTTCACAAACAGACCATCAGGGGGCGCTGTATGACTTATATTGTGGTGAAACCCCTCCCACAAGAAAAGTTCAAACTTTTGTGGGAAATAGCTCTTTACAGCTGTTTCCATCTGCCAAAAACCATGCAGCAGCTACATCACCTGCCAACAGTAAAATGTTCACTGGAGTTCCTCTTTAAAGAGAAACTGTGATCAAGGATTAAAGTTCATCCCATTCAGTAGCTGATACCCCCTTTCCCATGAGAAATCTGTTTCATTTCTCAAACGGATCATCAGGGGGCTCTGTATGGCTGATATTGTGGTAAAACTCCTCCCACTGTGTGATGTCAGCACTGTGTGGGAGGCCTTGTTTCATTGTGGGAAATAAAAGCAGTTTCCAACTGCCAAAAATGCATCACAGCTTTTCCACAGATATCACCCGCCAGTAGTAAAAATGTCGCACACACTCCCCAGCGCGCGCGCACGCACGCACGCACACACACACACCCCGCTTTCACGCGTGCGCACACACACTCCCCAGCTTTCATACATGCACACACACTTTCACGCGTGCGCACACACCCCAGCTTGCATGCATGCGTGTGCGCGCACACACACACACACACACACACTCCCCAGCTTTCACGCGTGCGCACACACACACCCCAAGATTCACGCACGCATGCACACACTCCTCATAGCACACACTCCTCATAACACTAACACACACACACACACACTTTCACGCGTGCGCACACACCCCAGCTTGCATGCATGCATGTGCGCGCGCACACACACACTCCCCAGCTTTCACGCGTGCGCGCGCACACACTCCCTAGCTTTCACGCGTGCGCGCGCGCGCACACACTCCCCAGCTTTCACGCGTGCGCGCGCGCGCACACACTCCCCAGCTTTCACGCGTGCGCGCGCACACACTGCCCAGCTTTCACGCGTGCGCGCGCACACACTGCCCAGCTTTCACGCGTGCGCGCACACACACTGCCCAGCTTTCACGCGTGCGCGCACACACACTGCCCAGCTTTCACGCGTGCGCGCACACACACTGCCCAGCTTTCACGCGTGCGCGCACACACACACACACAGCCCAGCTTTCACGCGTACACACACACACTCCCCAGCTTTCACGCGTGCACACACACCCCAGCTTTCACGCGTGTACACACACACACACACACTTCCTAGCTTTCACGCGTGCGCACACACACTTCCCAGCTTGCGCACACGCACACACACACACACAAACACGCCTCAGCTTTCACACATGCGCACACACTCCCCAGCTTTCATGCGTGCGCGCGCACACACACACACACTCCCCAGCTTTCACGAGTGCGCACGCGCACACCCCAGCTTTCCAACGTGCGCACGCACAGACACTTCCCAGCTTTCCCAACTGCCCGCACACACTCCCCAGGTTTCACGCGCACACACACACTCCCCAGCTTTCCAACATGTACACACACAGACACTCCCCGGCTTTCCCACCTGCCCACACACACTCCCCAGCTTACACACACACGCTACACCCCAGCTTTCGCACATGCGCGCGCACACACACACTCCCCCAGCTTCCACATGTGCTTAGGATTCGGCTGTGTGCTGCATAAATCTGCAGCATGCATGCCATTTATATTCGCACTGAAGTGTGATCCAGATGGCAAGCCATGCTACAGATAGGCAGCGTTTCCTCATGCAGCTCGCATGCCGGGAAATGCTACAAATCTGTAACTAGTGGAAACGAGCCCTCTACCTTTGCAATGTGTTATATAGAGCTGGACTGAAGGTAATACTCATTTCTCAACAAGTTTCAGCTTCCTGCAGAATTAAATCATCATCTGATTTGCCTGTAGATTAGCTTTTGTTATTGTATCCAGTGAGATAAGGCTGCAAAATGTAATTGTCATATGATGCATGATTGTTCTTGTACTCCCAGAGATAAGGCTACAGCAGTAAAAGTCTTCTCAGTACAGTACACAGCACAGGCCCATCATCTGCTGATAGGAACAACTTCCATGTCAAAAACTTCGCCTGATGGGCAGATTCTTTCAGAAAAGTATGAGATAAGCTTGGCACTTCTATAGCCTCGTACAAATGCCCGACTTAAAGAGAAACCGTGACCAAGAATTAAACTTTATCCCAATCAGTAGCTGATATCCCCTTTCCCATAAGAAATCTATTCCTTTTCACAAACGGGGCTCTGTATGGTATTTAAACCCCTCCCACAGCCCTACAGTTTCCTGTCTGTGAACCTCATTGCATTGTGGGTAATAACAGCTGTTTACAGCTGGGTCCAACTGCCAAAAAAGCAAGCAGCATCTCCTTCCACTGACATCACCTGCCAGCAGTAAAAATGTCACAATGTGATAAATGTCAGACTGTAAATCAGGAAGAGGAAAGATTTTACAACGGGAAAACACCGACTTAATCATGTATACATAATTACTGTAAAAATGAAGCACTTTTTATTATTTTCACTGGAGATCCTTTAAGTTGGGTGAGGTGGCCGATAACGAGGCAGTAACCGAAGTAAGCAGCAGCAGCAGCCACTATACCAGCAGCAGTAACAGCCACTCACTAGCGGCTGCTATGCCAGCAGTAGAAGCAGTACGTTTCTAGTAGCAGCACAGCGACATAGTGGTAAGCGCTCCCGCCTTGCAACGCTGGGTCCTCGGTTCCAATCCTAGCCAGGTCCACATCTGCAAGAAGTTTGTATGTTCTCCCCGTGTCTGTGTGGGTTTCCTCCGGGCACTCTGGTTTCCTCCCACGTCCCAAAAACATATAGAGAAGTTAATTGGCTTCCCCCTAAATTGTCCCTAGACTATGATACATACACTATACTACACTACACGATACATACATAGACATAAGACTATGGTAGAGGTTAGATTGTGAGCCCCTCTGAGGGACAGTTAAGTGACAAGACAATATACTCCGTACATCGCTGCGTAAGATGTCAGCACTATAAAAAATACTAAATAATAATAGTAGCTGCCAGAAGCAGCAGCTTATCTGCAGCACTGTGCCTGCAGCGGTATCCCTTAATACTGATGGGGACATGCTAAATGCAAACAAACGGTATATGGTTTCCTATGGAATTGCTCTGTCTGACAACATTTAATAGGCATAGTATACCTATGGGCAATCATAAAGAATTGTGTTTAGTTGCGCTAGGTCAGCCCCCTAGCAATCTCAGGAACTGCGATATGGCCCTTGGCCTAAAAAGGTTGGAGACCTCTGCAGAACATAGAATAGTGGATGAGAATGCACAGAAACTGAAGTAAACAACTGATCAGTAAAACCACATCAGTTGTTATTAGTTGCCAATGTAAACCAGCCCTAAGGTCTTGTAAATACACGGTATACAGCTGCCCCAAGGTGTCGCCAAAAGATCTGGAATCCAGGTCCCTGTAGATGAAGTAATTTCCCCCCTACTATACTGTAACCTGTGCCGGCCTCGTCCTCCCGCCTCCAAAGCAACAGAATGTGTCACTCGGCAGTACACTAGCGATGCGTCTTCACAGCACTCTGCATCTGTGTGTTGCCTAATGGTTCATGTTCTAACCGATGCAGATAAAAATCCGTGTGTGTGTGTACATACCTCTAGGGCCAGCTTACACTGCTTCAGCACACATCACTTTGCAACAAGATCTATGGGCTGCACTGCAATATGTAGGATATACTGTAAATGGCCTGCACTGCAGATACAAGATCTGTTTTTGCAGTAGGTATGGACTGCACTGCAGATGGGAGGCTGACTTTGCATTATGTACGGAAGGCGCTGCAGATGGAATTTTGGCTTTGCAGTATGTATGGACTGCAGATGGAAGGCTGGCTCTGCAGTGTCTGTAGAGTGCAATGCAGATGGAAGATCATCTTTGCAGTATGTATGGCCTGCACTGCAGATACAAGATTTGTTTTTGCAGTAGGTATGGACTGCACTGCAGATGGAAGGCTGACTTTGCATGATGTACAGAAGGCGCTGCAGATGGAATTTTGGCTTTGTAGTATGTATGGACTGCAGATGGAAGGCTGGCACTGCAGTGTCTATAGAGTGCACTGCAGATGGAAGATCATCTTAGAATTATGTATGGACTGGGCTGCAGATGGAAGGTTGGCTCTGCTGTATGTATGGACTGCACTGCAGATGGAAGGTAGGTATGGACTGCAGGTGGAAGGCTGGCTCTGCAGTGTCTATAGGGCGCACTGCAGATGGAAGATCATCTTAGCAGTATGTATGGACTGCACTGCAGATGGAAGGCTGGCACTGCAGTGTCTATAGAGTGCACTGCAGATGGAACATCATCTAAGCAGTATGTATGGACTGCAGATGGAAGGCTGGCACTGTAGTGTCTATAGAGTTCACTGCAGATCGAAGTTCATCTTAGAATTATGTATGGACTGGGCTGCAGATGGAAGGTTGGCTCTGCAGTATGTATGGACTGCACTGCAGATGGAAGGTAGGTTGTGTGGTATGTATGGACTGCAGATGGAAGGCTGGCTCTGCAGTGTCTATAGGGCGCCCTGCAGATGGAAGGTCATCTTAGCAGTATGTATGGACTGCACTGCAGATGGAAGGTTGGCATTGCAGGATGTATGGACTGCACTGCAGATGGAAGGTAGGTTGTGTGGTATGTATGGACTGCAGATGGAAGGCTGGCTCTGCAGTGTCTATAGAGTGCACTGCAGATGGAAGATCATCTTAGCAGTATGTATGGACTGGGCTGCAGACAGAAGATTGGCTCTGCAGTATGTAGAAAAACTGGCATGTGTATGGCCAACTGCAGATGTCTTCCCAGTGATAAAATGTTTCATGCCTAAAATCTCACAACTGCCTCTCTGCAGAATATATATTTTTGTCAATGTTCTAATTACAAGTTAGCACCTAACATTTGAGGCCCAGGTGTACCTGTAGACCTGTAGGGAAAAGTGCCCTACAGGTACACCCCCGTCACTCCCCCCACCCCGAACATGCACTCCCATCAGTGATAGAGCACTGCGCGGGATGCCTCGCCTCTGAGCAGTAGCACACAGTCGCTCATTCCAACTTTTTCCACCAACCACAAGCTTTTCCATGCAACTCCGCAGACGCAAGCCATCCTGCGGCCGTGCTCGTTCCCATGCAGAAGAGTGGCCACAACGTTTCATAAGGCCCAGACGAGAGGCAGTGCTCTGGAGGAGGACGTGGGAGGCTTCAGTAAACACCTGATTTTTCTTTAAAGAGGAACTGTAGAGGAAATAATGAATTAATTTTTTTTTTACAATATTCAGTTATTATTTAGTCAGTGTTTGTCCATTGTAAAATATGTCCTATCCCATATTTACATTCTGACATTTGTCACTGGTGGTGACATCTTTAGTTCTGCCAGGTGATCTGTACAGAATATTCATTACTGAGTGTTCTATGCACAGAGTGATACTGCTTGCTTGGCAGTTGGAAAAAGCTGTTCTTTCCCACAATGCAATGAGGTTCACAGACAGCAAACAGTCAGGACCATGGTCCTGACATCACAGAGTGGGTGGGGTTTCACCACAATATCAGCCATACAGACCACCCTGATGATCTCTTGGAGGAAAGGTAAAGATTCCCCCTCATGGGAAAGAAGGTATTAGCTATTGAGTGGAATGAAGTTCAATCCTTGGTTGCAGTTCCTCTCAAACTCACAGGTTGGCTGTAAACAGTTTAGACATTAAAAATGCCACCAACCGCATAATAAGAGAGGCCTGGAAGCAAAACGGATGTGACAGCCTAACTAGGGGGAGAAGCTACAGAGAGCTACTGATTGCAGCCACATGCACAGGTTACATCTCCATCATACTGTACACAATGCTGCTGCTGCATTCACCATGCAGGGGCAACGGGAGGCATCCTCCTCCTCCGACCCTCCCTCTGCTTCTCCCCCAAGTCTGCTATCTCTTGTGCTTTCACACACTGATTCATTAATCATACATAAAATAAAAGACATGCTTCTTCCTCTTGGTGGCTTTTAAAGCTGTGAGCTAATGTGCCAGTGTCACTGAGCTGATTGGGAGAGATGGGCCCCACCTCCTGCATCTGCCTCTAGATTCACATTACAGGGTGCAGAGCCTGTGGGAAGGGGTGGTGTACAGGGAGGAGGGAGGGAGGGGGGATGGGGAGCCACCAGTTCATTACTGCCTTATGTAATCCTCTCTGCCCTGCATGCCAGCCAGGAACAGGTTAAAGGCAGCAGAGTGAAATCACTTTACACCTCAGAGTTCCAGGCTGGAAACATGTAAAATGTGGGCTGACTGTACAATTCATGCTGATGTTACGCACTTCAGCCGCGCTGCACCTCCACACAATGTGACATCTTTCCTCAGCACTTCCCAGGCTGAAAGGCTAGAATTCATCATGTCAATGAGTGTCATCATCCCACAACTGCCCTGTCAATTCTATCAGTCGTGTGGGTGACCGGTGGACGGCTTGTTAGTGGTGTGAAATAAGTGCGATTTTAGGGCCTCAGACACAGATGAAGGACTTTGCCAACCAGTAAATGAAACAGAACGAAATGTGCTTTGCTGATTAACCTGTATCTGAGCTGACAGTTTCCTATGACAGCAGAGGAGATTTATCAGACAATGCTGAAGAATCTGGCACTGACCCTTAGCAAATTAAAGGGGACCTGAACTCTTGCACAGGATAGAAGGAAAGAGTAGAGAAGTGCACCCTGTATGTATTTGGAGAGTTTAGCCTGTCCATTTCCCCCTCATCTGTGACTAAGCACACGTTGTAATTTGATCTCCTAGCTGTGTCCGCTGACTGCCACAGTAGAGAAGCTAATTTGTAAACACAGGATGTTAACAACAGGCAGGAAGTAGATACTTTGCAAATTTATTGCAGGATTTGTATCAGCTGTAACAAAAAAAATATTATAGCTTTTCATGGAACAACACAAAAGATATGATACTTTGATACAATGTATTCAGTGAACAGTTTGTATAACTATACATTTTCTGTCCCATCAAAATAACAGCCATTTATGTGTAAACCTCTGGCAATACAAGGGAGTACACCCCTACGAGGAGAAAGCCAACATTGTGCCTCAAGTGTCAATATTATGTGTGCCCACCATTATTTTCCAGCACTGCCTTAAATATCTTGGTCATGGAGCTTACTAAAGCTTCACAGGTTGCCACTAGAATCCTATAACATCCATCAGCTTCATCATGGAGGAGTGGACCTAGCGCCCATAGATGCTCAAGCGAGTTTAGGTCTGAAGACATGCTTGGCCAGTTCAACACCTTAACCCTAAGTTTCCTTAGCAAGGAAGTGGTGATCTTTGAGTCCAGTGGCTTCCCCGATCTTCTCACACTCCTTAACACATTGAAAAATATTGTCAAATATGTTACTTGTTGCTGCACCCCTCTCTGTGTAAGAAGCTGCTCGTACACAGAGGGGAGCACAAAGAAGAAGAAGGGGATCAAGGCTAGCAGCAGAGGGATCAAGGAGGATCAGGGAAGCATAGCTAGTTCAAAACATTTATTGTTGCTTTCAGGTGCTGCCTTTGAAGACAGTTTCTTTTTTTGTAGGCCCTATTCACACTAAGTGCATTTAGTCTTCACACTAAATAGTATTCACACACTATTTTGTAGGCCTTATTCACACTAAGAGCATTTAGTCTTTCCGCAATGCATAAACGTATTAGCACCGAAAGCCCATGTTAATTCCCTGTGAGTACATTATTCACATTTAATGTACTATATTTGAGTTAAAGTAAAACTGAATCAACTATAATGTAAAAATAAATAAAAAAAAAACCGAAAACAAAAAACCTTGCAGGTAGTCGATCAACTAGTCGATTATACACCTTTGGAGATCCCCGGAAGGCTTCAGAAGCACTTGTGTCCTACCGCGCACACAATAAGAAGCCATTAGTCTTTGAAGCACTTGAGGACACAAGTAACTTTGAAACCCTCTGGGGCCTTCCAGAGGCAGCAAATTTCAACTGGGGACAGCTCTGGAACAAGGACACCAAGAGAGGACCAGAAAGGTCCTGTGAGATCCAGAGCCTTCCCTTTCTATAAACTAGTATCTGACTTCTTTGAGGAACTTTGGAAGGCTTCTCTGAAGACTGGCGGCTCCAAGCCAACCATCTTCGGAGAACTATTCAGAAGGTCCGCAGTTGTATCCGAACAATTGGGGTGACCAAGCGAGGACCAGAAAGGCTCTATAGGATCTAGAGCTTTCTGTCTTTTTAGGGGAGTATGAAACTTTTCTTTTCTTCTCATTTACTTAAAAAGGGAACCTTAACTCAAAAAAACAAACAAACAAACAAACGTTTCACTTACCTGGGGCATCTACCAGCCCCCTGCAGCCATCCTGAGCCCTCGCAGTCACTCATGGCTCCTCTGGTCCCCCACTGCCAGCTAGTGTCGTTTTTGCCGACTGGGAGTCGGCCAGCCGCCATGCGTACCTTTTTACATATTCCTGCTGGTGCAGGAAGCTATCGCGGACATTAACAAGTACATTTTTACGCGTTACAGGTGCAATGTGTAAATTTTTACGCATTGCACCTGTAACGCGTAAAAATGTACTGGTTAATGTCCGCGATAGCTTCCTGCACCAGCGGGAATGCGTAAAAAGGTACGCATGCCGGCTGGCCGACTCCCAGTCGGCAAAAATGAAACTAGCTGGCAGTGGGGGACCAGAGGAGCCATGAGTGACTGCGAGGGCACAGGATGGCTGCAGGGGGCTGGTAGATGCCCCAGGTAAGTGAAACTTTTTTTTTTGAGTTAAGGTTCCCTTTAACCACTTGAGGACCCACCCTTTACCCCCCCTTAAGGACCAGCGCAGTATTCTGTGATCTGTGCTGGGTGGGCTCTGCAGCCCCCAGCACAGATCAGGCAGCACGCAGAGCGATCAGATTGCCCCCCTTTTTTCCCCCCTATGGGGATGGTGTGCAGGGGGGGTCTGATCACTCCTCTTGGCTGGCATGTTGCGGGGGGGGGGGCACCTCAAAGCCCCCCTCCGCGGCGAAATTCCCCCCCTCCCTCTCCTACCTGTCATCCCCGGTGATCGGGGCTGCACAGGACGCTATCCGTCCTGTGCAGCCAGTGACAGGACGTCCCCTGTCACATGGCGGCGATCCCCGGCCGCTGATTGGCCGGGGATCGCCGATCTGCCTTACGGCGCTGCTGCGCAGCAGCGCCGTACAATGTAAACAAAGCGGATTATTTCCGCTTGTGTTTACATTTAGCCTGCGAGCCACGGAGCCCCCCGCCATGAATTGACAGGAAGCAGCCGCTCGCGCGAGCGGCTGCTTCATGATTAATTAGCCTGCAGCTGTCGACGCAGTACTGCGTCGCTGGTCCTGCAGCTACCACTTTGCCGACGCGCGTTATGAGTGCGCGGTCGGCAAGTGGTTAAAGTGACTAACAAAAATTACAACGTTTTTTCTACCATCCTACAAGTTCCTAAACCTATTCTAATCTGTTCTGGCTCACTGCAGCACTTTGTACTATCACGGTTTCTGTAATAAATCAATGTATCTTTCCCCTGTCAGACTTGTCGGCTGCCAACTCTTCCGTGCTGGTCTGTTCCTCTATGCACACTCCAGTGTGTGTTTTATTTACATAAGCCAGCAGCTTCTCTGCTATCTTATCAGTGATAGAAGAGAGCTGGATAAAAATCCTCCTCTGTTAGGCTGTGAAAGTAGCTGGCTGACACATACTGAGGAATTACAAACACAGGCAGACCTGTCTGCAGGAAGCCTGTAATGTTCAGTGCATGAGAGAAGAAGGGGACAGAAGGTAAACACACAAATGATCTTTTGAGATTCAAAAGGAAAGCTGTATACAGCCTGCTTGTGTATGGATGTATTTTCTATGTGTGGACATATTGTACATCAACCTACTTCCTGTTTTGGTGGCCATTTTGTTTGTTTATAAACAAACTTTTTAAAACTGTTTTTGACTACTATTAATGAGGCGGGGAGCGGCGAAATTGTGACAGAGGGTAATAGGAGATGTCCCCTAACACACTGGTATGGAATGGTATTTACTTTTGTGCGATTTTAACAATACAGATTCTCTTTAAGAACCACTACAATAGATAGATCTCAGCCTAGGCTTGCTTAAAATATAGTGTCTGCAAGAGTTAAAATTTGGTGAATATTCTCGGCCAAGTGCAGGCTGACCCTACTCTTTTCTAACTCACCCAGCTGCTCTTTGCAACTCTGTTGAGCTGCATCACCACCCTACTCGCCCCTCCATAGCAATGGAACGCGTTTGCACAGGACTGGGCCTTGAACGGTTGCCAGCAGTATGGAGTTCTAATCACTGCTGGTGACAACAATTGTGCGTGTGTGCAAACAAGAAGGCTCTGTTATACAGTAGCTATAAACTGTGAGGCTCTGCCACATTTTCACATTTATTAGAGAAAAATTAATTATTTAACTTATTTAGATTTTTAATGAGAAGTTTAGCAGCTCCGTGAAGTATTATACATTCAGTTATCCGTTAAGATAGCTTCGACATTCATGTTTACAGATTAAAATAAACTGCATGAATGCTTGACACACAAACACACAGGCCTAATTTCTGCATTGTAAACATAAGAAGACAATATACTATTTTCTGCCTCCTAATCTCCAGCAGAGATGAATAAGGAGCGGGCGTGTCAACATTGTTCACACCCAAGGGATGCTACATAAAAAGTTAGGCTTATTATAAAGGTATCCAAATTGGAGGGTGTGTGTGGTACTGTGAGAATGCCTCACCCAACCCTGATACTAGTATATTACAGCCATTTTAGTCACCAAGAGGAGGTCAATTGTTCAGACGGACAACAAAACTCAGGAAGTTTCTGGCTACCACAAAGGGTGAAAATCAGTTGGAGTGGAAGAATGCATGACACATATGCTTCGCTCAAACAGACATTTAATGGACCACTAAAATGAAAAGAAGTAAAATTTAAAATACATGTGTACACATATGCATATATATATTACTTTTTCTTATTTTGCGGTCACTTAAAGTAGTGTAGGTTGTACAAATCTGACAAGTTGTGGACTAGTCCATCTCTTCATGGGGGATTCTCAGGGCTTTATCTCCAAAATCACTTCATGGTAGTTGCTCAGTCACTATCAAAATAGTATGCAAACGAGTAGCAAGAATGGCTGACAGTTTGAATAGATCATTAACAGGAAGTGCTTTTGTAAAGAATAAAGGAAATACTGTGAATCCTCCATGAGAAGATGGACATCCAAAAATCAAATTTTTACTACCTACTACAAGCAACAGCAATGTAGGATAAAAATAATTTATAGTTCATTTCAATGTACTTCTTAGAAGTACGTCTATACGTGTATTTTAAATTTTTCCTTTTTTTTGCGTGATGGTGGTCCTTTAAGGGCTCATTCACAATGGAGATTGCAAACTCCTAGCATTTTGCTACAGGTGTACGGAGTTACCAAATGCCAGGAATCACAATTTGCACTATGCAATACTAAACCACAGACCAAATCTGCAGCCCTTGCAGCATGCTTTAATGGGTTCAGGGGCCAGAAGCAAATCATGAAAGCCTCAAGTTTCGGATTTTACATACAAGAGTCAGAACTCTGTCAGGAGTGGGGAGAGCTCATACCCTGCCAACACCTTAAAGCAGAATATAACCCTGCATTTCAACTTTGCTCTAAAACATTATTTACAGTATATTATATGCAACCAGCATTTTTTTTTTTACTAGACCAGCATTGGAAGGGTTACACAGGGCTTTAAAGTCCCTGGAGATTTTTGCAGACGCATCCGAACTTGAGTTAGATACTTTTTGTTTACACAAATGTATCTAAGTGTTTATTGTGACTCATCTCTCTCACTGAGAAGTAGTTGGAGGACAGCCAAAGAGTGTGTAACATTTCTAAATATATACATATAACTAAATAGAATGTAACTATCTGAATGTCTGCATGGAAAACCTCTTTGTTTAACCCTTCTAATGCTGGTCTAGTAAAAAAAAATGCTTTTTGCATATAATATGCTGTAAATAATGTTTTAGTGCAAAGTTGAAATGCAGGGTTATATTCCGCTTTAAACAGCATTTCATTTATGGTCTAGTAATCCTTTTTGTGCTGGAAAATAATTTTTGTCCACAAATACCCATTAAATTTATTGAAATTAGCAAAGCACTGCAAATGTAGATTACTAGGACTTGCTGTGTCAGTAATAGTGCAAGTAAAAGCAAAGCCTGTCAAATGCAAATGTATGTTTACGCTGCGCCACATGATCCCACTTAGGTGCAAAATATGAGCAATCACTTTTATTATATCGAAGCCTGAATGAAGGTCAGTACAACGTAATGCATCATTATGGATTCTGTAACTCTGCAAGACTCGGTTCCCACTTGTAATGTGTCCGTTTGGCACACAGCGAAGAGTTCAGAGTATGCTCCAGTTTTAGCTTTGAATTTCACAGGTGGAAGCATTGCACCATAGGTGGCTATGGGCGATGCATCTGCTCGTCCAGAAAAACAGAGCAGGTCAGGGCTCCAATCCATTTTTTTTTTAATAAGTGGAAGCGGATACTTTTTAACAGTAGGATCAGCTTCCTGTGCCGAGTGGAGCTGCAAGAAACTTACCAAATGGGTACCTTTTTGCCACAAGTGGGAAGCGAGCCTTAAAGACGGTTATTTTGCTCAGCTAACATTTTTGTAAAGGTAGGTACAAACTAAGATTTACTGGCAGATCAATTATTTTCAACATGTTCGATCTGATTTCTGGTCGATATACGACTGTTTTCCGTTCACTACTATTGGAAATCTGATCGGACATGTTGTAAATAATCGATCTGACTGTAAATCTGCCAAAAAATCTCAGTGTGTACCTAGCATAGGAAATAGACAAGGAACACTTATTTAGAGTGATGCAATTGGGGCCCGGGGCCGGGGCCTCTTCTGATGACCCCTGTTCATCTGACTTGCAGGTAATAAATCTTACAGGAGAATCAATTCCCGAAATCATGATAAGTGTCCTAGCACGTGGCTTGGGGTTTTGCCCCACCCACAGTATGGACACATTTGAAATAATCAAAGATTTACATCTTTTTGGTAGAAAGATCCTGTTACAGTCGTTGCATGCACAGTCAGATGCGAGTCGATCTAGATGTAGGCCAGTACCGGTCCCTGGCCCCATATCCGATGCAGATTATCAGGCATTACGTGATCTATGTGATCTGTATGAAGAATCTGGTTTTGAGCTGCCGGGGGGGGGGCGATGGTGTGGAGGGGGGTACATGTGCCCCCCATGCGGAGGTCGGGGCTCCCCTAAGTGCTGCCCGCCCCCCCTCCCCTGTGCCACATGTGGATGTCGGCCACTTCTGTGGTAGATCCCGCAAGTATCCTCCCCTTTCTCTCAATTCCAATCTACAGACCTTTGTGGCATCTGTGGAGAGGGAATTTATGCAATTACGAACACACACACGTTCTATGAATCTGACGGTGGAGGAGTTTCAGGCTATTGAGGATTTGAAAAAACAGGTTAACTGGATCATTAAACCGTCGGATAAAGGTGGCAATGTTGTGGTCATGTCTAAATTGGCCTATAGGGATATGTGTATGCAGATTTTGTCACAACACAATTGTTACAGACGGGTCCCGGCGTCGAGGGTGACACGATGCCGGGGGGAACTATACGCCATACTGGATGAGGCATTGCAGAACAATGTCATATCTGGCGAAGTCTATGATTTCATGAAGGTATTGCACCCAGTAACACCAACCTTTTATGCGCTTCCTAAGGTGCATAAGAGGTTGGTCGCACCACCGGGACGTCCAATAGTCTCGGGGTGCGGTTCTCTCACTGAGAAAATTAGTGTATATATTGATAAACATCTACAGCCCCATGTGCAGGCCCTACCCTCTTATGTTAGGGACACTTCCCACTTTTTAAGGATGATTGATGGCCTGTGTGTTCCTCCTGGCACCTGGCTTGTCACCCTCGATGTCGAGGCACTATACTCAAGCATTCCACATGCATTAGGTCTTTCAGCGGTAGGCACTTTTTTGAGCGAGTTAGGCCTGGAATTTGCTATACACAACAGGTTTCTGTTGACACTTTTACAGTTTTTGCTGACCAATAACATTTTTATATTTGATGGTGACCACTACCTCCAGGTGCAGGGTGCGGCGATGGGGACGACTTGTGCCCCATCTTACGCTAACCTGTACCTGGGGGAGTGGGAACGTGAGTTGTTTGCAGATGATGGTCTCTCTGTGTACCTGTGCCGGATTCTGGTCTGGCACAGGTACATAGATGACATCTTCATGCTGTGGACTGGCACCCTCACAGAGTTGACTGAATTTGTTGGGCAGATAAATACTAACTGCCGGAATTTGAAATTTACCATGAATCACCATCATTGTATGATCCCGTTTCTGGATCTTCAAGTGATGTGTGACACTTCAGGCCAAATAAGTACCCGTCTATATAGGAAAGACACCTCCACTAATGCATTGTTACAGGCAGATAGCTGTCATCCACAGCATACAATCAGAGGTATCCCTACGGGCCAATATTTGAGAGTCCGTCGTAACTGCAGTACTCAAGAATCCTTTGTACATGAAGCAAATGAATTGCGCACTCGTTTCCAGGTGCGGGGATATGAGGATTCAATACTAAAAAAGGCTTACGGCAGAGCCCTTAACAGCGACCGCGGTAGACTGTTGAATCCCAATAGGGTGACTACCTCCTCCAAGCGTCAGACGAGATTTTGTACCCGATACTGTGTGGAACATAGTGAGATCAAACACATTTTGGACAAATACTGGTACATTTTGGTTAATGATTCGCGGTTGTCTTTGTTTGTTCCACCAAGACCCAACATTACATTTAGGAGAGCGCCCTCTTTGAGAGACACCCTAGTTAGGGGTCACTTTGAGGGACTAGGTACCCCTAGACCACATTGTCGAGTCTCGGGGACTTACACCTGTGGTGGGTGTACATATTGCAGGTTCATGTTTGTGGGTGCGTCTGTCTTGCTCCCCGACGGGAGGCAGTGGAGTCTTTCACACTATGTCAATTGTGCAACGAAGTTTGTTGTCTATCTGCTCACGTGCCCCTGTGGGGCATTTTATGTTGGCAAAACAACTCGTGAGCTCAGAGAACGTGTCTCTGAACATGTTAAGAGTATCAGAAGTGTGAGCTCCGCTGCTCCGGTCGGGGTCCACTTCAGACAGCACCACAATGGTGATCCCAGTGGACTTAGATTCATTGGTCTAGACCGCATTCATGCATCAATTAGGGGTGGGAACCCAGATAGATTGCTACTTCAGAAGGAATGTCGTTGGATCTTCACTCTGAAAGCTACCTCCCCTCCAGGCCTGAATGAGATGGAGGGTTTTGCTGCTTTTTTGCCGGTTTGATTTATTATTTCTTTTTTTGCTTTTTATTATTTTTTCTATAGACCTTTTATTTTCTGCTCTCCTGTGTGCTTAGGGTGGTTTTCTTGTTTCCGCTGGGGCCCCGGTGCCTCCTGCTGCCCCATGCCCATGACTGCAGCCTTGTAGGCTTTGATAAGTATTTATCTATGACAAGTATGTTTATAATAGGGTCCTGCCTCTGTTGGTGCAGGTCAGATTTTATTCACTAGATTTAGTGTTATAGCCTAGTTTAATGAAGGGTATAGTTAAATTGATAGGTATAATTCATTTTGTATAGGAATATAATTAGGTACCGTGTTGGTGCTTGGGATGACCCCCGTCCGGCCCGCCCCCTCGCTCGGTTCTGATGTCCGCCTTCTTCGCTCTCTCTCGTGGCGTTCTGGTCGCCTGGGAGCTGCGGGGTTGTGCGGGCGTCATTGGCGGCTGCGCGCGCCTCCCCTCTCTCTTCCCTGGCCTGCCGGATTGGTGTGGGCGGGGTTGGAGTGTGTGGGGTGGGGGCGCGTGCGTCCGCTGGCCAGCGATGGGGCTGGTGGGCGGGGCTTGCCACTTGCACCATGATTGGATGGATGAAGAGATGAAAGGGCACTGCTGATGATGAACGGTGAGCCACGCCTCCTGAGGAAACGAGCAGACGCTCGTGAAACATGTCGAGGCTGCGTGTGGCGTCACCGTGTGTCTGCTGGGATGCCTGACCACTCCTGCTGCGGCAACGGACACAGCACTCCTGACCACTAGCACGTTCCTCGGATTTGGGATCTTTTATGAGGACTCCTCATCTCGCCTTTACCCATGCATGGATTAGCCTTACCAGACATCTGAGGGCCTTGGGGTGAGCACTTCTGTACAAATCATCTATGCTCAATGTGATGATGCTGACATAACCGCTATTGCTGCTGCACCCATTTCTGGATTTATATTTGCTACATCAGAGGCATTCGCATGAATGGCTATCCTGCTTGCATACATGTGCTTTTCGTTTTTGCTGGACTAAAACTGCCCTTGCTATAGGCTTGTCTGCTTATCCTGCTGTTGCTGACTGAGATGCATGCTTTTTTGAAGCCCTTTGGGACATTGAGGCAATAGCAGTGAATTGCTCTATGCTCTACATACATCCATTGGAGCTCATATATGCAAGGACGCAGCCCGCTTAGCTCTTATTTCACCTGGATCCTTCATGGACAGTTGTGTACTATATGAGCCAAGTTCTTTTCTTCTGGATTCACTAACTGTGCAGGTTATATAAAACGGGGGCGGAGATCCCCTTGCTGAGATGATAATCTTTGTTCTATAGTCTAGTGGTGCTGTCTGATCAAGGCCTTGACAATTTGCTGTATGCTTGGTGTATGCTGCTTGAGTGAGTGAGTGGGGCTTTGGTCTACAGGGGTGCTGGGGATGTGTGCTGCTGGGTGGGTGGTTGGGTATATATCTCAGGCTATTTTAATGATTTTTTCTATTAATAAAATTTCTACAGTTTTTCATAAATACTGTCTCTTTTGAGGTTTATTGGTATGTACCATCCACAACACATTTAACCTTCCTAATTAGTCTTGTTGTTCACTTATTGTGCTGTGAGTGCTGGATTAGCCCTTCGTAGTGTAAGGAGATAGATTCTCCACCTGGCCCCGTACATCACAGGCTTACAGATCATTTATATGGAAACACAGCACAGGTGGCACAGCAGACATAGCATGGATTTCTGCCCAGCGAGAGACACCGACACAAATTGGCTGGCATCAGTCTGCTCCTTTACCCAGTGATTTATGGCACAGGGAGTCTAGGAAGGGCACATTTCACAATAACTCTGCAGAAGAAGCGATGTCCACCATTGGGTATTGCACCATCCCACTGGCACAGGCAACAGTATTTAGCAAGAACCAAAATTATACAATGTATTCCAATATAAACGCAACAGTATGTAAAATACAAGTACACCTATAGAAGAGCCAGCCTTCAGAGTTGTCACCTGATGCATTCAAGCAATTTTCACACTTCAGCGCTCCTCCCATTCATTCATAACTATCACCTAAATGATCTACGATATATCTTGTTTTTTCCAGGACAAATTAGGCATTTAGTAGGCAATTTTTTATTATTATTATTATTATTTACAAAGAGGAAGAAATGAAACACTACACCCTCTTCATTTCCAACCACAGTAGTTTTAAAATAAAAAATGCTACTGTAGACAAAACCTAAATACTTTATTTGCCCATTTGTCCCGGTTATCCCAACATTAAAAGCCACAATCCAGCCAGCAGTGGCTGGATAGAGTTATGGTTAAGGGCATCGCCTTTGACATGGGAGAACAGGGTTCGAATCCTGGCTAGGGTCAGTACCTATTCAGTAAGGAGTTCAAGGCAAGACTCCCTAACACTGCAGGGTGGCCTCTTGAGCGCGTCCCAGTCGATTTTGTGTAGAAGTGATTGGAAAATCGATCAGAAAAAAGATTAGAAGTTAAATCAGACCTGTCGGAAATAATAATCAGTTTGACCTGTCTATCTGACGGGAAATTGCATGGTGTGTACCAGGCATAACACTTTAGGCTGGAAAACCTTCCAAACCTTCCAAATATGGTAGCGAGTAAAAAGTCTAGATACTCAGTGTCAAAGTGACATGAATTATTTTGGCCAAACTCCTTGTGAGCATCTCGCTTCTATGATAAGCCAAGCTTCAGTCACCTTGGTACAAACCCCAACCTGTTAAAGTTTGTCCCCTGAATCAGGGCAAATGCAGCCGTGTCCTGTAGTCCCTCGATTCGATTGCACGGGCAGTATTTAAACGAGTTGGCCATTTAGTGCATGGAAAATAACAGTCGTGTAAACGGTTTGTTGTGATGTCAGTTGTGACGTCGTGTTGGTCATGAACTTTATTGGACTTGTGTACAATCGTTAAAGGGAACCTGAAGCGAGTGAAATTTTTTAAAATAAAGACATGACATAGCTGCATATGCATATTACATACTAACCTCACTGTCAGTTCCTCTCAAAGGCTCGCCATTTTCTTCTTACAGTGATCCCTTCCAGTTCTGACAATATTTTGTCAGAACTGAAATATACCACTTGCTGTCAGTTATATATCAGCAGCTGTCAGTTACAACTGAATGTGCAAGGTAATCTCCATGTTTCCCTATGGCTCAAGTGGGTGATATTACAGTTTAACAGTGTGCTGACCAGTAAGCCGTTATAGGGTAAAGGTGCCCATACACTCGTCAGATTGGCAGAAGATAGATAAGAAATGCATCTGATGATCTATCTGATGCGTTTTTAGAACATTTTTTACCAGGATAGAATTCCAATAGATTTCAGTTTGAAATCTGTTGAAATTCGATCTGATGGCATTTTTTTCCCATCAGATTTCCATTAAGGCCAATGCAAACTGATAAGCAATCTCATCAGATCGACCTAAATTTTCCACCCTGCAAGTTCGATGGAAATCCATCGAAATCGATCGAAATCGGCCGTCGATCGGTCGATTGGCCAACCGATTTGCGATCGATCGGTCGGCCAGAAAATCAGCTGAGTGTATGGGCTGCTTAATACCCATTTTTAAAATGGACGACAGAGAATTCCATTGATCACAGTGGACAAATAGGATGCAGGAGAGGAGAAAGATTTAGAAGTAAACTACACAGGAGGTAAGTATGACCTGTGTATGGTTATTTTGACTTTTTTTTCAGTTCAGGTTCTCTTTAAGGTTGTTTTTCTTTACATAATTGGAAGTGAAGAAGAGGCAGCAGAAGGCAAGTGACAGTCATTAGCCATGTAATAAACCTTTCACACTGACACTGCCTATAATTAGGAACCTGCTGGACAGCATGTATTTTCATCTGACACACTAAAGAGCAGCATTCAACAGATTAGGAAGCCAAGCGATCAACACATCAAACAAGCAGTTCCGGGAGCTGCACAGGATCTCAACTTCCAAGCAGGTCCTTAAAAATATGTAAACATTCCCTTAACTTTAATGCATATGAAATCTATTAACTATTCTCTAGTCCAGTGCTGTCCAACTTCATGGGCATGGAGGGCCAGTTTTTTTTCAGACCCCATGGTGGAGGGCCGAAGGTTCTTGCTAGAGTCGCAGACCCCCCCCCAGGAAAAATGCAATTAAAGGACAATTAGATTGGCAGCACTTTCCACAAAATGCAATTTAAGATGTTGGTGAAGTTGTGTGGTGCGTAGCGCTCCAAAAACCACGAGGGTTCTGTTGTGCGTAGAGCGGCGCGCATAGCGCGCCGCGCCGAAGAATGGGTGTGGCCATGGACCAGAATGCGGGTGTGGCCACGGGTGGAGACAAATTTACATGAATTTAGCAATGTGGGACATTAGATTAGGACAGTGGTGGTGAACCTTTTGGAGGCCGAGTGTCCAAACTGCAACCCAAAAGTCACTTATCTATCGCAAAGTGGCAACAGCAATTTAAACTACATACAAAGGTTTTAACTCATACATGAACATTATGGAAAATCCAAGTTGAAAATAAACTGTGAAGATAAACAATTTCATCCATCTACTCCTGAAAAATTTGGGTTTTTTTTAGAACCTCCCAGTTTTATTTTCCGTTTTAAAAAGCTAAAAAAGTAGGTTTAACGCTATTGTTTCATGATGACGATTCAGCTTTTCCATAGTCTCGCAGTTCGCAATCATGTGACCCCCAACAAGACAAATTCAGCAATCATGAGGCCCCCAACAAATCATGAGGCCCCCAACAAGACTAATTCAGCAATCATGAGGCCCCCAACAAGACACATTCAGCAATCATGATGCCCCCAACAAGACAAATTTAGCAATCATGAGGCCCCCAAAAAATCATGAGGCCCCCAACAAGACACATTCAGCAATCTTGAGGCCCCCAACAAGACAAATTCAGCAATCGTGATGCCCCCAACAAATCATGAGGCCCCCAACAAGACAAATTCAGCAGTCATGAGGCACATAAATAGACAGCATTTCACATAAATAAGCAGAATGCCCCTTAAATATGGTAGACACCTATCACCTGGCTTCTAAATTCTCCTCTACTCTACTGGCTGCTGTGCCTGGCTGGCCTGGCAATAGTGTTTTGGGCCGGATTGGGGATGATGTGTGGGCTGAAATGCCTTGCGGTGCTGCTGTGGCCGGGCTGGCGGTGATGCTGTGGCCGGATGAGGTAGTGACAGGTGCCCCCCCAGTTAGAGACAGGTGTCCCCCCCCCCTCTCAGCTGAGGTAGTGACAGGTGCCCCCCCCCCCCAGCTAGATAGTGACCGGTGACCCCCAGCTAGATAGTGACAGGTGCCCCCCCAGCTAGATAGTGACAGGTGCCCCCCCAGCTAGATAGTGACAGGTGTCCACCCCAGTTAGATAGTGACAGGTGTGTCCCCCAGTTAGATAGTGACAGGAGCCCCCCCAGCTAGATAGACAGGTGCCCTCCCAGCTAGTGACAGGTGCCCCCCAGCTAGATAGTGACAGGTGCCCCCCAGCTAGATAGTGACAGGCGCCCCCCAGCTAGATAGTGACAGGAGCCCCCCAGTTAGATAGTGACAGGTGCCCCCCCAGTTAGATAGTGACAGGTGCCCCCCCAGTTAGATAGTGACAGGTGCCCCCCCAGTTAGATAGTGACAGGTGCCCCCCCAGCTAGATAGTGACAGGTGCCCCCCCAGCTAGATAGTGACAGGTGCCCCCCCAGCTATATAGTGACAGGTGCCCCCCCAGTTAGATAGTGACAGGTGCCCCCCAGTTAGATAGTGACAGGTGCCCCCCCAGTTAGATAGTGACAGGTGCCCCCCCCCCCAGTTAGATAGTGACAGGTGCCCCCCCAGCTAGATAGACAGGTGCCCCCCCCAGCTAGTGACAGGTGCCCCCACCAGTGAGCGAGCCCATTACCTCTTTCTCCTGTGTCCCCGCTGGCCTCTATGTCTCCGCTGCCGCTGCCCCACAGCTCAGACCTCACAGATCGCGGTGACTGAAGCAAGCAGAGCGCGCGCATGACACCCGCGCGGCAGAACGTCACATGCGGGAGTGACTAATGATTCACTTCCGCATGTGACGTACTCCGTGCGTGTACCATGCGCACGCTCTGCTTGCTTCAGTCGCCGCGATCTGGGAGGTCTGAGCTGTGGGGCAGCAGCGGCAGCGGGGACATAGGAGAGGCCAGCGGGGACACAGGAGGCCACAATACGAGGGAGCAGGCATGGCGCCCATAGCGCAAGCCATGCCTGCATCCCAGAAAGACGAGCGGGCCGCAGCAGGTGGCCTGGCGGGCCGGATGCGGCCCGCGGGCCGCCAGTTGGACAGCACTGCTCTAGTCAAACATAATACTTTAGAAATGTAGCCATTGCTAAGCCTGATATACATTTCTAAAAGTCAACTTAAACTGCACTATTTTGCAAGCCTGAAATCAGTACTTTCTATGGAGTGTGGAAAAACGAAAAAACACTAGATAAACCTTATTCGGAGATTGGTTAATGTTAATAAAATGTAACTTTGAATAAAGTTGGGTTAAAATAGATAATTCAAACAGATTATACTACCCCCTTAGTGCAAAAAGTGATTCATTGGGTTGGGGATAAAGGTAATTTGTTTGTCAGACTCTCCTTCAAACTCAAGGTAGCTTAATAAATAGATTAGGCCACTACCAGCAGCTAAAAGTTTTTGGCCGCTGGTAGTGGCCTAATCTATTTATTAAGCTACCTTGATATGTGTAATATATGATGTTTTATAATGTATATACTTTAGCACTCTAGGCACTTAGCACTTTGTTACCCCTGATGAAATGTCCAATTAACGAAACATGAAGGGTCGTGTTTGGGGTTGGGGTTTGTTTATATACATGCATTGTGAGTTTGGAGGAGAGTCTGACAGACAAATAACCTTTATCCCCAACCAAATGTATCACTAAGGCAGGTATGTCAAAACGGTCCTACGAGGGCCGAGATCCTCACACATTTTTTATACAGCTCAAATGAATTGATGGGTCTGAATCAGGAAAGGCGTGGTCCATCAGGTAGAACATGTTCCTTTCTTTCTCAGTCCATCCTAAACACTGGCATGGATCTGGCCCTCCAGGCCTGGAGTTTGACACATGTGCACTAAGGGATAGTATAATCTGTTCGAAATTATCTATTTTAACCCAACTTTATTAAAAGTTAAGTTTTATTAAAATTAACCAAACTCCAAATAAGGTTTATCTAGTGTTTTTTCGTATTGCAAATCAGGTGCGTTTTTTTCTGAGTGTGGCAAAAGTCATTAACTCTTTGCACACTCACAAATAGAGAGTTTCTCAGCACGCCCACTACACAAATGCAGTCCATTTGGGATAGAATGCAGGTCCTTAAAGCTAATTAAAAAAGGCAGAGGAATTAGAGCCCTGCTTGAGTGTTAAACTGTGTGGGTCCTTGCACCAGATAATGCATGCATGTCTAAAGTCCGTCCTGGGGGCCAAATGCGGCCCACCAAGACTCTTCTGGTGGTCCCTGAAGCTCTCTACAGTCCATGCCATACAACCCACAGGCTGTAGCTGTGGTGCCACATGCAGGGGGCCACCTTGTATTGCTGCTCTGCCTCCCCCATTGCCCGCCTGTAGGTTATCAGCCACTGAATAGCATCCACCACTATGCCAGCAGCAGTAACAACCACTGATTGGCAGCAGCCACTATGCCAGCAGCAGTAGCAGCTGCTGATCAGCAGGCGCCACTGTACCAGCAGCTGTAACAGCCACTGATTAACAGCCGCCACTGTGCCAGTAGCACTATGCCTGCATGCTGATAGGAACATGCTAACTGCACACAGTATATGGGTTCATTCTGTGGAAAGGTTTTATTTGACAAAATGTCTCAGACAGTGTACCTACTGGAAATCAGCAACAATGGTTTCATTTTGCTAGTTCAGCCCCTTAGCAATCAACGGCAATACAGTCCTTGGCCTAAAAAATTTGAACACCCCTCAGCTAAGAGTTTTCTCTGCCAAATGTGCACACCTAACCCTAACCCTGTAAAATGCATAACCATGAAAGCAATTACTGTGTGAGACTAGTACTCATGTACAACACCGTATCAAATAGGAGGTAGTGATGTGCCTATATCAGTAAGCCCCTTAGTATCTTTAAAGCAAATCCAATAGATAATCCAGAGAACTGGTCGGCACTGCTGGAAAAGACCAATCAGTCATGGGGGATCTTGGTAAAAGTGGCGTTAACCAAATAATGTTAACGACAGAGGGGCTGTGTAGTTTGTTGAAAGGCTGACTGCCTAAAACAATGAGCTGTCACAATAACAGGGTGCCATCCCCGCTGCTCCGAGCTTGTGGCTGGGCTATTGCAGAGCGACCATGCCAAGTTTAAGTCCAGCTATATGATGGCCGACCGATCGGCTATCTCGTAGTCTAGCAACACCATTGTGTGCCAAAATTCAGCTCCACAGCACCCCATAGCTCTAAACTTACTGTATACTGTGGTCAACATGTAGCCGGAGATGCAACAGGCACCCATCAAAGCAAAGGCTGTGGAGTCGGTACAAAAATGATCCAACTTATGTTTATGAAACCACCGACTCCAGGTACCCAAAATTGCTTTGACTCTAGAGCCCTTGCCAGGCTATGGCATAGGTACAAAAATCATCCGACTCAGGCTCCTCAAATTTATGATACCACCAACTTAGACTCCTGATACCCAGAAATTGCTCCTCTGACTCCTCGACCCCGACTCCACAGTCCTGGTCAGAACCGGCTACTCTGAGCATAAGGATTATGTCACAGAAGAAGACAACTGACACAGCTGTGTCTTAATGGGCGAGAATTATTACTGTGAGTGATCAGCGTCCTAAATCAGCAGCCTCCTTATTTTCAAAGTCAAACAGGGCGATTTTCTAACAGAAATGTGAACTTTGGCTTCCTAAACTTTAAACGACCAATCACGTGCTGAGAAGTTCCAATCTTCCTAAATTCTTATGTAATTGATTGGACGTTACAACAGAGCAGAGACAAAGTTCAGTGCCGCTCATTTCACATTTGTATAGAGCATCACTCCCAATGTGTTCATGTCTTCTATCGTCAGGCTTAAATTCAGCTTTCCTTCTCATGTGAGGCTGAAGAGGCCCCACGTTGTGCCTTTTCAGTTTGGAATGGATGTGAGAATACAAGCAGTCCTCAGACGCAGCACGCTCTCGGCTACAGGAAGCACACAAAGACTTTTACACTTCTACTGCAAAGCTCTTTAAATTGCAGGAAAATTGGATAATATGATCTCTTTGGGAATTTTTTTTTTTTAATACTGTTGGGGATAATGTGTTCCAAGCAGGCAGCTCGAGTCAAATAATATGCTAGTCGTGATGAAGAATGCACAGAGGCAATATTGCGGAGACGGCTTTTAATGTAAAGAGTATGAATCTATCTACTCCTGCTGTCACCACGACTGCTTATTTCCCGGCGCACAAAATGCTCTGAACTGTGCGGTGTTAAAGCAGAAAAACCATCAGAAGAGGAGCGGATGAGTACAAGTGGCTATTGAGTTTTTATGGTCCCTCAGAAACACGTTCCTTTTCATCACAAATCTGACATTTCATAACGTTAGCTTCGAAGGTAGCACAGGAAGTAATCCAAATAGAGCAATAAAAACTTGACCAATGGCGAACAGCTTCCTATTTCAACATAGCCATGTGTGTAACACTTCAGTTTTCAGTTGTCAGTGATATCAGACTGCCCAGCGCATTTCCCACTGCCATGCGTACCTGCAGGATTTCTCAAGAGCTGCCCTTACCCTATGGAACTCCCTTCCACCACACATCACATTCACCCCCTCCTTCAACACCTTCAAGCAAGCACCTCTTCAAGGTAGCCACCCCCTACGACACAGTAACCCTCTCTGCTGAATAGTTATTTTACAGCCCTACCTAGTGTATCCATCCCCTCTCCCCTTAGATTGTAAGCCTTTGGCAGAGTCCTCTATGCCATAGCATATTCTAGGTGATCATGCACCCCCCCACAATTAGGGCAACTTTTCCATGACCACCTCAGACTTGAATTACTGGACCTACCCAACCAGCCCCAAATCACATGTTCATGTATCTTGTACCCAGTTTGCCTTGTACTACATTGTATAACCTTGTTTACGTTATGTCTGCCATCTCTAGTATCATTGTATGTATTTGTCTAGCACTGCGTAATATGCTGGCGCTTTATAAATACAAGGATAAGAATACTACCTAGGCTGCCTTATACTATTGCTACTTATGTGGGCCTAACTGTTAAAACCACCTCAACATCAGCAGCGTAGGGCAGTAACTGCTCCAAACATACTGCCGGCATCATTTTACCAACTGTGCAGTGTGTACCAGACAGGTGGATGTGTATAGAGGTTTGAGTATCGAGTGAAGTTATATGCAGCCTGTTAACGAGAGAGAGAGAGAGAGCGCGCGCGCGAGAGAGAGAGCAAGAGCGAGAGCGAGAGAGAGAGAGAGGATGTCCTAGGGATTTTTGTACTAAATTGTAGCAAACACAGCTTATCTTCTGATCAATAAGCTGAACGGAATCAGAAGTTTATAATCAGCGGTGGTAAATAGATCACCAGAAAATTAAAGGGCTTCAGTCTCTAGGGCTTAATCGCAAAAAAAAAAAAAAAAACAACTTATGACCCACTTATGAGTTATAGATCACCGTCACGCTATAGCAGAGATGCCACACTCTTTTTCAGCTTGCCAGCCCCTTTCAAAATGGCAAATTAAAAGTGATCTGCCAGGTAGAATGTACCTATGGATGCAAGCCACTCTGCACAGTGGCAGTCCATCAGTGATTACCACAAGCCACACCTGCAGCACATGCACAGCGGCAGTCCATCAGTGATTACTACAAGCCTCACCTGCAGCACATGCACAGCGGCAGTCCATCAGTGATAACTACAAGCCCCAACTGCAGCACATGCACAGTGGCAGTCCATCAGTGATTACTACAAGCCCCAACTGCAGCACATGCACAGTGGCAGTCCATCAGTGATTACCACATGCCACAACTGCAGCACATGCACAGTGGCAGTCCATTAGTGATTACCACAAGCCACAACTGCAGCACATGCACAGCGGCAGTCCATTAGTGATTACCACAAGCCACAACTGTAGCACATGCACAGCGGAAGTCCAATTAGTGATTACTACAAGCCCCAACTGCAGCACATGCACAGCGGCAGTCCATCAGTGATTACTACAAGCCAGAACTGCAGCACATGCACAGCGGCAGTCCATCAGTGATTACCACAAGCCACAACTGCAGCACATGCACAGCGGCAGTCCATCAGTGATTACTACAAGCCCCAACTGCAGCACATGCACAGCGGCAGGCCATCCGTGACTACCACAAGCCACAACTGCACAGCGGCAGTCCATTAGTGATTACCACAAGCCACACCTGCAGCACATGCACAGTGGCAGTCCACCAGTGATTACCACAGGCCACAACTGCAGCACATGCACAGGGGCAGTCCATCAGTGAATACTACAAGCCCCAACTGCAGCACATGCACAGCGGCAGGCCATCCGTGACTACCACAAGCCACAACTGCACAGCGGCAGTCCATTAGTGATTACCACAAGCCACACCTGCAGCACATGCACAGTGGCAGTCCACCAGTGATTACCACAGGCAACAACTGCAGCACATGCACAGGGGCAGTCCATCAGTGATTACCACAAGCCACAACTGCAGCACATGCACAAGGGCAGTCCATCAGTAATTACCACAAGCCACAACTGCAGCACATGCACAGCCGCAGTCCATCAGTAATTACCACAAGACACAACTGCAGCACACGCACAGCAGCAGTCCATCAGTGATTACCCACCAGGCAGTCAGATGCAAATCACAGTCCTCGTCATTAAGCCACAAAGAACAGCACTTGCCCAAATATCACAATATCATGTTTACAACATCATGCTCAGTGTCCGGCAAAATTGTAATCAGCAGTAGCACATAATGCCTCTAAAGCTAAGTACTCACGTTGTGATTTTCCCACCGACCAATGATATTTTGAGCGCTGAGCGGTCGTTTCTGCGATATGGTGATATGGGTGCAGGCACACGACCACGCAACATTGCTTAGCATCACAATAACGACAGTCACGGCAGATCAGATCGCTAAGATCCAAGACTCCAGCGCAAAGTACCGCGATTGCTTGAAGTCTTGTTCGCGCTCGGTCTGTAGCGGTGCATGACGTCTTGCGCATCCACTGACCGAATGCGGCGCCGCTGACGACCGTCTTTAAGGGGATGTCGCAGGACCCGTCGGACGGGGAGTACGCAGCTTAAATGCATGGCTCCCCACATTACAGCATCATAATCCTCTACACTGCTGTGCAAAACTTCAGGACAGCATATCACACTAAGCTCATCCAAGTTCAATGTTTTATGATCTTTTAGATATACTAGTTCAAATCAAACACCTGGAACAAGCATGCAACACCTGGAACAAGCATGCAGGCAGCAGAGTCTGGTTTGAATCAGAACATTTAATTGCATGTATTAAATTGCATGCTTATTTTGGCTCAGCGATTCCTACATAATGAGATGTAGTCCATCAGGACAAGCAACTTTTTAAAGAGGAATAAAGATGGCTGCCCTCATGTCCCTCTCACTACAGTTTTGCTTTGCTATACACTAAAAATGACAACAGTGCTCCTCTAAATCTAGCAGATATAATAGCACTCCTAAGAAAAGCCAAAATGAAAAAAAATCACTTAATTTAGGGGACAATAAAAATAAAGAATAATGTGCTAACAATTTCAGCAATATCTCAGGGCTTTCAGTTGGGGACTTGGAAGGATATGTTACTGTTGCCAGAGGATTGTCATTGTCACGTTTTGTGTATGCTGAGATTTAGTTCTGGGTTTGGTGAAGTGACACAGGCATAGCTCAAGTTGTTGGTATAGAAAATTATTTCTTTCAACCATTGCCTTTCTACTGTTTTTATTAGCCGTAAAATCCCGAAAGATTTACTCTGCCCACTCCATCCACAACGAGGACTATAAGGATATATGGAGCGCAGCACTGTAGCAATAGGGATAGACCTAGCATGAAAATCAGAGCAGAGTCCCCCCTACAAACACCAACTCAAGAAAAGCCATTCATGTGTAAAGAAGCACTGTAGTGACATAATGAAGAATGCAGTAAATTATTCAAGATACCCACTTTTACGTTAATTTTACTAGTTTCAGTATCAGAAACACTTCCTATAGCTACTGTATATATTGCTTTATATTGTATGTAACCCCTCCCTCCCAGCGGACACTGAAGACTGAATGCACACAAAGTCCAAATTTACAATAGTACTGGTCCAATGTAGAACAGACTGAAATCAGTTTTGATGGTCACTTTCTGTTTACACAAAATCTATTTAAGGGCCCATTCACATTACGGCAATTAGCAGGCGATTCCTGCTACCTCCCTTAGCACTAGCGATTTTTAAAGTGGTAGTGCCCTAAGCCCTCCATTTATGAAGAGGGATGAGGGGGGCTGTCAAGTGTCAAAAGGCCAAATGTGTTTGTCCATTGCAGTCAGGGCTGTGAAGTCTGTTAAAAAATTATCCAACTCCTCAGTTTATTAAATTTCTTACTCCAGGTACCCACACTTGCTCTCAGTATATTTGGGCTTCGTTCACACAGCAAATCGCAATAGCTAAGCGCTTAGCAATTGCAATTTTCCAATGCGATTATCAGAGCATTTTTTAAAGGAATGTGAGAAAGCAAAAGGCAGCGACAAGGATGGGGCGTGGAAATGGCATGCACATTTAAAGAGGGACTGCAGCAAAAAATAGCGCAATTAATAAAAAATTTTCTTACAATATTTATTTATAAATTATTCAGTCAGTGTTTGCCCATTGTGGAATCTTACCTAGCTCTGAATTACATTCTGAAATTTATTACAGGCAACAGCTTTATCCTGCCAGGTGATCTCTGCGGAAGGAGGTACTGCTTGACTGGCAGCTGGAAACAGCTGTTATTTCCCACAATGAAATGATGTTCACAGACAGCAAACCGTCAGGGCCATGGTCATGACATCACACTGTGGGAGGGGTTTCACCACACTATCAGCCATACAGAAGTCTCTGATAAAATATTTGAGAAAAGGTAAAGATAAGGGAAAAGGGTTGTCGGCTACTGACTGAGATGAAGTTCAATCTGAGGTTAAAGTTCCTCTTTAAGTGGACTTTTAATTCCACTTGCATGCAAATTGTATGAAGCTTGAAATTCAGTCAATTAAAGTAGACAGAAGTATATGCGATTAGCCCAATGCCATACTGCATACCGTTTCCATTCTATCCCCATGTGAGCTGGAATTATTACTACTGTATCCCACTGACCATCTCTAATCACTATTCTGGCAGAGCCTGCGGTAGATTTGTAGCTCACAGGAAGTGACCTCATTTTCTTAACAGGAAGTCAGCCAGTACAGGGGTCTTGCTTCTGTAAGCATAGGTATACTGCCCTAGACAAAATGGCTATATAACAGCTTTCATATGAAACTGCAGTGCTGAAAGTAATAATAATTCTCACTCACACGCGCTTTCAGAGAACAACATCTTTTAGGTTTCAGTAATAGAAATTATTATGGGGCCCTGGAGTACTTTCTACACTGGCAATCCAAGCCGTGCACCCGATATTCAGACATAAAGGCCACTCTACATTATGCAAGTGACATGAATATCTACGCATAGATCTATAAAATACACTCTTTATGTACTGTACACTTTCCTGTACAATTTATGTGATTCGGCAAGCTTACAAGATGGGAAGCAAAGGTTTCTACATGAAGAATGCTTCGCAGCAGCTTTTTAGGTCACAGTGAGGCAATTTACAAGACAGGGGCCTTCATCTGCGCTTACCAGCAAGACAGATTAGGATGGGCAGAGAAGCTCTCAGCACCTAATGAATGGACAACTTGCAGCCTAATAATTCTACCATAGCTGCCGAATCCCTGTATCTGGCCTTAATGCTAGTTATTCTCCTCTATGGTCCATATTAAGACATTGAGAAGTTACAATATGTTAAAGAAGCAAACAAACCAGGTAATAAGCTACCCAAGGGATGGTGGTCCTCAGAAATAGGTCGATGCTAGGGATGGTCAACGAGATGCAAATCATTTCAAGTTGATGCAGGATTATGCAAATTTTGTATTTAATTTTACGCAGCTTAAAAATGGACCAATCGAATATTACCTCAGCATGATTTGATTAGTTCATGTTCAAGATGCATAAATTTGCATACAAAATTTGCGCAATGCTGCAACAACTCAAATTTTGCACTCATGGACCATCTCTAGCACCTGCATCTTGATTCATCTACATGCCGTAAGTGCTGGGGCTGCAGCTTCTGCTTCCATGATTCTGTGTCTTCAATTTCTTTTTTAAACTAACCAAACATAGGCCAATAATGGTCCAATCCAGCCAGGGAGTTCTCACGCCGCAGTCAGAAATAAATGAGTTACGTTAAGTTACAGGTACCCTTTAAATATCAAAAACCGTAAAATTTTTGACTTTAGGACCACTTTAAAATCAGTAATGAGCTCTAGAAATCCTGAAACCAGTAGTTTGGGAATCCTTTACAAAAGAAAAGAGTTAGGCCCTGTTCACAGCAGCAAACGCGGATGACCGTGCATTTGGAACGCAACGCATACGAACGCACGCCATCTGCGTTTGTAGGCGTTGCGTGGCTAATCCCATTCACTTTAGTGAATCTGCGCGTTTCGGGGAAAAAATGCGTGCAGCGTGCGTTCCCGGAACGCACTGGTCCGGAACGCATGCAGTGTGAACATCAGACAGTGCACTCTATGCACTGTCTGTCATGCGTGTCGGCCTCCTGCACGCGTTCCCGAAACGCGGATGGAAACGCGTGCAGTGTGAACGGGGCCTAATGGCCCTTTCACACAAGGTGTGTTGTGATTTCCATGCAGCATAAGACCCCACCGCAATGCATCGCACCATTACATGTATTTTGTGCCCTGCATGACTCCGCCTTCTGCTCAGTGACGTGCTAATTTCTGGACAGGAAGTACATCACCTCAATCCCTCCAATCTGTGCATACACACCGCACCACTACCATCTTTAAAGCACAACTGAAGTAAGCGGTATATGGAGGCTGACATTTATTGGCTGGATGGTGAACTGGATAACTGTTCTGCCTCTGGCACAGGGTTAGAATCAAGGCTCTTCCTGTTCAGCAAGCCAGCACCTATTCAGGGAGGAGACCTTGGGCAAGACTCCCCAACACTGCAACTGCCTATAGAGTGCGTCCTAGTGGCTGCAGCTCTGGTGCTTTGAGTTCGCCAGGAGAAAAGCACAATATGTTTCGGGTCTTGTCTTTATTTTCTTTTAAACAATACCAGTTGCCTGGCAGTCCTGCTGATCCTCTGCCTAATACTTTTAGCCATAGACCCTGAACAAGCATGCAGCAGATCAGAGGTTTGTCATTTATATAAAACTGATAAGATTAGCTGCATGCTTGTTTCTGGTGCGATTCTGGCACTACTGCAGCCAAATAGACCAGCAGGGCTGGTACTGCTTATAGGAAATTCATATGACAGTCTCTGTATGCCTCTTACTTCCAATTATCCTTTAAGGATTATTTGCGTTGGCATAGACTCTCATAGATACGTGCACTGCGCAGTACCATGCTGCAGTCTCTATGTCGCCTGAACCATTCCTATCGCATCTCGTCGCACCGCAGGTAATGTTGCCGACTCAGATTTTCAAGGCCACTGAAACGAGAAGTGGCGTGGGAGAGAACCATGACGCGAAGCTGTAAGGACTCATTCACACTATGTGCTGCGCTGTCAGTTTTGATGCAAGGCACATAGGCCTCAATTCACTAAGCTTTATCAAACACTTTATTGAACGTTTAGTAATTTACCTCATGAGTAAAATCTGATTTTGAATTCACTAAGGTGTTATAGATTTATTGAACATTTTATCCATAAAACATTCGATAAATCTTTAACACCTTAGTAAATTCAAAATCAGATTTTACTCATGAGGTAAATTATCAAACGTTCGATAAAGTGTTTGATAAAGCTTAGTGAATTGAGGCCTATGTGTATGGATCCACAAGGCAACATGAAAGTCCATAGACTTTCATGTTGCAATTCACATTGCAATCGGAAATTGCGCTCGTGTATGTGTTCTGTAGTGTGAATGAGCCTCAAGTGTGCAATATGGAGACAAAGTAGGAGAAAGCGCACTCAGTGTGTGAATTATGAAAAGTGGCCAGCCGACCGTAGAATGAGGTCACCTCAGCGTAGTGCCGGTTAGCCCGTATGGGTGTCTCAGCTCGCAGGCTTTGTCCCTCTGAGCCAGGGACCAGGGTAGCGGCAGTCGAGATTCCTTCGTTCCTCTCCTCTCGCAGCTGTGGATAGCACCACTCGCCTTGCAGTCACCAGCGTTCTGCACTATGCAGGTGCTCAGTGGCCCTGGCTGGCGCCAATTGGTTACATTACCTAGCATGTGCCCTCCATCGTTAAGCCAATTGACTATGTATTTAAGCAATGTCTCATTGTATGTTCAAACATTTGTCTGAAGAAAAAGGGGCGACATTATCCCTTTCGAAATGCGTTACAATAAACAGATCTTTACATTACACGGCTTCCCCGTGTATTGTTGTTTGCACAGACTTGCACCTTACCCCTGCCAACTCCATTACATAGCACCAGCTAGTGAGCGCCTAAAGAGTGCAGGAACCGCTTGTGCTGGAAGGTGGAAGACAGCTTGCACACTGATCCCTCCATGAAAGGGAAGATACTTATACAATTGGCGCCCACCATCGCTACTGAGCACCTGCATAGTGCAGAATGATGGAGATTGCAAGGCGACTTTCTACGGTCGGCTGGCCACTTTTCATAATTCACACATTGAGTGCGTTTTCTCCTACTTTGTCTCCATATATCCTAGCTGTCCTGCACGGAAATTGAGAGCTGCACCAACTATACACAGCACAACTTAGATAACTCCTCCAGATCTTCCGGAAGTTCATTCTACTTAAAGTGAACCATAGACGAAGCACCCTCATGTATTTTACCATATATATCAGTGGGAACACTAGAGAAAACACCTACCCTGCTCTCTGTTTCATCTTTCACTGCTCAGCCTGCTTGTTTTCAGCCCTGATAAAATCCCTGACTGAGCATTCAGTTTGGCTTTGCTCAGGAATCATTATAGCAAAGCCAGACTGAATGCTCAGTCGGGGATTTTATCAGGGGTGATAAGAAGCAGGCTGAGCAGTGAAAGATGAAACAGAGAGCAGGCTAGGTGTTTTCTCTAGTGTTCCCACTGATATATATGGTAAAATACATGAGGGTGCTTCGTCTCTGGTTCACTTTAACTACTAAGTGTGCAAGGGGCCCAACAGTTAATCAGCGCAAGCACCACATTACTGTCTCAAGCAGACACTTAATACAAATAAATAAATAAAGGAGAAGGAGGCCCATAGCTTTCCATGTCTTTAGTGCGCAGGAAACCAGCACTGATCTGGCCTGTACAGTCTACATTACCATCAAGGCAAACCACAGACCTGGTAAACAGGATTAATATACACATTCCTTCATTTGTCAAACATTCATCACACTATCACAACACAAGTTATGTAATGGAAGCCGCTCAGTTACCATTGGAATGCATAATGTCTAACAAAAGCGCACGCTGCTAACAATGCCAGTTCATGAATGGAGTCTCCTCCTGAGGAGAATGATTTTTTTTTTTTTTTTATATCTCATAGGTTTACAGACAATGAAAGCTGCGCTCCAATCAGACTTTTGGATCCATTCTAAGTCCGTTTTCAGGATGTTTAACATTTTCATTTAGAACAGTTTGGGAAGGGGCTAAAAACATTCTTTTTACATTTATAAAGCACTGAAAATGTTTCATAGCTGTGCTTGCCTGCAGCTGTGCACCCATACATACAAAAACAGGACTACCTTCATAGCCGATTTCCTGTTCAGGAAGTGGGGTTCTGATATTCAATTTCTTGTGAAATTCAGCAATAGCTGAATTGTGAAATTTGCAACAGCAGGCTGTGCAAGCATAGTGACCAACAAGCTTATGTTCAGATCTTGCGCATGAAACTGAATATGAATGGGGTAGCTGTGCAGCTGAAGAAACACAACATGTGCCATTTCCATGCTCCTCCCTCTTTCACCACCTTCAGCCACTATTTTACTGTAATGTTTGGAAATTTAGTTTTTTGACCTGTATCGTATTGACCTGTATTGTACTTTCTGCTTTGATAGTCACAGGGTCACTCTTGATTGACCCGCCCACTAGCTTAATCTACAGACGGCACAAGACAAGCAGTAGTGGCTCGATAGTGTAATGGTTAAAGGACCACTATCGCAAAAAAAAGTAGGTGGTTAAAATCTGACAGAACTGACAGGTTTTGGGCCAGTCCATCCCCTCATGGGGGATTCTCTGGGTTTTCTTTGTTTTCAACAGCATTTCCTGAACAGCAGTCAAACTGACAAAATAGATACCAGCCAGCCTCCCTACTCACTTGCACACCATTTTGTCAGTTAGACTCTTCTGTTCAGGAAATGCTGTTGAAATGCTGTTGAAAACAAAGAAAACCCTGAGAACCCCCCATGAGGAGATCGACTGGCCAAAAACCTGTCGGTTCTGTCAGATTTTAACCGCCTACTTTTTTCGTGAAAGTTGCCCTTTCAGGGCTCTGCCTCTGACACAGGAGACTTAAATTGAAATCTTGGCTCTTCCTTTTTAGTAAGCCAACACCTATTCAGTAAGGAGTCCTGGGCTAGACTCACTAACACTGGTACTTGCCTACGGAGCACGCCTTAAGGTTCACACTTTAAAACGCAAAATGGTAGCGGTTAGCACTACCGTTTTGCACGGGTGATTTTTGACCGCACGGGTGATGACGCAAAAAAAAAAAAAAAAAATAGCACTGGATAGACATGCATTCTTGGAGCGATCGCAAATATATGCTAATCACGATTGCTTCTGAATCACCAAAAAATGCTGCAGATAACACGTTTGGTGATTTCCACTAATTGTGAATAGTCTGCAATCTGCGGCAATGAGATCACTGTCATATACTTACTATTGCGGGAACTGCCCGCTAATCGCCCTAGTGTGAATAGGCCCTTAGTGGATGCAGCTCATTTGTGTTGTGCATTACACTAGCAAGCTAATTATATTTTAAAAATTTATGCTGGGTGCTGTAGTGCTTCTATGTGGGCATACTGGTTGCTGTGGTGCCATGCTGGGTGCTGTGACGCTTTATGGGGCATACAGGGAGCGGTGGTTCTTCTATAGGGTCATGGTGGGGGTTGTGGTGCCTCAATGGAAGCATGGGAGGGGGTCCACTAGAAGGCCAGTGAATGCTATCGGGGGACTGGCAGACAACCTGGCAGCAGGCCAGCTGCCAGCCCGCCGAGCAGAAAGCCAGACCAGCCAGCACAGAAGCCAGGTACCTCTGACTTCATCAACATTTTTCTGAGCAGGCCTAATACTGCAGTTAAGTTCAAGTAAATTTGGCTCCACCCTTGATCACACCCACATTCTGTTGCGTGCCCACACCCATTTTTTTTTGTCTGGAGTGCCTAGAAGCGCCCCAGATCTCTTGGGATCCTAGCAACGCCCCTGGTGATTGGCACGGCAGAAACTAATGTGCAAACTAAGGTTTGCAACAGGCAGAAGATCAAAATTAGTTAAACAGTCTAGGCCAGAACAAGAGATAGAGAATGGTTAGAATGGAGATCAAGGATAGGTAGGCAGGCTAGTTCAGAACAGATCAGTAACACGCTTATTAATGAAGAGAGAGGAAAGAACTAGCACTGGCTAATACCAGGAAAGGAACTTGCATATCAGAGGCCTGATGCAACTGACATCCCGACACATGGACCAGAATCCATATGTATACAAGACTACCGCCTAAGCATGCCTTAAATCGCACATGCACCAGAGCAAGATAACACAGAAGGGAACCATGGCAACATGATATTTGCAGGGGAATCAGATGGTGAGTGCAATTAAATGGAACCAAAGGTGAGAGGGATATGGAGGCTGACATATTTATTTCCTTTTAAACAATACCAGTTGCTTGGCAGTCCTCCTGATCCTGTGTCTTTAATACTTTTAGCTATAGACCCTGAACAAGCATGCAGCAGATCGGGTACTCTGACTCAGGTTTTACTGGATTAGTCATATGCTTGTTCCAGGGTTCTCGCTCACTCTAATGACAGAAGATCAACAGGGCTGCCAGGCAAATGGCATTGTTTACAATGAAATAAATACAGCAGCCTCCATATGCATCTCACCTCGGGTTCCCTTGAAACATTCTTGTGCCACTCTCCAGCTTCCCTTATCTCACTGTCACACGGTAATATAGGGATACTGTATGAATACAGCAAGCTTAATAGCTGCAGCTCACAGCATTACCTCACTTATGTTTACATAATCCCACCCTCCATTTTTGCCCATATCTCTGTAGTGTAACAACTGTTTCTCCAGGGTGCCTCTGCTGGGATCTTACTAACGTAAGACAAGAGTGCTAACCTCCTGGCCCCCATGCTGCCCATTAAGCAAGTATTACATGACAGGTTCCCTTAAACACAAAATTGTTAAATAGCTACTAACAGTATTTCCTTACCCGGAAGGGTCTCCTTATAGAGCACAAGAAGGTGTTTCTTCTGCCGTACTCTCTTCCTGCCTCACAATTTATTAGCACCACAAGTTACCACATAGTACCGTATGTGTATTTACCAGCTACTTCTGTGCTTAAGTACATTATGTCACGATTCAGTGATGGAAGAACAGATAAAACCTATTTACTCTTCAGACAGAAGGGACATTACATTACGTCTCTCAGAACCCTTTGCTTCTGTGCGTAACCTGACTTTACCTCTCACTGATGTGCTGTGGTCACATTGCACAAGGCTGTAAAAAGTGATTCATTCTCAGGCAGAGAAAGCTCAGCTCGTGGACAATGGCAATTTATACTGAAGAGGTTTGCGCCCGTCTGTGTAGAATAGAACAAGCTCATCCATTCTCCTCCTTATCACAGATGTGGAAGGGAGTTTTACAAGGACCGCTATGGGTACCACACGGCCAGACCTGGCCTCCCATCTGCAGCCTGTGCCAAGTCACGTGTGCTGCACAGGAATGCGCGCCATGCTCTCATCAGCATAATGACACATACACTTTCCAATTATCACTTTGGAATGATCAGAACTTCAGCAGAAAGGGTTTAAATAGATACAGTGTAAAGAGATAGTTGTCAGCTGATTTCCACAGACACTTCCAGATTGTGAATATTGTCATGGAGTCATTTTACAGCTCTGACGCAAGGAAAACAAGATGTAAAGACACACTCAGGAATAAAGCAAGAAGAATGATCAGAAAGGCCCTTCTTCACCAGACACTTCTGTGCTGTACTTGTGCAGCTCCTCAGGCCCGGCACAAAGGGGAATCGCCCTAAAGCCTCTATTTGCAGTCCTAATCAATTCTTTAACATAACCCTGCATTCTACATTATATAACTGAGGCGTGGCTGCTTTCCTGCCAATTTATATGGAGAGGTTTCCTATGTTTTAGCACTACCATCCGCTACCCTGACGATCACCTGACCCTAATTAGCTCCCTTACTGGTATCACTTTTATTTAAAGGGAAACTGTAACAAGAGGGTTATGGAGGCTGCCTTATTTATTTCTTTTTAAGCAATACCAGTTTCCTGGCTGTCCCGCTGATCCTCTGCCTCTAAGGGTGCATACACACATCAGACTATAGTCTTTGGAAAATGAAAGATCACAGACCAATCTTACCACCCTTCATGTAGTATGAGAGCCATACGCTACACAGTCTTTTCTATGGAGCTGAACTCTACATCAGAAAAAAAATCTTTGCAAGATGCTGCACACACAGATGCTGTACAGACACAAGAGATCAGTATCTGCAAAAGATCTGTTCCTGACAAAAATCCATTCCTGCAAAATGCAATGATAGTCTATGAGATCTGCAGATCATCATACACACGATTTAACTGACATTCATCTGCAGATCAAGCAATCATCTGCAGTTCTGAAAATCCATCCTGGTGGATCTGATCTGCAGATGAATGTCAGTTAATTCATGTGTGTATGATGATCTGCAGATCTCATAGACTATTATTGCAATTTGCAGGAATGCATTTTTGGCAGGAACAGATCTTTTGCAGATACTGATCTTTTGTGTCTGTACAGCATCTGTGTGTGCAGCATCTTGCAAAGATTTTTTTCTGATGTGGAGTTCAGCTCCATAGAAAAGACTGTGTAGGTATGGCTCTCATACTACATGAAGGGTGGTAAGATTGGTCTGTGATCTTTCATTTTCCAAAGACTATAGTCTGATGTGTGTATGCACCTTTATACTTTTAGCCACACACCCTGAACAAGCATGCAGCAGATCAGGTGTGTCTATTTCTGACATTATTGTCAGATCTGACAAGATTAGCTGCGTGTTTGTTTCTGGTGTTATTCAGACACTACTGAGGCCAAATAGATCAGCAGGGCTGCCAGGCAACTAGTATTGTTTAAAAAGGAAATAAACATGGCAGCCTTCATATTCTTCTAACTTCAGTTGTCCAGAAGTTCAGATGCAAACTGTGGAACTGTTACAACTGGAATGGTTATTTAAAAAAAAAAAAAAAAAAACTGTGATAAGTGATATGTACAGCAAATCTGAGATTTTACATTTTTAACTACTTCCATCCAGTGAGACAGACGCAGTGTAGCATATCGTTTTGCTCCCTTTACCACGATCCATATACTATTTTCATAGTAATGTAATGTATTGTGTTATCTTTTTCATGAGCATCACATTCTCTACTCTATTATTATAATTGATCAAGTAGACCATCATCATTTTCTATCAGAGGGACCGGGCCTTTGCTGCATTTGGAATATTTGGGAGTGGGGGTTCGAATGGATAGACCTGCCTTGTCAGGGAACCTGTTATTACCCCGTTGGTCTTTACCTTGCATTAGCTTATTATCTTACACTAGGCGACCAAAGCCCGTTTAAAAACGGGCTCTAGGCCAGTCCTCGCTGCAGCATCACAGCGCGTATCCGTCACGCGGCCGCACATACACGGCCTGCCAATTGGCCCCGTCCTCCATCCTGTCCCAACGGCTGTCAGTGCTTGACATGCACAGTAGCGCAAAAGCACTGATACACGGACAGGACAAGGGACACTTGCAAATTATTATATAGGATATTTTTACAATATACATACATTTAACCAAACACCATTTGAGAACTATTAATGTTGGATATCAAATATGCCTTAAAGTGGACCTAAACTCTTGCACAGGACACAAGCACAGAGAAATCTACCCTGTTTGTGTTTGGAGAAGAACCTGTCAAACGCCCCCTCATCTGCAAGTAATCACAAGTGTAATTTGATCTCTCAGCTGTGTCAGCTCAGAAATTCGACAGACACCGCTAATATGTAAACACAGGAGGTTAACCCTTTCTCTGCTTCCTTGAAAGCAGGAAGTGGACACACTGAAGATTTATTGCAGATCTGTAAGCAAGAAACGTTTTTCTTTAAAGGCTCATAGACACGTCATAATTTTCTGACGACAAATCGGGCGTGTGTACGGTCGGTCCTTCACCTGACAAGACTGGATTTGAACAATACGCGGATCCATCAAAACCTTGTCTTCTCAGGTGAACGACCGACCATACACACGCCAGATTTGACGTCAAAACGACCGGAAATTCAAACATCCAAATGACCTGTCGTTTGGAAAAAATCTGACGTGTGTATGCACCTTAAAGGCTATTACGCTGTTACTTATCTTTTAGAGCAGAGAGGGAGTTCTGAGTTCAGGTCTGCTTTAAAGGCAGACTACCATAGTTTTACAAACAGCCACTAAATGGTTAGCAAAGTGGAAGTTCATGCAACTTGTTTTTTCGTCTTGTGTAATACAGTTCAGCCTCGTACTCATCTTAGATTGTTCTCGGCTGAGGTGGCGCACGACATCACAGTTGCGCCGCATGCTTGACAGAAGCCCAGCGGTAATGCAGACGATGCATGGGAACCATGGCAGGAGACAGCGGACAGGTAAGTATTAAATGCATGGGCGGGGCACATTCACAGTAGAGGAAACCGCCCCATGGGTTCTGTGGTGTTCGTTGCTCATCCTGATATTGCATGCCGTTACCACCGTGCACCTGATCAACCACATCGGCCTGACATCTAGCATCATGTTCAATCGGTACAGTCATCCAATTGCGGGCTGAAATTGGTCCAATCAATCAGGCATGTACAGTGGGTTGCAAAAGTATTCGGGCCCCCTTGAAGTTTTCCACATTACTGCCACAAACATGCATCAATTTTATTGGAATTCCACGTGAAAGACCAATACAAAGTGGTGTACACGTGAGAAGTGGAACGAAAATCATACATGATTCCAAACATTTTTTACAAATAAATAACTGCAAAGTGGGGTGTGCGTAATTATTCGGCCCCCTGAGTCAATACTTTGTAGAACCACCTTTTGCTGCAATTACAACTGCCAGTCTTTTAGGGTATGTCTCTACCAGCTTTGCACATCTAGAGATTGAAATCCTTGCCCATTCTTCTTTGCAGAACAGCTCCAGCTCAGTCAGATTAGATGGACAGCGTTTGTGAACAGCAGTTTTCAGATCTTGCCACAGATTCTCAATTGGATTTAGATCTGGACTTTGACTGGGCCATTTTAACACATAGATATGTTTTGTTTTAAACCATTCAATTGTCTTTTGCAGTCTCCAAGAGGTTTTCTTCCAAGTTTGCCCTGTATTTGGCTCCATCCATCTTCCCATCAACTCTGACCAGCTTCCCTGTCCCTGCTGAAGAGATGCACCCCCCGCGCATGATGCTGTCACCACCATGTTTGACAGTGGGGATGGTGTGTTCAGAGTGATGTGCAGTGTTAGTTTTCCGCCACACATAGCGTTTTGCATTTTGGCCAAAAAGTTCCATTTTGGTCTCATCTGACCAGAGCACCTTCTTCCACATGGTTGCTGTGTCCCCCACATGGCTTGTGGCAAACTGCAAACAGGACTTCTTATGCTTTCTCTTAACAATGCCTTTCTTCTTGCCACTCTTCCATAAAGGCCAACTTTGTACAGTGCATGACTAATAGTTGTCCTATGGACAGAGTCTCCCACCTGAGCTGTAGATCTCTGCAGCTTGTCCAGAGTCACCATGGGCCTCTTGACTGCATTTCTGATCAGCGCTCTCCTTTTTTCGGCCTGTGAGTTTAGGTGGATGGCCTTGTCTTGGTAGGTTTACAGTTATGCCATACCCCTTCCATTTCTGAATGATCACTTGAACAGTGCTCCGTGGGAAGTTCAAGGCTTTGGAAATCTTTTTGTAGCCTAAGCCTGCTTTAAATTTCTCAATAACTTGATCCCTGGCCTGTCTTGTGTGTTCTTTGGACTTCACGGTGTTGTTGCTCCCAATATTCTCTTAGACAACCTCTGAGGCCCTCACAGAGCAGCTGTATTTGTACTGACATTAGATTACACACAGGTGCACTCTATTTTGTCATTAGCACTCATCAGGCAATGTCTATAGGTAAGTGACTGCACTCAGATCAAAGGGGGCCGAAAAATTTTGCACACCTCACTTTGCAGTTATTTATTTGTAAAAAATGTTTGGAATCATGTATGATTTTCGTTCCACTTCTCATGTGTACACCACTTTGTGTTGGTCTTTCATGTGGAATTCCAATAAAGTTGATAAGTGTTTGTGGCAGTAATATGACAAAATGTGGAAAACTTCAAGGGGGCCGAATACTTTTGCAACCCACTGTATAAGGCAGTACTGATTTGCATCCAAATCAATAATTATCAAATTGGATGTTCAATTGGCTGCCAAGTCGAGGATTTAGCATTACAAAAAAAACCAAAAAAAACTTGTTCCAGTATTTTTTTAGTATAAAATGTATTCTCCACCCAATCATTACCAGCTCAATCTGCATTCCAGCAGGCAAAGTGTTGGATGAAGATGCAGACCGGATATGGATTCATATGAATCCACTATCTGCCTCTCCTGGATCTCACTAATCTATGCTTCCTGTGTGAGGGAAAACAAGTGGAGGCTGACTAACAGGGAGTGTCGCCACATTCCTCTGACATAACATGCTGACAGAGGAGCACTTCATGCTTGCGCTCAGCACTCCACAGATTAAATAATAAAGAGGCATTTATTACTCACAACTGGACTTCCACAACCATCAGCTGACAACTGATAATAGCAGGAAGGTGAAACTGGTTTTATATCAGAGGGCAGGTATCTACTATGCCCCCTGCTCTGTGAAAGGCCCAGTGCACCCCAAAACCTCTAGAAAATCTGCAAAACGCTAGAGGTTTTTGAAGCAGATTTCAGAGCAATTCTAGGCATGTTTTCTAATCATGCCTAGCGTTTTTTGGAGCGTTTTTGTGTAGCAGATTACAAATATTGTTACAGTAAAGCTGTTACTAAACAGCTTCTGTAACAAAAACGCCTGGAAAACCGTTCTGATCTAGCGTTCTTCAGAGCGGTTTTCCACCTATACTGTAACATTGAGGCAGAAACGCCTCAGAAATCTAAAAAAAATTCTGCAGCCCCCCAGTTTGTGTTTGAACCATCCCGTTCACTTTCATTAGCCAAGCGTTTTTCCCCCTGCAAGAGTTTTAAAAAGGGCTTCAGAACCACTCTGGTGTGCACCAGTCCTAACAAATGTTTTCCCTGCACTGTGTAACAAATGCTTTCTAAACCCCAGAACCTTTAAAGAGAACCCGAGGTGGGAATTTATGGCACAGAGGCTGGTTATGCACAGTAACACCAGCATCTGTTGCCCCCTGGTGTGCCTCCATGTCCCCCCTGCTCCCGCTATAGCCCCCTTAGTGCTGGCGACACGCAGCGTGTCGCCAGCACAATATTTACCTAAGCGATGTATGTCAGCGCCGCTCCCCCACATCGGCGCTACCCGCCGCGTCACTTAAACAGGTGAGATCTAGTTTCCATAGTTTGTTCACAGGGTCTGCCTTTAAAATGTACCTGAATCCTTATTAAAAATAAACAGGTCCCCATGTAGCTTTACTACTAGGCATTCTAGACACCATACGAATACCAATTTCCTGAAGTACATGGGTAAACAATGGCCCCAGTACTGTTTTGAAAGCAGGAAGCTGTGCCCCAGAAACCAAATGCTACTCCTCCCATCCCTGCCCAGCTAATAACACAGCTCCCCACCCACGAGGATGTATCAGTCAAGTCCCATCAGTCAAGTTATAGAATGTGGCAGCCTTTCAGTTTTGGTTCTTGGAAACAATGGTCAGTCTTATAAAGATTGTCTATAAACCCTTTCGGGACCAGGTGGCTCTGTGCCCTTAAAAAGGACAGGTCCAGGACAGGGAATTAAAAAAAAATTAAAATTACTTACCAGGGGCTTCATCCAGGTCAGCATCTTCTGCGCCTGCATGAGGCGGCGCCACTCACGTGGTCTGGAGCGTTCTGCGCAGGCGCACTATAGTGCCTGCGCAGAACACTCCCAGCTACTGGAGCACGAGCAGCACTGCCACGCGCTCGTGCAGAAGATGCTGACCTAGAGAGGTCGGCAACGGAGGGGATCCTGGGACACTGGAGCTGCGGCAAGGGACCTATCGACTGCCAGGGGCTGGATGAAGCCCTAGGTAAGTAGATTTTTTTTTAATGTCCTTGGATGCATCCTTAACTATTTGACATTCCTGGACGTGAAACTCACGTCCAGGAAGCCATGTGCGCTCCTGCGCGTCCACGCGGCCGATCGCGCGCGTGCACGCGCGCTCCCGGCCGGCGGTTTGTTAGCCAGTGAATCAGTGAATCGGGCAACGGTGCCCGATCACTGATTCCTCTCCCCCGCAGAAAAAGCGACAGCTTCTCTCGGAAGCTACGCTTTTTCTGCTTCCTATGTCGCTCTAAGCGTACGTGGTACGCTTAGAGTGACGTCACTGTAAACAACTCATGGCTGCCATCTTGTGGCCAAAAAGTAAACTACATCTAAATGTTAAATAAAAATAAAAATACACATATATTTACAAAAAAAATACAATTTCAATCCCACCCTCCCAAAAATACCCACATAAAATGTTTAATTAAAAAAAAACAAAAACATTACAATTAAAAAAAAAAAAAAACACAAATATTTACCTAAGGGTCTAAACTTTTTAAATATCTATGTAAAGATGAAATATTTCTTTTTTTTTTTTTATTATAAGCTTGTAAATAGTGATGAATGCAAAACGGAAAAAATGCACTTTTATTTCCAAATAAAATATTGTCGCCATACATTGTGATAGGGACATAATTTAAATGGTGTAATAAACGGGACAAATGGGCATATACAATACGTGGGTTTTAATTATGGAGGCATGTATTATTTTAAAACTATAATTGCCGAAAGGTGAGAAATAATGATTTGTTTCCGTTTTCTTCTTATTCTTCCTTTTAAAATGCATTTACAGTAAAGTGGCTCTTAGTAAAATGTACCCCCCAAAGAAAGCCTAATTGGTGGCGGAAAAAACAAGATATAGATCAGTTCATTGTGATAAGTAGTAATAAAGTTATAGGCTAATGAATGGGAGGTGAACATTGTTCGGATGCATGAAGCGAAAAACGACTGAATGCGAACTGGTTAAAGGATCAGAGCTGTCCTTTCCCTATTATGAACTGCAATCACTGTGACCGTTGAGGCCATACATCCTGTGCGATGATCTGTGTATTTCGGTTTACTTTCTGAGGTGCATTAAACGTGGAAGACCTGGACTGGAGGAGTCAGAAAAAGGTTGCACTTTTTGGACTGTGAGGCAGCGCATTTGTTATTAATGTCTGATAATCACTGTGATTGGCTCACAGTAATCACAGGGTCAGGAGCCCTTGAAGTTGGCTCCTGATCGAAATGTGGAAGCTGTGCTGTCACTGAGACAGCAGATGAACGGGTGCAATGACAGAACAGCCTCGCTAACAGCGAGGATGGCGCGAGTACGCAGCAGTGAATAGCTGGATTCCATATCCTGTTAATAATAATAATAATATAATAATAATAATAATATATAATAATATAATAATAATATATAATAATAATAATAATAATATTATAATAATAATAATCTGAACATTTATATAGCGCTTTTCTCCTGTCGGACTCAAAGCGCTCAAGAGCTGCAGCCACTGGGACACGCTCAGGAGGCCACCCTGCAGTGTAAGGGAGTCTTGCCTTGAACTCCTTACTGAATAGGAACTCACCCTAGCCAGGATTCGAACCCTGGTCTCCCATGTCAAAGGCAGAGCCCTTAACAAGTACTCTATTCAGTCACTGTTGGAGCCGTGCAGCCACCAATAGGATGTAGATTCCAACTATGACGGTACAGAAGCAGTTAAAGCCCCATGCACAAGCTCAATCAATGTCGGGCGTATCCCAGGGCCAAGGCTGTGCAGACATGTTCTGTTCTTTGCGGGAATGGGGAAGGGTGAGGGCCATCATAGGACTGAAGTCATGTAGCGAGGAGGGGAACAATGCTCTCAGCCCTCGCTCGACCGCAGTGATCCGCCAGAACAGCTCGCTGGCTGAGTGAGCGAGAGGGGCCCGGCCCGGGGCTGCTATACTCATGCCTCTCGTCAGAGGCGGTTGCCATACTCATGCCTATCGGTCAGCTGGGTAGAGTTTCATCTGGCGTGTGTGTGAAGCTTTATAAAACAAAAACAAAAAACATTTTTGTCTGGAGACGCAGTACGACCAATCCTGAAACTTACTCATGTCTGCTTAAAGGATCAGAGCTGTCCTTTCCCTATTATGAACTGCAATCACTGTGACCGTTGAGGCCATACATCCTGTGCGATAATCTGTGTATTTCGGTTTACTTTCTGAGGTGCATTAAACGTGGAAGACCTGGACTGGAGGAGTCAGAAAAAGGTTGCACTTTTTGGACTGTGAGGCAGCGCATTTGTTATTAATGTCTGATAATCACTGTGATTGGCTCACAGTAATCACAGGGTCAGGAGCCCTTGAAGTTGGCTCCTGATCGAAATGTGGAAGCTGTGCTGTCACTGAGACAGCAGATGAACGGGTGCAATGACAGAACAGCCTCGCTAACAGCGAGGATGGCGCGAGTACGCAGCAGTGAATAGCTGGATTCCATATCCTGTTAATAATAATAATAATATAATAATAATAATAATATATAATAATATAATAATAATATATAATAATAATAATAATATTATAATAATAATAATAATAATAATCTGAACATTTATATAGCGCTTTTCTCCTGTCGGACTCAAAGCGCTCAAGAGCTGCAGCCACTGGGACACGCTCAGGAGGCCACCCTGCAGTGTAAGGGAGTCTTGCCTTGAACTCCTTACTGAATAGGAACTCACCCTAGCCAGGATTCGAACCCTGGTCTCCCATGTCAAAGGCAGAGCCCTTAACCAGTACTCTATTCAGTCACTGTTGGAGCCGTGCAGCCACCAATAGGATGTAGATTCCAACTATGACGGTACAGAAGCAGTTAAAGCCCCATGCACAAGCTCAATCAATGTCGGGCGTATCCCAGGGCCAAGGCTGTGCAGACATGTTCTGTTCTTTGCGGGAATGGGGAAGGGTGAGGGCCATCATAGGACTGAAGTCATGTAGCGAGGAGGGGAACAATGCTCTCAGCCCTCGCTCGACCGCAGTGATCCGCCAGAACAGCTCGCTGGCTGAGTGAGCGAGAGGGGCCCGGCCCGGGGCTGCTATACTCATGCCTCTCGTCAGAGGCGGTTGCCATACTCATGCCTATCGGTCAGCTGGGTAGAGTTTCATCTGGCGTGTGTGTGAAGCTTTATAAAACAAAAACAAAAAACATTTTTGTCTGGAGACGCAGTACGACCAATCCTGAAACTTACTCATGTCTGCTTAAAGAACTTCAACATTTTCTAAAAAAAATATTTCAAAAACAAAATATGAGTTAACAGACGTCAGCATAAGTTGTGAAAACGCAAGCATTCTAGTCATTTAAAATCTTAGAAGGACCCCATCGGCACAGCTGCTGCCACTTGCACCAGATCATCGAGCGCTGCAAGCTCTGTAGATTTGGCCTTGGAATCTGTTCCTAGATGTCAGTAAAGACATCCAATAACACACAATGAATACCTGGATCAACCTGGATCCTGTTACAGAAGACAAACAAGCAATGAAAAAAGACATACCTGTAAACTTTCCTGAGACTTTGACAAGTATCCTTGAATCTGGCAAATAACTTGATATCCAATTAGGATAACACCTTTGAAAAAACAGCGAAATGGTACAAAGTATGAGAACCACATATCACATTACTATTAAAAACACAATACACAGGAGAAAAAAAAAAAAGATGCAATAGACAAAGCACTACACAAGTCTGAACAGGCAATATTTCATACAGCACAAGTAAAACAATTGCTATACACAGGAGCCTCTTAAATACAGCAACTGAAAGCATATTAACCTTGGGGGAGTCGGATCCGAGCTCAAAAACTAACTATAACAAGTGACTTGTCTATATATCTTAGCTAAAGTTTAGACAGTTTAAAAAGCATATCTAGCTGCAAACAGTTTCAAAAGTTTATGATTATTTATTCCTGTGACACAATGAGGGTAGCCATGTTTTGTTTGTCACATTGTCACAGGCTGAGGGCTGAAGATGCCATCAGCTTGCCTGTGTGTAAATTCAGTCCCCTCTCCTCCCCTCTGCCTCTAAAAAAATCAATGGCTAGTAACCTCCTCCTGCCCAGACTGAGCTCCCATAAGCTCTTGCTACAGTGCCGAGGCTCTGTGAAAAGCTGTGGGCGAGGCTTGTTTAGTTTATAGGGAATTAAGTGTATTAAAACAAAACAAAAAAGTATTTGGCTTGAGGAATGCCCTATAAACTATATGAAAGGAACACAATCATGCAATGAGTAAAAGTTTATCTCAGATCCACTTTAAAGAGGAACTCCAGTGAAAATAAAGTAATAAAAAAAGGGCTTCATTTTCACAATTATTATGTATAAATGATGTAGTCAGTGTTTGCCCATTGTAAAATCTTTTAAAACCCTGATTTACATTCTGACATTTATCACATGGTGACGTTTTTACTGCTGGCACGTGATGTAGCTGCTGCATGCTTATTTTGGCAGTTGGAAACAGCTGTAAACAACTATTTCCCACAATGCAACAAGGTTCACAGACAGGAAACTGCCAGGAGTATCATGGTTCTCAGTGTTTCTTGCGGGAGGGTTTTCACCACAATATCAGTCAGTATATTCTCCAATAGCGACAGCACCAGTGGAATGCGACGTGCAATGATCAACCCTGGAGTGCACAGGGTAACTAAATCAGATAAGATCTCAGGATCTGCACCGTCTAAAATCAGTTTTATTTAAAGCTCTTTAAAATCCATAACAAGCATCATTCAGTGTGGCCGGGTCACCATGACGCACGGCATTTCAGAGATACAGTTGTATCTCTGAAACGCCGTGCGTCATGGTGACCCGGCCACACTGAATGATGCTTGTTAGGGATTTTAAAGAGCTTTAAATAAAACTGATTTTAGACAGTGCAGATCCTGAGATCTTACCACAATATCAGTCATACAGCGCCCCCTGATGATCTGTTTGTGAAAAGGAATAGATTTCTCATGTAAAAGGTGGTATCAGCTACTGATTCGAATAAAGTTCAATTCTTGGTCGGAGTTTCTCTTTAAGCACAGCCAAGACCATAAGCAGCCTTAGCTGAATACTCACCTTGCAACGACAAGCGCTTCTGGATCCATCTTCCGGGCGGCGGGCCCAAACGAGAGTTGTAACGATCGCGGTAATTTGTGCGGGAGTCATCAGGGATCTTAAGGTTCATACCTACTACATGATTTTTCCAATAAACGCCGATTTGAGCGATGAGTGATCGTTTCCGCAATCTCTTGACGTGGGTGCAGGCACGCAATTTCATGAACGATGCTTAGCAACACGCGGTGATAACAGCCGTCACGGCAGATCTTTAAGAACCTTGTCGACTCCTGTGCAAAGTGCTGAGATCCCTTGAACGCTTGTTCGCACTCTTCGTGTGCTGTTGCGTATACCCGCCGCCAGGAAAGCTGGATCGAGGAGCATTTGTCACTGTGGAACATTGCTGGGATCCATCTTCCTGGGTCACGAGGTGAGCATTCAGCTCAAAAAATCCCATCCGGTGTGGCGGTCCTCATCTCTGCGCGTTGCTAAGCGTCGTTCACATAATCATGCACCTGTACCCACGACGCGAGTTTGTGGAAACAATTGCTCAAAAAAAGAAAATTGCAATAACTACTTGGGGACATAATTACGAAGAGGTCTTTGTGTCCTCCTAATAGGTAGACTGGAGGAGAGCACAGGAACGTCAGGCTGGAAAGCGGACCTGCAAGGCTCTATGCTATCCAGAGCCTTCCTTCTACTAACACAAGTGTCACGGCTGAAGTGAGTTCATAGCGAACTCACCTGAACTCAGAACTTCCTCTCTGCTCTAAAAGATAAGCAACAGCATAGTAACTTTTAAAGAAAAACATTTCTTTGTTACAACGGATACAGAATCCTGCAATAACTCTGCAGGGTATGTAGGTCTACTTCCTGCTTTCATGGAAACAGACATAGGGTTGACATCCTGTGTTTACAAATTAGCTGCTCTGCCATGGCAGAGCAGATTCCTCAGCTGACAGAACAAATTACAGTGGTGATTAGTCACAGATGAGGGGGAATTAGATGGCCTAAACTTCATGAATACATACAGGGTGCATTTCTCTAAGTTTTCCTTCTGTCCTGTGCAAGAGTTCAGGTCCACTTCGGCGGAGCGTGTGCCCATAGTGCAATACCTTACTACACTATTCACAACGAGCATAGTTTCTGAAACGAAGTTTTACTGCCTAACATTAGCCCTAGAATGCTGTAGAAACATCAGACTGTCCGCTGAAGTGATGTACAAGTGCTGTAGAATATTGCGTGAAATAACACTCCTGACGCCAATGTTATTACATTGACACATAAAACACAAGGTTGCACCACTGATCTGTACCACTCCTGCGATAACACTGAACACAACACAAGGCTCTGCTTTCAGTTTTCTCTGATGCCACCTTTATCTTCTCTGTCTTTTCATTCTTAGAAAACTTTCATTTCTACAGAATGACACACATTCATCTCTGCAGTTCATGTAACTCATTACTGAGGATATAATTCATAGTATATCGCATCCAACACCAGAGATTCTGAACTGTGCTTCTCATTCTCTGCAATATTTATGCAGACCTAACACCGCAACACTCTTCACTGCTGTCAAGTTTCCATTCAAGCCTTTATGGAAATTTCAAGTACACAAGCACTTTGCATAGGATTTTCAAACAAGACGAGGCGTCGTCATCACTTCAAAATTCAGAAGCCGTCAGCAGATATGTCCTTAACAACACAAGTAGTTATGCTTATTGGCAGTGACGTAGCTGAGGAGCTGTGGGCAAGTTTAACATTGGGGCCCACCAAGCACTCTATACATAACAATTGATATGGCGCACCAAAACCAATCAAGGACAACCACAGTGTCAGGGGTGCAAGAAGGGGATGGGACACTGTGTGTGTTAAGTGAAGTCATTTCTGCCCTTTACTTTTTTTCTTGTCTCCTCCAATCGCTGAGTCGCCTCAGCCTTGCTTGTAAACACAAGTGAGTAGGGGATTAGGTTTCAGATAAGCAGCTGGCAGGGAAATAAAGGGAAGAGGAGGAATAGATTATAAGAACCCCCAGCATGCAATTCTTTGGAAACGACTACTAAATGGCCAGTGCGCCTTAAGTATGTGATAACTCCAAATCATAACAGCAGAAAAAGTTTTGAATGCAGGATTAGCACCTTTATCACTTAATACACTCAGACCAGTTGCTGTTGAAATTTGATTTTTATGGTGACGATACCGCTTTAATGATCACTACTATTCAAATCAACTATAGAAGTGAATAGGGTGGGCCCTCGGGGCCCCTCTAGCCCAAGGGCCCCGATGCGGTGACTACCTCTGCACCCCCTATTGCTACGCCACTGCTTACTGGGTCAGGTCTTCCTAGAAATCAGAATATTAAACCTTGTGATAAAGTGGACCTGAACTCTTGCACAGGACAAAAGGAAAACAGAGAAATGCGCCCTGTATGTATTTAGAGAGTTTAGCCTGTCTAATTCCCTCTCATCTGTGACTAACCACAAATTGTAACTCCGAACTTTCAGCGATGTCAGCTCTGGAATCTCAGCAGTCCCGGCAGAGCAGATAATTTGTAAACACAGGATGTTAACCCTATGTCTGCTTCCATGAAAGCAGGAAGCAGATACTGCAGATTTATTGCAGGATTTGTATCAGTTGTAACAAAGAAAGGTTTTTCTTTAAAGGTTATTATGCTGTTGCTTATATTTAGAGCAGAGAGGAAGTGCTGAGTTCAGGTCCGCATTAAACAAACCCTTTACACCCCCCTCCTGGATGGACCAAGTATGGTAAGCGATCTGGCATCAGATGAAACCAAGTGCATAATCCTGTGAGCACAGCCTGTCAGGCCTGGACATCACAGAAACCCCATTGGCCATCACAGTCATAATGGCCTGACCTCACTGGCAGATTTGATTACTTCTATTGGATCTGTCAGTGATCTATTGACTCTTCAGTAAATGATAAAACTTCTCATCAATTTCATACACGTAATGGATTAAAAGTGGAGAATTCACATATGTAAATGACAGTTTCTCTCTAGTTGGGGGACAAGTCAACTAGAGTGCAACTCTCACGGATAACTAACTAGAGCCATAAAGCTCTTGCCTGGCAGAGAACAACTTTTGACTGCAGCTAATAAGTTATAAAAAAGTTAAATAGTATATAGATTGTGGCTCTGGAACACAAATGGATCTGATGTGAACTTGTACACATTGCATAATTGTGTTCCTTTCCTATTGTTTATAGGGCATGCCTCAAGCCAAATACTTTTTTGTTTTTGTTTTAATACTCTAATTCCCTATAAACTAAATAAGCCACGCCCACAGGTTCAGAGAGCCTTGGCAGTAGCAAGGGCTCATGGGAGCTCAGTCTGTGCAGGAGGAGGGGGAGGTGTTACTAGCCATTGATTTCAGAGGCAGAGGGGAGAAGGGAGGAGGAGAGGGGATTAGGCTGATGGCTCAAGATACAGATAAGCCTGTCTCTATGTAATGTTTACAAACATGGCTGCTGTCATTGTATCACAGGAATAAATAATCATATTCTATTAAAACTGTTTGCAGCTAGATTTGCTGTATAAACCATCTAAACTTTAGATAATATATGTAGACAAGTTACTTGTTATAGTTAGTTTTTCAACTCTGATCCACTTTAAGTCAAGTTCACACATCCAATCTTGATTGGCCATTTTTACCATTCTCATGTAGTATGAGAGCCCACCCACACCATCTGTTCAATGTATTCAAAATCTGCTGCTCTTCATACTACATGGAAGTGGTAAAATTTGGCAATCAAAATTGGATGTGTGAATGCACCTCAACAGCTTTCGGACCCAGTGAGTTGAAATCTACACGATTTGTGGCCACTAATCCCTGCAAGGGCGTAGATTTCAACTATTCCCTGCCACGGACTCACGTCAAACCGGTCACTTGTTACGCCTGTGAAGTCCCCAACTACTGCATGTGCACAGTCTCAGCTGTGTACACCCCCAACCGCGCTGCAGTATACGGGAGCATTTTGTGCGACTGCAGTTAGCTAAGACTGTAACTGCATTTGTGCAGAACGCTCTCAGCCATGAAAACAAGATTGGGGTGCTCGTTGCCTGCACCTCTCATGCACAGTGGTCTACAACATAGCTGGATTGCTCACTCCACAGCTGCGCAGCGGAGGGGCTGGAACATCACAGACATGGGCATGGAGGAAGCCCGGGGTAATTATAAATACTTCTGTTTTGAATGTCTCAGGTGAGAATCTGGTTTACATACAGGAGAGGCTGGTAACAAGAGCTTAACCTTCCTGGCAGTAACCCCGACCTACACTCGGAGTAGCCGCCGCAAAAGATTTCTCTGCCCAGAAAGGGATTTTTTTTGCATAAAACTCATTGTAAACCTTGTAGCTAGCACTTGGCTAGCTACCACTGTCCCCCAAGTCCCTCCACTCTTTTTCGATCGCCGCTGTTGTGTATGTACATGTACCCCCCCCCCCCCCCGACAATCCCACGATGGCGCAGCCTTTCCAATCAGCTCCAGGATTTGCTATGGGGAGGATCGGGATTGCGCATGACGTCGATGGCGTCATCTCCGATCGTCCCCATAGCAATGACTGTAAGCTCATTGGGGAGGCTGTGGCTCTTGCGGGATCGCGGCAATCGGGGGGGGGGGGGGATCAGAAGGGTGCGGTGGGGCTTGGGGGACAATGGTAGCTAGCCTAGTGCTAGCTACAAGGTTTACAACAACCTCTATTAAAAAAAATACCTCCCGCAGACGCAGCCTCAGAAACTGTGTCCCGCCAGGAGGGTTGGGACCCACATGCACACTGGTTATCTGCTGCTCATTACAGGCTGATAGAACTGGGAGGTTGGGTCTCGTATAGCTGCAGTGAGAAATCTATACCATTTTCCTCCTTTATTTTTCGAAGTTGAACATGTTATGCACATTGGTAAACTTCTGCTCTGTGGTTAATGAGCTGGAAGACTTGAGCAAAATCAGATACAGAGTTGAATGTCACACTTGAGATAAATCTCATGCTAGCATGATGAATCAAGTACTTAGTATGGTGTAAAAACAGGCGGTAATTTATGAGCTGGTTATAGCAGCTTTACTAAACTTTAGAGCATTCGGTTGGGTACATGTCTAATGCATATATATTTTTTTTTTATTTTTAAAGGTGAAAAAAGTAAGCAATTAAAATCTGACAGAAACAACAGGACTGGTCCAACTACTCAAGGGGGATTATCAGAGTTCCGTTTTTAAAAGCAATTCCAGAGCAGCAGTTGCCACTAACTGCCAAAACAGTGTGCACGTTTGGCTGGCTATCTTACCATTTTGGAAGTTAGACAGGGACAGCCATTCAGGAAATGCTTTTTGAAAGGGGGGAAAAAAACCCAAGAAACCCCCATGAGGAGATGGACCAGTCTAAAACCTGTTTTGTCAGATTTTAACGGCTTACTTTTTTTTTTTTTTTTTTCAGTAGTGGTCTTTAAAAGTTGTAAGGTGCATAAACTTTCTCTGTAGCCACTTGGCCAACTAAACAGAGAACTTGATAATTTACAGCTTCAAAGGCAGGGCCACGGAATAGGTTGGTGCTTTATAAATCAATAATAAAAAGTACCCCTAAACTGGGGTTTTCTTAAAATACTTTATTTCTCTTCCATCTCTAGTGCTGTGGCATGTGTCACCACCCTATACTCGCACTCCAGTGCCCCATGTGGCCCCCTCTCTGCTCAGCCATAATTTCCTACTGAGCAGAACATTGATTATGGGCGGGGAGGAAGTGGCAGTTCCCCCTCCTCTCTGCCTGTCCTTAGGAACGCTCTTCACTTGTTGCTTATGGTTCTACTATGCTGTACTGCACACAGCATAATTACCTTTACAGCAAAACATTTCTTTGTTACAGCTGATCCATATCCTGCAATAAATCTGCAATTCGTCTACTTCCTGCTTTCATGGAAGCAGACATATTGTGAACATCCTGTGTTTACAAATGAACAGTCAAGCTGACACAGCTGAGGGATCAACTTACAACTTGTGATTAGTCACAGATGAGGGGGAATTTGACAGGCATAGCTATCTAAATACATACAGAGTGCATTTCTCTGTTTGCCTTCTGTCCAGTGCAAGTTCAGGTCCACTTTAAATATGGAAGGGCATAGTGTGAGGAGTTAGCAGCGATAGTTACGCCACACTTTAAATAACAAAAGCAATAGATGTAATTTTCAGACTTTAGGGGTAATAACGCACTTCTGTGTTTGCCTCCTGTGTGTATTTTTATAATTTGGTTCGCCAACAAGACAAACTGCTGCTTCACTTGACAGGAAAAAGGGGGTTAATAATGTCACCGAGCTCAACAATCCATTCTTACAGCCCGCAATATTCCCGTAATATATTGACCTTGGAATTAGTTTCACTGCGACTCTGAAAAGTTGAATTATTTGCTTTGCTCTGATTAATGATTAATTAATGTCTTCAGCTCTTGCTAGCTAATGCAAGCTTGAAGGCTTTGGGAGAGATAAAACCTCTTTCGCTAATTAGCCCTGAAACCCAATTAAAAGCTCCATTGTAGGGGAGACTTGGAGCAAATTCAGAATTTGTTTCGTTTGCCGACTGCGTGTTTAAAGGTCTCACTTCCCCAACGAGACTGTCTACTTTCGCGGGACATTCGTCCACTTTGGGATCATTAAATTGAATGCAGGTTATACAGACCGATTTACTTCAACACTGCCGGACCCCCTCCCCCCCCCCTTTACATATGTTAACCCAAGACTCTAAAGCCACTACCTTCTAACAAATCCATTAAAGAGTCTCTGAGCCAGCAGCATTTGGCTCTGTGCCTCTACAATTAGTCACTAGCAATTACGAGCGCTCTCTTCTCTTGCAGAATCTTCATTTAATTTACATTAAAAGCGGTTTCTCATCAACATATCAATAACCCTCATTTTATTCCCTATTTTCCTTTGAAAACTTTGCCATATGTTTCGGGCATGCTGAAATGAGCTCTCTCCATTTTCAGAACTGGTTACGGCAGTTTTACTTTCGCTTCTGTCCGCTGATTGCTTGTAAATTGCTAAAAATAATTGTAAGCGGCGGGGCGGGAGGAGCACATTATCGAGAGGTACTTTACGGGACGCTGACTGAAAGTCAAGAGGAATGTTTATATTATTAAACGGAACCTGGGATCGACAGCTGTACAAAAGGTGATGGAAATATGGGAACGTCATCTTGAGCCTGATAGGAAGGAAGGACCTATACCTCACCCTTGTATGGAAAAACAGTGATGTCACCATATAGTGAGAACTCAAACCAGAGGATTTATTTCTCAAGTAATCCAAGTAAAAAAAGTCAAATTCTAATTTTCTTCAAATCAACCCAATAAAATATAACATGGAACAGAAGGTCTACTCAAGGTCAAACTCGGCTCTGTGGGACCTCTAGAACTGGAACGTTACAAAACAACCAGGATGTTTAAAACAAGTTCAAAATACAAGCAGCAACTTTCTGTACTTTATTATAAACTCTCTCTCTAAACATCAGGGCTGGACAAATACGAGGAGACAGGGTCCCTTAAAGTGGACCTGAACTCATGCACAGGACCCAAAGAAAACAAAGACCTCATTCCCCTCGTCTGTGACTAATCACAACTGTAATTTGATCTCTCAGCTGTGTCAGCACAGGAATCTCAGCAGTCCTCAGCACAGAAGCTAATTTGTAAACACAGGATGTTAACCCTATGTCTGCTTCCATAAAAACAGGAAGTAGACACACTGCAGATTTATGGCAGGATTTCTATCAGATGCAACAAACATTTGTTGCAGCTGAGAGAAATCCTGCAACAAAATCTGCTGTTGCTTATCTTTCAGAGCATAGAGGAAGTTCTGAGTTCAGGTCCACTTTAAAATTACAGTAACTTTCTAATGCTGGGAATACACCGTAAGTTTTTTGGGCAGATAGATGCTCGATAGATAATTTCCGACAGGTCCGATGTGATGTCGATTGTTTTCCTGATAGATTTTGCTCTGCAAAGTGTGCAAATATTTAACAGGTTTGTTTGCACTGAGCAAAGGTGTTTGGCACAAACTGATCATTAGATTGTGGGAGGGCTGCATGGGGGTGGGCTGCATTGTTGCACCTTGGTTTGCATACATTGCACACGAGCTGCATACCGCTGCAAGCTTGCAGGGGGTGCTGGGTAGGCTTGTGCAATAGGAAAAGTGGCTGCAGAGGTCAGTTTTTATAGTCCATGTGTTGTCAAGATCAGTTTTCTCATTGCCTCCCATGTAGTGCTTCAGCCTCTGTTTCCGTTCCGCTGTCCGGGAGGGGAAAAAGCAAGAAACTCGCAATCCATTCAGCGGAGCGTGCGGAACAGTTCCATTCGAACGAACCAATGTGAACAGATCCATTGTCATCCATTCCATTATGATCCGCTAACGGACTGTTTTTTGTGCCATGATTTTCGATATGGAAAATGTAAAGTTTTCCACATTGGACATACAGCAGTGACTAGTATATGCCGAGCATTAGGCAATTAGACATTGTAAGTTCATGTGAGACAAGACCTTCATGCCTTTTGTACCGTTGCCTCTCCTCGCATTACAGCTGCTTTAATACACCTGCATGACTCATGTTATTCTACAGAATCTGTATAGACCAAACAAAGTGACCGATCTGGACTCAAATGACCTAACTGTGTATGTACACAAATCTACACCTATATGCAAAGGGCACAGATACTCGTAATTAGCATGAGCTATTTTCCTGCAATCTATTTCCCTATAACACATGGAATGTTGCAATCACAAGTCATGTGTGAGGTATTCTTACATTAGCTAAAGAAATGAAGAAAGGCCATAATAATACACGAGGGGGACCCTGGCTTAGACAACCTGTCAGGCGCTCAACCATTATAACCAATTTCCAAACTGACAATATTACAGATGTGAATGCTGAATTATATAGTTATTCTTGGTTTCTGATCTTCAGTTCCTAGCAAGTTCCGGTTGCTTTCCTGCTGGAAAGCAGATACCCAGCAACCTCATTATTGAACCAGAACTCCTAGGAGTGTGGAAGGGGATAAAAAGGACCAAAAAGCCCTCTTACTAAAATGCTATGGAAAATAGAAGTAAGCCTTCTTAAAATACAAAGGTATTTGTGCTACCTTCTGGTTTAATAAGGCAAACTTCTGTACTATATCCACCTGTAGTTTGCACATACACACAAGCGTAACCTGTGCGTTACGGAAAGCTTTTCTGCCACTTTCAAATGCCACAGTTCATTGGTCATTTCCATTCAGTCAGCAGAAAACACTCCAAATCCTAGTCCAACCTCATCATTTGGTACGTTTGTTTATCAGAGCTAGAGTAAATATTGGCTCGTGTGTACTAGGTCAAGGATCATGAGGCTCTCTAGCTGTACATGAGTGAATGGGGGGGGGGGCTTGCATTCAGCAAATGAATGATCACTCCACGGTCAGAAATCAAAATTTGCAAACATTCACTGCCCAATCCGATCATACTCATCATCAGCCATCAGATGCATCACTGGGAGATTCAATCAAGTGATAACATCTGCCAATAAGGCCACTGGAAACAGTCAATAAGATTCCAAGAATGGAGTTGATGCAAGTTTGAAGTTCATTTTATGTAGATTTATGCAGCTACTGTACTCTGTCTAATCCAGAGATGCATAAATCATAGAATATGGAACAATTAATCAACATTATTAGTATCTTATTATCCATCTATAATGATCACTTTATCACCAAGCAATATTACACTTAAAAGGACAACTGAAAGTGAGGACTATATGGATGCTGCCATATTTATTTCCTTTTAAACAATACCAGTTGCCTGGCGACCTGCTGATCTATTTGGCTACAGTAGTGTCTTAACACCAGAAACAAGCATGCTGCTAATCTTGTCAGATCTGAAAATAATGACAGAAATACCTGATCTGCTGCATGCTTATTCTGGGTCTGTGGCTTAAAGTATTAGAGGCAGAGAATCAGCAGGACAGCCAGGCAACTGGTATTGCTTAACCTCCTTGGCGGTAACTCCGTGTGTGACTCGGGGTAAGCCGCCGGAGGGTGCCGCTCAGGCCCTGCTGGGCCGATTTACATAATTTTTTTTTCAAACACGCAGCTAGCACTTTGCTAGCTGCGTGTTTGGTCTGATCGCCGCCGCCGATGCGCCGCTACTCGCCGCGGAAACAGGCGTACCCCCCCTCCCCGCATACCCCTTGCGCAGCCTGGCCAATCGCGGCCAGGCTGCTCTATGGGGTGGATCGGGATTCCCTGTGACGTCACGACATCGGCGACGTCGATGACGTCACTCCGTTCGTTTCCATGGCGACGGGGGATTTCCTTATGGGCAAGCGGTGACGGCGGCGATCGGTAGGTACGGGGGGGGGGGGGGGGGGGACGCCGCAGGGAGGGGGGAAGCATGTAGCTAGCGCTAGGCTAGCTACATGCTAAAAAAAACCCAATAATTTGAAAAAAAAACCTCCCGCGGCCGCGCAGCCGCATTTATCATACCGCCAGGGAGGTTAAAAGGAAATAAATATGGCAGCCTCCACATACCGCTCGAGACAGTTGTCCTTTAAAAGTAGAGATTTCCCACACTTAACATTCTAGCTTGAAGCTTCTTGTTCCCACCCACAGTTCGGGTTAGGGCAGTATCTTGAACCTCAAGGTGCCCATCGACAATTCAGTCTTCTTGATTGTACAATTTTACCACATCTGTGTAATATGAGGGAGTGCCTAAAAAGTATTTAATGAACATTTTGGTAAGAGTGTATGACCAAGATTGCATTGTTGCTAGGCCTCTTTACATAAATTAAAAGTGGTTTGCCAGAGTTCTCCCCGGGGTCTTTTAGCCGGGTGCTCAACCCGGCTAGATCTGGTGAGCACCCGGCTGTCATTGGCTCACCTACTCCTGGGCTGTAAGCAGAATTGAGCAGAGAAGCGCTCGCCTGCATTCTCTCATCGCACCACACCCGGGTACCTTTTCATGTCACCCGGCTGGGAAAAAAATTCTGGGGAGAACACTGGTATCTAACCGTATTTCAATGACCATCAGGACAGTTCCATGACTTGTCAATACAGCGTGAACTTATGTTGGAATCCTTATGCTTTTCAGTGGATACATACAGTATCTCACAGAACTTCCAACATTCTGGGATGAGAAAGATGGACAAAATTGTGTGCAAACATATCTACGCAAAAGACATTCCCCAACGTGGCCTTCTATCCCGGGACCCAGCACGGCCTCCCGGACCTCAGTACGGCCTCCTGTCCCAAACCCCAGTGTGGCCTCCATTCCCGGATCTCAGTACGGTCTCATGTCCAAAAAGAAGGGCAGTTGTGGGCTATATAATAGCAGAAAAGGTGCACAATTGTAAAATCTGCCTCTCCCAGTGGTTATTCAACTGAACAGCACAAAGCTTCTGCCGAGGGCTGTGGAGTCGGATTCGAGGAGTTGGAGCAATTTTGGGTAACTGGAGTTGGAAGTTTCATAAACTGAAGAGCCGGATGATTTTCGTATAGACCTCACACAGCCCTGCTTCTGCCCCTCCAATATTGTATAGAGAACCTGTAAATTGGATCTTAAAGGTAGCACTAAAATATATTGTTCTCCCTCTTACCCACTTAAAGCAGCTTCATGGTTTCTATCCAATGATCATGCCTGGAACTGGCACTACAACGATCATGTCACTTTGTACTTATGCACAATAACTGTTGCCCTTAATGATCACACATCAGTCACTATGGTGAGGGGGGAGGTTACCGTCTGATGCTTGGGCGCAGTATGAAACAATGTGCTTGCTTCTACATGTATAATGTATGTATGAGTGAACAAACAGCACAGAGTTCAGTTCAGCAGAAGAACCATTAGAAAAGTAAACAAAGAAATTACCCCAGCATTAACCCATTGTATGACTAACAGTTTAAAATATGCCCCTTGAAATCATTCCCACAGAATACAAATTGCTTGGGTCACAGTAATTTCCCAAAATTTGCCAAGGAGCTAATGACGAGTCCACTGACAGAAGTAAAATTCACAGCGCTTTCATATGGTAGCCATTTAACAATTTAATCTGAACTTGTAACCTTGCCTCCACCTCCTAGTGGTCTACCCAAAGAAACAATGCATTTCCTATGCAGCCCAGAGTGACATCACTCACTGAAGTCATTAATGGCAAAAGCCTCATGCCTAGCTGGCAGGAAACCCAAGCATTACATGACATGAGGCAGGCAGATGGAACCTGTACCACTTCATATGTCAATCATTGCTGAATTACTTCCCAAACGTAACAGAATGGAAACATATAGCTTCCAATCAAAGTAGACAACAGTAACATGATACTGGCATTCACATTTCATTGTTAAAATCATCATTAACCTCTCTGGCGGTAAGCCCGTGCTGAGCACGGGCTATGCCGCGCAGGGGGATTTCTCAGGCCCTGCTGGGCCGATTTTGATAAAAAAAAAAAAAATTTGCAGCACGCAGCTAGCACTTTGCTAGCTGCGTGTGCCCTCTGATCGCCACCGCTCTGCGCAGATTGCCCGCCGCTCCGTGACGCCCCCCCCCCCCCTAGACCCCGTGCGCTGCCTGGCCAATCAGTGCCAGGCAGCGCTAAGGAGTAGATCGGGCCTCCCAATGACGTCACGACGTCGATGACGCCATGGCGACGGGGGAAGCGCTCCAGGAAATCCTGTTCTTTGAACGGGATTTCCTGATCGGAGATCGCCAGAGGCGATCGAAGAGGGCGAGGGGATGCCGCTGCACAGCGGCTATCATGTAGCGAGCCCTGGGCTCGCTACATGATTTAAAAAAAAAAAAAACAACAACTGCTCTGCTGCCCCCTGGCGGATTTGAATAGACCGCCAGGGGGGTTAAAGTGAATGGGAACTGCATTTAAAAAAAAAATGAAGCAGATAGTTACCTAAGGAGAGGGAAGGCTCTGGGTTGTATAGAGCCTTCTGTCTCCTCTCTCAGTGCCCTCTATCCTGTGCTGGCTCCCCTCGTTTCAATCCCCCATCGAAAGGGTATTTGGAAATCTTCGGGAGCCGTGTCCTCCCCAAGACGTGCTGCTCTATACTGCACAGGCGTGACCATGCAAGAGAGCGTGCTTCCGCAGGTGCAGTACAGGGCCGCCCTTCTTCAGGAGCACTCGGGCTCCCTGAAGACCTCTGAAGCCTCCTTCGGCCGGATAAAGTAGTATGACTAAATTAGTCAAATATTGCTGCCAGGCGAGCTAGCACTGGAACGAGGGGACCAGGAGAGGAGCCGGAAGGCTCTATAGGACCCAGAGCCTTCCCTCTCCTTGGGTAAGTATCTGTTTCATTTTTTTAAATTCGGTTCCCCTTCACTTTAAAGCAAACCTTGAGCAAAAGTAAACTGATGAGAATAAATTCTATGTGTAGTACAGCTAAGAAATATTACATTAGTGTCAAAGAAAAGTCTCATTGTTTACCAGTACAGGAAGAGTTAAGAAACTTCAGTTACCTATGCCAAACTTGGGTCAAATACAGTCCTGTTTTCTGAAGCACTTCAACAGCCAAGAAACAGCGAGAGACTTCTTGAGATGAGGTTTTACAGCAGGAAAGTTCAAAAGGTCATCAGATCTGCTCCGTTTTAAAGCTTAAACTTTTGTGAACTGTAAATATGACAGTATGATGCAAGGTTATAAAAAAAAACAAAAAAAAAAACTGTAAGCTGTGTAACCGAAATAAAAATAGGAGTCTCTTTTCTTTGTTACTAATATTCTCTTCATTATCCGTACTACACATACAGTTCATTATATCATAAGTTTTATGTGGTTCTGGTTTGCTTTCTTTAACGTCACCCATCAGCCTACAAGAGGGTTGTTAAAAAGGTTGCCATATACCGAGAGTGTCGCAATTATTTATAAAAAGCTGGTATCTACCACAGCAATTTACAGAGCACACATGCATGTCACACTCTCCCTCAATGAGCACTTTGATTGAAGCGCAGGAGATTTGGGCACAGCCGGCGCCACCATAGGCTGTAACAGGAATTACGGCTATAGCGGCGCACAGTCAGAAACTTCGGCGCTGTCAGATGACGAAGATGAAGTTGCTTCTAAAACACTGTAATTCGCCTTCCAGCTAGGCCTGAACGATTTTAGGAAAAGATTGAATTGCACGATTTCTGACAGAAATTGCGATTTCGATTCAATTCACGATTTTTAATACACAACGATGGATCAGCACAGCGATGGTGAGTATGAGACAGGGGTTACATATAAAGGGTTAGGGGTTACACCTGCAGAAGTGAATGGAGTGTATGGATGGGGTCAGTGATTGGGGTACAGGGGTTACATCAGGATATACAGAGTTAGGGGTTACACCTGCAGAAATGGAGTGTATGGATGGGGGTCAGTGATTGAGGTACAGGGGTTACATATACAGGGATAGGAGTTACACCTGCAGAAATGAATGGAGTGTATGGATGGGGTCAGTGATTAGGGTACAGGGGTTACATTAGGATATACAGGGTTAGGGGTTACACCTGCAGAGGTAAATGGAGAGTATGGATGAGGGTTAGTGATTGGGGTACAGAGGTTACATATACAGGGTTAGGGGTTACACCTGCAGAAGTGAATGGAGTGTATGGATGGAGTCAGTGATTGGGGTACACTGGGGGGGGAGGGGTTCATGGATGGATGACGTAGTATTGGGGAGGTGGGCTATATAGACCCTCTTGTTTCCTGGTATTTGCTGTACACTGTATTCAGGTCACATTAGTCAGTGTAATCAATGGCTGTGTCTGTAGCAGTGTGTATATTCTGTGTACAGCAGTTTCCGTATTATGCACCTCTGCACAGCGCCGCAGACTGTGCTGGCGCTATAATATAAATATAATATGGAGTGTATGGATGGGGGAGTCATTGATTGGGGTACACTGAGGGGGAGAGGAATTATGGATGGATGATGTAGTAAATTGGGGGAGAAGGTATAGAGCAGCGTGGGGTCATGTGCGGAGACGCACATCGCTTATGAGGGCGGAGGGGGGCGGACCCATTCAGCAGTGCTTTACCACTCTCCAGGCAGATTTAGCCAATCACGCGTCTTCACGCATATGACGTAGCGGTGGCAGGCGGAGCCGCACGGACCAGCACAGCGGGCGCCGAGCGACTGGAAACTGCAGGGACTGACAACTAGATCGCCCTTGCTGCAATCGCGGTTTCGGTTTAAAACCGCCGAACCGTTCAGCCCTACTTCCAGCAATAGCTGGAATCCGAATTACATCATTCCCCACTATCCACATGGACCTAGAGGGGGAATAGTATTTAACACTGCTGGGAACTTGTGCAGCAGCAGGATAACCCATATACTGGCTGTATCCTGCGCCCAAGTCTCCCGTCAGCCAATTCATATGTATGCCTGTGTTATGTCCTTGTGCATCACACACTGATGCAACAACCAGCTCAGCAGCGTGACCATATGCGCAGGCCCTTAGTACAAGGTTTCACCCAGCAATCGCCCCCCACCACTCCTACCTGCAGCTTATGCCCTTTCCAGGAATTTCCTGCCACACCAGATACTTTAGTAGAATAGAGAAGCTCCTATCCCCGTAAGAGTGGAGGCAAAACTTCGAGTGACCGGACCTGGAGCCCAATTAAGTCCTGGACAATTCCAAGCAGTTGGAACCACAGTCACAAAAAAACATGTATTTATCAATAGAACACATACATAATAGCTGTATAGGCTATAGGCAACAGCCTGTCATTTTTGACAACCGTATATACCATTTTTCAAGCCAAAGTAGCTAATGTGTAAGGGCTGGTTCAGACGGACGTTTGGAGGCGTTGCGTTCATTGGCGCCGCGGCGGCAATGCACTCGGGCTTTCAGCAGCGTTCGCGTTGCGTTCAGATGCGGTCGTGTTTTTTCTTCCCCTAGGGGTACATTACCCGTCGCGGTTAACCGCCCCTGGAAGCTACATGTAGCTTCCAGGGGCTCCTTGAACGCCAGGGAAAATCGGTCCCCAAACGACGCGTTCGTGTAAACGCGCGTGAAAGCTTGGTACAAACGCTCCCATTCACTTGAATGGGAGCGTTTAACACCAAGCCCCGAACGCTGGCGGCAAACATTCAGCAAGCGTCCGTCTGAACCAGCCCTTACCACTACTACTAGCTACTCTGCAATGGAATACATAGTCTACAATAGAAGGCTGTTGCCTATACAGCTATTATGTATCTATTATATTGATTAATAAATGTTCTAATTGTAACTAGTGCCAACCCCTTCAAATGGTTACCTGGCACATCTGACCAGATTTTTGATGGATTATCCAGAATTTATTGATCAGGATTACGGGGCGAATAAATCACGGTAATATTCAGTCTGCTAGAGAATCTTTTTAGTGTACACTTGACCAATCTTATGGCAGATTCCATAACCAAGCTAAAAAATGGATGCTTAAAAGTGAATTGATAAGTGCTGTCCAAAGTGCTGAAACGGATTTCATATAATATTTATACTTTTAATTCGAAAATGCCCCTCCTCACACAGAAGAGCCCACCAACTCTGCTGCTGGTACCTCACAAATTCCTATAAGCAGTGAATGCACAGCCCCATAAGACCGTCCGTTGCAGATGCTTTCAGGGATGGTGGAAAACTCTCCTATGCTTCCCACTCCTGGAGGATAAATAAATACTTGTATTCTAAAATCAAGGTTTCAAACCTTGGGAATTACAATATATGACCCACACTTAGATCTGACCCCCTTCTTCCACCTTGTTTAGACGACTAACTCTTCATGACCATATGCACATGCTTCTTTCAGCTGTTGCATAGGCATGTTCATAGCTTCACATATGTGGCTCTTGTCGATGGGAATACGAATGAAGATGCGCATGGCCACACAGGCACAGTAGCACGTCGGCAAAACTGAAACTAAGCCGCGGCGAGGGAAAGGAGAAACGTTGAGGGCCAGCGTGGGACAAGACGGCTGCAGGGGGCTAGTAGAAGCCTCAGGTTAGTGAAACTCTTTCTTTTGGACGGTTTAGATGCACTTTAAGCCCCCTTTGAGGCCACTCAGTCCCTTGCCATCTCAATGGGTGGCTTCTGTCTCTTGCAACATGGCTTGAAAGCCTGGTCAAGTCAAGCTTCATTGTGCATGCGCGGTACGCAGAGCTCCCAGCGACGGGAGCACGACTGGGGAGAGCACGTGGCCGAGCCACATATGCGCAATGAAGCACGGCTCTGCCAGGATACCTGGCCGTACTGTAGGGGTACAGGAGCCACCCGGGGAGACAGCGAGAGACTGAGCCGCCTGAAAAGGACTAGAGGAAACCCCAGGTAAGTATTGAACCGGAGGTGTCTGTCGTCTCAGGTTCACTACAGTATTGACCGATTAGATCTTCTAGCATTCCAGCGAACTCTCAGTAGCTTTCTTCACACCTATAGCTTCAAAAAGCATACATTTTTCCATTCATGACCTTATTTATAGCTCAACTTTTACAGTCATATGTTACTACTGGGAAGAACATAGCTTTAACTATCCTGATCTTTATTGGTAAAGTGACATCTCTGTCCTTCAGTATCTTGTTCAAAGTTGCTACAGCTTTCCTTCAGAGTTACAAGCATCTCTTAATCTCAAACCCTCCCTTAATTTAAACCCACCTCTTAAGATGGATGCCAATTAATGGTACAATATTTACCTCAAATGTTATCATTCAATCAGATTTTTATAATTAAACTGTACAGAAAACCAGGCAGTAGGAGGAGAAAATCAACATAAACCAATTCTATGGTGGATTGGTAGATTTTGTGATAGTATTTGAAGAGAGAGAGTGAGCAATCAATAATTACCTTCAAGTTACTTACGATCCCTCAAATCTAATCAAATAATTGCATCTAAGGAAAATGTTGTACCTTTAATGGGCACCTTTAAGCACAGCACTGTGTTAATCCAGCATCCTACAATACCGTCAAGCTTGGTAACGCCTGGGCTGCTAATCACCTTCCTCCCTCAGCACCTTGTGAAGGTAGACATTTGCTATGGATGAGGTGTGGCCAGAGGTGGGTGCAGTCTGGACAAAGTGTGCAAAAAGGAGCCTAGCAGCCTGCAGCAGAGGAAGATCAGAGTTAAAGAGGAACTCAAGTAAAAATAATGGAATAAAAAAAGTGCTTAATTTTTACAATAATTACGTAAAACATGATTTAGTCAGTGTTTGCTCATTGCAAAATCTTTCCTCTGCCTGATTTATATGCTGACATTTATCACATGGTGACTTTTTTTTTTTTTTAACAAATAAGTTTTATTGAGTGTTTCACAAAAGAAAACAAAGAACATGAACACATACAGGTACATGTACATGAAAAGAACATTCCCCTAAAGTATACATGGTGACATGTTTACTGCTGGCAGGTGATGTCACTAGAAGGAGAAGCTTCTTGCATTTTTAGCAGTTGGAAAAAGCGATTATTTCCCACAATGCAACAAGGCTCACACAGTGTGATGTCAGGACCTGAGTGCTGTGAGGCGCTGACACACTTAGGGAGGGGTTTACCACTAATTCATCCATACAGAGCCCCCTGATGATCAGTTTGTGAAAAGGAGTAGATTTCTCATGGGAAAGGAGGTATCAGCTACTGATTGGGATGAAGTTTCAATTCATGGTTACAGTTTTTATGGAGTAAGTGGCCAGCCAGTCTTACTTCCAAATTCAGGTACTTTTATTTTTCACTTTATAGCACTAGTTCTTATGGGCAGCCCTCCAATAAATTTCCAAGAAATCTGAAACTAAATGTACATTCCAAAAGTAGATCCACGTCACATTTGACATCATTTTAACAAAAAAGTAATCACTGCAGGGTTACAAGTAGTACTAAAGACCTTTCTGTACTAGCAATATATAACAGAGGACTCCTCATGGCTTCTGAAGGAACGAATCACATTACCTTCTCAACCAAACGTGCACATAAAGATTTACATGAGAGCAGGAAGACCTCTGACAGCATTCTAGTGGCATTTTAACTGCTTCCTTATCCAAGCCTGTGAGCCGAATATCAGAGCTTCATCTGAAGCAAGAGCAAAGCTTCAATAACCAGGACAATAGACTATCGGGGAAGCACTTAGGAGCATTCTTCACAAGATGCCTTTGTGACACAGAGAACAGCCCTGGCAGTGTTCAGAGCAGCACTTCCCTAATCCCTCTCCACACATCCTCGACACTCAGTTTCCTCAGCAGCAGCTTGTAATGATGCTAAATGTCACTAGCCATCTCACATCTCAGATCTGTAAGCTGCACACTATATGAAGAAAGCCGATTTACAGGAGTAATACCCCTCAACAAAGCGTTATTAGCTGCTAAAAACCAGCGCGTGACCATATGTGACTGCTTATGTCAACTGCTGTCTGTCTGTGCTCCATACAGTTGTCTGGGATGTGGAGACTTTACTAAATATGTGAAATTAGCATGACTCCGTGTTTATCAAAGCTTTTATGAACTGCAGTTTCCACTCAGCTAAACATATAAAACAGTTTGAAAGCCGAAATATAGCAAATTAAAAAATGATTACCACTTTTACAAAAGGGTTATCAGATGCATTACTGAGGCAATCAATGCTTTGATCGTTGCATCGTAATTAAAGGGACATTGAAGCAGAAAAAAGAACCTTATGATATAATGAATTGTATTTGTAGGATGGATAATTAAGACAACATTAGTAGCAAAGAAAATATTTCAGTTTTCAGTTATACAGTTTTTTTTTTTTTATAACATTGCCTCATTCTGTCATATTTCCAATTTACAAACCACACTGTGAAACCACGCTATGAAACAGAGCAGGGCTAATGACCCTTTCAACTTCCATGCAGTAAAAATCTTATCTGAAGCTGCCTGTCACTGTTTCTTTGAAGGATAAAGTGTCTCAGAAAACAGCACTGTAGCCAACTAAAGTCGGAGAGCTCAGAGAAGCTCTTTTGCATAGATAAGTGAAGTTTCTTAACTCTTCCTGTACTGCAAACAATACGAGTCTAGTTTCTGTGCTACTAATGTTTTATTACTTAGCTGTACTACACATACAAATTATTTCATACGTTTATTTCCACTTCAGATTCTTTCATGTAAATCTGTGATGTCCAGCTTTTCTCCCAGTATAATGTAGTATGTACTGTAAATTGGGTATGGAAGCCAAGTATAGGTAGGTTATACTTACAAACAAGGGTTACCGTCCAGGTAACCACTATGAAGGCAGGCGAGGAGATTAGACCTGTCCCCACTCAGGATTAAGAAGTCACTCTCTGTAGATCGGGAAAAAGGAAGAATTCCCCTCCACCAGGGGTGGAAACAACGGCAATAGCAGTACAGAGGCGCCAGGCTATGTACCGCACCGCATTGGTGATATGCTCCTATTTATTGCCTGAGGAAGTGGGATATACCCGCGAAACGCGTTGCACCTTGTTCGGAGTAGGTGAATAAACTGATTTTTGCTTAAAAAAGCTATTTTTTGTGCCTGTTTTGGAGGGGTAAGTCCACTGCTACCTACTTCATTTTATCCATTTTAAAGAAACATTGTTTTTACCCTGTTGGCGCCTCTGTACTACTATTGCAGCTTCTCTCAGATGAATAGGAAAAAAACTGCCAGCCACCATTGTTACTTCTCATTAGGTAAAGTAGCAGTGCGTGGCACAGAAAAGCGGCAAATACAGATAAGTGGTTCTCCCCTTATCCATAAAATGTGGCAATCACTTTATAAGATTGCCACTTTTACAGTATAAATATAGCTAACTGAAAAACATTTTTGGCCAGCACTTGTGCTCAGTGGCTCTGGCTTGCTGCACTCCCGCAGGTGCAGTACAGCCAAGCTCTTGCCTGAAGAGGAGCACGGCCCTGACAAGCCCTTGTTGGTAATCTTTGGAGGGTCAGCAAGTGGCAATGGGGACCAGAGGACGCTGTAGGAAACCTCATTGGGGTGTAGCAGGCAACAGGTGTCACTATCAGAGGGGTAAAACCAAAGAGTTAGTGCAGAGGGCACAGCGGAAAGTCCTATCTTACTTGTCTCACAGATGCGTTACTCGTTTTCTCCTTCTCACGGTGTCCTCTTTTCTCTGTGGGTCCCAACAGGGGTGCCTCTGCTCCTGTGTCCCGCCAGCATGTGATGCTAGAGCATACTTGGCTGTGAGGGATGGAGAAGAGGAACCAGTGGGGAGATACAAAAGGCTGAAGTGTAGCACAGGATAGGTGAGGTACGATGCTCCACTGTTCACTACTACTACCTAAGTGGTGGGGGACAAATACCACCTAATGCTGCTAAATAGGATTTGAGGGGACCCTATATCACCCAAATTGCCCAATTCCAATACACAGCATTTAGCTTTTTCCAAACTTTGAGCCTTCTTTGCTACTTCCTAAGGAGACATTTAGAAACTATAAGCAATCTTTCTCAAGGAATACAAATAACAAAACAAGCTTCTATTATGAAAACCTACAAGAAATGGAAACACTAACAGCCAACACTACAAATATATCTGACATACAATAGACGACTGTGCAGCAGCTTCCCAGAGCTTTACACATTTACTCACATCACAAATAAATATCAAGAGATTTTAATTACCAACATCAAACAGACAGGAGAGAAGAATGTTGTATTGTGCAACAGTAAAAGGGCTGAAAACAAACAGCAGCCACTCAGCTGAGAACAGAGGTCATACACTGGTGATTGGAGTACTTCACCACACACCTTTATAGAATAACACATCCACAATAAAGCACAAAGCAATATCTGAGGGCAGCCGAGCATAAAGCAAGCCACTAACCTGACCACACTTAAAGCAAACCTGCTATCAGTTAACACCATCAAATATTCTCCTGTACCTTCCTGAAGACTTGTACAAGCGCTAGATGTAGGTCAGTATAAACAAACTAAGAATGTTGGATAGCCCAATTATCATCCAAAAATAAAGACGTGTACACATGTACAAGGACTGTCGCCCAGCAGGGGCCAAGACTTAATTCATGGGGTGACAGCATGGGACTGAGGCTGTACAGAGGTGCTGCTAGCCTCAAGGCTAACAACATTTTGTTGCTATTTGGGAGGGAGGGGGGCACTAACAAAGCAGTGCACAAGCAGTAACAGTGAGTGAGGTGAATGGAGGGACAATGCCATCAGCCAGTGCTTGGCAAAGTCCATCAGCCAACTAAATTGCTTGTTCAGTAGAGCCAGTCATTAGCCACCTCCCTAAAGACTGCAAACAATGGAAAAACAATAGTTCACAACACTTTGACCAATCTGACACACCACTTCACGCAATAAGGCCTGGTTCACATTGTGTTGTAAAGTTAAGCAGATCCGGTCTCCACTTCACTGGACCCGGATGGCTTGGTGCACACTGGCAAACGGAACCGTGAAAATGGATCTGATCACCGATCGATCGTATTTAACTCCGTTTGCCAGGTGGGGGAGGGTGCAGCAGCCGGGTGGGTGAGCGTGGGTTAAAACATTCAGATTGGTCTATTGAAGCCAGCGGTAGAAAGGGTTGAGGTTTCAGTTGTCTACCGTGTCATGTGACGCAGACCCCAGACCCCTTCCCCATAGTGGATGATTTTACCCTTTAACGGTCCGTTTCTTCACTAGTGTGAAGATGTATTCTGTTCTCCCACTGCCCCCAATGCAGGGCTTTAGCTTCTGTTTCTGGTCTGCTGGGCTCAGCGGTCCGGAAAATTTGGTACTGCAGTAAAGTTGCATTTCATCCAGTGGATCGTATGGAACAAACCCGTTCGAGCGAACGGATGTGAACGGTTCCATTGGTTAACATTGGATCCTTTCCATTTGTACAGTACCCATTCCACCTCCGGTCCGCTTTTTAACGCTAATGTGAACTGAGCCCAAGTCACTCAGATGCGAAAGACGCCATTGTTTCTTCAGAGAAACCCCTCCATGTGTTAAACATGGACACCGGGTGTTTCAGATGCTGTCATTTGGCTGCATGAGACTGCATCCGAAAAGTGCTTGTGACTGGCAGCCAGAAGGCTAAACTGTCCAAGCCCTCAGTTCAGCCATTCGCTACTAAGTGGCCCAAGCAAGTTCAGGTGTCCTTTAACAAGCTTTGGACACACTGTAAACCAATGGACCTGGGTGTGTATTTGGCTTTTCAGGGACAAACTGAATTTTTTGCCTATCCACTTGGTGATGGAACTTCCTTTTAGCTTATACAGAACTAATTAATTGCAAATTACCATCTGCTTTGAGAAGCTTTTTTAGCAAGTGGGATTTTAGGTTCCTTTTAGTGTCTTACAAGATCCTGGTGGTTCTGGTACACAATACTCTGTAAGAACACTAGTCAGTGAAGCAATAGCATTCTGAATGCTTTCAATGAGGTTTTGGGCTCCATGGTTGTCTGGCTTGATGGTGGAGAAACAGAATCCGAAAGTTAAAAAAGGTACCCAACGTGTGAGACTTATGAAAATTTCCTTATTTATTTCCTTTTAAACAATACACGTTGCCTGGCAGTCCTGCTGATATTTCTGGTCAGTAGGGTCTAAATTGCACACCTGAAACAAGCATTCAGGTAATCTTGTCAGATTTGTCATAGACATCTGATCTCCATGCTTGTTTGAGGTTTATGGCTAAAAGTATTAGAGGCAGCAGGACAGCCAGGCAATGCGCATTATTTAAAAGGAAAAACATTGCAGTCTACATACCCCACTCACCTCAGGTTCCCTTTAAAGACCCTTCAAGATGGGTAAAGGAGGATTTTGGAGCGTGAGAGTGTGTGTGTGTGTGGGGGGGGGGGGGGGGGGGTGTTTACAGTTAAATTAGGGAGAGGGAAGGGAGGGTATGGTTAAAAATCCTGGCATTGCAATGTAGATGCGGGTTTGCACATTCTTTAATGTGTTTCTAAGGCTAGCTTGGTTCAGAGTGGGGCCACTTACTAGTACAGTTTAACTTGGGAGCCTAGAAACTAACTGAAACCGAGCTGCAATACATCAGAAGAATTTTTACATGCTGAAATACTTGCACTTGATGGCAGCCAATCTAGAAAGCCATGACCAGGTCCTTTGCCACACTTTATTGCAAAACAGTCAATGGAAGCAACATTGAGTATTGCAACTTTTATTTCCCTGCTGACAGGACAGCACTGTCATATGGTATGCACTGTCCAATCACAATGCATGTTCGTCAATGCAACATAAACAGACAGACAATTACGCACATTGCATGGGGCAGGAATAAACTTAGCAACATGGGTGCATGGCGAGTCACAACCAGGAACATCTTCATTTACAAAGTGGGCAGAGCATTTAAAAGGAATAAAAGGGGGAGGGGGGGGGGGGGGGTTGGTGTCTTGTACAGATCTGGACACAGCTGTGCTGGCCTCAGTGCTCTACTATGAACGTTTACAAGCTCTTTCTGACACATGATTGACAGCTTTAATACTTACATAGAGCAGAAGGGGAAAGGGAGACAGTAAATGCTTTAATGACTCGGACTTCCTGCTGATGGTCTTCCTACAGCCAGTGTGAATTGCTTCCAGACATGAATGAAGCGCAGGTGGGGAAAATGTTTAAAAAAAAAAAAAAAGTTTAAAGCGCTTATATGTGTCACATGCACAAGGCGGGCGAAAGCCCATTCCTCACAGAACTTGGCTACAAGACATGCTGGCCACACTAGCCTCAATCACTTCAGTGCAAAGGAACTCATTTATGTAATGGGGTCTGATTAATCCAGCTATTGTGGCTGCACCACTCAGTATCTGCTGGAGGACTGAAGATGGCTGCAAGTACCACCATTCTCACATCCGTGCAAATCCCTGGGATTTCCCCTAGAAACATTGGTTGGGAGCTGTGGGGGTGGGACACAGACAGACAATTTCTCAGAGATTATGCAATGGTGCAAGAAGTGGTCAGTGTTCGGCCTCTTGACCAGGTACCTTAAAGAGAATCTGTACTGTCAAATTCTTAGAATAAAAAGCATACCATTCTATTCATTATGTTCTCCTGGGCCCCTCTGTGCTGTTTCTGCGACTCCCTGCTGCAATCCTGGCTTATAATTGCCATTTTTATGCAGTGTTTACAAACAAAAGACATAACAAGTGATATGCTGAGAGTAGCTCAGAGTGCGAGTCATACAGAGTGTGCAGGGGGCCTGGAGAGGGTGTGTATAGCTTCTATCCAATCACAAGCAGCACAGCACATTCCTGCCTGACTGCCTCAGCCCTACAGAGCCGACAGAGGAGAGAAGATTAGATCATATAACAGAGATAATACAGCCACTGTGCAAATAGGAAAGGCTGCAGTAAGACAGAGCGCATTAGAACAGCTATATGAACATATAGGATAGAAGAAATAAGGCTCAAAATTTTGTTACAGAGTCTCTTTAAGGGATTTTAACGCCGCTCCTGGGCAATAACTGTCACCTCTTTCCAGCTGCCTGGCTGTTTGAGCTTTAAAGTGAACCAAGCACCATTTTTAGCAACCAGAGCCTCAACCACAGAAATGTCAGGCACATTAGGTCTGAAGTAATTATTTTATTGCACACATTAGCAGAGAACAAACAAAAGCTTTCAACTGTGCTTCAAAGAGTTTACAGAAGTCACAGATGCCATCTTTACACCTTCCCCTTGATAAATAATGGTCACCTAGAAGGAGAGGCAGTAACATGGCAGCACCTATAGCTATTAAAAACCAGGGGGAAAAAAAGTGGTGCTTGTTGCCCTTTAAACATGTAACCTATGTGCAGGCAAATTATCCCGGGTAGCTTACATCATCATACTACTCAGATAGATTTTCCCAGTCTCGGTGGGACTGATGTGGGAGAGAGATTTGAGCCATTGACAGCAAGTGATTGCCTCTGCTAAGATTACACACAACACTGATAGACAACTGCACAAATCAACACATAAGTACAAAGTGGACATGTGCCACACACGTCCTCCAGTGTCACAACATTGGCAAGCCTAGTCTAAGGGTGGGAAAATGATGGCAGAGATGTCATCTGCAGAACGTAGAGCAGTGGTCCTCAAACTAAGCGGGCCGAATGTGGCCCCCTGAGGCTTTTTTAATGCCCCCCCCCCCCCCCCCGCACACAAAATATTACTTATGGATACGGTCAGCTACATCTTTAAATATTGGTGGTCCACATATAGAGTAGCAGTGCTGGCACCACCTATCCACATGGAAGCCAGAAAGCAGTAATTCACTGATTTTCAATCAAATTCCACATCAGGTGACACTGCAGGTTGTCACCTGGGTACGCTTCACTGTCTGGCCCGCAAAGACTTCTACATAATTTTATGTATACTCCGGCCCCATAGCAGTCTGAAGTATGTTGACCCGGCCCTCGACCCAAAGCGTTTGGGGACCCCTGACGTAGAGTATGCTGGACAGAAACCTGTCAAGTTACTTATAAGGCATTAACAGAAAATGTGGTACTGTCAACCCCCCCCCCCCCCCCCCCCCCCTCATCCCCATACTAAAAATTGCAGTCAGTCATGGAGGATGTGTTTATCACAGACACAGAAGTGTGGGGGTTTCAGGAGATGATAAAACCAATAACCACAGCCAGTAGGAATCTTCCCACACAGCCTCCATCACCGCTGTCCTCTGATGAAAAAAACAAAAAAACAAACCTACAGTTTACATCTACAGCATAGCGCTTTCCAAGGATCAAACGCACAAATGTTTTCAAACCTCACCTTGTAGGCAGTTTCATGAGGCTCATGTTGTTCCTTTACCAAGAACCTGAGTCATAATAAAAAAAAAGCATTGGTTGAACTTGATTAAACATCGCTCTGCAGTTAATGGAAAACACAAATAGCTCAAAATCGCCATTTGAAAAGTTCTTGACTTTATCATTCCAGGCATCTTAAGTAGCATGACCGCAACTTGCAGAGAAAACTACGCTGTACTGAAAAGTATGTATACCGGGGGAGAGCACACATATGAAACTCATTTAAACATTCATTTTTAGATATCCAGCTCTAGGAGCCCCTACTGTGAAAGAGAATTGTCTACGCTACCATGAACTTGTCAACCAAATACCTTGAGAGCAGATCTAGGAGGGAGTTCAGCAAGCTTCTGGAACAGTAGTATGTAGGATGCAACAAGAAGCTTCATGCCTGTGACATGTCTTCTGGGAACCAGGAAAGGCTACTTCTAGAATGATCTATCATGACACAAAGGCATCCTGGATACAATCTGTGCATTGGCATGGCCACTATACACTCTCCAATGTTTTCAATGGATTTGACATTAAACAGAAAAAAATATATATTCAATCTTAAAGAAACTCTTAGGGTCTAAGCCCACTGCTGAGTTTTTAAAAACGCATAATTTTTTCAAATGCGTTTGATGCATTTAAAGACCCAAAAACGCATTAAAATGGCCGTAAACTCATTTAAAAAATGCTAGAAAAAGGCATGCAATTTTAACACCGCAGCAGTGGGCTCAGGCCCTTAAAGCAGAGAAGCTGGTGGGCTCAATGATTGCATTATTGCATAAGCTGGTGGGCTGAATGATTGCTTTATCGATCATTTCCTTATACAAATTGGCCAATCGGCGTGGAGGACTTTGGATTGATCATGGATCCAACCGTAACTGGTTAAGATATTACTGTAAATTGGAGTCTTCAATGCTGTGGATCAATTAAATAGCTTTTATTTTGATTTGAATAATCTTATCAAAAATTCAAGCTGTTATATAAAAACAATAATAATAATAAATAAAAAAAATTGCACCATTAATAGGCAAGTTTAGGTTTTCCACTGTATCAACAGAAGAATGCCACAAAGTGATCCAAGCCTGAACAGTCAGGAATAAAAGACAGCCATCTAATATCTATCTGTAGGTAGCTCAGCCCTGAGGCTGGGACAATGTACTATCAGCACATTTAAGGAGGAATGGTTTTGCTTATGATTTTCAATATTTATTTATAAATTAGTCAGTGTTTGCCCATTATAAAATCTTTCCTCTCTCTGATTTACATTCTGACATTTATCACTGGTGGTGACCTCTTTAGTTCAGCCAGATGATCTGTACAGAATGTTCATTACTGAGAGGTCTATGCACAGAGTGAGATACTGCTTGCTTAGGGCCTGTTTCCACTACACACAATTTTTCTGATGCAGATTTTCCATAGGCTTTCATTGGAGTCAGTTTTCTGCATCCAGAATCCGTATGTAGTGGAAATGGGCCCTTAGCTGCTGGGTAAAAGCCGTTATTTCCCATAATGCAACAAGGTTCACAGACAGGCAACTGAGGGGCCATAGCCCAGACATCACACTGTGAGAGGGGTTTCACCACAAAATCAGCCATACAGACATCCCTGATGAACTATTTGAGAAAAGGTAAAAATTCATTGTGGGAAAAGGGTAATCAGCTACTGATTGGGATGAAGTTCAATCCTCCACGACCCCACCGATTTGGCACTGGGACTCCCTAAACAAATGCGACAAAAGCCGATAGGATTGGATTATGTGGCCACTCTCTCCTCCCTTGCCCACACCTCTGTGGTAGCATGGAGTCATTGGTTCACAGCTTTCCCACTGTGCCCAAGCGGCTCTGTGCTATCACAGGTGCAGAAAAGCCTTGCACAGGTGCAGTGCTGCTGCACGTGTACACAGGAGCCCGCGGCCCTGTAAAAGAAGGGGGTCCCAGCAGTGATGGGCTGGAGGATTGGAAAAGCCTCTAGACACTTCCCACTACCTTGGCAAGTACAGTATCTAACTTATTTTTTCATGTAAAATTATTCAGTTATTCTCATAAAAGCTGTGGCAATCCAAAATGTATACATTGAAACCAATCTATGTGTGCATTGCCACAGCTGCAGTGCGTATGGCACAGGTCTAGATGAAAATGTAATGATCATCTGGCATAGCAGATGCCTGTGACCAGAATACGTACAGAAAGGCTGCAGCAAACCTGAGCAAGACGCCATGAAACGTCTGTGTCCCTGTGCTGACCCCCAGTCTATTCTCCAGTAATGTCTTCATGTCCACATCTCAATCCAATTTAGCCAATAAATGCATTGTTTATTGGAGTACAGAGATGCGCTTTTCTAACGGCGGGTAACAAGCTTACACGCTAGAACAGGAAAACCCGCTGAAAAATATTCACTTTTTGCTGCTTTGCAGCCGCAAACTAAGACACAAAAAAAAAAAACGAAACAAAAAAACAACAAAAACTTTCCAGTACTCATATTGCCATACACGCATCAATTTTCGATTCATCCGTTGAGAACAGCTTCCCCCAAAATGTCAGATCGATTTTTGAACCATTTTAAACACACACAAAAAAAATCGATTGAAAGAAGCAGACTGGATGAAAAATTTAACACAATTGGGGGCGGGGCAATAGCACTGGCAGATCCATGGCCTATAGCTTAGCACTGCATCGAACAGTGCAACTCTGCAGTTCAATTGATTTAAATAGATGCCCTGCTGGAATCTACTGAAAATTGATCGAACTGCAGAGTTACGCTGTTCAATGCAGTACAAAGCTATAGGCCATCGCTCTCCAATGCTCTTGCCCTGCCCACGATTGTTTTAAATTTCCCATCCTGTCCGATTGATGCTTTCAATCAATTTTTAGTCAAAATCAATCAAAAAATTGATCAATCTGACATTTTGGAGAATTGCTTCCCAGCAGAAGAAACAAATCCGCAAGAAATTGAATGAGAAAAAAATCGATCCTTGTATGGCCAACACACAATGCATTGAATTTAAAGACAAGACAGTCAACGCACAGGGATATGTGGCCCCCCTCCTGTGCACACACACTGGTAGAATCACTCCTACTCTTATAACAAATCAACAACTCACTGTGCCTCTATCTGATCACCAAACACCACATCCACTGATCTCCACCTCACAGATGAAAGACATAAGCGTACAATAATGCATAAAAGGGAACTCTACTTCAGCACAAAAAAGTGGTTTACCATTATTATACAAGTCAATTTGTAACTGAATGTCTTATACATTTCTAATTCAGACAGCAGCTGCTACAACGGGTTTAGGAAACTCGCTGGAATCCATGACAACAATATACCGTACAGCCAGAGGTAAACATGCCCAGAATTTTCTGTGCGGTTTGTCTCAATGCTTTATAACCCTGCACAAAGCAAGGAGCAACACCTATTATTGCATTTTTACCCCTTACAGCTTTGCTGGGTTTGTTAAAATAACCCATTTAGCACACAGGGAAGCGGGATCCTGGCATCTGTGAGGATGCTGTCTATGTGTAAGGAGCCACTGGGAGTAATGACTCCCAGCTCAGTAACAGCTGACAGAGCCAGGCACCATTCCCAGTGGACAACACGGAAGTGTTCAGAGGAGGGATCAGAGGAACACTACATACAGGTACATCAGTATAATGCAGCTTCTTGAAATCCTAAAAGTATATAGAGACCCGATTCTTAGATGCCTTTCAAACTACCGACCAAGTAGCAGCTATTTACAGAATCCTCTGTCAAAAAATTGCACCTGGCCCACTGCAAACGGGATCTGTACTGTGAAACATATGAAGGCCAGCACTGCTGACCACCTCCTGAAAATAGCCAGTATCTGTCATGCCAACATGGCGAAATGCCAACCATTTACATGAATGGCCTGCGCTTCTGCCATGTAGCAAAAGGGAGGGCTCACACTTGTATCTGTGGGAATCGCAGACAATTACCCACAAGCGGTTTAACGCACAATAGGGTTTTCACCTATCGCACAGTCACCATATAGACTATCCTATGTGACTCCACATGCGCTTTTTGAATGCTGCAAAACAATGAGGCCCCCTTTTACACAATCAGTTGCTCTGAGTTAAAACTGAGAGAAAACGGATTTTTAAAGCAATGCCTATAATTTCCTATGGCTCAGTTCCCACTATATGCGTTTTAACTGAAATCTTTTTTCACAATGCACGGCTATGGAAAAAACGCGTACCAACGCATACTAACGCACACTAAAGCATACCAATGCATTAAGTGTAAAGGCGGGTACACACGTGCTACTGTCGGCAGAACGTCCGCCCAGCGGGAGGTTCTGGCGGACATGTCATACGCGGAAGTAAGGCATGTGTACACGCCTTAAAAAGGGCCCTAAGGATTTGCTCAAGTGTGACATCTGCCTTTGAGTTTCACTGTCATTTATTCATTTACATGCCACTGACATTTTTTGCAGCGCTTTCCAGAGTACATTGAACATGAGGCAAATTGAAGAAAAGGATTTTTACTTACCTGGGGTTTCTTCCCGCCCACTGCAGTCTGTCACCTTCCTCGTTGTCCTTCCAGTCCGATCGGCTGTGCTCCTGTGAGGTCCCCAATAACCCCGAGCTGCAGGCCACTGCGCATGCGCTGCTCCAAGACCAGCGCCTACTCCCTCACACTCCTGTGATAGTGACACAACCGAGGGTACCAGGAGTACTGCAGGGGGCTGGAGGAAACCTTTCCCTCCCATTCATTTGAGGTAGGAAGATGGTCACACACGACACAATACAAAGATTACATTTTATGGCAATTCCAGAAATCTCCCACTCTCACATCACACCTTCAATCAAACTTCCAAAAGCAATCAAACTGGCTGGAGCAATTGATAGGGCTAATTTGGGAAAAGCCAACTAACCTACAAGTTTTATGTTTTGGTGTTGTGGGCGGAAACCAGAAGGGTTAGAGGAAACCCAAACAAACACAGGGAGCACACGTATACTTGAATGAAGATTTACTGTAAAAGGGTCCAGGCTGAGATTCTAACCTGAGACTTTTACACTGTAAACCAAGTGTGTCCCAGCCTCCCACCCACCGTGGATCCGAGATGAAAAACTAACAAGTAACTTGTCCATATATCTCATCTAAAGTTTAGATAGTTTACACAGCAAACCTAGCTGCAAACAGCTTCAACAGTTTATGATCATTTATTCCTGTGGTAAAATGAGAGCAGCCATGTTCTGTTTGTCACATTACACACAGGCATGCTGCTCTGCATCTCCAACCCTCAGTCTGTGAAAACTTCACTCCCCTCTCCTCCTTCCCTCTGCCTCTGAAATCTCTGGCTAGTAACCTCCTCCTCCTCCTACCCAGACTGAGCTCCCATAAGCCCTTGCTACAGTGCCAAGGCTCTCTGGAGAATCTGTGGGTGAGGCTTGTTTAGATTATAGGAAATTGGAGAATTAAAACAAAAAAAGTATTTGGCTTGAGGAATGCCCTATAAAACTATATGAAAGGAACACAATTTTGCAATGAGTAAAAGTTTATCTCAGATCCACTTTAAACGCACCCACTGACACTTTGTAAATAGTGAGTTCCATAATAGCATTAGAATCCGAAGAGCTTAGCATGAGGCTGCAGCAAATGTGAAAAGCAAAGGCGTCTGAATACACCAACCTTGGCCAACTTTAACAGAAGATGTAAAATAAACCTCAACAGAAGAGACTAACAACCATTATACTTTCCCTTTAATTGCCACAAAAACTATAAATATACATCTCTAAAGCTCGCTGGTGGTTAGCTGGGTATCAGGACTGTCTACAATAATCCCATATGGACCTGTAGGGAGACCTGATTGGACGCTGCAGTCCCTGCTGCCGCCTTCCCTAATGGATAATGTATTATCCATAAATATTGCAGTGAGTCAATGGAAAACAGTCTCAGGTGGGTTGTAGCGTACAGGAGTGAATGGTGAAACCTCACACCCACCAGGCTTTACTATCCACAATGTGCAGTGCTGTATATTGCCTCCATTCATCCCTCAGCTACTTCTCTATTGTTTTTATTTGGTTTTGCAACAATGTCGAAGATCAGAAGCTCAGTTTGTTCAGTGCTGCAAGCAGTAATAACAATCTTGCTAACCACAATCAGGAATAACAAGAAGCCTGCTGCTATTAGTGTCATTAATAAGGATAGAAAACATTTCTTACAGAAACCAAAACCACTATTTGCCTGACACTGGGAATTACAGTCACATGACCATACAGATCCATTACCAGAGCTACGGGTGCATACAGGGAGTTAACGACTGCAGAGACAGTACAGAAGGTCATGGATCTAATGCTGGGAATACACCATTAGATTTTGTGTTAGATAAATGGTTCGATAGATAATTTCCGACATGTTCGATCTTATTTTCGATCGGTTTTCTGATCGATTTTTGATAGAAGTGAATGGTAATTGATAAGAAAAGAAAAGCGATCGAAAATAAGATCGGACAGTAAACCGACTGAAAAATGTCATCGTGTGTTCCCAGCATTATGCTTACATTTCAGGTGCGCATTAACTATACAATTTTAGCGAATGAACAACCTTCCGATCCAATAATGGGAGATCAGAAGGAAACTGATCAGAAACAATTTATCGGGATCATAAATGGGATAAAAACATAAACCAGTCTGATCATTTCAGATAGAACGGATCTGCAGAACAGATCTAGAATATAATCAATAAATCGATCAGGAACAATCAACAACCTAAAGTGAGATGAATGCTAGACAAACACTTGTGGGGCCACAGAGAAGTGTCCGAAAAGCAGCAAATATAAGCCCCTCCCACTCATAGGGAGGAGTCAAAACATTTAAAATACTTATTTTAAAAACAAAGGAAACCCTAAAGAATCTCTCATGAGGAGAGGGACTAGTCCAAAGCCTGTCAGCTCTGTCAGATTTCAACTGCTTACTTTTTTCACTGGAGTGGTCTTTTAAAGGGAACCTAAACTGAGAAGGGTATGCACTTTTCCTTTTAAAATAATACCAGTTGCCTGACTCTCCTGCTGATCCTGTGTGTCTAATATTTTTAATCTCAGCCCCTGAACAAGCATGCAGATCAGGTGCTCTGACTGACGTCAGACTGAATTTGCCTCATGCTTGTTTCAGGTGTGTGATTCAGCCACTACTGCAGCCAAAGAGATCAGCAAGACTGACAAGCAACTGGTATTATTTAAAAGGAAACATCCCTATCCCTCTCGGGTTCCCTTTAAGGGTAGGTAAAAATGACCGTTCGATCCCTTGCAAGATTTGGCTTACTTTCAACTAACATTTATTATAGTGCTGGTCTGAGAATGAAACATGAAAAACGATTTGTTACGCACAAATACATTACAAACATGGACTGGGTTAAATACAATGAACATTTTTAATATATAATATATAATAAATAAATAAATATATATATATATCTCATTGTAGAGAGTTACTTTACAACCTATTGTAATCTGTTATTTTATGCTCTACTAAACAGTATTATTGCTTGTAGGCTGTAAATTTAAACACTGTTCTTTGCTTCATCTGCAGTGTTCTGGAAGTTACTGATGAATAAAGATTATACAAAAAAAGAAGAAGAAAAAACAAAAAAGTAGGAGCAGTAAGGGGAAAACCAGTCATCCTTACATAAACTGAGCAAGGAGAAAACAGAGGCGATTTACATTTCTCCTCAATGGAACCTGATTCAATAGTCAAATGCCATCCTATATAATAATCTCTCTGCGCGCGTGCGTGCGTGTGTGTGTGTCTGCTTTGCGCCACTGCACATGTACCGCAGGGACAACATGGGACAGGAGCAGGACGGGCCAGGGGGCCGGCCGGGTGGGCGTGCGCAGCGTGCAGGTGTGCACGCACGGCGGGCGCGGCAGTGCGGGCACACATTTGTGGCGGCAATGACAGACCTAAAGCCTGTTTTTAAACTAGTTCACAATAAAGCACCGATGACACTCAGTTCAGGGGACTGTTCAGAATAGTCTTGGCAAGAATCTAGCATGTGTACGAGAGTCCCTCCAAGCCCATTGTTCCCCACCTCACCCCACCTGCCGGAAGCCTCTCCATGCTGCACCGTGACATCATTCCTGCCTTCCCATCTCCATAGCAACAGATGCGTCACTCTGCTGTATCTGTGGGACCCGTCTGAACACCAGTCATACACAGTAGAGTTCCTGGAAGGATAGAGCTCGATTCTGACAGTCAACACTCATTGGTGCTTATTCAATTCACTTGGTCGCATTCACAGTGCCACGTTGAGTAGCTGCGTTATAAAGTCTTATAACGCAGCTTACCGCACTGCAATGATAATCCTATGGGCTGTTCACAGTGCGATGTTAACGCCGCATTGAAAAATGTTGCATTGTGGCAACTCACTGCTTGCAGTGCATTACCTCAAAATGCAGACAAGTTGAGACTTTGACGCCGCATTAAAACGCAACGTCCCACTTTGAATATGCCCTTACTCCTAAATTTACTTCTTAATAAATTAAATGCATTTTAAGCCACCAGCAAGCCAGAATTTACTCAGAATAATTTTGACAGCACTGTATCTACTTTTTTTTTTCCAAAAATCAATTTTTATTGAGTTTTAAAACAAGCAAAATGGTTACAGTGCATAGCATAGGTACAGGATATATAAATGCATTGTATCGGCTTAACATCAGCCAACGAACACATAATGTAACAAACACTTGTAGGGATCTTGTGTAGCATGTACACTGTTTACGGAATCTTGTCTCCGGAGGTATTAAGATACACATCCGGAGAAACATGGGCAGGGAGGGAAGGTCCAGCAGTGGGGATAGGAGGGGGGGGGTAGAAGGGGGTAACTTGGGGAGGGCATGTTGGGGTAGGATGGGGAGAGGGAAGGGAGGGGAAGAAGAAAGGGAGAGGAGGGCTCTCACTATTGCGTATTCCTATATTGATAGGGATGTAAAACATTTACAGTCACTTCACAGTGTCAAAAGCCGCATCTACACGCGTAGATGCGGCGGCAATGTGGCTTATCAATCGAGCCGCTGATGCGGCGCGATTGATAAGATCCAACAGGACTGATCTCCGCCCCGCCGATTCCCTGCTCATTCCCCGCGAGTGGACAATGGCAGGGAATCGAGCAGAAGATAAGCGGCGCCGGCGGGGACTCTAATCTGGCGCACGCGCGGCGAGCGGGGACGCGGCAAAGGCGATCCGGCGGCTAATTGAGCCTCATCTACCCATGTAGACGAGGCTTTAGAGTTGTACAGACTAAAACACACCAAAAGGCATATCAAGATTTTACACGAGTTAAGCCATAAATGTTTTTAAGGAGTCAGAATCACAAAAGTCAATCCATATACACCACCTCTGTGTGAAAACCTCAGATTTATCTTGAGCTGTTAGCATCAACTCATCCATTCTTTTAAGATGGTTGATATGCACAACCAATTCAGGTTTGGAGGGAGGGATTTTTTGCCTCCATTTCCTAGCAAGTAATAATCGGGTGCCTATAAGAATAAATCTGAATATTGATTTTTTGGCATTGGCAATAGAACCAGGAATAGCAGATAAGAGATTTATTTTCGGGGTGCAAGGCATTGGGTATAAATACAGATAGTTGTGCAGATCAAAGACATCCCTCCAGAAGGGGCGGATAGGTTTGCATTTCCACCATATATGGAAGTAGTCCCCAATTTCGGAATCCCATCTCCAGCAGATATTGGAGCTTAGAGGTTGGAATTTAGCCAATGTGGCTGGGTCTTTGTACCATCTGCACAAAATCTTGAAGTTTCTCTCCTGAGCTTCAACAGAGGGGGACATTTTGTGAGCTAATGTAAATATTTTGTCCCATTCCTCATGAACACCTGGCCGAGATCAGAATGCCACCTGTCTTGTATTTTTGTAGACATTTAGCCCCTGAGGAGGCGTTAAGAATGGAGTATACTTGGGCCAACATATGTGAAGGTTTGTCCTTCATACAACAGAGTATGAAGGACGGTAAGAGGTCTCTGTGTAATTTAGAATTAGGAACAAGGGAAAGGTAGAAACTTTTGAGCTGTGAGATTGTGAACCAATCGGGGTTGTGGGTTTGGGAATTTGCCTTCCTGGACTCTGGAGGTAGGAGATTGGATTTATTGATTACGTGTCTGATCTGAGGCAATTTAGTTCTGTTATGTCCCAGGAAAAAACTTCTACCCACCCCTATCCAAAATTCAACATTATCCAATAAAGGGGTGAGGGGGCTAGGTATGGAGGAAAGGATGTTTAGAACAGTACGTGTCCCATTTTGAGATAATTGAGGCTGACCAGAAAGGTAAGGTAGTAGGTGTGGGGCGTTTAGATTTGGGGGTCCAAGGCAATGCTCTTTGATCAATGTCATGAGGTTCTTTTTCCAAGGAGACCTATTGTTTTTGCTGTCTACCATGGAACCAATCTATACAATAATACAATACAATACAATAACATTTGCAAAGCGCTTTTCTCCCATAGGACTCAAAGCGCATAGCTGTGTCTCAGATTAATACAGGGTTTCAGGCTGGGTTGTGTTACAGAGGAGATAGTCAGATGTACATGAATGCCAGACTGAAAAGGTAGGTTTTCAGTTTAGACTTAAATGTTTCCAGGGATGGGGCTGTCCTGATTGGGTGTGGCAGGGAGTTCCAAAGTGTAGGGGCAGCATGACAAAAGGCTCTGTCTCCAAAGGTTTTGAGGTGGACTCTGGGGGTGACCAAGGTGTTACGTCCTTTTGATCTAAGATTGTGGGGGGTGTGATGTAGTTGCAACAAGTCCTTCAGGTATCCAGGGCCCAGATTGTGCAAGGATTTGAATGTCAGTAAGCCAATCTTAAACAGAATTCTCCATTTTATCGGTAGCCAGTGGAGTGAGCTCAGGGTTGGTGTTATGTGGCAATGGCGGGGTTGGCTCGTTAACAGCCTTGCGGCGGCATTCTGTACTAATTGCAGGCGGCGTAAGTCTTTCTTATGCAGGCCTGTGTAGAGGACGTTGCAGTAGTCTAACCTTGATGTGACGAAGGCATGAACTAGGGTTGGAAGATCCTCTGAAGGAATTAGGTGTTTAATCCTTGCAATATTCCTTAGGTGAAAGAAGGAATGTTTCACAACAGCTGAGATTTGATTCCTGAAGCTTAATTTCCCATCAATCAGTACTCCCAGGCTGCGCACACAGTCTGAGTTGTTCAGGTCTGAGCTCCCTATCCTTAGCGGTGTTGGTTGAGACTGGAGCTGCTTTGCTGTTGAGCCCTGGCCCTCGATAACAAGAACCTCAGTTTTGTCAGCATTAAGTTTTAGCCAATTATTATTCATCCACTCCTGAAGCTCAGCTAAGCATGCGTTTATTTGTGGAGTAGGGTCTGTGACGTCAGGTTTGAATGACAAATATAGCTGGGTGTCATCAGCAATCTAAGACCAGTATTAATTGTGAGGCCTCATGGTATTTACGAATGTCAGGTAACTCCAGCCCCCCTTCGTCTTTAGGTATATGGAGTAGTTTGAGATTGGTCCTTGGTTTCCTACCATTCCAGATAAAGTTGATAATCTTGGAGTTCACTAGCTTCAAAAAGGGGTGAGGCAGAGAAATGGGAATGGCCTGCATCCCACATAACAAACGAGGTAAAATGTCAATTTTTATGACATTGACCATGCCTTGCCAAAACAAGTGTAGTTTGTCCCATGTTTGGAGGTCTAGACAGATTTTGTTTAGGAGTGGTGGGTAATTTAAATTAAATAGCTTTGAGAGGTCTGCTGGGATCATAATACCAAAGTATTTGATGGCCTCTTCCTGCCATCTAAAAGGGAGGCAAGCCTTAAGGCTGTTTACTGAAGAGGGATATATTTAGGACTTCCGTTTTGGAGAGATTAATTTTGAAATTGCTTAGATTACCAAACCTCTCGGCCTCTTTGAGAAAATTAGGGAGAGAGATAAAAAGAGATGACACATAAAGGAGGAGGTCGTCTGCGAATAGTGAAAACTTGGCTTCTCGCTCACCAACCCGGATTCCTAAGATGTTTGGATTGGCTCCTAGGGCGTTAGCAAAGTGTTCCATACAGACTATATAAAGCAGAGGGACCAGGGGGCATCCCTGTCTCGTTCCGTTACCAATTTGGTAGGCGTCCGACAGGATCCCATTTACACAAATGCGTGCTAAGGGGGAGCTATATAGTCCCATAGTCTTTTGCAAAAGCATGGGGCCAATACCTATTTGGATAAGCGATTCTCGCATAAACGCCCAATGGATTCTGTCGAACTCTTTCTCGGCATCTACAGAAAGGATGCACATAGGGGTATTACGGGTTTGGGCCCTATGGATCAGTGATATTGTTTTTAGAGTATTATCTCTGACTTCTCTTAATGGTGTGAACCCAACCTGGTCGGTATGTATAATATGGGGCAGTGAATCTTTAAGTCTGTCGGAAAAGATTTTGGAATATAGTTTTACGTCCAGGTTGATGAGCGAGATAGGGCGATAAATACTGCAAGAATTTTGGTCTTTGCCCGGTTTGGGGATGACTACTATATGAGCTTGGAGTGTCTGTTTAGAGAAGGGGGTGTCCTCTGAAACTGAGTTAAAGGCTAAGGCGAGTAGGGGGGCAAGTTCCTTAGAAAATGTCTTATAGAAGGAACCTGTGAAACCGTCCGGGCTTTTGTTAGTTTTTAAGGTGCTTATCCCAAAAAGTATTTCAGCTTCAGAAAAGTCATCAAGTTCTTTAATTTTGTCAGCAGAGAGGGTGGGCAATTTAGTTTCCGAAATGTATCGGTTAATTTTGTCTCTTAGAGCTGGATGATCCAGGTCTTTGAATTTGCCTGGGAGATTATAGAGAGAACGATAATATTGTCTGAATGTCTCTGCAATCTCAGAGGGTTTATGTTGGGGAGTACCTGTATGTGAGGAAATGGAGGGGACAAAGGTAGTGTATTTTCTTGGGTGTAAATAACTGGCCAGGACTGTTCCACATTTGTTCGCTTGGGCATAGATTTTCCCTTGGAATCTTTCCCTTTGTCTGAGAGAGTGTTCGTCTAAAATGGAGAGGATCTGGTGGCGAGTTTTAGAAAGTTCTGTGATGGCAAGTGGTACCTTGCCATCTTCTGCCTTGTGCTTGGCTTCTAGGGTAGTAACATTAGCTAATAGATCTGACAATTTTGCACTCAAGTTTTTTAAGCCTCGAGCCATGTGATATAACCCGTCCCCTGATTGTGCACTTTAGGGCTACCCATTTCACTGTCTCTGGTGTCTCATCATGGGTATGATTTGCCACAAAAACCGAGATGGTTCTCCTGACATCCTGCAGACACTCAGGGTCTTTGAGCAGATTGTTATCGAGTCTCCACATAAACTCCCCTCTGGAGGGCTGCAGGATGTTAAGCGAACAGAAAACTGGAGCATGATCCGACCATAATTTGACACCTATCTCAGAGGACATAACCCTATCCAAAAGGTTGTAGGATACAAATAGGTTGTCGATACGACTGAAAGAACCATGGGGGGGGGGGGGGGGGGAGAATAAAAAGTGAAATCTTTATTTTTATGATGGCGTATTCTCCAACAGTCTGCCAACTGCAATTCATTGAGTTTAGCCTTAAGTCGGAGGCGGACACCCTGGGGAATATAGGAGTAGCCAGTAGAGGAATAGAGATCAGGGTTAAGGCATACATTTAAATCAGCACAGAGAATGACCGGTCCTTTGGCAAATGTGGCCAATGTAGGAAGCTGTCGGATTAACCACTGTCCCTGATTTTGATTAGGGGAGTAGAAGTTGGCAAAGGTAAAATATTAACCTCCCAATTTCAGACGTACATAGATATATCTGCCCAGGGGGTCATGTAGGGTTTCCGCCTCAGAGAAGGGCAAGCTTTTATGCAGGGCGATAGAGGTTCCCTTGGATTTAGAATGTGGGAAAGTGCTGTGGAACCATGTGATGTAATATTTGTTCCTAAGGTTTGGTATGCTGTCTGTACGGAAATGTGTCTCTCGGAGGAATAAAACCTTGACATATGCTTTGTGCACGCTGTAGAGGATCTGGGATCTTTTAGCTGGGCTGTTTAGACCTTTTGCATTAAAAGTAGCACATTTACATAGGTCACTATCTGAACAAGGTCCCATGGTGAAATGTGTGTGTGTATGGGGGGGGGACGGAAGATTCACACAGTTCCTGTAAATAAGGCAATAAAGACAACTGTACATATATGCAGGTGTGACATAGCAATAATCGTTGCAATAGCAGTGAGACATCCATAGGAGTATGAACGTGGGCAAGAATCAGCCACTCACTAACATTTCTATAAGAAAAATAAAACAATGTTAGTTCTGTATGCCAGGCAAGAATCAGTGGAAGCTGACTCTCTGTCCGGGCTGGCGAAGAGTGGTTACTCGGCAGTTCCAGTGAGGCGGGCGCAGGCAAGGATGCGGCCTTGCTTTGGATGTCTAGGTCCGCCGCCATCTTGGGAATGTCTGATGTGGTGGCTGCTCTGGTCAGAGGCTTTAAAAAGCGTTGAATGTGGTCTTTAGCTGGTGCAGGACCTTTGGCTGGTGTCTTGTCACCTTTATCTTTCTTTTTATTCCCCATCTGGTTGAGTTCGGGAGGTTTAAATGTGCTAATGGGCGAGTTTGTAAGCGGGTGACGCAGGAGCTCAAAGATACGTCTTCAGCGCGCCATGAGCAAGCCACGCCCCCACTATCTACTTTTTGGTACAACTGCAGGTTGCCAAAAAGTTATTTTAAACAGAAGATTAAAAATTATCTCCTAAGAGAAAAAAATAGGAGAAAAAGTCAAATGAATAAGGTCCATCGAGTGTGCATACCTAGCCTCGTACATATGCTGGACTAAGCTTGGAAGTGACAGCTGTTCCTGGCCATCTCAAGCGAGGATCTAGCATCCCAGACTTTGCTTAAAACGGCACATCAGATCTTTTACACAGCCGAGCGCATTGGACATGCTTTACTCCGCTCACAAGGAGCTGCTTCATTGTGTTTTACACCGATGTCCCTTTTTTCAAGTCTATACAGACATTACACATTGCTCTGATATACCACAGCAACACTTATTTACAGTGCTTGCCGTGTTCAATCCCAAAATTGCAGTGCAAACCTTAAAAGGGAACCAAACACCACTTTTTTTTCTGGTTTGTAATAGCTATAGGAGCTGTGAAGATAGCATCTGTGACTTATTTTAACATTTTAAAGCAGTGTCCAATTCCCCCCGTCTTATGAAAGCTTTTGTTTGCTCTCTGCCAATATGAGAAAACAGAATCTTCTGGGGTCAGTCAGGGCTCAGAAGTAGGCTAATAAAACCCTTTGCTAAAATTTGAAATGTAAAAAGAAGAGGTAAAATTAAAGGGTTTTTTTATTATTAGTGAGTCACATTGTCGGCATGCATATTTAATGTGCCCCTGAGGTGCCCCGGGTGAAAAAATGGTGCTTGGTTTACTTTAAAGTTCCATTGTTACACTTCTAAGTTTTTGACATGCCCTACTGATATTTTTGAGATTGTGGGCAGAACATGCTAGAACCATCGTTACAAGACTCTGTGTAGTTTATCGGTGTAGATGTGAATTACTTGCAAATTCAGCAACTGTCAATTACATAGAAACATTAACTCACTGTAAGTGTGAAACGTTTGAAGGCTTTTACACCTTATGAGTGCCCAGTTTCTCTCTGTCTTTCATGCATTAAAATTACTGGTACTTAGCGCATTTTTCAAAACAGGCTCACTTTGAGGCATCTCAAGAAATGGCTACCCTGCTCATCGCCCTGCCTGTCTGTCTAGAGTCATGGCAGCTGACATGGGGTTGGATATGATAGTCGGAAGGCGCTTCAAAGACATTTCAGTCAGGAGGCTTGCGGAGTGCACGCTTTTTGCAAGCTGTAAACAATATTAATTGCTCATGCATATCTAATATTTACACTACAGGCTCGAAAAACAAGGAAAGCTTAACATCATGAAAATACAATCACTTTCATGGAAATGCTATTTGGTCCGCAACTAAGACGGAGCGAGAGGAAAAAAAAAAAAGTTTTCAGTCTGTCAGTTTCCCTCCATTGTGCAAATAAACAGTGGGCCCCTTGGAAGAGGGATTAGATTATAATATTCAGCAGGTGAATGGTCGGCTCACTTGAATTCAGATTGTGGAGCTTACCACATGTGAAAAGCCTGAGAACAAAGTGTGTAGGAAAGAATGCGGGGCCTGTGAATGACCCTCCCCCTCACAGTGTAATGGTCGGTGTCAATCACCTCCATCCAACAAGGGCCATGCCTGATTTTCACATGAACGCTCTTCTGCCTTCTGTGGAGTTACCAGCCCGGAACCCCCAATCGCTGCACTCACACCAAATCTGCAGAGATTCACAACCAAGACAACTGCAGCTCACTGAACTTCATAAATATGATGTGTGAGCAGCTCTTAAGATCCCATTCACGCCCCTGCACTTAGAAATAGATGTGTTTAGGCGTGTTATACATGCGTTAAACATGAGATTTGTTTTGAAGTCTAATTAAATCCTGGCTGCACAATCGCTTCAGCGAGGAGGAAGTGAGGAAGGTCGTGTCTGTAGAAGATCCTCGTTTACAAAAAATCTTGCTCTGGAACACAGAAACAGTTTCTAGTCATTTTCAACCGGACCTCCACTGGTCAGAGAACAAATTCGCTGTCATCAGGTCGTGACAATGGCTAATTTAGCCATGTACACACGCTAGATTTAAAAATTGTTGAACAATCTTGAAACCGATAGCACGATATCCAGAAAAGATTCCTTGTAGTAACGACACCATGCACACAATGATGCCATAATGCAGAAACTCGATCACGTCAGTGGAGTCCTGAGCGCAGCCATAAGTAATGTACAGACGTGGGTACCTGGAATGAGCCCATCATTTGAATATTTCATGATTGTTATACACACTATTACTTGCATGATTATCGGCAGAACAGCTCTGGCAGGTTGGTTCGGTGTTCTTGGCCAAGAGCAGCCAGTCTGTAAAGCAATTGTTCCTGAAGTCATTGTCCAGAATGATCACCAGCTATCATTGCAGATGACATTGAGCAGGAGTAAAAGGTTTATAGTGTGCTGGAGGTGGTGTTGCCAGTTTAGATCCCACAAAACATTTGTTATGAGGACTAAAGATTTTAGTACTTTTGTTTCTGCTAAACCACAAAGATCATAATGTGAATGGTGCTTTATGAAGAGGAAGGAGCCTACATTTTCCCAGGGAACATTTAAAGTGGACCTGAACTCTTGTACAGCACACGATGAACAGTCTCTATTCTACATACAGTTGCTGAAGAAATTTACTGCTCAGGTGTTTGTTTAGCCAGATTTAAGTGTCTAATTAGTTCTTAGCAGTTGTGAATACACTGCAGGAGTTTTGCCAAGACAGAGTAAACACTGAGTGCTCCATGCAAAGTGAATAAGTCAAAATATCCTTTTTTTCCCCCATTAAAGTGTACCAGTGACGAATATTACTCCAAGTTTTATACATACCTCGGGCTTCTTCCAGCCCCATCCGTACGATCGCTCCCAAGCCGATGACCTCAGCTTTCTCCAGCTCCGATACCGGGTCCTGTAACTTCGGCCAGTCGTGGCCAGTCTGAGCATGCGCAGTGCCCTCCCTCCGCCTCTCTCTCACAGGTGCAGTACTATTCTCCACCGGAGAGAGTGCACTGCGCATGTTCAGACTGGCCAAAGTGACAGGACCCGTCACCGGAGAAAGCTGAGGACGACGACGTGGGAGCGATCCATGCGTATGGGGCTGGAGGAAGCCCCAGGTATGTATAAAAAACTGAGTAATATTCGCCTCTGGTTTCCTTTAGGGCCAGTTTCCACTTGCGCCGAATCCACAGAGTTTCCCCGCAGGCAAATCGCGTGGGGATACTCTGCCATAGGGAGTGATAGAGCCGCCGGCCGAATCGCTTGCGCTAGCGATTTGGCCGGCTTTTCCATCTGAAGTTGTGCGGGAGGCTGCGATTCCCATAGCCGTGCATGGCACGGCTGATGGGATTCGTCTGCGTACTCGCAGACCCGGAACTGTTGCCGCGCGATTCGCAGACGCGTGCGGCACAAGTGGAAACGGGCCCTTAAGGAGTTCCATAAATTGTAATATATATTTTTTCCAGAAAGGTTTTTATGCTGTGGCTAATCTTTTAGAGCAGAGAGGAAGTTCTGAGTTTAGATCCACTTTAAGAACACATATACCTCCATATACAGCCACATACCTCCATATACAGACAAATGCACAGCGGCCTCTCAACAATAAGCAGTCCTGGAAGGAAGCCTCAAGAATATTAAATAGAACAAAGAAATAAATATGAATATAGCTGCTTGGTAGGTGATGTCATTCTACAGCCAAAGTACTGTTTCCTTTATGTTTGAAAGAAAGAAAGTAGTAATGGGACAATTCCAGCAGCTTGTATCACTTCCAGTGACCATTTCCAAGCTACCCGCTGCTTCTCTGCACACACTGAGCTGTGTTCTGTGATAATACATTGAATAAAGTTCAGCAAAGTATATGCTGAGCCTACCTCGGTGCTTACAGTAATGTAACCGTTGATTCAAGGTTCTTTTACACTCATCAGACAATATATTAAAACCATCCACATAGAAGTAGTAAGTAGGTCCTCCTAGAGCTGCTAAAATGGCTCTGGTCCATGGAGGCGAGGACTTCACATATCTGAAGGCATTACGTGGTATTTGTCACTAAACCCATTAGTATACAGTGTTCTCCCCAGAAATTTTTTTCCAGCCGGGTGGCATGAAATAGTAGCCGGGTGGCATGAAAAAGCAGCCGGGTGGGGCGAGATGAAAATGCAGGGCAACTCTGCTTACAGCATAGGAGGAGGTGAGGAGGTGAGCCGATGACAGCCGGGTGGTCACCAAAACTAGCCGGGTGGAGCACCCGGCTAAAAGAGCCTGGGGAGAACACTGAGTATAGGTCTGCAGTTCTGTGGTGGGACCTCTAAGGATCAAACCTATTTTTGCTGCACATCCCACCGATGGGATTGAGGTCTGGAGAACTGTGAGGCCAAAGAAAACAAATTCATTAAACCAAGCTATTTTCTTTCATTGTTCTGTGGTCCAGTTCTGATACTCACAGAGCTAGTGTAAGAGGTTTTGGTGGCCGGGGGGTTGGGTAGGGGGATTGGGGTCAGCATCGGCACCCTGTGGGCGTTCCCAACAAAATTTCTCTCTAATAGCAAGATAGCAATACATTTTCAGTCATCTGTATCAAAGACTAAGGCGCTAAATTAGGCCCAATATCTCACCTTAGTTAATACCTAAGCCATCTGTGCAAAAGTAAAAGGTACGCACACACTGTTGCCAGAGGGAAAGAGGACACCATCATTTGGGTGACAGTTGAGGGCCGCGTTCTGTACAGATCCATCACTAGTCTACATGCTAGCAACGCGTTCTGCTGCTAGGGAGGAATGCAAAAGCATGAAAACAGCAAGGTCAGCCTGTGCCCGGATGATATGCCAGTCCGGAACACTCAGTGATGCATAAATGTAGGGAATCGGGGCCACCGTACACATGCTAGATTTCAGCATAGGCACACCTGACCTTGAAAGAACACCATCATATGTACAAGGCTTTACTCATCAGTGGGATTGAACCAGAAGGGCTAGGCTTCGCTCTCCACATAGATCAATGAGCCGTGGGAGCCCATGACCTTGTCACTTTGCAGTATTTACAGTCAATTTTGTTTACATTACTTAAAACTAGCGATATTTTCCTTTACCCAAGTGTAATTTGCCTTCTCAAAACAAAAAGGCATGTGCAATAATTCAGCTGTGTGCACATGTGGATTCCCATGATGCATCACTCCTGAATGTGCAAATTATCTGGGTATTCTGTTTCCTTTACCCACTATCCCTTTTCTGTTATCAAGCAGAAAGATACTGATGACTATTACATGACTATGACAGCCAATCGGAGAGCTCCATAGAACTCTGCTCCAACTCGAAGTCTCTTGAAGATCCAGACTCGAGATGCTGTAGGAGGCAGAGCCCCTTCCCGGAGCTGTCATAGCAACTGAAGACAGGAAATAGCAACGTGACACAGATTCACAAGGAGCAGCCTGGAGAGTCAATTAATCTACTAATGAGCAGCCATGCAGGGGTTAATGAACCACGGCTATGTTAGATTTATAGGAAACAAAACAATAACTCTTATGGTGGATGGTGAAAACAACCACAAACACCACTGATTCATACACCTTCAAGCAACCATGATTACAATCCAATGTAACCACCCAGGCATGGGTGGCAAATACCAACCACTTACTAGCACACTTAAGGAACTGTATTGAAAATGCATAATGAATAAAATTGCTTATTTTTTTTTACAATATTCATTTATAGATCATTTAGTCATTGTTTGCCCATCGTAAAATCTTTCCTCTCCCTGATATACATTCTGAAATTTGTACTGGTGGTTACCGGTACATCTCATATTCTGCCAGGTGATCTGTAGGGAATGTTTGTTACTGAGAGTTCTATGCACAGAGGAAGATATTGGTTGCTTGACAGTGGGAAAAAAGCCGTTATTTCCCACAATTGATCAGGGTTCACAGACAGCAAACTGTCAGGACCATGGTCATGACATCACACTGTGGGAGGGGTTTCACCACAATATCAGCCATACAGACCACCCGGATGATCTATTTGAGAAAAATAAAAGAAATTCTCATGGGAAAGGGGGTATAAGCTACTGATTGGAATGAAGATCAATCCTTGGTTACAGTTCCTATTTACATCAACTCAGTTCAAGTTTCCTGGATCACTCATTGTCACTAGTGATGCCATGTCATTTATGTAACAAAATGTCTGACATCAAGAGATGTAAATATTCAGAAAAGCTTGCCTTTGTAGTAGTTTGCCCATAAAAGGCATCACCTATCATAACCATCCTCCTTTTGGAGACCATCTATGGCTAACCAGGTACTACAAACAGCCAATACATGTCTACTTTAGCATTATTAGTGTGAGAGACATATGTAAACCCCTGGGAGGTTTTCCCTGCTGCAGCCCCATCAGTGCAGCACAACATGCAGCCCAGAGTGCTTCCACCCCGCTCTGCCTTCTGTCTCCAGTAATGAAGCGCAGTCAGCAGCAGATGTTTGCATCATAAAGGAGGAGACAGGTGTGAATCCTGCTACATATGGGAGCACAGCACATCAGACCTTATGCTGAGCTGCACTTCACAAACACATCCCGGACGCTCCTAATGAGAACAAGCAGAAACAGGACATGATTGTTATAGAACCAGCTCTCAAATCCTTTTACCTCATACAGAATGTATAATGCATCCTTACAACCAATGTAGGGTGCAGATTCCCACCACCTTTAAAGACTAAATCCAGGGGAAAGAAAAAAAAATACAATTTATATCTGATTAGCATGGAAAGTGCCATTAACCCCGAAATGCAATGGCAGTGTCCATATTGGTCAAATGTCCCATCACTTCTTGTCTCTGGGACCTTCACTGATTTAATAGGAAATGTAGTCATTAAAGGAAATAGGGCAGTGCAATAACTTGATAGGGGTTTCACCCCACCCCTTTTCAGGAGTTCTACCCTGTCTGTCATGCACCCCCATTACTGTGAACCCATGCTAGGCATCTGAGTGAACCTAACTTGCCTAATCTCCATGCTTCCCTCCAGTGACTAAGCATTACCTTGTACTCATACTGTGGTCTTTCTTGTATTCATGTATTGTCATTTTGCTGTATATCACCCCTAAATATTGTCTGTAACCTAAACTAATGTCCAGCGCTGCATAATATGTTGGCGCTTTATAAATACAATAAATAATAATAATAAATAATAATAATATGCCAATAACAAGGTGATACACAGCTACAAGTAAAAATCTACACACATCCTGTCATGATGGCAACAGAGAACGCTTCCTCTAGTAGTATTAGACAATGGATGTAAAACCGAAGAAAAAAAGAAAGAAAGAATGAAAGAAAGATACATTTTCTGGATGCAAGTCCATATCTTGCTCAGCATGATGCAAGAATGCCACAGGGGAGTCTGGTGTATGCTCAAGGAGTAAGTAATTGGGAGGTGAAAAACCTCAGGATTATTCCCACATCTGTAAGGGCTGGTTCAGACGGGCGTTTTTGTGGCGTTTAACGCAGCGTTTTTTGGGATCTACTGCCATCCCATGCAAGTGAATGGGAGCGTTTAGAGCTGGCTTTTGCAGGCTTTCATGAAAGCCTGGCAGTAGATCCCAGCGTTGCGTCTAGTCTCTTTGCAACATGTTGCTTTCAGAGGCAGTAAACGCGAGGAAACAATAGCAGAGACCAGAACTGCTAGCCTTGAACGCTTTTCAAAAGCTTTCAAAAGCTAGCTTTTAAACGCTGGCGTTTAAACGCTGGCGTTTGAACGCAATGCCAAGCAAAAGCTCAGCAGACGCCCGTGTGAACCAGCCCTTATGCAGCAAAGCATATAAGCGAGTGGTATGAGTTGTACAGGTGTAGTTTTCAGAGGTTTGGTCCTGAGGGATGTAACCTATAACTTCCCTTTATATTATCTCTAGTGTATGCTTACACACTAGCTGGCCACCCTTGTGGATGGGACTGACACTGCAGCAGAACACACTGATCTGGCATCCACCAGCTATCTTAGGCCAGTTACTGCTGCTGAAGCAAAGCACCAAGCCACTTAGTCTTTTTCTTTGCATTTTAAACTGGAACTATAGTCAAAATTCTCCCCATCCTAGATGAGTAGACCTCTAAGTCTTCAGAGCATATTTTAAAGGACAACAGAACTCAGAGGGCCACGGTTGCTAACATATGACTTTCCTTTACACGATACAGATTGCCTGGCTGTCCTGCTGGTTCTTTGCCTATAATACGTTTAGCCAAAGACCCCAAACAAGCATGCATATCAAGTGCTCTGAATGAACTCTGACTGGATTAGCCATATGCTTGTTTCAGGTGTGTGATTCAGACACTATTGCAGTCCGAGATCATTAGGTTTGCCAGGCATCTGGTACTGCTTTAAAAAAAAATTACTCAATTCAGGTGTACTTTAAAAGTGTCAATAAATAGGGTTGCTTTCATTTTTCTATGGAAGGGTTAAATAGCCTCATCAATGTGCTGCACAGAGATGCAGAAAGCTCTCCAGATCACCAGAAATTGTTTTATCTTGGAATGCAGGAGACGAGGAAGATTTTTAGCAGGCATCTTCTGTGTGCAAGTCAAACTTATAGAAAGCTGCATGTTTCAAGAAAATAGCACTGTGGTGCTTACACATAGCCATTTTGCATAATATCTCCAGCTCAGCCTCCACACTAGCTGTGGGTTGTAATTTCCACAAAGATGAAATTGCTTTGAGTGAAAGGTAAGTAGGATAACGCCATATAAGCAACATGCAGTTGAAAGACAGTGTCTGTGGCAGGAGGAAGCCCTAGGCAAGTCCAGATTTGTCTTTTTTCACTGTATTATCGTTAACAATATTAGTAAATGTTTGCTCAATGTAAACCTCTGCCCAATTTACATTCTTAAAATTTATCACACAGATAGATAAGATAGATACAGCACTGTTGAATTTTTTTTTTTACTGTGTGTTCGGAAGCCAGCAGAAATAAAACCTGGTTTCCCAGAATGCTTTAGGAGAATTCTGCAACATGGATATAGTAAAGGTGGCTTATATACACTTATAGATTTACAGCAGTTTAGACCATCAGATAGATTTCTGTCAGCCGCGTGTCAAGTCGAATCTGACATGAATCTGATGTGTGGCTCACACTAGGAACAGATTTCCAATAGATTTCAGAATAAAATATATTGGAAATCTATTGAAAAATCGATCTAAATGCATTATTGCACTATTAGATCCAATGCAACTCTATGGGCCATCGATCAACCTAGATCTGACACTCTGTCAGATAGATCGAAATCGGCCGCAAATTGATCGATCGAAGGCTGAAATCGACCAGTGTATGTGTCCCTATAGTGTTTCAGATACTGAAACCAGCATAATAGTAAAAGTGGGTATCCTGAATAATTACATTCTAATATATGTATCACTACGGTGCCTCTTTCACTGTGGCAGTATCTGCTGAGCTGAAGTGCTGATCAAAAAGAGTAAATCAGCAACAAGGAGGAGATGGTGGATAGCAAGAGCTATTCACTAAGTGTGAGATACAAACTCTGCTGCCACCTTCATGCATTTGATAGTGATCTCTGGGTCACAAGATTGACTTTTCCAATGGGCAGTTCTCTGGAATGTCTGCATCGTGTATTGAGGCCTATTTCCACAAGTTCTGAAACAGTTTTTCTGGATGTTGTAAAGATTCTGTGAGTAATAGCAAAGTCCTGCCATTCACCTTTACTAATACAGTAATTATTTGCTAGAGGAATGGTAAAACCTGATGCTGGCATTCTCAACAAATCACATTTTAGCTTTCATTTTCTAATCTTTCCTTGGAGAACAAAAAACAAAAACTATTCTAAACTTATAATAAAAACCCTGTGAAACACTGAAGAGCCCAGACCAGCAACATCTTTTCACTTCAGAATCCCCAGATAGCTCATGGTGACCCACCCCACAAACCACTAGTAGAGTACAAGCAGCTAAAAGAGACCAAAAAGCCCTCTCACAAAAAAAAAAAAAAAAAAAAAAAAAAGCAATGCTAAATCTCACTTGTGATAAAAAAAAAAAAAAAAAAACAGGGCAGCTACTGAGAAGCAAAAAAGTATATAAAGTGCAGAAGAAGTTCTTTGAGTCCCAGCAGGTCCTGCCATCTTCCCACAGCGCCTGCTAGGATTTATAGTTCTACCACACCACAGAGGCCACAGGTTAGCACCAGAAAAATAGGCATGAAATATTTATTTCACACAAGGTCACACTCCATTCAGCCATCTCAGTGATCTCACTATATCACTACACCCACACAGTCACGCCTGCAGCACGGCTTCTGTATTTGGGTAGCTGGTGACATCACAGTGGCATGGCACACCGCCCCTAAGCCTGGCAGATCTGCCTGTTGTACACATACAGTGTCAGGCTGTAATAAACACTGATTGTGCCTGTAACGTGATACCTGTGTATTCCCAGGCTGACGCCTCCCCATTTTTAGGTGCTTAAGTAAAAATTCTAGTACAGTCTCCTAGAGTCAGATGGGCGGCGAGCTTTGGGGGGGGGGCACTCGGGGAGAGGAGCTGAAGCGATAGCTGCATAATTAAACTGCACCTGAGGCCATGTCACTTACACAGGAAAGCAGCTGCTGTCAATTTTCCTATTAACCCGTTTCAAAACCGCAAAATGCCCCCTAGGAACAAGTTCGCTTAATTTGATCCGAAAACTAAAAATCACATATCAACCAAGTTTTCATTTAACACAAAAAAAAGGGTAGAAGTAAAGTTATGTATACACCTGCAATAGCTAGTCAGCAGTGGTTGAGGGTTAAAAACCTACACCCTAAATGGAAAAAACACAAAGACAGCAGGAGCTCAAGTGGTGCAGTCACAACAGTTCAGAGATGAATAGGTGACAATTGAATGATACTCACAAAAGGTGGGTTGCAGAAGGGCAACCGACCACAGCAGGCAGCTGGAGAAATCCCGACTCCACTCGTGTTTCCAGGTAGCCTGGAGGCAGTCGCACTCTTGTAAAAACACACACACTCTGATGTACCTTTAGGTGGTTAAAACCACTAGGGGTCAGATGTTGATGATACCCTCCCAAAGAGGGGCAAGAGCTGAGGGTAAAAGGGGGAAGAGGTTCCCAGGCGAGATAAAATCCGTTAAAAACAAATAAAAATGAAAACCGTGAGGTGGCTTACCTCAATGAAGACCAATTCATGTATGAGATGAATTATTATAAAGCACAGGCAACTCGTTTCGTGGGATCTTGCCCACTTCCTCAAGTCATGTAAAAGTGCCAGTAGATGCTGCTAGCCGCATATAAGTCGACTCTTGCAACAGCGGTCACCTGAAACTACCATTAGTGATAATTTCAGCTGACAGTTTGGAAATGTACAGACATGCTACCTGGCTATTCTTAACCTGTATAGGTCTATGGAAGGGCAAAGAAAAATTGAGAGCAGTTTGGAAAAAAACCACACAGGACAGTAAGCACTCTCCGACAGAAGCTTTGCATAACAGTAAGTTAGGACAACATAAAACAGTATTAACTACTTGTGTACCAGCAGTCTCTGGTCCTTAAGGCGCTCACTTCTGCATCTAGACCCATTGAGTTATACTCCTGTTTGCCTGATGAAGCAGGACCACACCTGCGAAACGCGTTGCACTAAGTGGAGTTAAATAAAACCTTTTTTTTGTATTGATATATTGTGACTCAATTGAGTTCTATATTTTTGAGGGAGGAAGGAAAAAGCTGGTGGAAAGCGGAAGTCCGTATGGCGGTATCTGAATGACACCCAAGCGCTTTTGCTGATCTGGAAACAGTCAGCCTTTGAATCTGGTGAGCGTTTAGATGTTCTGTGTTGGTGGTGTGTATACGGACACAGTGTGCTGGCACAGAGGTGCTCACTGGTGGAGGGTGACACTCGATAGCATTGCCTTAACTGGATTACACTATGTGCTTTCTTCTTGTACTGTTTGAGTCCAATATAGAGTGAAGCTGATGAGGAGAGCTAATGCCTGGATCTGTAATAAGCGTGATTGCTGATATTCTGCTATCAGCCATTGGACATCGGTGAGAGTATAACTACTAACTGTGGAACTGTGTGTTATCTGAAAACCTGGAATTCAGTGGGGATTATATGCTGGACTCTAGAGCAGATTGTGCAGACAAGGGAAAATTGGACTGTGTTCAATCTAATATGAGTTGCATGATTGTTATATGATACTGTATTCTATATATTTTGCTGAAGTACTGAGGAAGGGTACATTGAGCCACAATCCCAGTTGTTCCCACGCAGTTGGAGCGCTGTACACATTATAATATATTACATATACTGTATATCTGTGCCACATAGTGGGAGCGCTGTACGCACACAAAAAGGCCCTTAAAGGACCAGAGACTGCTGGTACCAAAAAATGACTCCTACCGACTTTTTGCGGCACAGACCTGATGCTCTCGCTGTTCACCCATCACCGTAGGCCTGTGGCTATGACAGCAGAGCTCCGTGTGACGGTCAGGAGCAGATTTCATTGGCTCCTGACCCTGTGATCAATGTCAGCCAATAAGATTGGCTCACAATGATCATGGGGTCAGGAGCCAATGAACTCGGCTCCTGCCTGGCGGGTCCGTGCGAGCACGGTAATTGAAATCTACATCGTGGCAGGAATAAGCAGCAACAAACAGGGCGTAGATTTCAATTACCACAGTCTGGAAGCAGTTAACAGAACATCTTATTCTTATTTTACATATGATCAACTTACCAGATACTGGATGTGTGTGCAAAAGGTGGGGTGAAAAAATTAGGAAACTGTACGTACACCTTAAGCAGGGAGCACACTCTTTGGATTCACACTTATTGTTGCATGCGCGGCACAGGATATTGAATTTGTGGGTTTTTTCCCCCCTGCGATTTAAAAAAAAAAAAAAAAAAAAAAAAAAACAGAGCTTTCTGCTTTTTCCTTGCACAAAGTACTCATTAGCGATTCAAACGCATTTTACTGCAATCCGAACGTGGAAAGTCGCACACCAAAAATGCAAACAGAATTATAGAGTTCAGTCCGTAAACTGGAAACCTGGGAATTGTGCAGGAAAATGCTAGGACACGTTCTCCCTGCTGTATAAACTTCCAACTCAATATGCACTGTATGGTAGGTCCTTCCATTTAACAATGTATATTAGCAATTTTCAGTCGGTTCTGTTTTATTTCAATATTTTGACACTGGTCTGTCAGGAAGAATGAACTGTGTGGCGCGGGTGTCAGCAGATGTGTCACAACACACACAGGTGGAGGGGAGAGATTTGTGCTTCCATGAGTGCCTACCACCTGCACATTACACAGATCTGAGCAGACAGCATAGCATTAGCTGCATACTATACACACCTACACACACACACACACACACACACACACACACACACACACACACACACACACACACACACACACACACACACACCATCTACCAGGCCCAGGCCTAGCCACAGCAGCTGCATGCTGTACACACACCTCACACTGCATCTACCAGGCCTAAACAGCTGCATACTGTGTACACAAACCCCTCACACTTCATCTACCAGGCCTACACACAGTAGCTGCATACTGTGTACACACACTGCATCTACCAGTTCTAGAAACAGCAACTGCATACTGTACACACACACTGCAACTACCATGCCTAGAAACAGCAGCTGCATACTGTACACATGTACACATACTGCATCTACCAGGCCTAGAAAGAGCAGCTGCATACTGTACACACACTGCATCTACCAGGTCTAGACACCGCAGCTGCATACTGTACACACACCCCTCAAACTGCATCTACCAGGCCCAGACACCGCAGTTGCATGCTGTACACACACACACACCGCATCTACCCGGCCCAGACAGAGAAGCTGCATATTGTACACACATTACACACTGCATCTATCAGGCCGAGACACAGCAGCTGCATGCTGCACACACACTGCATCTACCTGCTGAGGGGACTCTAAAAGTCACAGTGACACCAGGAAACAGGTAACCAATTACAGCTGCTATTTAATATTTTATTTATTTTTACTAAGGTTTCTCACAATAGACGACCTTACTTGTTCAGTGCATATTGGCATCTGGCATTTTAGTATTCTTACCAGAACGTTAGATGAATTGAAATCTTTTATACAGTAATTGAAATCTTTCATACATAATATAATATAACAATGAGTGGAGAGCACTATAGAGCAGGGGCCCGTTGTAGATGAATGATGGGCACATGACCTGATGGCCAAACTCTAGGAAAACCGGTAAATATAGCACATGTGAATGTCTATAAAGCCCCCTCTACACCATTCAATTCCAGGCGCGATCGATCAAATTCGATTGGATCGAATTTGATTAGTTCGATTAAATCAGACATGTCTAATTGAGATTCGATCACTGTGTGATCAATTTTGGCTAGTTTTTAATGCATATCGATCACACGATCGATCGAATCCCAATAGGACATGTCGGATTTAAATCGATCCAATTGAATTCGATCGATCGCGCCTTGATTTGAATGGTGTAGAGGGGGCTTTAGTCAGACATGCAATTCTGACAATGCGGTGCTGATTTCAGGGAACAGTGACGAGGGCACTCAGCAAGCATTCACTAAAGGGCCACTAACTGCCCACTGACAGTATAACTTGAGTAATTCAAAAATCACACAGCAGAGGCCATCTAGTGGTCCAATGCCATACTGCAGTTGTATTTAGCACCTGACGCTTCCCACAGGTGCGCCAGCCACACCCCATTCACTAACTCCCCTGACCAATGAGGGGACACGATGAGCAACAGATGTATGGCTGCATCCACCATCCATTCAAACCAGCCCTTACTGCATACGGAGCAAGACACGCCAACACTGCATAACCACATAACTTACTCCAGCATTTTCTGGAGGCTCTTCAAGAGAACCTGCTGCTAGTCCCTCCCTCTGTTCTGAATGAGAGAGGCTGCTTCACACCAAACCACAGAGAATTCTAGGAGGAGCATGGCCTGTCTATATTGAGTAGGGGACGGGCCATGACTGCTCCAAGTATGGCATTATGATGTAAATGAGCAATCTGATATGGTGAAAAGAGAAATTTGACATCTGTTACTTTCAATTCAGTTTCAGCAGCCCTAAGAAACAAACAGTCATAGACCACATATTGAATTTTAAAATAACCATTTTCAAAAAAATGTTACGTCCCACTATGTGCAGACTTCTAAGAAATCATTGATAAAAGTTCCATGCACCCAACAAACTATGGTTGCCAAGAATCTCAGGCACTTTTGGGAACTTACAGCCGACCAGAAAAATTATTTGAATCAAATAATGAAATAGACGGCACAACTTGCATCACTTTTTCTGTATTTATCTTTTTATCTGCCTGTTTAAAAACTATTCAGGTGACCGCCACCAAACTCCTCCTCCACCTCCCCTCCATAGGGAGAGACAGCCCAGGTTAACGTGCTCCATGGGAGGGGGAATGTCCTGGTTGTCACTATTCATGGGGTAGGGACAGCACTTTACTATTTTTATGGGAGGTGGCTTTGAAGCAAACATCAAGTGACATGTGAGATAAATATATAGACTAGACATATAGTGCTAGCCCTAATTACCGTATTTTTCGGAATATAAGACGCTCCGGCATATAAGACGCACCTAGGTTTAGGGGGCAAAAATCAGAGAAAAAAAAAAAACTAATCCTAGGTGCGTCTATGGTGCAGGGGCGTCTTATGGAATTTTTCTCCCTAAATTACACTGCCCATCTACACCACACTGACCTAAGCTACACTGCCCATCTACACCACACTACACTTCACTTACCCCTGCTGCCCCCACTACACTACACTTCACTAACTAACCCCTGCTGCTGTAACCACCTACTGCACTACATTAACCAACCCCTTCTGCCACCACCAAATACACTACACTAGCTAAACCCTGATGAAACATCTCACCTGATCCTTTTGCCACGATCCTCTCCTCCCCCATCTGGTTTTCTTCATCAGAGGGCGCCCGTCATTCAGGATGCAGCTCTTCAGGGTCCAAGCTGCGGCGCTCCTCTTCAGCTGCAGTCTCCTCTCTTCATCCCAGGACGTCTTGTCATGTATTGTGAACGTCTTCAGAGCCCCAGCTGCCCGCGCTCCACTTCGCTGCAGTCTTAGCATAGACTGCAGCCTTGCGATATACATGTGCTGCCGCCGCCATCTTTCCTAGTTACGGCGTCCTCACCCGACGTCTTCCCTAGTTACAGCGTCCTTCCCCGACGTCCTCGATAGTTACAGCGTCCTTTCCCGACGTCCTCCCTAGTTACAGTGCCCTCTGCTGGTTGATCTGCGGCACACATGTGCGCGTGACGTCAAAGGCACTGTAACTAGGAAGGACGTTAGAAGAGGACGCTGTAACTAGGGAGGACGTCGGGGAGGACGTCGTAACTAGGGAGGACGTCAGGGGAGGACGCCGTAACTAGGAAGGATGGCGGCGGCAGCACATGTATATCAAAAGGCTGCAGTCTATACGAAGACTGCAGTGAAGAAGAGCGCGGGCAGCTGGGGCTCTGAAGACGTTCACAATGCATGACAAGACGTCCTGGGATGAAGAGAGCCAGACGAGGAGGAGAGGATCGCGGCAAAAGGATCCGGTAAGTATATTCCGGGGCCACATTTACCGCATCTTTGGAATGTAAGACGCACCCACTTTTCCCCCTCATTTTTGAGGAAGAAAAAGTGCGTCTTGTATTCCGAAAAATACGGTATCTTTAGTCCTTTTCGGTTTTCCAGTACAGCAAGAGTTTAAAAACTTGGATTGTTATCTATGCAAAAGAGCTTGTCCAATTCAGTCTGGTTCCCTGAAAAGTAAATAGAAGCTAAAAATCTGATATTGGTCAGTGAAAAAGATGACAAAGATAGCCAGACATAAGGCGACTTGGCGGCCGATTGACCATCCGATTTGATTATGATAATCGAGTCAGATGAAAATCGGTGCTGCCTAGTGCATGCCCAACTCACAATGTGACCAATTTCAAGCCGAAATTGGTCGCATTAGTCGATCGCACATGCTGCAAGATGTAGGGCCAATTTGCGCGGTTGGGCGCGGCATTAACAGGTAGCCATATAGGGATGAGCGACAAACGTGACGAAAACCCTGGAGCTGGTCCCCCTAATGGTTAATGTCCCCCTCGGTGCCCAGTGCAAGTGATACATTACCTGTCCGCAGCCCCTGCTTGTCCTCCGCTGGCTCTGGGCGCACTCCACTCACCATACACCCGCCCCATGCGGTTGCCTAGTAAGAGCGCACGTGTGATGTCAGACATCACACATGCAGCCACATTACTAAGCAACCATGTGGAACGTGTGTATGGAGAATAGAGTGCGCCCGGAGCCAGCGGAGGACAAGCAGAGGCCGGGGACAAGTAATGTATCACTTGCACTGGGCACATTTAACATTGAGGGGATAACGTCGGGGCAGTGACGTAGCCGGATGCGGTGTCACAAGGCCAATTTCCGATCAATTTCAGCATATAATTTATCGGGAATCAGCATACAGTGTATGGGCAGCCAACTATTAGAGATGGATTTGTCTCTTGATCGAATCTGCCCATCATCACTAGATGTATGGCTACTTCAAAGTTTTACTGCAAAAGAGTTCAAAGGGTCCTTACTTCTGCTTTTTTTCAGCTTAAATGCAGAGTGTGGATTCTTAACTGCAACTGTGACACTCTGATGCAATCTTAAAAATAAAGCTATAAAACCTAAAATAAAAATGTAAACTTTTCAATATTACTAATACTAAACTGGTTAGCCACACTACACATACAAGTCATTTCTCATACATTCAATTTCACCTTTAGGTTGACTTTAACCAGGGCTGTTGAGTCGGTACAAAAATCTGACTCCTTAGTCTAAGGGCCCATTCACACTAGAGCGTTTTGCCGGTGATTTCAGCAAAACCCTCAGGCACTAGCGCTTTTTAAAGCGCTAGTGCAATAATGCCCTATGGGCCCTTTCTCACTTGGTCAATTTACGTTAATCGCCGGTGATTAACACAAATCCCCAACGTGTAGCCTGCACCATTTTCAAGCGATTTCCCGGCGATCGTGTTTAGTGCTACAGAACCTAGGTTCTCAACGTGTGGTACGCGTACCCCAGGGGGTACTTCTGATAGTTCCAGGGGGTACTAGGGCTTGATATATTTAACCAAGAATAACAAATTTAGAGTTTTAGAAAATGATAAATCGTATTTAAACACCATCAAATTAGTATTTTAGCTAATTAAAAGCAATAGTAAATGTTTGGAAATTGTTTAGAACCAATTATCATGTGCTAAGATTAAATATATATTTGTCAAGGGGTACTTGTGATAATGTTTACTGTGCTAGGGGGTACTTGGTGAGTACGGGGTTTTAAAAGGGGTACAAACCAATAAAATGTTGAGAAACACTGCTATAGAAGCACTAATCGCGATCATGGGGGGGGGGGGGGGGGGAATCGCTGCAGTGTCCAGCGATTTTTCCGCGTTGATCGCGGAAAAATCACTCCAGCAAAACACCAGTCGTAATCGCCGCGTTTTGCGCTTTTAGGTGTGACAGGGCCTAATGCTTACCAGGGCTGTGGATTTGATACAAAAATCATCCGACTCCTCAGTTTAGGAAACCACCGACTCCAACTCCGGGTACACAAAATTGCTCCAACTCCTCGACTCCACAGCCCTGACTTAACGGGAACAGAGAGTGATATGGATTTTTCCTTTTAAAATATACCAGTTGCCTGACTCTCCTGCTGATTCTGTGCCTCTAATACATTCAGCCACAGTCCCTCAACAAGCATGCAGATCAGGTACTCTGACTGAAGTCAGACTGGATTAGCTGAATACCAGTACTTGTTTAAGGTCTGTGATTCAGCCACTACTCCAGCCAAATAGATCATCAGGACTGCCAGGTAACTGGTATTGTTTAAAAGTAAACATCCATATCCCTCTCAGTTAAGGTTCCCTTTAACAAAAAGATTTATAAAGGCTAAAAAACAGCAGAACACACTGAAATAACTAATACAACATACTTCAACTTGATTCCTAAGCCTCTTAAAGAGGAACTGTAACGACAAAACGTCCCCTGGGGGGTACTCACCTCGGGTGGGGGAAGCCTCCAGATCCTAATGAGGCTTCCCACGCCGTCCTCCATCCGTCAGGGGTCTCGCTGCAGCCCTCCGTGCAGCGGTGACGTAATATTTACCTTCCTGGCTCCTGCGCAGGCGCTCTGACGGCTGTCGGCTCCGAAGTAGGCGGAAATACCCGATCGCCGTCGGGTCTGCTCTACTGCGCAGGCGCAAGTTTCCGGCGCCTGCGCAGTAGAGCGGACCCGACCGAGATCGGGTATTTCCGTCTATTTCCGTGCCGAAAGCCGCCACAGCGCCCCCGCTGGAGCCAGCAAAGGTAAATATTGAAGCTACAGTCGGCTCTGTCGCCGGCTGTTCGGAGGGCTGCAGCGAGACCCCCGTGGGACAGAGGACGGCGTGGGAAGCCTCATTAGGATCCGGAGGCTTCCCCCACCCGAGGTGAGTACCCGCCAGGGGAGGTTTTTGTGGTTACAGAGTCTCTTTAAGGACCACAAGCTAGTGACCAGGCAATTTTTTTTTTTACAATTCAGTGCTCTGCAGCTTAAACAGCTGGCTGCAGAGCCATACGACTTAGCACACTAATCAATCTGCCCTCCTTTTTTGCCACCAGCAGAGCTTTCAGTTGGTGGCATCTGATTACTGCTGTGATTTGTATGTTTTTTAATTTTATTCTTATTAAATCTGTAATAAATACGTCTATTTTATTTAGATTATTCCTTCCACCCTCCCTCCCTCACTCCAGAGAGCTTATCATCATGATCTCCTCTCATAGGAAACAGCCTATAAGAGGGATCGTCCTGTGAGCCCCGTACAGCGCTGCAGTAGTTTGCAGCGCTGTACAAGTAAATAATAGCTTTTCTTGACACCAATCCGCGCTAGGCGGTGCTGCGGGAGCCACTCTGCAGCCGCCAATTGGTGTTAGTCGGTCGCAGAGTGGTTAAACGGTCACAGCTATTGGCAAATGTTTGGAACCCTCCATTGTCATATCAAGCAAGGATACAGCATGCAGGATAAAAAAAAAAAAAAAGGGTTGAACCTAGATTTATGGGTACCGTAATAATGAGCAAACTAGATAAACCCCCTCCCCCCACAGCCCTAATTTCAGTACCTAGGGTTGGTAGGTCACTGAGTAAAAGTTTCCAAAAATAGAATAAACCGTTTAACATTTATTGAGGGAACAAAAAAAACGGGACTTAAAAGTCCAGATGATCTGTATAAAAATAAAGCAAGGATTCCTGAATGGTTAGTGAATTTGTGTGTGCTATTACAGCCACATAGAACTTCCCTTTAAGCAGCACGGTTCAAGAGGGAATATAATGAAACATATTATCCCAGATTCTTTTTTTTGGGTTAATTGAGCAGTTCAGTTTGAAATCCCTTTCAACTAATGCATTAATGTGTATTGCATAAGAATGTAATTGAAAATGAATTAAACTATTTTGTAATATTACTTTCAAACACACTGGGCTATTACACTGCTGAACATGTAATATAATGCTGCAGACCGAAAATCACTGAGACTAAGCAGATACCATTCAAATAAATGCCCAAGTCAAAAGAAGTTAGCAAAAAACGGGAAGAAACTTCACTTCCAGTTCTGATGTAAATACAAATTGTTAATTAGTAGGAAAAAAAAAATTGCATGGCAATTTTTTTATTTTTATTTTCTGTAAAACTTCATTTCTGCAAAAGGAATATAAAAAGTACTTGCAGCACTGAGCGACAGACTCCCCCAACGCATCTGCATCAAGGATGACCCTAAAGCCCCTTCAGCCACCTGAAGACATTAGTACCACAGCCCATGTAGCACAAAATGGGTCCTACTGCTAACCAGCGTATCCTGTAGACTTTAGCAGGAAGGGCAGTCAGAACACCCTGGGCCGGATTTGTACTTTTTACGGTTTAATGGCGTGCATACACGGCTCGTTTATTGCGCTGGATCAAGCCAGCGGCTCGATGCCGGCGCATCCCCGCACGTCCGCGCGGATTGATTGCCGCTCGTCCCCGCCGGCACTTCCTTATCACCGCTCGATTCCCTGCCATTGTCCGCCGGCGGGAATCGAGCGGGCGCGGGTCGAGCGGCATGATCGGGCCATCTGAATAGTATCAGCTGGCCGGATCAGCTGGTCGATACACGGTACACAAACGTACCGTGTATCCCCAGCATAAGGGCCTTTTTCCACTACCCTGTGATTTGATTCTGATCGCAAAGTACATTAAACTAATGGAAACTGCATCAGCAATTTCCATTAGTGCGATATTGAGTATAGTAGCTCAATCGCAATCGCATGGTGGAAATTGAAACGTGATTGCAATCGCATTTCATAGTGGAAAAGAGCCCTTAGGCCCACTATCAGGAGATGCCCCCTGGCAACAGCACTAAACTCCCCCCCCCCCCCCCCCCCAAACACAGCAGGGATTAGATTGTAAACTCCTCTGAGTGAAGTGATGACAGGGATTACATTATAAGATCCTCTGACGAGCGGAACATTTGGTGAGTGACATGCAGCTCAGAGATCACTGTAAGTCCCCATTCGGTGCCCCTTCAGCCCCCGAGTGCCAGTTCTGGCTGTTGGTAGCCAGCCACCGCTATGTGCAAACTGTGTTGCAGGACGAATGTTCGGCAGGCTAACTGCAACTGCCACCCTGCTGCCCTCAGCCCGCCCCTTGCTTTTCTGGTGCTCTAGGCCACGGCCTTTGGGGCCTTGCCTGAATTCCGGACATGAGAACACCCCTATCCTCCTTTCACCAGGAGGGCCAGTAGAGAGGTGTAGCTACACCAATTCCAACCAGTTACCTGCAGTGGGCAAGTGAGATCAGCATGCAATAAAGTCACAGAGGATACCTGTGATCCTTCAAAGGGAAGCTAGATTAGGGAAAAATAGTTTCACTTACCTGGAGCTTCAACCAGCCCCCTGCAGCCGCCCTGTGCGTGCACCGTCCTGGAACTATCCTCCAGTCCCCCAAAATTGTTTCAATTTTGGTAACAGAGCCAGTTGCCAGCCATGTGCGTGTCCTCGATCACTCTCCCACCTCCGGGAGTGTCCAGCGCAAGCCCAGTATGAGAAAATTGAAGATGCATGCATGGCCGGTGACTGGCTCTGTTGCCGAAATTAAAAAAAAAGTGTGTGTTACAGTATACTACAAGCTTTTATTACATAGTGAATTATCTGTACTCCAGTCTGGGATTCACACAGTTTCTCAGCATGTGACAGGCAGCTCCCTCCCCCCTCAGCCTCACAAACAAGCTGAAACTTAGAGCAGAGTCGCTTTCTGTAAGTAATAACAAAGCACACAGAGCCTGGAGGGGGCGTGCATAACTTGTATTCATTACAACAGAGGCAGCCCATTCCTCCTTGGGTCATCAAAGCTTGACAAAGAAAAGAAGATTAGATATATTACAGAGAGAGAACAACCAGAAAAGGCTGCAGTAATCCAGGCCACGTAGAACAGGTATAGGAACTTATAGGATAGAAGAAATAAGGCTGAACATTTTGTTACAGAGTCTCTTTAAAGGAGTTGTCAGGGGAAATATAGTAAAATGAGTGGTAGTTACCGGGGGCTTCCTCCAGCCCCAAGCTCCCAGGACCTCCCTCGCAGCAGCTCTGCCCGCAGCCATTCGCCGGAGCTGCGACCCGGTCCCCAGCGATGACGTCAGAGCGACCTGGAGGTCGATCGGTACTGCGCGATCGGTCGCTGTCAATCACCGCCACGTGCGCCGGAGTGGACTGCGCAGGCGCAGTAGTTCTGCGCCTGCATAGTCCGCTCCGGCCCACGTGGCGGTGATTGACAGCGCCTATTGCGCAGGCGCAGTACAGAGCGACCTCCAGGTCGCTCTGACGTCATCGCCGGGAACCGGGTCAGAGCTCCGGCGAACAGCTGCGGGCAGAGCTGCGGCGGGGGAGGTCCTGGGAGCTTGGGGCTGGAGGAAGCCCCCCGTAAGTACCACTCATTTTACTATATTTCCCCTGACAACTCCTTTAAGGCCAATTTTAACCTTTTTTGCATGCAGAAATGCATTTGACTGTTAGCCTACGTTAAACAAAATTGTCTGGTTTACATTTAGGCTAAGTTTACCTCAAATTTGCTGCTTCAGCTTTTCCTCTGGCACACGGACTCCATGCCTTTTTCAATGGAAAGACAATATATCTGCTGTGCATTAAAAAGGAACACATCAATGCGTTGTGCACTGCCGTTGCACCGAACATCTGGGCAGCAGACGCTGATGCAGCGCATTGGGTGTAAAATCAGACCTCAATGCATTTCTCTATATGTAATCAAAACTTCTACTGTACTAACCTTTCAGCATCCTCCCTATGAGGCCTATCAATCAAAAGAGAGGCAGGGAAATGTTCTCCACTTTTGAAAACCTGATCACCACTTTTTCAACACTATGAAGTTAAAGGGACTCCGAACACCTCTCATGGGCATGCCTTTAAGACAGATGACTTCCAACAAACTCGCGCTATGACCCCTCTGGAGGAGCCTCTTGCAATGGCCATGCATGTCACTGCCTCTTCCTGCTTCATTTAGTGATGCACTTTTCTAAATGAGAAGACAGGGGTGACCCAGAAGTTATAACATAGCCAAGATGACAGCCGCGATTTTTAAATTGAAATTGAACAAAAACTATTTGGTGTAGAAGGGCGAGTCAGGCATCAAATGAAAGAGGAGCACAAGCTACAGAAAGGTATGCATCTTTAAAGTATACCACAACTGAAATGTGGCATAATGAGATAGACATGGGTATGTACAGTGCCTAGCACACAAATAACTATGCTGTGTTCCTTTTTTTTCTTTCTCTGCCTGAAAGAGGTAAATATCAGGTATGTAAGTGGCTGACTCAGTCCTGACTCAGACAGGAAGTGACTACAGTGTGACCCTCACTGATAAGAATTTCCCCCTTTTTTATCTCTTTCTTGCTCTCAGAAGCCATTTTCTTCTAGGAAAGTGTTTTATAGTTGGAATTTCTTATCAGTGAAGGTCACACTGTAGTCACTTCCTGTCTGAGTCAGCCACTTACATACCTGATATTTACCTCTTTCAGGCAGAGAAAGAAAAAAAGGAACACAGCATAGTTATTTGTGTGCTAGGCACTGTACATACACATGTCTATCTCATTATGCCACATGTCAGTTGTGGTATCCTTTAAGTACTTGGCAGTACTGGTTGGAGTCTTATAGGCATGCCCATTAGAGGTGCTCGGAGCCCCTTTAAATTGAGAAATAAGTCAGTTCAGCTTTACATACAGTTCGGAGTAATGTCATGTTACTCTGATTTGCTCACCTTGTACACCTGAATTCAAATGCTCAGCTATGCCACACCGACTAACAGGCTGTCTGACTGGATAGTGCAGAGCATCCTGACACTAAATAAGTTTGTGCAGGCGTGGGAAACCATAAACACCATGCGGCTAATTATGTTTTCATTCATACAATTAACACAAGGCAAAGGGCTACCCATAGCTTTAAGTGTAGCTGTTCACATTATGTGCCTTACAGTGCAAAGCAAACAAGCTGCTGTGCATCTTATTTTGCCCACTGCGCACGTTATGACAAAAGTGACTACAGACATATAATGCATGCACAACATGCTGTAAAACGCAGGCATTTTACTCCTGCAAGCAGGGAAACACCTGGGCTCACTGTACTGAAAACTAGTACAAATCAGAGCACAGACTCCAGGCTAAAATAAAAGAAATGATGTAGCCCAGGCCTGCCATCAATTTTGTAAATTTATAGCTGGCTCTAATTTGAAATGTAAATGTAATTTTGGAACAATGACCCGCAAAAACACTTGTGCAATTACATGGATTCATAGTAAATGTTTAGAGAATTGAATTCCCAATTAAAAACATTTGTTCACAGATTACTAGTATTTACTAAGTATCACATTTTTATACTGTAATAAAAAGTGTGGCGATCAAATACTTCATTTGCATGTTGGCCTTGGGGCCCCGGCCAGTGAGAGAGGTCCAGGGTCGCTGGCCATCGTGTGAACCAATCATGTGTTTTTAAACGACTTTTCTTCAGCTCTAGGACATGGAGGACAGGTGAGCGGTTAGGAAGGGACCCCCGTGGGAGGGATGCCTGCACGGGGCGGTCCTGCTAGCGACGCAATCTTGCGATTGCGTCCAACTAAAGCCTCCCACCTGAATGCTAATGGCTGCTGGATGTGGTATGGCAGGTAAAGGGTGTATGACAGTGCATCCTGATTGGCTGACGAGCACCTGCTGACCACTTAAATGTAGCTGGATGCATGTATTGCTGTGTTCTATTGCTTGTGTGTGTCGAACAATCACAAAGTGCCCAGAAAAGCTCTTGTATAGTGTTAACGAGCCCTAATACGGCTATAAAATCATTTATAGATGCACTAAGCCGATTCACAAAAGTTAATCAAACCTGGCTGGAGATCCACCAGAATCCTGTCTTCTTGTCATAATTTTGTCTGACCATAAGCAGATAAAAATCCCTTTAAAAATTAAATTAAAAAAAATCCCAGGAGCAAATCCCAGCAAGGATGCTGAAGAGTCAGTAAGAGACGTTGAAATGGATGGGGAGGAACACAAGGCTATGATTGTAGAGACATCACACAAGCCTTTCCTGAACCAATGAGGAACCCCACCCACATCTCAGCACAACATACACATTTTTCACCATCCATCACTTCACCTCTCATGCACAGGCCGACAACATCCTAACTGTACACACAATTATATTTTACTTATTTTTAGGGATGGTCCATGAGATGCAAATAATTTTGAGTTGATGCCGTATTATGCAAGTTTATGCAGCTTGAACATGAACCAATCCAATTCCAGCTGAGGTAAAATTTGATTGGTCCACTTTTCAAGATGCATTAATTTGCATTATCCTGCATCAACTCGAAAATGTTGACCATCCCCACTAATTTTCATTGCTACTATAGTTAATCTGACTCAACAGTACTGGTAACAATGGACATTACGGAGCTAGCAGTTCCAGCTAACCTACTGCTTCTTGATATTGCTGTATAATGCTTGGTTCACACTAAAGAGGGAAACGTACCATTTCCGGGAAAGAATCACAACAGACAATGTTGACCATGAAACATTTCTGTTGTGTCGGTTGTAGTGAAGGAATGGAAGATCCTATTCTGCATGTTCTTTCGGACTTATGAAAAGGGACATGTCATAGATAGATTGCCATCTATTATCTACAATATGTCCTTTGCAACAGACAGCAACGGAATCATGCATCGCATCCGCTGTGGCTGCACACATTATGAATGCCAGTCAGTGTGAATCCAGCCTAGGTTAGTATAAACATGACGCAAAATTCACTCACCATTGATGAACAGGAATGGTCAATAAGATGCAAACGGTTCTGTGTTGATGGAGGATTACGCAAATTTTATGTAGCTTGAAACCGACAAATTAAATTCCTCATTGGTGAAGTGACTAGTCGATTTTCAAGCGGCAAACATTTGAATACAGGATTTGCATAACTCTCCATCAACTCACTTACTATCTTTGTTTGTCCAATCATTTTCTCTGGTTCAGGAATCAGCAGTGGTGCACCTGTGGGGGACTGGCAATCTGTGCCCAGGGCTGTGGAGGCATTTTTGGTTACCTGGAGTCGGTGGTTTCATAAACTGAAGAGTTGGATGATTTTTGTACCAACTTTACAGCTCTAGTAAGTATTAGACTAAGGAGTTGGAGTCGAGGTTGGAGAAATCTCCTGGAGTCGGAGTCCGGGAGCAGGATGATTTTTGTATAGATATAAAAAGAGAAAGATCTGCTCGACCGATGCAATAAAAGTCCAAACTTTATTTGGAAAAAACTTTGCTGGACATCACGTATCAGATCTTCAGACTCGCTCCGATATCACATGTTCTTATCAGCCAATAGCAGGCGATGGGTTGTTGATCCATCCCTGCTGGATGATGCCACATTTAACTCTTTAGAGGCTAGTATAAAACAGCCAACGGAGTCCAGAGAGAAACTTCTGACTTCCACTTTCTACTTTCCTTCTCGTAACTTCCATTATCTGTATGCTGTATATACTCTAAAGTCGCATCTACACGCGTAGATGCGGCGGCGATGTGGCTTATGAATCGAGCCGCTGATGCGGCTCGATTGATAAGATCCGACAGGACGGATCTCCCCACCGCCGATTCCCTGCTCGTTCCCCGCGAAGGGACAATGGCAGGGAATCGAGCAGAAGATAAGCGTCGCCAGCGGGGAATCGAATTTGGCACACGTGCGGCAAGCGGGGAATCGAATTCGGGGGACGCGGCAGAGGCAATCCGGCGGCTAATTGAGCTGCCGGATCGCAGCCTCATCTACCCGTGTAGATGAGGCTTAAGTGCAACTAGCATAGATGTACCATAAGAGAAAGCCTGGTCTATTCGCAAGGGATAGACCAAGTCTACATGGAACACTTAAGATTCTGCAGACCGATTGCTTTGTTGAGGTAACGAAGATAAGATTACTGCTTAACACATCTCTACATTTGTTTTCCGAATAAACATCGTAACCTGTGACAACATCTAAGCAGTTCTATCTCCTGTGCTGTTGCTGTGATGAGTGTCAAGTTATCACACTTTCTGTGATAGGGTGCTGAACAAAGGTGTAGTGTTGTTGCCCATAGCAACCAACATATTTATTACAGCTATGTCCAGCAAAGTTTTTTTCCCAAATAAAGATTGGACTTTTATTGCACCGGTCGAGCGGATCTTTCTCTTTTTCTATATCGTCAATTTGAATTGGCTGCCCATGGTCCTGCTCCTGGTTCTACTGGTGGAGTGGTGAGCAGTGTTCACTTTCTATCTACAATTTTTGTATAGACTCAAAAGCCCAGTCTGTATCTGTGACCAGTGAGGCAAAAACAAATAGATTAAATATTGATTGGTCCTGCACATCTTGCACCAATGTATTATTATTGATTTATACAGAAAGCACTATAGAACGGAAACTTATTCAATAACTTACTCAGGACTAGTGACGAACTGCATTTCAAGGCGAAATTCAGAATTACGATGCAAAATCGTTATGCAAAACTTTACATTAAAAATGTTGCAATAGCCTATCATAATTGTGATCCATAATTTTCTTGAAGATGCTTATTTTTGTAAAAATAACTTTCATGCCCATATCACATTAATGCGAAAATGTGATTTCTGATATGCAAAAATGTGATTTTGTATGCCCCATAGACAAATGCATTTCCGCGAAAATTATTTTTTCTCATGCGAATACCCACATCCATGTATATGTACTGTATATATAGTATGTGTAATGCTACAGAACTGCATACTGTTAGTATTGCCCTTGTTTGTCCACATTATTTCCAAGTTAAATATTTATGACACAGCTCCACCGATGGCTAAATCAATAATATGAAGAGAGCAGAACTTCTGAAGAAGTGACTAAGCAAGCAAAGACTGGATTTTATTTTTTAAAGTGTCTGTTATTAGGTGCTAATAGGTTGCACCAATCACCTGGGTCAAATCAGGACATGCATCAATAAGTGTCTAGGCAAGTGCAGTTATGCTCAGTACCCACAGTAAGAAAGCTTCTTTCAAAATTCAAGCCATCCCTGAATTCATTTATCAAAGATAAAAACTTTGTGGTGCTGTTATATGTCTGCCACTACATTACCAAAACAGTAACCTTTTCCCACCTAATCCCAGGAACGAGTATGTTTTGCAGTGACACATGAGCTGTTAACCCTTTATTCTGGGTGCCTAACCCCCCACTTAACGCCTAACCCCCCCACTTAACACCTAACCCCCCCCCCCCCCCCCCCCCCACCTACCGTAATCCCAAACCATAACCTTGGGTGTCCAAACAACCGATAGTCATAGCTGACTGGCTACAACCATTAAATGCTATGTAATAGCCTATCAGCTACTAGCCACATTGGGCATAAAATGACCCCTAGGTAATTAACTACTGATAATTAACATAAATCCAGTGCAAGTTAGCTGGATCACATCCATCCTCCAGCCTTTACCAACTAGAGACAACCTGTTTGGGGCTCTTAAATTGATTTCTGTCTCTTGGCTGCAGAGATACCTCACTGTTTGCTCATTGGTCCTGTATGAGAAATGTTTATACCTTGCCCCACATTATTAAAGGAATGTACTTATTGCTGTTTGTGTCCCTACTAGAGAAAGTTTTCTTCACTTCCTCTTTTTGGTGAACCTTACGTTGGGGCAGGAACTAGTCGGGGGAAAAAAAAAAAACAAGAGGTATACAGACAGGAATAATTATCACAGGTAATGATTAGAGTTGTGATCTTAAAGGATCAATATCGGGAAAAATAGTAAAATTAAAAAAAAAAAACATGGAAAGCTGTACATACGAGTGTGCTTCTCCCAAAGTAAAATGAGCCATAAATTACTTTTCTCCTATGTTGCTGTCACTTGAAGTAGTTAGTAGAAATCTTACAGACAGGTTCTGAACTACTCCATGGGGGGCTCTCAGCAAGTCTTTTATTCTTTGTAAAGACACTCCCAGAAAAGGATTTGTGCAAAGATGCTGGCCAGTCTCCCTGCACACTTTTTTTGCATTTGGACAGAGCAACTGTGATTCACTAAGTGCTTGTAAAACTAAACAAAACCCAGAGAATAACCCATGAGGAGATGGGCTAGTCCAAAACCTGTCAGTTCTGTCAGATTTCTACTACCTACTGTAAGTGACAGCAACATAGGGGAAAAGTAGTTTACGGCTCATTTTACTCTGGAAGAAATTAACTTATTTGTATGTGTTTACATGTATTTTAAATTTTACGTTTTTCGTGAAAGTGGTCTTTTAAAAATTTGACATGTCAGATTTTTTGGATCTACAGCTAATTGAATTAGCATGGATTGTCATTAAAAATGGTGACAGAATAATTATATGTGCTGCATTTTGCCCTCAGATATACATATAATTGATACCACTCAAATTCAATACTAGGTACTTGATTCATTAGGCTTGATTCATTAAGACAAATAGCATGCCTTATCAAAGTTAACATGCCTTATCAGAGTAGCATAGCGAGCACTATGAAATTATGCCTGCTCATTGCCAATGACAAGACCTCCACTTGTCCTGCCCTGAGCCCCTGAGGGTCCAATCACTTTACAGGATATGATCCCCGCGCTTTGATTGGCCCAATAGGCTGCCTGTCACTTGACAGGAAACTTGATAGGCAGCCTATTGGGCCAATCAAAGTGTGGGGATAATGTCCTTTAAAGTGATTGGACCCACAGGGGCTCAGGGCAGGACGAGTGGAGCTCTCATTGCCAATTAGCAGGCTTAAGTTCGTAGCGCTCGCAATGCAATTCTGATAAGGCATGTTAACTGATAAGCTGTGTTAACTCTGATAAGGCATGCTATTTGTCTTAGTGAATCAAGCTCAAAATGTTTTTAGTGGTAAACTGAAGGTGCTTTTATCACATGGCAAGTTGAAGTGTCCATACGCTCATCATTTTTTTCTCAGAGTCCTTGAAGATTTAAGTCATCTGCTGGGAACCAAATTACCAAAATGTCAGATTGTTTTTAGCCCAAATCACTGAAAAATCAATCGTTTGTGGGGCAATAGTATTGGCAGATTGATGGCCTATAGCTTTACACTGCACAGAAGTGCAACTCCGCACTTTGATCAATTTTCAACATATTCCCTGCTAGAATCCATTGGAAATTGGTGTGCAGTATATGGTAGGAATAGATTCCTTCTGAAAGAAATCAATCGTTTTGTAACATTGGGTGGAAACTCACAAGTCTATGGCTAGCTTGAGAATAAAAGGTTATCAGTGGTTTTCACTTGTACAGTAGAATTCCATTATAGTAAACTCTAAGGGACCTGGCCAAGTAGTTTACTACATCAGAATTCGTCATATATTTTAAATTTATACAGGTGCATTGGTTGGGACCCAGGTACAGAGTCTACCATAGCCAGAGGTTTACTATATCAGAGCTTACTAGAACGAGATTCTACTGTAACAATGTTTCAATGCACCACCGAATTACAGGACACACACTAGCAACAAAGTCACCACATTATAATTGTGGTGGTTCTTGCATATTGCTGTGATGTGTGTGAAAAGTCTCTGGCCCATATGTAGTTACAGTAACTTTTGCTCCTGAGTTTTCTCCTAGATCATTTTCATCTACTATTTAAAATATCTTTGTCACTTTCCAAATAAAGAAGTACCAAAACGTAGATTAAAAAAGGTACTACCAATACTATTTTGAGCATTTTCTTGCTTGCTGCTACCTTAAAATACATTTTATTGACAAGTTTGAAAATATCACCTGGGAGAAAACTCCGTAGAAAATGGGAATTGCATATGGGTCTCTGAGTTGCAGGAAGTCCCCACCCACCCAAGGGAGCTCTCCATAAAAACTAAACCTCAGTTTGCCAGGTCTGAGCTATCCATGGAAGTGACTGACGACTGCCAAACATTACAGCATGAAGCTCCCAAAACACACCAATAATACAGAATCCTCCACTACCTGTAGGCTGAAATACAGCACCGCCACAACCTGACAGTTGCCTAATTGACATTTCCTATACAGTATAATAAAACCCCTGTGTCTCTGAGTCCTCCTGTGTCTATGCTTCCAGACTTGACAGTTTGCTGTCTGAGAACCTTATTGCATTGTGGGAAATAACAGCTTTTTCCAACTGACAAACAAGCAACATATACTTCGGACAGTGGTAAGGGACGGGTGAGTGGGAAGCATCAGTATGCGCTTTGCCGAGGTATAGCGGCCGTGGCCTAGCGCCCGTTTTTCAACGGGCGGCCTTTTTACTGGTATTATTATAATATGTAAAAGCTATAATAATCGTGAAATGCATTGTGATAGATAGATAATTTTTATTTTTTTTTAATCAAATGTTGGCGCTAGTCTAGTTTAGGGGGACCCAGCAGGAGACCTCAGGGTGGGGTCACACTTGCAGCCTAACAAAAAAAGTCAGCGTTTTCCCGATTGCAGAAAACCGCACATTGCTCCCAGAGCACTGCAAGTGTTCATTGGGAAGCATTATGTGTGAAAACGCCCACGATTTTTGGCGAGTATGACCCTAGCTTTATAGGGAACAGTTCTCCAATCACAGGACCCTCTACAGCACAGAGCATTGAGATAGGCTGAATAGTGTGGGTGCAGTTTACTACAACCTGACACCTAAGAGTTTAAGAGGGTGCTATCCACCCAATCACATTACACAAAATGTATAAATGAGGTTTCCTGCTGGGTCCCCTAAACTAGAATAAAAAAAAGCAAGTGTCACAGGAAATCATTACACAGCCAATTAACACAATTCTTGATATGTCCTTCATAAAGTATATACACAACCAAAACACTAATAGCAAAATAAACTCCATCTCTGTGACAGACCGCATTCCAGCATTTCCACCATTAGCAACACAACAAAAACACAAAACATTTATATCACGCTTTTCTCCTGGCAGACTCAAAGGGCCAGCACTGCAGTCACTAGGGCGTGCTTAGTAGGCAGTAGTAGTGTTTGGGAGTCTAGCCCAAGGACTCCTTATTGAATAGGTGCTGGTCAGTACACTATCCAGCCACTACCAAGGTGCTCCCATCTCAGGGAAACTTGTGGCAAGCCCAACCATTCCCTAATGGCAGCCTCCAATCACAGGTGTCATGGGCGGCCTATCAATCCTGTGCAGCAGTTGCAGCTTCATCCTGATCCTAGGCAATGCATGAGCTCCAATTATAGATACCTTATAGCCCCAATGCCAGAAAGTCCTGGCAGCATGCAGTTCTCACCCAGGGAAGCCCTGGCAGTATGAGACACCTCTCTCAAGTAGCATGCACTCTCAAGTAGCATGCATCCCCTTTACACAGCACCCAGCATCTTACTCCTGACTCAAGCTCTGCTAGCAAGCCTGTCTTCTATCTAGGCTACACTGACAGCATGCTGCTCCTTTCTCTACCAAGTAGCACAGAAGTGGCTTGCTCTCTGGCAGCTTCTCTCCCATCAGGCAACATCTGCAGCATGCAGTCCCTCTAGCAAAGGCAGCTCCCATCACCTAGGCAGCATGCAGTCACTCTATCTGCCAGCAAGCAGCCCCCTATGTCTCCTTACAGGCAGCACTGGGCTGGCAGCATGCACCCCCCCCCCAATCTCCCAGCAAGCAGCCTCCAGTGCCCCCCAGCAGGCACCATGCAGCCACTCTGTGCCCCCAGCAGGCACCATGCAGCCACTCTGTGCCCCCCAGCAGGCACCATGCAGCCACTCTGTGCCCCCCAGCAGGCACCATGCAGCCACTCTGTGCCCCCCAGCAGGCGCCATGCAGCCACTCTGTGCCCCCCAGCAGGCGCCATGCAGCCACTCTGTGCCCCCCAGCAGGCACCATGCAGCCACTCTGTGCCCCCCAGCAGGCACCATGCAGCCACTCTGTGCCCCCCAGCAGGCACCATGCAGCCACTCTGTGCCCCCCAGCAGGCACCATGCAGCCACTCTATCTGCCAGCAAGCAGCCCCCTCTGTCTCCCAACAGGCAGCACTGAGCTGGCAGCATGCACCCACCCCCAAATCTCTCAGCCAGTAGGCAGCCCCTCTGTCTCCCTGCCTTTGACCCCCCCCCCCCCCCGGCCGGCACGCACCATGCAGCCCCCTCTATCTCCCAGCATGCAGATTCCTGTGACCCCCAGCAGGCACCATGAAGCCTCCTCTCTTAGCATGCAGCCCCCTCTGTCTCCCAGCATGCAGCCCCCTGTGCCCCCCGGCAGGCAACACTGGCAGTCCCTCTATCTCCCAGCAGCCACAATGACAACACGCTGCAGGCTGCTGTACACTCACGCATGGTGCCTGTGCTCTGTCCCACCCCAGCCCCTCAGCCTGTAGGGCGGCCACAGATCACAGCACAGCTCGGAACTCTGATCACACAGCTTACCGGCTCACTGAAGAGCGGCCACAGCTATCCGGGCTTCCCAGGGAGAGATCAGATACACGGCCGCCATATTCCCTCATCCAGCAGGAGAGTCAGGCTTGTTTATCCCGGGATCCTCCTCCAACAACTGGATCCCCTCCTTCCCCACCCTCCCGGGCCAGCACCTCCTCCGCCCCCTCCCCTAACCACAGCCATATCCTCTGCTGCATCCTGCCTGCCTGCACTGACATCGCACTGCTGCATGCTTACTACATCACACTGATTATCTATATGCCGAATGTCAGCTTCTGATGCTTAGCACCACACTGCTGCATCCTGCCTGCATGCACTGACATCACACTGCTGCATGCTGCTGCTACCTGACCACCAACAGCGCTAATATCTCTGCCAAAATGTCAGCTTCTGATGCTAGCACCACACTGCTGCATCCTGCATGCCTGCACTGACATCACACTGCTGCATGCTGCTGCTACCTGACCACCAACAGCGCTAATATCTCTGCCAAAATGACAGCTTCTAATGCCAGCACCACACTGCTGCATTCTGCCTGCATGCACTATCACACTGCTGCATGCTGCTGCTAGCTGAACGCCAACAGCACTGATATCTCTGCCGAATGTCAGCTTCTAATGTTATCACCACACTGCTACATGCTGCTGCTACTGACCACCAACAGCACTGATATTTATCTGCTGAATGTCAGTTTCTAATGCTAGCACCACACTACTGCATCCTGCCTGCATGCACTATCACACTGCTGCATGCTGCTGCTAGCTTACCACCAACAGCACTGGAATGTCAGCTCCTAATGTTATCGTCACACTGCTGCATGCACTGACATTACACTGCTACATGCTGCTGCTACTGACCACCAACAGCACTGATATCTCTCTGCCGAATGTCAGCTTCTAATGGTAACACCACACTGCTGCATCCTGCCTTCCTGCACTGACATCACACTGCTGCATGCTGCTGCTAACTGACCACCAACAGCACTGATATCTCTCTGCTGAATGTCACCTTCTAATACTAGCACCACACTGATGCATGCACTGACATTGCACTGCTACACGATGCTGCTACTGACCACCAACAGCACTGATATCTGTCAACCAAATATCAGCTACGAATGCTAGCACTACACTGCTGCATCCTGCCTGCACTGACATCACACTGCTGCATGCTGCTGCTAACCGACCACCAACAGCACTGATATCTCTGTCGATTGTCAGCTTCTAATGCTAGCACTACCCTGCTGCCTCCCTGCACTAATATCCCACTGCTGCTAGCTGACCACCAACAGCACTTATATCTCTCTGCCGAATGTCAGCTTCTAATGCTTGCACCACACTGCTGCATCCTGCCTGCACTAACATCACACTTCTGCTAGCTGACCACCAACAGCACCACTGATATCTTTCTGGTGAATGTCAGGATAACGGCCAATTTGTAATGCTGGATCTGGAGACCAAGAGGCCAGAGTTGAGTACTGTGCGGCCCACTGCGCATCTGCCGGGGGGGGGGGCACCCTAGAATAGATCTGTGGCACATGCTGTGGATCTATGCGGCTAGCGACACACCTGCTGTGGGCATCCTGCTTGCCAGTACTTATCACTGTGGGCACAAATCCTGCCATCACTGATCACTGTGGCCATTGCTGCTTTCCATCTCTGACCTTACTATGGTCATGCTGCCTTCCAGCACTAACATCACAGTGGCCCTACTGCCTCCCAGCACTGACATCACTGTTACCATGCTCCCTACCGGTAATGGCCAAGCTGCCTTCCAGCACTGACATAGTGGCCATGCTGCCTCCCAGCACTGGCATGCTGTCTGGCAATATTCACAATACTGTGGGCATGCTGCCATTATTGACATCACTGTTGGTGTGCTGCCTGACAGCACCATTAGCATGCTTCCTCTCAGCACTGCCATCACCATGTGCATGCTTCCTCTCAGCACTGCCATCAACAAGGGCATGCTTTCCTTCCAGCACTGACATTGCCATGAGCATACTTCCTCCCAGCACTGCTATCACCGTGGGCATGCTTCCTTTCAGCACTCACATCACCATGTGCATGCTTCCTCTCAGCACTGCTATCACCGTGGGCACGCTTCCTCTCGGCACTGCTATCACCGTGGGCACGCTTCCTCTCGGCACTGCTATCACCGTGGGCACGCTTCCTCTCGGCACTGTTATCACCGTGGGCACGCTTCCTCTCAACACTGCTATCACCGTAGGCACGCTTCCTCTCAGCACTGCTATCACCGTGGGCACGCTTCCTCTCAGCACTGCTATCACCGTGGGCACGCTTCCTCTCAGCACTGCTATCACCGTGGGCACGTTTCCTCTCAGCACTGCTATCACCGTGGGCACGCTTCCTCTCAGCACTGCTATCACCGTGGGCACACTTCCTCTCAGCACTGCTATCACCGTGGGCACGCTTCCTCTCAGCACTGCTATCACCATGGGCACGCTTCCTCTCAGCACTGCTATCACCGTGGGCACGTTTCCTCTCAGCACTGCTATCACTGTGGGTGTGCTTCCTCTCAGCACTGCTATCAAACCTGGGGCATGCTTCCTCTCAGTACTGCTATCAAACCTGGGGCATGCTTCCTCTCAGCACTGCTATCACTGTGGGCATGCTTCCTCTCAGCACTGCTTTCACCATGGGCATGCTTCCTCTCAGCACTGCTATCACCATGGGCATGCTTCCTCAGCACTGCTATCACTGTGGGCATGCTTCCTCTCAGCACTGCTATCAAACCTGGGGCATGCTTCCTCTCTGCACTGCTATCACCGTGGGCAGGCTTCCTTCCAGCAGACATCACCATGTGCATGCTTTTTCCCAGGACTGCCATCACCATGGGCATGTTTCTTCTCAACACTGCCAACACTGTGGGCATGCTTCTTTCCAGCATTGGTATCACTGTGGGCTTGGAGGAAGCAACATTATCAGATCTTGAGTCAGCGGGTTGCTAGGCACCCGAGAGAATTCACCGCCAGGAGAATCGGGTGCAGGATACAGCCGGTATGGCTTATCCTGCTGATGCACAAGGTGTGTCTGTGCGCTGCTATAGCCGTAATTCCTATTTGATGCACCACAGCTTCCAGCATGTCGCCATGGGGGAGGGGGGGGAGGGGTGTTGAGGAGGAACCAGAGGCGCCACACCTATATTACTTGGGCCTTACTTTACCTTATTATACCATATCTAGTACTGTGTCTGTAAGCATCAAGTTACAACATTTTGACCATATTTTATCAAGTTTGTTTGGACAGTTTATACACTTTGTAAAGCAGGGAGAGATTTATTAAACATGATTACAGTACTCATTCTTTGGTTGGTAGCCCAGTGCAACAATATAACTTTTTTTTAGCTGTCTAGGATCGAATTGTAGTTTATTGTAGGTTCAAATTGTAATAGGCCAAACTATACCTCCCTTTATAGATACTCCTTTGCATTGTAGCTTATAGCTCTTGATATTTGTATTGGACTGTATTTATGTATTTCTTTTTCTTATATTAAAATATTAAAAGTAGATATTTTATTTTTGATTTACCTTTACATACTTACCTATAATAGATTTTTTTACCTAATGAGGCCATAAGAGTTTGACAACGTGCTAAATGTCTTCTTGACAGTTAACCATTCACCTATGTCCATCAATACCACAGAATCTTCTTTTATAGTTGACACATTTGTTGTGCCTCTCTTGTGAACAAGTTTTGTGTCAGTTATAGTTTCTGTAGTTCCTAGTTTATACACACTGTGCCGTTTGTTGGAGCCATACGCCATGGTCACCTACTTTGCAGCCAGAGGGTGGCATTGGCAGAGCAACAAAGACCTCATGACCACAATTAGTAGTAGGTTGGCAATCCCAGGCCTCTTACCACTGTCCGCTAAAGTGGTTGTTTATGAGTTTGGCAATCCTAAAAGTTTGTATGTTGTACTCATTCTTACACACCCCAATTATTTGTCGTAATACACCAAGTTAGCTACCTGAGTGTTCTCTGTCTTTGTATATATAATGGTTGCATGATACAGAACAGCAAAACCTGATTTCAAAGAACAGCCAGAGTGTAAGAGAACAGAATACTGTAGGTAATTATAAAAACTTACCTGAAGCAAATAAAAAAAAAAGATACTTCAGTAGTAGGAAGCCTCTAGTCTACTCTTACACCCCAACACTCCAGCACTGGGTCCCTCTAAACTATTTGACAAGAGCTTGATAAATATGGTCTCGTAGTCACAGTCTCACCATGTACAAGCAAATCCGTACTGGGCATGTGCGAGTAAGGTCTATGCATGCCCAAAACAAAGCCGCATGGCTTTCTCCTCTGTGCGTGAGCGGCTCCATCTTTCTGGGCATGCTCTGACCATACTCATGCATGTCCAGCCTGAATGCGCCAATACAAGACTAAAAGCACAGCCAGAAGAGAGAGATCTTGAGCAGCAGCGGTGGTCTCAAGGAGGATCTCAGAAGCCTCTGGACAATTCAGAAGCTTCCCACTACTAGGTAAATTCCTTTTCTGGATGCACTCCATGCACACAGTTCTTTCAGCTCCATTATTGTTTTCTGTGCTTATGATCCAGTTACTATTGTGACCCAGCCCGACTGACTACCCTTAATCTACTGCTCCTGTTAACTGACCTGGGTTTTTCACCTTTGATTTCTAACTCCTGGTGTATATCAGATGGTTTGACTATCCTTGATCTTCAGCTTTTGATGTTACCTGACTCATCTGAATATTCTTCATCTCAGTTTGACACCTGTCCCTGACTTCTGCCTCAGCCTTTGATGTGCCATTTAAGGTAACCAGAAGTCCTGAGGTCATCCTTTCTCAGCCAATACCGACCTTGCCTGTCAGTATTGACCACAAGTCAGAAAATAATCCAGTGGCCACTAAGGTTATCAATCCATTAATCACTGCGGTGGGATGTTCTGGTGAAGACCAGAGGCTTCTTAAGCCTGGTATACGTGGACTGTTGCCCAGAAGGAATAGCCGACCGATGGCATGAAGCAAGCGGAACAAGTGTATAAGGTTTTAGACTCTGCACCCTGAATGAGCCCACTTTACACGGTGATGACTAGCCTGACAAGCTTTAACCACTTCCCCTCCCGTGGGACAAGTAGCTACGCCCCTGAAAACTTCACTTTAGCTCCCAGGGATGTAGATAATTGCCTTTCTGTTACCGTGAGCAGCATGGGCAAGCACGCGCATGACCCTGGCAGGGCACAGTCACTTTCTGCTAGCACAGAATGCCAAGCAGATAGGAGACTGTGTGGAGACATCTTGTGGACAAAAAAAATTACATTAAATTACAAAATAAAATTCCTATACCTATTATACAATACAATAATATATCTATAGCGCTTTTCTCCCATAGGACTCAAAGTGCTTAGGCTCTCTCAGATTCAGTAATTGATAGCAGGATGAAGTATTCACACAACAAAAGTTATATTTCTGCAAATGCCAAACTGAACAGGTAGGTTTTCAGTCTGGATTTAAACACGTCCAGGAATGGAGCTGTCCTGATCTGTTGAGGTAAGGAGTTCCAAAACGTAGGGGCAGCATGACAGAAGGCTCTGGGACCAAAAGTTTCCAAGTGGACTCTGGGTATGACTAGATTATTAGAACCTGTGGATCTGAGAATGCGGGGATTGCTACGCAGCTGCAACATTTCTTTCAGGTATCCAGGGCCCAGATTATTCAGTGATTTAAATGTCAGTAGGCCGATCTTGAATAGGACGCTCCATTCTATAGGTAGCCAGTGAAGGGAGTGCAGGACTGGCGTTGTGTGGCAGTGACGGGGTTGGTTGGTTGGTTAGCAAGCTGGCAGCAGTATTCTGTATCAGCTGTAGGCGGTACAAGACCTTTTTGGAAGGTAGTCCAGTCGGTGTCACGATTGTGGAACTTTCTCCGTGATCAGCGCACAACGCGTGCGCTGACACGGCGGAAATCCTCCACAAGCGTATATTTGCAGGCACCCAGCAAAAGGTGCTACACACCTGTAGAGGGAAATTCCTGTCGGCAGATGGCGCTGGGGAGTGCAGAGGAACCAATCCTCTGTACCTCCACAAGTGCCAGACAGGAATTGTACGAAGCGCAGAACGCAATCGCAAGAGAGGCCATTGCGAATGAGATTGAGCAAAGGGATAGGTTGTATGTGTGTGCGCCAATCCAGTCGCCAACCCGCGACCGCAAACAAACAGCAGATACGAAATAGGAACGCGATCGCGAGAGGTGCGATCGCCAGACGTGACACAAGGCAGATCAGAATAGAATACGAGGGTAGCAAAGGCACAGCAAATACAATAAGGAGATACGGAAAATAACAACGCTAGCTAACCGCGAACACCGCACTCATTCGCAACAGTGCACGCGGTTATGCGCGATCTCCACGTGATAAGCACAATAGAGACAAGCACGCCTAACTAACCATAAACAGACAAACATGAAACAGAGGACGCGAGCGCTTGCTTAACGGTTACCTCACCGAGCCTGCAGCAAGCGTAGCGGACAAGACAGACACACGAAAAACAGGAACTAGGCAGAAAGGATCCACCGCTCTTCCGCCAGAGCAAGTGTGATCCAAGCAGGAACACAGATCAGAAAGATCCACAGCCGCTAACGGCTAGTGCGATCTAAACAAGACAGAGCGATTCGCTATCAACCGCCGCTGGTGACAGCGCAATCGCGACAGACAAGACAGAACAGAAGGATCCCCAGCGCTCGCAAAAAGTAGCTAGCGCGATCCCAGGAGACAGAACAGAAGAGATAGCTGGTAGCAACCGCTGCACCAGCTATACTCCAAGAACAGAGATCAGAACCATTTCCTGTCAACCACCATAGGGACAGGACAATGGCAAACCGGCAAGACAAGACAGAACAGGCAATACAGATAATACAACCTGACTGGGCTAGAAGGGGAGCCTAAAGCAACCCCCAGGAATTAACTATACTAGATAGCAATGGCTGACACTCCAGCAGTGTCCATCAGGAACAGACCATGGAAGGGAAATGTCCAGCAAAGCATTCTGGGAAACATAAAGCTCTTATAGTGCCAGTCATCAAAGAAGGCAGGTAGGGGATTTGCATAACGAATGTATGCAAATTCCCCAGCAAGAGAACAGACCAGAAACTTGCAATGGAAAGACAGGTCTCTGTTCCAGAGACCTGCAGCCCACAGACTAGTGGAATGGACAAACAGCTGTCTGCCTGTGCAGCCAGCTGAGCGGATCATCACAGTCGGGAGGTAATGAAGGCATGAACTAAAGTTGGTAGATCTTCTGGGGGGATGAGGTGCTTGATTTTTGCGATGTTCTTAAGGTGAAAATAGGATGATTTCACCACAGCAGAGATGTGAGTTCTGAAGTTTAAATCCCCATCAATTAGAACTCCCAGGCTACGCACATGATCAGAGCTGTGTAGATCTGTGCCTCCTATTCCCAGTGGTGAAGACTGCAACTTAAGGTGTTTTGTTGCCATGGGCTGCCCTCCGATCAGAAGGACTTCAGTTTTGTCTGCATTTAGTTTCAGCCATTAACCCGTCTGCTTCTCCCCAAACCACATATTAACACTAACTACCTCCTGCTACTTCCATCTCAAAAACATTTCCAAAATCATTCCCTTCCTTTTACAAGAAGCAACTAAAATGCTTATGCATGCCCTAATCATCTCCCGTCTCGACTACTGCAACATCCTACTCTGTGGTCTACCAATAAGCAGACTGGCACCTCTCCAATACCTACTAAACTCAGCGGCCCGTCTCATCCACCTCTCTTCTAGATCCTCTGACGCAGCCCCTCTCTGCCAATCCCTCCATTGGTTACCAGTTGCCCAAAGGATCCAGTTTAAACTTCTCACGCTTGCATACAAAGCTCTACACAAGCTATCGCCTCCATACATTTCCTCTTTAATCTCCAGATACCTCCCCGCCCGGACCCTCAGTTCCTCACAGGAGACTCTTTTGTCCTCCAGCCTAGTCACCTCCTCTCACTCTCGCATCCAAGACTTCTCACGGGCTATCCCTTTCCTTTGGAACTCTCTCCTTCAGCCGGTTCGTCATGCCACGAGTCTGGAAACCTTCAAACGTACTCTGAAAACACACCTGTTCAGACAAGCTTATAATTTGCTATATGTAGCACTGAAGGCACACTGGCTCACCCACAAAACCTTGTGTTTCCTTCCGTTTTGTTTCCTCCCCACTACCCTCTCTAGATTGTAAGCTCGCAAGGGCAGGGACCTCCTCCTAGTGTTTCTCATACTGCTGTAATTTTAACATATGTACATGTACCAACAACACATTAACTATGTATGTATTTATTCTATTCAATGTCATGACTGTACAGTGTCTTGTATTTCTTATGTATATTTGTTCCCCATTATTTGTTTGTACTATGTACAGCGCTACGGAAGATGTTGGCGCTATATAAATAAATAATAATAAAAAAAATAAATATATATATATATATATATATAGATAGATATATAGCGATACGTACATTGTTACCTTAGGGTGCTTTCTAAATCTGTATGCCATGAGGGTGTTTTACTGCTATTCTTCAAATAAAGGGCTTGTAGTTAATGATACAGTATAATGAGAAAACAGAAAATGGAAAAAATACACCTTCATTTCCAAATAAAGTATTGTCACCATATATTGTAATAAGTACACAATTTAAATGCAATAATATAATAAGTGGGACAAATGGGCAAATAAAATGTCTAGGTTTAATCTACAGTTTAGAAGATTATAGACATATATTTTACAGCCATGGTAATAGATTCAGAGGTGGATTACACGTGATTCTCCAGACATATTTGTGTAAGTCCTGGTCTGTTATTTCTTATTTACCAGGTGAAGTGCAATATTACGACGTTTCTCGTAGCAGCATTGGGCCCAGTCTAAGGCCTGGAAACCACTAAAAAGTGCTAAGCGCTATTGCTAGCGATTTGTGATAGCGTTTTGCAAGCGATTTTGGGAGCATTTTCCCTTCTCCTATACAATTAATTAGAATGGAAACACTTCCAAAATGCTGCATGTCCTGCGATTGTGATTTCCTTAATCGCAATCGCTCTAGTGTAATCTGTCCCATCCATTTACATTGGCAGAGCGCTTAGAAAAAAAGCTAGTGGTTGAAAGTGCTCCCTAAACGCTCAAAAAACTGCATATGCCAGTTGCATGTTGGGCTGAAGGGGAGTCACACGTCACATGACATGGGTTCTCAGTTGCTAGAAGCTCACGTCCCATAGCTGAAGGGCTCACAGACAATTTCTGAGAGTGCTGGAGCCCTTTGCACAGGCAGCATTCCGATAAGAAAATCAGATGCCATTCTGTGGCTTTCCTAGATTCACAGTGATTATCACTGTAATTGTGGTGCCCTTTTCTATTGCTGCAATCTTGTCTGAGTTTTAAAGCAATCGCACTGCTTGCTGCAGTTTTCCTATGATTGCACTTCAGTAGTAGTCTATGGCAGTGCACAAAAAACGCATAACAAGCAAGACACTCTGCCATTTTCACACACTTCATCAATGTGGCATAAAACCCCACCCCCTCAAAAAACAAAACAAAAAAAAAACACAATTATGCCATACAGAACATCGATCGCAAGAAAGTCACGCTGCAACGTACTGGAAATCACAGTTGGAAAAAAAACTGTGAAATTGTGATCAGGCATTACCCGGCAGTAGAGGACCACAATCTGTCACGTTTGAGCGTGGCTGTGCTCAGATGCGACTCCATGGAGGACCGACTGTACAGCGCTGGTACTGAGCACTAGCAAGTGCCTGGCCGGTGCAGGAGAGCAGCTGCCTTCCTTGAGCCACCATTCATGCTCATCACTTCCCTGCTGCTTCTTTCTATTGCATATGAGTGGAGTAATGGGGTCTTCATAGGCAGATTCAAATAAGCCCCTAAGAGAAATTCACAAACAGTAATTTCTACCTGGACCATTTTTCTTTTCATTTTCCACCATGCATTTCCATTGGTCACAGTTACTTCAAAAAGCAAAATCAGCCTAAGATTGATAGCAGTGTAAGTTTGTTCCTCTTCTATTTAAATGGAAGCAGGACTTACATACATTAGTAAAGAGTTATGTAAACTTAATCATAAACTAGATTACCAACAGTAATTACTGTTGGTGAACATTCAGTGCCGGATATAGGCCAAGGCCAGCGAGGCCATGGCCTAGGGCACCACAGGAGCAGGGGCACCAAAGCAGCAAGCTAAACTGGTGCAGCATTTGCAAGTTTGCAAATGCCGCAATGCAGGTACTCTCCAGCTAGAGGCCTGTGCAGCAGCCACCTTGTTCTCTGTGCACATTTGCATTGTGGCCGGCGGCTATGGACTTGGTCAGCATTCGAGCCGGAAAGGAAGCCTCTGCACTGGAAACAAGCAGAGAAATGAGTGACACTGATTGCTGCTGCAATGTGAAGGTGAGCTGGCTACCTATACTGAATGGCGTGGGGGTGGGAAAAAGAGGGATTAAGGGAGTCAACTGGCTATATATACTAGAGGGAAGGGGGAGAGGTCATCTGGCTACCTATACTGGAGGGAAAAGGGGAGGAGTCATCTGGCACCTATACTGGGGAGGGTGGGTCACAAGGCTGCCTATACAAGAGGGAAGGGGGAGGGTCATCTCGCTACCTATACTGAAGGGGGCGGCTGGAGACAGTGGCCTAGGGCGGTAAAGAGTACAAATCCGGCCCTGTGAACTTTTTCCTAAAACAATATTTTTATAACAATTTTTACATTGTTTGATAAGCTGTGGTATTGTTGCTGTCCAACATCTTCTACTCACAGCAACACGAGCAGTGCTTTGCTGTGAACAGAAGACTTCCTTATCCTCTCTGAAACATCTTCCTCGTGTATATTTATAGTGTTAATTAGGAGGGAGGTGACAACAGTGCAGTATGCTGTAACGGATTCTGTGGTGGTAAGAGACTGGAACTAGAAAGTTAATGGAAGTACATCTCACCCCGACAACTCTGCTGTCTGTAGGACCTGAGGTGGGAAGAGACAGAGATAAAGGTGGGTACACATGCATCATTTGTGTCGCTGGCAAGGAATGAGCTTGATCCTGTGGCCAGCTTGGAGGAGTTGGGTGATATAGACACATCACTGTAATATATCAGGGTACCACATACTGTTGCTATGGGAAGGAGGGATTGCAACATTGACACATGATGGAGTGGCTCCAGGGAGGTGGGGTAAGGGGGGAAACAAGGCATTTGGGGGTTGCTGTTACATCTGCCATTCCAGATGTGTAAATGAACTTGGGGGGACACCTATACATACACTCAATTCTCAGCTGAGGCAGCCACAAACAACCACCTCAGCCAGTATTTAGTAGAGTGTGTGTACACACCTGTACCATCAAGCAGGAAATTCACACAATTTGCAAATTTTCTCTCACAAGTAAACAGGAGCTGGGGAGATCAAATGTAATAGCTGCTTATCAGCTACCCAGCAGGTAATCAGCTTAATTGCCAGGCTTGATTGATTAGTAGGTTATGTTTCTGATTTGCAAGTTACTTAAAGGTACACATACATCTAGTGATTTAACAGCCGATCGACCATTCGAAATTATTATTGGAGCACCATGGTGGCATATTGGTTAGCGCTCTCGCCTTGCAGCGCTGGGTCCCTATTCAAATCCCAGCCAGGGCACTATCTGCAGAGTTTGTATGTTCTCCCAGTGTCTGCGTGGGTTTCCTCCAGGCACACTGTCCTCCCACATCTCATACTGATAAGTTAAGATATAAAACATACTGATACGTTTATTGGCTTCCCCCTAAATTGACCCTAGATATGATACATACACTACATGTTACATACATAGACATAGGGAGTAGACAGATGAGATTATTACTTGTATGTTTTACTCCTGGAAAATAGAACATGAGTAACATAGAACAGTCTCATTTTTATTTTCAGCTTAAAGGATTCATTTTTAAATAGCAGCCATGACAATCTGGTGTGAAATCTGCTTCAGTCAGAAGCAAAACAAACAGAAGTAATGACTCGTTCAACTTCTCAGCACTAAAACCTTAAGGCCCATACACACGTCCGTTTTTTGCGGACGGGTTGTTTGAACGTCCTGTCGTTCGCCCGCTAAATCGGGCGTGTGTACAGACTGTCGTTCGCGTGATAAGAGTGAGTTTGAGCGATCCGCCGGGCGGATCGCTCAAACTTACTCTTATCACGCGAACGACAGTCTGTACACACGCCCGATTTAGCGGGCTAACGACTGAACATTCAAACGACCCGTTGTTCGCAAAAAACGGACGTGTGTATGGGCCTTAATATGCATTGTTACCTCAGCCAGATTAAAGTGGTTTACCTTCATTTACGATTCAGGACATCAGGCTAAATTCTGCAAGCTGCTTGACTGCCTCAGTTGCATAGATAACATAACTGGTTATTTAAAACTTGCTGTACAGGAAAACAGAAAGGGACAAGTTATTAGCAGAGGGCTAGGCATATTTCATCATTTAAAGTGGACCCAAATTAAAAATACAAGATTTCAGAAATAAAATATATTTTCTAAATTATAATAATAATAAATAGCAGTCTTTTTTCAGCTGCATGATGACAAATATAAAATATTTGACATTTATTGGAGGAACCCCTCCCTTCCTTTCATATTGCCGGGACAGAATCCGGCAAACTGGTGGAGTAGATGGTGTCCAGCAAAGGAGGAATTGCTAATGGCTGCCACCTGTATAACCCTAGTTCTGGAAAGAGAAGGGTGAAAAGCATGCACTGAAATGCTCATAAGCTTGAAGGAGTGTTTATTTATCTTTGTATGTGTCAGAGTGGTGCAACTAAATATTTTGAATTTAAAAAATGTTTGGTTTGGGTCTGCTTTAACATGTCAGTTCCACTACACTTTCAGTTGTGAATAGGGTCTGCAGACAGCTGTGGAAAATTGGGAGCACAATAAAGTGCAAATCTTCTCTCACAGGCAGGGGCTTTGCTATCCCCAAAGAGCAGTGGCACATGCCATGGATCTATTCTGGGGTGCTCCGGCTGTTTCCCAGGCAGCGGGTGGCAGTACTCGCCTCCAGCCGCTTGGGTTCCCGATTCTGCAGACATCTTCTCTTCTGGGCTTCTAAGTATCTGAGAATTAATCAGACTCCAGAGCTACTAGCGTCTTAGGCACCACAGCTCCTAGAATGTCGCCACAAAGGCACCACATCTCCCAGCATACCCCCTATAGAGCTGTGAAGCCTTTATGAGGGCATGATGGGAGCCGTAGTGCCTCAATGGCAGGCATGCTGGGAGCTGTGGTGCATCAATGGGGGTATGCTGGGTGCTGTGGTGCCTCTAGGGGGGGATGCAGGGAGCGGTGGTTCTTCTATGGCGGCATGCTTAGAGTTGTAGTGCCTCAATGAGAGGCCTATGGGAGCATATCCACTAGAAGGTAAGGGAATGCTATGTGGGGGAATTCCAAAGAACCTGGCAGCAGGTAAGCCTGCTCAGCAGAAAGCCAGACCAGCCAGCACAGAAGCCAGGTAACTTTGTCTAGTTATGTTTAAAGGGACTCCGAGCAATTCTCATGGGTATGCCTTCAAGACTCCGACCAGTACTGCAAAGTACATAAAGGAATAATCCAAGGAGGGAAAAAAAAAAAAAAAAAAAAGATCCCGTTACCTGGAGCTTCCTCCAGCCCCTGGCAGCCGTCCTGTGCCCTCGCCGCAGCTCCGGAGGCTCCCTGTCTTCTCCGATGCAGAACCCGACCTCGCCACGTCGAGTTCCAGGTCAGCCTCTTCTGCGCTCCACGGCACGGGTCACGTGGTCCGGCCGACGTCATCAACGTGGCGAGGTCGGGTTCTGCAGCGGAGAAGACCGGGAGCCTACGGAGCTGCGGCAAGGGCACAGGACGGTTGCCATGAGCTGGAGGAAGCCCCAGGTAAGAGGATTTTTTTTTCCTCCTTGGATGTTTCCTTTAAAGATGCATACCTTTCTGTAGCTTGTGCTATCCTCTTTCATTCGATGCCTAAATCGCCGTTCTACACCAAATAGTTTTCGTTCGATATCCATTTAAAAATTGCGTCTGCCATCTTGGCTGTTATAACTTCCGGGTCACCCCTCTCTTCTCTGTTAGAGAAGTGCACCACTGAATGAAGCAGGAATAGGAAGTGACACGCATGGCCATTGCAAGAGGCTCCTCCAGAGGGGTCATAGCACGACTTTGTTGGAAGTCGTCTGTCTTAAAGGCATGCCCATAAGAGGTGCTAGGAGTCCCTTTAAAGCGGATCCGAGATGAAAAAGTAACTATAACAAATAACTTGCCTATATATCTTATCTTAAGTTTAGATAGTTTACAAAGCAAATCTAGCTGCAAACAGCTTTAAAAGTTAATTATTATTTATTGCTGTGATACGAGGGCAGCCATGTTCTGTTTGTCACATTGTCACAGGCCTTTGGGCTGGAGATGCTATCAGCTTGCCTGTGTGTAAATTCAGTCCCCTCTCCTCGTTCCTCCTCCCCTCTGCCTCTGAAATCAATGGTTAGTTACCTCCTTCTGCCCAGACTGAGCTCTCATAAGCCCCTGCTACTTGGGACTAAGTGCCAAAGCTCTCTGAAAAGCTGTGGGCGAGGCTTGTTTAGTTTACAGGGAATTGGAGTATTAAAACAAAACAAAAAAGTATTTGGCTTGAGGAATGCCCTATAAACTATATGAAAGGAACACAATTACGCAATGTGTAAAAGTTTCTCGGATCCACTTTAAGTGACATTGCCCATTTATGACAAATGCTGCATTTTTATTTTTGAGTGTGTGTTAATGGAGAGGGGGGATTCACCCAACAGTGTAAATTTGGCTTCACCCATAACCACACCCAAATTCTGGTACATGGCCACACCCATTTTTTGGCAGGAGTGCCCAAAAGTGCCCCGGATCTCTTAGAAATTTAGCAATGCCCCTGCTCACAGGTAAACAATGGGGGGGGGGGGGTCAAATTAAAGGTCAACTGTAGGGAGGTGGCCATGTTTTTTTTTTTTTTTTTTCCTTTTGTGCAATATCAGTTGCCTGGCTGTCCTGCTGATCCTCTGTCTCGAATACTTTTAGCCATAGACCCTGAACAGGCATGCAGCATCTCAGGTGTTTCCGACATTAATGTCAGAAACTGACAAGATTAGCTGCATGCTTGTTTCTGGTGTCATTCAGACACTATTGCATCCAAAGACATTAGCAGGGCTGCCTTGAAACTGGTATTGCTTAAGGAGGAATAAATATGGCAGCCTCCTTCTACCTCTCCCTACAGTTGTCCTTTAACTTGCTGCCCATCAGCTACCCAGCAGGTAATGAATTAGCGGGGCTAGTGCAGCACTTTAAGATGGCCATTTCTGTGGCACTGACACATGAGATTATTAGACAAGTAGAACATTTTTTCCCCTCTGTGTTAACTGATTTAACTATAAGACAAGACAAAAATAACATTTATATTACACAACCACTAGGGCGCCATCTATAGGCAGTAGCAGTGTTAGGGAGTCTTGTCTAGCCTAGTCCATGCTGAGTCGGTGCTGAGTCGGGCAGCACGGTGGCCTAGTGGTTAGCGCTATCTCCTTGCAGCGCTGGGTTCCTGGTTCAAATCCTAGCCAGGTCAACATCATTAGCAAGTAGTTTGTATGTTCTCCCCATCAGGGATGGTCCTAGTCAGCCAACTTCGCTACGCTGGAACAACACATAGTTTTACGCAATTACGCTTCGCCAAACTACGGCTTTCGAAATCAAAAATTTGCTTCGTATGTATTTTGTAGACTACGCGTTAAAATACGCAATTACGCATAGTGCGAAGCGTAGTTCATGCAGATGCTTATGCCTGTATGCATAAAATTTTACGCATTAATTCCTTTTTAATTGCTTATACCGATCACTATTCTATGCGTACATTCCCCTTTCCAATGCGTAAATTTGTAAACATACAATCGCACGCGGAAAATTAGACGCAAGTAACGCATTCGTAGTTCACTACGCAATACACATGTTAACTACGCACAGTGGGCGTAAGCTACGCGTAACAGTCCTTTGCTACGCGTAAATTCGTAAGCGTAGCTTTGAAACGTCACCTACGAACTACGATGCTTAGATGCGAACTACGATGTGTAAATTCGCACTGGGTTAGTTTCTGCTCATCCCTGCTCCCTGTGTCTGCTCCTTCGAGGGACAGTTAATCGACAAGGATAGATATAGAGATAGATAGATAGAGAGAGATAGATATATATATATGTATATACACTCTGTACCGCGCTGCAGAAGATGTTGGCGCTACATAAATACTAAATAATAATAATAATAATAAACACCCTGCCAACAAAAGTTAACAGGGTAAGTATAAAAACGCTTAAACAGCCAGTGCTTCCCTTTCTTCTCCTCACTTCCTGAACTCTTATCTCATAGTATATGTATCAATTTACTATTTGTCATACTTTGTAAGTATATAACTGCTCTGACCCTGCAGCTGCCATGCAGGAAGAAAGGAAAAGGAGAAGCAGCGGATAAACAGGAGCTTTGTATGTTATCTTTGGACTCCCTCTTTTGGTGGAATGAGTACATTGTACAAAGAAAGGCTGGCCACACACTATACAACTTGTTTTCATTTTGAACCTATTTGACCATTTTAGTCCAATTTTTCAGTCGGTTGGAATGTTTGAAGAAAGTCTTTGATTTAATAAACACGTGTGTGCGAGATTGCTGCAATTTTGGGTAAAAAAAAAAAAAAAAAAAAGATGATAAATCTCAAAAAAGTTGGTTGGATGGAAAGATTGAGAGTACAAAGTATATATTTGACCAATACATAATGTACGATCGGAATTAACATAAAAATGTCAAATACATGTTTGTTTTTTTTCTCCGTTCTGTGAGAGAAAATAGATATCTAAATGTGACAAGTTGAAATTTAGATTTGCAACTTAGCTATAGAGCAAATGTGATGAAAAGAAGCAAAAAAAATAAAATAAAAATGTGGCGCAAGAGGTGGCTTCTTAATAGTGAGGAGTTTTCCTGTCATAATTGCCAATTTAACAATGTAGAAAAAAAAAATAATTATATATATATATATATATATATATATATATATATATATATATATATATATATATATTTTATATATATATATATATATATATATATATATATATATATATATATATATATATATATATATATATATATATATATATATATATATAGCGCTGGATAATAAATACATGCAATGATACAAAGGATGATAGATGTAACAAGGTAAACAGGGTACATGATCATGCGATTTTGGGCTGGTTAGATAGGCCGAGCAATACAAGGCTGTCATATGAAAGGAGCACACGATCATGTAGAATACACTAGGTTATACAGGTCCTTCTAAGAAAAATTTGCATATTGTGATGAAGTTCATTATTTTCTGTAATGTACTGATAAACATTAGACTGATATAGTTTAGATTCAAATACACACAACTGAAGTAGTTCAAGCCTTTTATTGTTTTAATATTGATGATTTTGGCATACAGCTCATGAAAACCCAAAATTCCTATCTCAAAAAAATAGCATATTTCATCCAACTAATAAAAGAAAAAAGTGTTTTTAAAACAACCTTCAAATAATTATGTTCAGTTATGCACTCAATACTTGGTCGGGAATCCTTTTGCAGAAATGACTGCTTCAATGTGGCGTGGCATGGAGGCAATCAGCCTGTGGCACTGTTTAGGTGTTAAGGAGGCCCAGGATGCTTCGATAGCGGCCTTAAGCTCATCCAGAGTGTTGAGTCTTGCGTCTCAACTTTCTCTTCACAATATCCCACAGATTCTCTATGGGGTTCAGGTCAGGAGAGTTGGCAGGCCAATTGAGCACAGTAATACCATGGTCAGTAAACCATTTACCAGTGGTTTTGGCACTGTGAGCAGGTGCCAGGTTGTGCTGAAAAATAAAATCTTCTCCATAAAGCTTTTCAACAGATGGAAGCATGAAGTGCTCCAAAATCTCCCGATAGCTAGCTGCATTAACCCTGCCCTTGATAAAACACAGTGGACCAACACCAGCAGCTGACATGGCACCCCAGACCATCACTGACTGTGGGTACTTGACACTGGACTTCAGGCATTTTGACATTTCCCTCTCCCCAGACTCTGGCACCTTGATTTCCGAATGACATGCAAAAGTTGCTTTCATCCGAAAAAAGTACTTTGGAGTACTGAGCAACAGTCCAGTGCTGCTTCTCTGTAGCCCAGGTCAGGCGTTTCTGCCGCTGTTTCTGGTTCAAAAGTGGCTTGACCTGGGGAATGCGGCACATGTAGCCCATTTCCTGCACACGCCTGTACACGGTGGCTCTGGATGTTTCTACTCCACTCAGTCCACTGCTTCCGCAGGTCCCCCAAGGTCTGGAAGCTTTGCTGCATACCTCGGTTGTAACGAGTAGTTACTTCAGTCAATGTTGCTCTTCTATCACCTTGAATCAGTCGGCCCATTCTCCTCTGATCTCTAGCATCAACCAGGCATTTTCGCCCACAGGACTGCTGCATACTGAATGTTTTTCCCTTTTCACACCATTCTTTGTAAACCCTAGAAATGGTTGGGCGTGAAAATCCCAGTAACTGAGCAGATTGTCAAATACTCAGACTGGCCCGTCTGGCACCAGCAACCATGCCATGCTCAAAATTGCTTAAATCACCTTTCTTTCCCATTCTGACATTCAGTTTTGAGTTCAGGAGATTGTCTTGACCAGGACCACACCCCTAAATGCATTGAAGCAACTGCCATGTGATTGGTTGAATAGATAATTGCATTAATGAGAAATTGAACAGGTGTTCCTTAACCTTTAGGTGAGTGTATACTGTAATACAGTCATACCGTGGTGTTTTTTTTATTTTGGACTTTATCATACCATGGAATTTCATACTGTTGCAACCTTAATAAATATAAATATATATACACATTCATACATAAACACACGCATACATACATACATACATACAGACAGACAGAGACCACTTGCAGAAATTGGGTGCCCCAATTTCGAAGCGCCTCTCAACATCATCTCAACTTATGATTTCAATTACTTATAAAATATTCAATTCTTTTACATATAAAAACACACTTTCATAATGCAATCCATGTTGTTGCTAATACAAACAGTAACTAAGGTTTGGCATGTACTGATGTACTGAATAGTTATTTACAATTTTTTCTGGTTAAATACAATTTCACAATCCAACACACACCATACAATTCTTTCTAAAGTTTAGAATATCTCAACAAACTATCTCAAAAAAATTGAGAAAAATGAGAAGTTCAGATTTCTCAATCAAAAACCCCACCCAAAAAAAAAACAAAAAAAAAAAAAACACCTTTCGAGTTTTCAGTACAACCGATCATTTTTATCGTATTGGGGTAAAACCAAACAGAAAAATGTTAATGTGTGTGTAAAACCTGTAATGTTTTTGTTCTGTAAAGTTCCATGCAATAAATACTTACTGGCTACTTTATTATTAGGTACTTATTGCTAGTACCCGGTTGGACTCCCTTTTGCCTTCACAACTGCCTTCGTTTTTGCAGCAGATTCAGTATGGTGTTGGAAACGTTCCTCTGGCATTTTGGTCAATGTTGATATCATCATGCAATAGCCACGAGGTAGCGACGTATCGCTACAGCAATACTTCACCAGCGCGGCCACTACTGCGGTAAAAGACACCCGAGGTGAAAACAAACTAATGAAATAAACAATTGTATCTATCCTATTAATAGAAGGAGTTGAACAGGCGCTGCCAATAGTTTTACTGCTGCTACCTCTTAGATATGGGGTGGCCCCCTACCCATAAAAGTGAGAAGTGCTATAAAGAAAAAAAAGGGTCAAGAGGAGCGCTGAACTAGAATAATTTTAAATTTATTAATGTTCAATATCTAAATAGGTCATTTCCTTACGTTGTTAAAAAGTTAAAATGGATTGTACCACACAAACAAACTTGTCACCCCCCATTCAATCACCCATACTATTGTGAGCTTTCTGGTGCCCCCATCAAAAAATTGGTGATGAAAATGGGATAAAAAATATAAAAACAAACAATATATTTCTAAAAATTGGCATATGCATAAAAATCCTAAAAAAAAAAAAATGCACAAAAGAAAGAAAAAAAATGTATTCTTGTGTGTCGTTTCAGATAAATAGTGATCCTTCTCTACACTAGTGAAGAAACGGACCGCTCTCGCCAGCCATATTCACTTTGGTGATGGGGAGGATGGCGAGAAACGGAAGCAGCTGAAAGGCAACAGAGTGAAAACGGATCCAATCGGCCAGTAATCAGATCCATTTGCCACTAAATTGAAAGTGTGAACCGGGCCTAATGCCTGCTCAATAAAATGTGTTTCCTCCCCTTACAGAGCCTTGAACTGAAGTACACACCGAACACAAATCACAATTACGACCGCAATCTTGCGTCACATTTTGTGTTGTGATTCCCATTCAACAGAGAGAATCGCATCGCAATCGCCCCCAAAGCGCTGCATGCAGTACGTTGTGTTTTATGTAAATCGCAAAAGCTGCAGTGAGAATGATCCCATAGGGATACATTAGCAGCAGAGCTTTGCTGATCACCAGCAAAGTGTGAACCAGCCCTACCTGTAGCCTCATCCTCCCTACCCTGGCCCTGTTTTCCTCTAATAAACGCTCCCTTGGCTGCACACAGGAAAGTGAAAGGTTCACTTTGAAAAAAAAAAAAAAGCGCCATCAAAGTGATCATTAAACTGCATCTCCAAATTACGAAAAACAAACACCAACTTTAGAAGCCTTAGCATCGATTTCCAAATCTGATTGAGTCGCCCATAGATGCACTCTATATTCCACATACATATTTAATGTGAAAATGGTAGTCATTACGGTTCGGTTGATATTTCATTTACTCTCATCGTTTATCGCTTCAAGAAGATGATTAAAAAAGACATCTTGGAGCATAATCATGCGTGTTTTTCTGCAGGTTCTACCAGCATCCGTTATGGAAGTAAACTAGAATATATTAAATTGCACATAAAGTCATCAGCAATGACACTAATTGCAAATGTGATGCTAGCGCTCTAATTGTATGTCATTCTTTAAATACACTTACCATAATATGGAAAACACAAGGGCAATAATTACATACATAAATGGATGTTTCAAGAGCATGCTATACAGAACAATACAAACAGTCATCAACAGATTTCCACAAATCACTAGAGCTGGCTCTTGTACATAACTAGCATTAAAGGGTAGCTAGATTACTTTAGTATACAGCAAGGCTGCATCTGATTAGCCTTACATCCCACTACTTTTCCAAATCACAACTATTCAGGTTCCCACCACAACCTACATTAACCTTTTGGGGTCCGCCAATATGAAATCCTACGCCGTACTTGTGGCTGTTCTAGCCTGATGCGGCGTAGGACTTACGTCGCCCGCTGTTTCTGCTCCCGACGCGATCGTGCGCACACGAGAGGGGAGATTAAGCTGACATATGACAGCTCACATCTCCCCTCAGTGATCAGGAGCCATCGCGCTTGGCTTCTGATCACTATGATCGCCTGCAGATCATAGTGATCACCATTAGAGCTGCGGCGGTAGGGCTGGAAGAAGAGGATCCACTCACCTTCCTTACATTCCCCCGGCGATCCCCTCCGCTCTGGCCAGCATTCTCGCTCGCTCTGATGCAAGTCCCAGCTTGATGACATCATCAAGCCGCGACCCGGGACTTAGCAGCAGTACGAGCAGGGATGCCGGCGAGGGCAGAGAGGTCCACAGGAGCTCATCGCTGGAGCATGGGAGTTGAGTAAAGGCTGCTGCATACAGGGGGGACACCTGGGCACACTGGGGACCCCATGACCACCTAAGCCCTAGCACGGATCCGGCTGCCTGACCCCTCCTCCTAGCAGAAAATGGCTTCTGAGAGCAAGAAAAATGTAAAAAGGGGAATTTCTTATCAGTGAGAGTCACACTGTAGTCACTTCCTGTCTGAGTCAGCCACTTACATACCTGATATTTAACTCTTTCAGGCAGAGAAAGAAAAAAAAGGAACACAGCATAGTTATTTGTGTGCTAGGCACTGTACATACACATGTCTATCTCATCATGTCACATGTCACCTCGGGTATCCTTTAAAGAGAATCTGTATTGTTAAAATCGCACAAAAGTAAACATACCAGTGCGTTAGGGGACATCTCCTATTACCCTCTGTCACAATTTCGCCGCTCCTCGCCGCATTAAAAGTGGTTAAAAACAGTTTTAAAAAGTTTGTTTATAAACAAACAAAATGGCCACCAAAACAGGAAGTAGGTTGATGTACAGTATGTCCACACATAGAAAATACATTCATACACAAGCAGGCTGTATACATCCTTCCTTTTGTATCTCAAGAGATCATTATACACAGGCAGTGTGCATAGAGGGGCCAGGAGGGGGGAGATGCATCACAGAACCACAACACTGAAGAACTTGGCAGCCTTCCAGACACAGGCTGACAAGTCTGACAAGAGAGAGATAAGTTGATTTATTACAGAGATGGTGATAGTAGAACGTGCTGCAGTAAGCCAGAACACATTAGAATAGCTTTTGGAACTTGTAGGATGATAAAAAACAGGATGTAATTTTTGTTACGGAGTCTCTTTAAAGAGGAACTCCAGTGAAAATAATGTAATAGAAAAAGTGCTTCATTTTACAATAATTATGTATAAATGATTTAGACAGTGTTTGCACATTGTAAAAACGTTTAAATCCCCGATTTACATTCTGACATTTAACACATGGTGACGTTTTTAGTGCTGGCAAGTGATGTAGCTGCTGCTTGCTGTTTTGGCAGTTGGAAACAGCTGTAAACATCTATTTCCCACAATGCAACAAGGTTTACAGACAGGAAACTGCCAGGAGTACCATGGTCCTCAGAGTTTTCTGTGGGAGGGGTTTCACCACAATATCAGCCATACAGAGTCTCCTGATGACCCATTTGTCAAAAGGAATGGATTTCTCATGTAAAGGGGGCATCAGATCGGGATAAAGTTCAATTCTTGGTCGGAGTTTCTCTTTAAGTTTTCTCTTCAGGCATGCTACAGAACTGGATCAGAACCATACGCTATGTGCATTGAACCGTGTACATGAAGATGGGTTTTGCGCATGGGGCTGTGCACATACAGATGGGGTTGTGCGCATGGGGCTGTGTACATGAAGATGGGGTTATGTGAATTGAACTGTGTGCATGAAGATGGGTTTTTTTGCGCATGGGGCTGTGCACATGAAGATGGGGTTATGCACATGGGGCTGTGCACATGAAGATGGGGTTATGCACTTGGGGCTGTGCACATGAAGATGGGGTTATGCACATGGGGCTGTGTACATGAAGATGGGGTTATGCACATGGGGCTGTGCACATGAAGATGGGGTTATGCACATGGGGCTGTGCACATGATGATGGGTTTATATGCATGAGACTGTGTACATAATAATCCTAACATTTGTATAGCACTTTTCTCTTGTTGAACTCAAAGCGCTCAAGAGCTGCAGCCACTAAGGCCCCGTTCACATCACAAACGCGGATGGCCATGCGTGCGGAACGCGTGCGGACCGCAACGCGTACGAACGCACGCCATCCGCGTTTGTGTGCGTTGCGTGGCTGATCCCATCACTGAAAAGTGAATGGGACAGCCATGCGTTTTTACAAAAAATGCATGCAGCATGCGTTCCCGGACCGCACAGGTCCAGAACGCATGCAGTGTGAACATCAGACATTGCACTCTATGCAATGTCTGATGTCGTGCGTGTCGGCCACCTGCACGCGTTTCCAAAACGCGGCTGGAAACGCGTGCAGTGTGAACGGGGCCTAAAGCGCACTCAAGGGGCCACCCAGCAGTGTTAAGAAGTCTTGCCCAAGGACCTCTTACTGAATTGGTACTGATCCTAGCCAGGATTTGAACCCTGGTCTCCCATTTCAAAGGCAGAGCCCTTAACCAGTCCACTATCCAGCCACTGTGTACATAGAGATGGAGTTATGTGCATGGGGCAGTTTAGATAATGAAGTTATGTGCACCTCACTATGTACATGAAGATGAGTTAATGTGTAAGGTACTATGTAAAAATGATGCTCAGGGTCATTTACATGAAGTGTTATGTAAACGGGACAGCGTCTGTAGTGATTTCCAGTGTACATCGTCTGGCTTTTTGGCCAACCTTTTAGCAATAGAAAAGGAAGAGACTGTTGTTTTGGAATTGTTTTATTATAAAGTTCAATGTTGCATGTAATACTTGTGCAGTTTATTGTACTTACATATCTATACAGCAGAAAGACAGATTCTTGTCTTACATATCTTTTCAGTAATATCAAAGGAAGTCATAAAGGTATCGCACAATATCGAAATTCACAGTCCTGAATAAATGAAAGAGAGAATGTTAAGGGATTCAGTGCAAATTGCCACTTTGGTAAGAAAAAATATATTGTGTAAGAAGGAAAACAAAGACACAGCACACCCCATTATGATTACCGTATGTTCATATAATAAAATGCAACCTTTCTAATTACATTTTTCTCCCATTCTCAGTATTTCCTCTATTCGTTCTAAAAGCACTCTATGGAAGGTATCTACTGTATAGAAGTAAGCCGGCCAGTCTGCCCACTCCCTTCAATGCTCTTGTGGCAATTGGACTGAGCAACTGCCATTCAGAAAGTGCTTTTGTAAATAAAGAAAACCCTGAAAATTTCCCATGAGGAGATGGACTAGTTTAAAACCTGACAGATTTTTTTACTGCCTACTGTAAGTGAAAGCACAATAGGAAAAAGGTATTTTTTGTAAGGTATTTTTATTCTGGAACACACATTTATTACATATGCATACGCATATGCATACATTTTACATTCTTTAGTGACAGTGGTCCGTTAAATGATCCGAGACCTGAGATAAGCACAGAGGTTATGTTCATGCTGGATTCACATACCTCTGTGCGTTGTCCGTACTGCTCCTCCTCTCTTCCTGGGCTGCAAAATTACTCCTCGAAAAATGTCGTAAGCCATTTTCTCAGAGAGGAGAGGCAGGCTCGCTGCCAGGGATGAGTATCCAATTAAATCCAAATTGATTTCGAGTAGCTTCCTACTCGAAATAACTTGGATTCCAAATGTTAATTAGAGCACCTGAGGGGGCAGATGAGGAAGGGTTAACTTACCCATGCTGCAGTCTGCTTTAATGAGCTTCAGTCGCGCCCCACGTCGTGTCACGTGACTACCATGCTTCCTCCAACACAGGAGACAGCGTGGTAGTCACGTGACACGACTTGGAACGCGACGTGGGACCCAATTGAAGCTCATTAAAGTAGACGGCAGCATGGGTAAGTTAAAGGGACCCTGAGTAATCGGGAAAAAAAAAAAAGGAAACTGGCACTTACCTGGGGCTTCCTCCAGCCCACCATAGGCTGCGAGGTCCCCCCAGCGTCCTCCTGGCTCCTCTCTCTGTCCCGCTGGCGGCTTAGACTTTCAGGCTGAAGGTCGGCCGTTTCTTCCTGAACGGGGAAGCTCCACGTCATTACGCCGGCTGGTGTGACAGGCCTGCGCATGTGCGGTTTTCTGACTCTGAAGGACTCTGAAGGACTGTCACACCGTCCGGCGCGATGATGGAGACGCCAGCAGGACCAGGAGGACGCCAGGCGACCTTGCAGCCTACGGTGGGCTGGAGGAAGCCCCAGGTAAGTACCAGTTTCTTTTTTTTTTATTGCATAGGGACCCTTTAACACCCCCCCCCCCCCCCCCATCCATCTGCCCTCTCAGGTGCTCTAATTAATGTTTTAAATCCGAGTGACTTTGAGTAGGAAGCTACTCTAAATCAATTCTGATTCAATTCAAAACTCATCCCTACTGGCTGCAATATTCATTCTTCTCACCCTCGCAAAAGTCACATTTTTCAAGTAGTGATTACGGGGACCTAGGGAATGAGTAGAAGAATGGACAATGCACAGAGGTATGAGGATCCAGTATAAACATGCCAATGTGCTTACCTTGGGTAGCTTTCCCCCTGGTCGGGTGTCCTTTTTGTTAAAAAGAAAAACCTGCTAGAACGCCTATCAGCCACACAGGAGTCTTTTTTTAATTGATTGCTATTAAAATTGTATTTTCATTTCAGTTTTCAGGTACCTATACCTAAAATAGAACAGCCGAGAAAGCCATTTTATTCCAGCCATGAAAGTACAGACTGCTTAAGAACTCCCATATATCTACATAAAGTAATTAGCTGCTGTGCTTCAGTCAGGCTAGGTGCACACTTAGAACGCAAATGTTGTGGAAAACGCTGCGTTTTTGCCTCTAGTGGAAGTCTATGGGCATGTGTGTTTTGTATGCGTGCGTTTTTGAAAACACTGGTTTTGTTGCAATATTCAAAAAAGCACATAATGAAAGTCAATGGGAACGCAATATATTGCGTTTTGTATGTTTTTTTTTTTTACTTAAATGTTTTGCGATGTATTTCCGCTTCCAGTTGTCTTAGTGATTTGCATAAAATGCAATGTAAAAAACGTATACAAAACGCATATGCGTTTTGTATATGCAAATCGCAAATGCATAAAAAACACATGCAAAATGGTAGAAAAACGCATATGCGGGAAAACCGCGAATGCACTAAAAACGCACACAAAAACAAAACAAAAACGCACATGACAGAAAACGTGACCTTTCAGGCTCTGTTGTGTGTGCACCCAGCTTCAAAGAAAGTTATTCCTCCAACTGCAGACATAAATGCAATGGCCTGACTGACACTAGCGGACTCAGAGAGCGAGTGCTCAGAGATAGGAAAATAGGTACTGTAAAGAGACAGGATCGTACAGAAGAATGGTCTATAATTACCATGAGGTCATCCTCTACCTATTCACCCCCTCTTACAGTATGCCCCCATTTGTTCATTCCACTCCTCACACATACAGTCTGCTGTAAATGATATAAGAATAGCTAAATGAGTTTCCTGTACACAGAATTCTGGGTGCAGCCTGTGCAGTGTCCTGTGTCAGATAAGGACACTAATGTAGGGTGCCCATACATTACTTGACATTGCGGCCCAATCGACCTTCCGATTCAATCATTTTATTGAATCGGAAGAAAATCAGTGCTGTAAAATGGCCCCCTAATTGATCCTTTGATCTATTTTGGTCCAAAATCGGACGAAAGGCTTGATCGGGAATGCTGGCAAAATCTCTATCGCAAGGGCACGATTGCGAGTACAGCGGTAACGGCATTCGATGTTGTGTCGATGTCAATGGACCCCCGACCGGTGCCTCTCCCAAGTGTATACATGTCCCTCCCATCCTATGCCCACTGTTAAAGTAAACCTGTAATGTACAAAAGGGCCCCTGGGGAGTACTTACCCCATGAGGGGGAAGCCTCTGGATCCTAATGAGGCTTCCCCATCTCCCTTCGACAGGCCGATCCGCCGCTGGCAGCCAGAGGACAAGCCGGCCACAATATTTACATCTGCACTCCTGCAGACAGCTCGCCCGAGCAGTAGAGCGGATGCGATCGGGCTTGGCTATTTCCGCCAGAGCCCGATTGGAGAGGCGCTACTCTGCATGCGCACAGGTCAACAAGTGCCAACCAGGAGATCTTTGGAGAGTCCAAGCACTGGATCCCCCCTGCTGCAGAGGAAGCCTCTTTAGGACCCAGAGGCATCCCCTCCCGAGATATTTTGTAATTTCTATAAACCTTTTTTCTGGTTAAAAAAAAAAAAAAAAAAAAAAAAAAAAAAAAACAACTTTTGAACTTTTATACACCCTTGAGTGTGCGGACTCCACCTAGGAAACCTGGTCTATAGCAAATTGGCTGTCTGACACCTCTGGCTATGCTTAAGGAAGTTGAGCTGTGTTTTCTTACATACATACCTGGGAATAGACGCATACATGTCTGATACTCCGTTTTTCAATATTATATTACAGTAGCTATAGACTTCATACTCGCTAAAAGGTAAATGGAGTACTGATAAAGTCGCGCAATGTAAAATGTCCTCCATCACATAACATGTACTCATTGGAATGCAGCACAAGCTTTGTGAATGATAGGACCTACCTTGCCACAGCTCTCATAAAGTCCAGCGATACCGTACACTTGTATTTGGGTCCATCAAGCTGATCGTCGTGACCCACAAGAGTTAACAGCTGAAGCGTCACAAGAGAAGAGATCTAGAGGAAAGGTTAACAAATTATCAGCACAAGGAAGTGCACGACCCATCTACACACAATGCAGCAGCTCCATTCACAGGCTAGACTACAAATCTTCATGTAAAGTGTGTGGGCGTGCGAGTGTGGTGTGTGAGTGTGGCGTGAGTGTGTGTGTGAGAGAGAGTGAGTGTGAGTGAGTGTGCGCGCACACGCGACAACACTTGTCACAGGCAGAGAAATACGATTCATCATAGTCGGCATTAAAACACATTTTTATTGATATACAGTTTGAATTTTACAAAGAGGAACTCCAGTTAAAATAACAGAATGAACAAAAGTGCTTAATTTTTACAATAATTATGTATAAATGATGTAGTAGTCATCGTTTGCCCATTGTGAAATCTTTCCTCTCCCTGATCTACTGTCTGACATTTATCACATGGTGACATTTTTACTGCTGGCAGGTGATGTCAGTGGAAGTAGCTGCTGCTTGCTTTTTTTTGGCAGTTGGAAACCGCTGTTTTTTCCCACAAGGCTCTCACAGTGTGATGTCAGCACCATGGTCCTGACATCATATTGTAGGAGGGGTTTCAACACAATATCAGCCATACAGAGCCCCCTGATGATCCGTTTGAGAAAAGGAAAAGATTTTTCATGGGAAAGGGGGTATCAGCTACTGATTAGTATGAAGTTCAATTCTTGGTCACAGTTTCTAAGAATATTTTACAGTTACATCCAACAACAGAGTTCTGGAGGGAAAGGGAAAAAAAATGATAACCAGCCCTAAGCTTATTGGTTATGGTGCTGTGAGATCAGACAAGCAACCAACAGGTCTTTAGCAAGGCCATACACACATTGATTCTCCCACTCAATTCTCATCAGATTTGATCGCTGTGATTGAATTTGTCAGGAAACAATGCCATCAAAATAATTTTTACCTAAAATCAATCGGAAGCATTGTTCGTACCGGAATATAGCTTTTGTTCTATGGCAGCAGAGGAGTGACGGTTGTTAGGCGGCCCACAGCGTTGCACTGTATTGAACAGGAACCACACATGTGCAGTAGCCCATGACTGGTCTAGTCAGGGATCTACCGGGGGGCACAACGGAGAGGTTCAGGAGGAAACCAAAGGCCCTGCAACACTATGAGGGGCTGGAAGAAGCCCCACGTAAGTAAAACTCATCTTCGTTCCACCACTTAGCGTGAACTTTAAGTGAAATTCAACTGATGAGATAAACTATTATATCCATCCTCCTCCTAATTTTTTTTTTTTTATTTTATTTTATTAGAATGCTACAGCTTTATGTTATGTTTAAAAACTTTTGTTTTGTCTCTGCTCAATTACACAGTGTTTCCTTAGAACTATACTATATGAATTATTGACCTTTTTTATCTATCCCCTGCAGTCAGAAGCTGTTCTCTGGCAGGAAAGACAAAACTTACTTACGGTAAGGTCTTTTCCAGGAGTCGGAAGGACAGCAACCCTGAGACTTGTCTCCCTCCATTTCCAACTGGACAGGATACTAGTTAAAAGAATTAACATAATTGATTAGGCAGGCACCCTACATAAGGAAGCATTCCCTTACCCTCATCAGTAATAAAAAAGACCACACAGAATGATGCTTCAAATAATTTTTATTAACAATACATCAGGGTGGGTAGTAAGGGTGCTGTCCTTCCGACTCCTGGAAAAGACCTTACCGTAAGTAAGTTTTGTCTTTCCAGGACGTCTCAGGACAGCAACCCTGAGATGATAAACAAGACATAATTAGGGAGGGATTACAGCCTGCAAAACTCTTCTACCAAAACACAAGTCAGAGTTAGAGGTTAAATCAAGTCTATAATGCTTAACAAAGGTATTGTGGCTTGACCAGGTTGCAGCTTCACAGATTTATTAATAGTAGCCCCTGCTCTCTCTGCCCAGGAAGTAGAAACCGCTCTGGTTGAATGACCTTTCGCTAGTCCTGATAACTGCTTGCCCTGGTGCAAGTAAGATAAAGCAATAGCTTGTCTGATCCATCTTGCAATAGGTTTCTTTAGATGGCTGCTTTCCGGCAAAGAGAACCAACAAAGCATTGGACTTCCTCCAATTCTTGGATCTCTGAAGATATTCATTCAATTAGACACCTTCTTAACACCTAGACAGTGCAACCTTTCTTCCTTTCGATTTGATGAATTACTGCAAAAAGATGGTAAAAAGATCTCTTGAGATCTATGGAATTTATGTACAATCTTAGGTCAGATAAACGTTTGTACATTTGATCAATAGTAATCGGTCTTCTTGTTCCTTGGTAATGCCCATAGCCCTATGCATAGCTTCAAATAACTCATTCATAAATTCTGTGGAAAAACGAATTTCTGAGACTTAACGCCTTTACCCTCAGATGTGTCTACTTCGCCCTGTGGTAACTCTTCCAATAATAGATATCCACTCTCCCTTTAGACATCAAATTTATCTGAATCAACCTCGACTCTCTACCTCTTGAGGAGATCTGTTAGGAGGATTAGAAGGACCAGCAATAAGTGCATCAGAAGTAGAGGGGGTAAATGCAGGTGTAACATCTGAATTAGAAAGTATGAAAGCAGATTCTTCAATTTCTTTAATAGCAAAGGACATCTCTGATCTCAACCATCCCATCGAATCTTTAAGCTATGTAGGGGATTCATCTTTCACTACCTTTTCAGTGCATAATTGACACAGGTGTTCTGCAGAATCAGGCATACGGTCACTGCACATTTCCTAGATTTATACACCGCTTCAGAAGACGCTGCATGCTTATCAGGTTTGACAGCTTAGTCTTATCCAACTTGCCATTCTTGGAATCTGTTTTAACAGCTTCCTAACAGTTTCTCCTTTAAAGAGAAACCGTGACCAAGAATTGAACTTCATCCCAATCAGTAGCTGATACCCCCTTTCCCATGAGAAATCTATTCCTTTTCACAAACAGAGATCATCAGAGGGCTCTGTATGTCTAATATTGTGGTGAAGCCCCTCCCACAGGAGACTGAGGACTATTTTCCTGGCAGTTTCCGGTCTGTGAACCTCGTTGCATTGTGGGAAATAGCGGTTTACAGCTGTTTCCAACTGCCAGAACAAGCAGCATGTACTTCCAGCTACATCACCTGCCAACAGTAAAAACGTCACCATCTGATAAATGTCAGAATGTAAATAAAAGAGAGGGAAGCTTTTAAAATGGGCAAAAGCTGACTACATTTATACATAATTATTGTAAAAATGAAGAATTTTCACTGGGAGTTCCTCTTTAAGTGGAAGACAACACCCACCGCTATGATAGCTCTAGGCTAGGATCACAGTGGATAAGCTTATAATGCATGCATAGTAACGCAACAGTGTGAACTGCACTGGAGACCAGACATGGCCTTTTTACAAATCTGCATGCCGCTTTTTAGAATAATGCGATCAGGTACAACCCCGCACTGTGCACAGACCCATAGATTTATATGGGCAGTGAATTTCCCTGCTGAATAAATCTGCCACACGACTGAGCACTGCCCTTTGTGCAGATTCAACAATTACTTATAATACTGGAAAAATCTACTGTCCACATTGCTTAAGATTCCAGAATCTTGAAACCCTCTGCTTTACATTCACCTTTGCCCGAATATAGAGAGGGGATAAAACATACAGGGGAAATTACACTCTAAATACTAAGAGTGTATCTCACTGAAAAATTGTCAATCTCTACAGCCAGTAAAGGTTTAAGTGCAGGCTTGACAAATCAAACAAAATTCAAAACAAATGCAATGCAGATCTGAAACCAATGCAATGCAGATCTGAAACCAATGCAATGCAGATCTGAAACCAATGCAATGCAGATCAGAAACCAATGCAATGCAGATCAGAAACAAATGCAATGCAGATCAGAAACAAATGCAATACAGATCTGAACCAAAGTAATGCAGATCTGAAACAAATGCTATGCAGATCTGAAACAAAAGTAATGCAGATCTGAAACCAATGCTATGCAGATCTGAAACAAATGCAATGCAGATCTGAAACAAATGCAATGCAGATCTGAAACAAATGCAATGCAGATCTGAAACAAATGCAATGCAGATCTGAAACAAAAGTAATGCAGATCTGAAACAAATGTAATGCAGATCTGAAACAAAAGCAATACAGATCAGAACAAATGCAATGCAGATCTGAAACAAATGCAATACAGATCTGAACCAAAGTAATGCAGATCTGAAACAAATGCAATGCAGATCTGAAACAAATGCAGTGCAGATCTGAAACAAATGCAATGCAGATCTGAAACAAATGCAATGCAGATCTGAAACAAATGCAATGCTGATCTGAAACAAATGCAATGCTGATCTGAAACAAATGCAATACAGATCTGAACCAAAGTAATGCAGATCTGAAACAAATGCAATGCAGATCTGAAACAAATGCAATACAGATCTGAACCAAAGTAATGCAGATCTGAAACAAATGCAATGCAGCTCTGAACCAAAGTAATGCAGATCTGAAACAAATGCTATGCAGATCTGAAACAAATGCAATACAGATCTGAACCAAAGTAATATAGATCTGAAACAAAAGCAATGCAGATCTGAAACAAATGCCATGCAGATCTGAAACAAATGCCATGCAGATCTGAAACAAAAGTAATGCAGATCTGAAACAAAAGTAATGCAGATCTGAAACAAATGCAATGCAGATCTGAAACAAAGTAATGCAGATCTGAAACAAATGCAATACAGATCTGAAACAAATGCAATACAGATCTGAAACAAATGCAATACAGATCTGAACCAAAGTAATATAGATCTGAAACAAAAGCAATGCAGATCTGAAACAAATGCAATACAGATCAGAACAAATGCAATGCAGCTCTGAAACAAATGCAATACAGATCTGAAACAAATGCAATACAGATCTGAAACAAATGCAATACAGATCTGAACCAAAGTAATATAGATCTGAAACAAAAGCAATGCAGATCTGAAACAAAAGTAATGCAGATCTGAAACAAATGCAATACAGATCAGAACAAATGCAATGCAGCTCTGAAACAAATGCAATACAGATCTGAAACCAATGCAATACAGATCTGAAACAAATGCAATGCAGATCTGAAACAAATGCAATGCAGCTCTGAAACAAATGCAATGCAGCTCTGAAACAAATGCAATGCAGCTCTGAAACAAATGCAATGCAGATCTGAAACAAATGCAATGCAGATCTGAAACAAATGCAATGCAGATCTGAAACAAATGCAATGCAGATCTGAAACAAATACAATGCAGATCTGAAACAAATACAATGCAGCTCTGAAACAAATGCAATGCAGATCTGAAACAAATGCAATGCAGCTCTGACACAAATGCAATACAGATCTGACACAAATGCAATGCAGCTCTGAAACAAATGCAATGCAGATCTGAAACAAATGCAATGCAGATCTGAAACAAATGCAATGCAGATCTGAAACAAATGCACAATAGATCTGAACAAGTTTGAAACAAGGAACTCCTTGAAACTACCAAGAGATTCACTTCCTGAAAATTTCCATAGATTGTCAATCCCCATCGCTGCAGTTCAGGGTTGACAAATCATCTTATTATAACCCCGGGGAAGCCTATTGCTGCAATGGCAACAATTTACCTTCACCTCCTGCTTTGCACCCACTGCTAGATTGCATGGACACAGAGGACAAGAGAAAGTATAAACTTATACCAAGGAAACATCACTCTAAAATCAACCATGTGAGTGTACATCCCTTCAACGATTGGTCGGTCTCTACAGCTAGCATAGGTTTACTGCAGGCCTGACCAATCAAATGGGAAGCAAATGACTCCTTGCAACTATCATTACCCTGCAAGTTTCCATTAGCTTCCTAGATTATAGAGGAAACAAGAGAGAGGGTAAAACACACAGGGGGAAAATCACACTCTAATGTGAACTATATGAGTGAATATCCCTGCTGCTGGAACAAGCTTGGAAGCTCTTGTCTGTGATCCCATCTCTCCAGCATAGGGGAGAACGTCAGGAACAGTACCATTTCTTATGCTGTCTAGTTCTCCTATATTGGACTCCCCCACCAGCACCAGTCTCCCGACCATGGCTTGTGGCCCAGGGATTTCATGCATGAGCAGTGCTGCCAAGAGGACATCCATCCGGCCAAATAAACTCAGCATCTATTCCTCTTGGGTGTTTCCAGGATGGAAACCAAGTTAAAACTGAGGAACCAGGGGAGGGTGCTTGATAACCCTCAAATAATAGCCGGTATAAAGGCCTTATAACAGAAGACACATACCAGAGAGGGAGTGGAGCTTGACTCCTCAGAACTATGGGAGCAAGAGCCTGCGGACGCTTCCATGGTCAGCATACACAAGACTGACCAGGATGCACAACCCTTGAATAGGTCACCTGAAGGTTTCCGCTCAAACATAATGAAAAGGTTTGCTTTACCTTAGAAATCCACCGCATTACTGAGCAGACTAGCTCAATCAGCGGCTAAATAAAGATGTCCGCTGGGATGCACGCCGAGCCATGGAAAGCATTCTACTTCCTCCTTGGTCACGTAATGCGGAAGTCACATATCCCTCTGCGCGCGTCCTTCAGCGGAAGCCGCTCCGGCGTGTAACACAGACTGGGGGAGAAGCCGATGCAGACATCAAGCACCCGCGCAGGCTCGCCTGACCAGCGCTGACATAGGGGACACTTGTATGCCGCGGCTCCTGAAATCTATTATGGTTGGCCAGCTCTCCCCACACAACCAGCATCCTGCTGGACAGGAAAACAACTGATGAGGGTAAGGGAATGCTTCCTTATGTAGGGTGCCTGCCTAATCAATTATGTTAATTCTTTTAACTAGTATCCTGTCCAGTTGGAAATGGAGGGAGACAAGTCTCAGGGTTGCTGTCCTGAGACGTCCTGGAAATAAATGTTATGGCTGTAATTCCTTATTAGAGACAGGTGCTAAAGGACTGGGTCCTGATCAGATGGAAACTGAGTTGTATACCTGAATGTTAACTGTTTCAGGCAGAAAAAGAAAAAAGAAAAAAAAAAAAGAGGAACACAGCCTAGTTATTGGCATGATTGGCACTGCACATACACATGTTTATCTCACGTTACAAGTCACTTAAGGTATAGTTTAACCACTTTGCATCCAGACCTTGTTTCCCACATATGGACCAGAGTAGTTTTGAAAGTTTAGCTAGGTCCTTATTTAACCAGAAATAACTTTATCCCTACTTTTTGACACTTTTGACACACAAATGAGATATATATATATATATATATATATATATATATAGATAGATAGATAGATAGATAGATAGATAGATAGATAGATAGATAGATAGATAGATAGATAGATAGATAGATAGATAGATAGATAGATAGATATTTTGTTTTTCCCAAGACAAACTACAAGCTTTCATTCTATGCCATTTTTTCCCTCGAACAATTTTGTTTTCAATGAATTTTAATGGGAAAACAAGGAAAAGAATAGAAAACACACATTTCTCAGTTTTACCAATTCCAGTTTAAAAATAAAAAGTGCCACTGTAGATAAAGAAAAAACAAAAAACAACAAAACACATTTTGTTTGGGTATTCTTACCGCTTACCACAAAACATAGATTATGTTCCAGTCACGATTTATGGTGAAGATATTTGATTTTGAAATAATGCTACAGAGTATTTTTCACTATGAAGTATTTTTGAATGGTAAAAATCAATCTCATTAGCTCAGGAAACATATATTCCCGTTCACCAATTAGTGCTGCATCAGATAGTGCAAGAAATGTGCACAGGAGCAAGCCCAATCCTGCACAGCACTACCTCTGCTACAAGACGTATATCTACTGATTCGTGACTTAGATGAAGTCACAGAGGACGTAGATATACTGCAGTGGTGGATATAGTGGTTAATATTAACTTCGAGTACCCACGTACAACTCATTAAACGTTTTAGTCCGAGTTTCATTTGCAAACAAAAATAGCAGTTGAAAGCAGGACCTTTAGGGGAACCAACAGTCGCTTTCACAAAGAGAAAAGTAAATGCAGAGTCAGATTACACGCCTCTTGTTTACCTGTGAGAATATGTTTGCAGTAGGTGCAACTCGGCTGTCCACAATACTGTAGAGAATGGCCAACAATCTATCCAAAGGAAATGGTTTGGGACCCAGTAGGTGGTTACTAGTCTACAAAGAGAAAGAAATGCAGTCATTATAGATTATAGCTATGTAGACAGTACTAAGAGGAAGGCCACAGTTCACATTACGGACACAAGTGGGAACAAGTAGCTCTGCATCATACTATCACACTCATTGCTGTGCTCTATTATACAGTTCCCAATATATGGTACTGAATGAGGCAACACATGCAAGCAAGCAAAAATGGCAAGTGCAATATCACACAACATATTACAGTGCAGAGCAACATGTGAACATGAAAAATTGCCTTTAATCCGAGATCTCAAGTGCTGTGTTGTCGTGCGATAAGAATCCGATATACGAAGGCATCGCACGTAAACATCCCCAGAGAAGTTACCATAATTATTCCAGCAAACCTGGACTTGGTTCATTAAAAATGGTCTAAACAATGTTGGATATTTTAAAGAAAACTATACCTTAACACAAACAACCACATATAATTGTGCAGCAAGCAATTGGCGGGCGGAAACTTACACTTGTCACCGCCTCTGTGCGCTGTCCTCCAAGTTACGTTCCAGCTCTCATATACTTCCTCCTTCACAGCCGGAAGGAGGAAGTAGCTGTAGATCAGAACACAACGTGGAGGGTAGCATTATAAGAGATAGTTGCATTGGCGTAGCTAAGGAGCTGTGGGCCCCGATACAAGTTTTACATGCCCCCCCAGGCACTCTATACATAACAATTGATATGGCGTACCACAACCTGCCAAGGACAACCACAGTATCAGAGATGCAAGAAGGGGATGGGGAACAGTTTGTTAGTGATTACTGCTATTCAAAGCATCTATAGAAGCGATTATTACCAGCACAGGACCAATAGAGAGCTAATACTGTGATAGAGGGTGGACCCTTCAGGGCCCCGATACGGTCGCTACTTCTGCACCCCCTATTGCTACGCCACTGGATAGTTGTTGCACGTCTGAAAACATATGGGAAGCTGAAACCACTTCTTCAAAGCAATCAGTGTAACTGTGGTTCTATTCTGCAATTAATAAATCTAAAATTTAACAATACATTGCAGCAGATAACCACTGGGGACAGACTACCTGGTGGAAATTTGAGTGGGGAAACATTTTTGCTAATTTGTTTAAATTATCCCACTCATTGTGCTCTACACATATAAGGTACAGTATAAGGTGGTAGAATTTATTCTTATGCTTGGTACATACCATGCAATTTCCTGTCAGGTTCAACACATCAAATCAACACTTTCCAACAGGTCCGATACGATTTACCGTTTTTCTGATCGATTTTGTAAATAAGTGATCGGAAATTCAATCAGAAAAATTTTCGGAAATCAGAAAAGACCTGTCGGAAATTATCTATTCAACCCATCGATCTGATGCATTGCATGGTATGTATCCGACATTAGACTTTGTTACAGGCCGTAGTGATAGCCGGGTCCTGCACAGATGGTGAATACACAGCATACCATCACTGATGGCTATATACCGTAGTTCCAGGAATTCATGCAATGGGAATATCTGTATCCTCGGATTCTTGTATTTGCATGGATCTGTGTTTCATTTGTATGCTTCACTTACCGGCATAGTAACTTCATAATCCTTGAGCAGGATCAATGAGGATTCTATGACCTTCTATACTACCTATGAGGTCCTTTGTTTTCTAACTAGACTCTGGACTTGCCAGTTAGACACGTAGACTGCAGCCCCAGTTACTTATGTGGCTGTATAGCGGCACAGTGTTTTTATTCTGTGTTGTGATTCGTATTGTCATTTGTATGTTGTTATACTAATATTTATGGAAAATGAAAGTTTGGTATACTCATGCACCCAAGAGCCAATGTTGTTGCCATTTTTACTCAATACACATAGCACCCACCACAGGGAAGAGAAGGGCAGTTTTCAGCTAGCCTTTTCCCATTGTTTTGAATATATTCATCGTAGGATAGGACTGCAATTACAGATACAGCCTTGATGTGGCACTGCAGCCTCCCATATGTTTGCAGGCATGTGCAACTAATATCTGTTTAAGGGCTCGGCACACTAGAGGCTTTTTTCTTCTTTTTTAAGCGCTGGGGATTTTTCAAAAATCGCCCTGAAAGCGCTTACACCATTATTCTCTTAGAGACAGTTCACATCTGAGCAGTTCGTTTCCGATCCGCTCAGAAAAGCGGTGCATGGGCCATTTCTTAGGTGATTTTGCCACAATGTAAGGTATAGGAAAAACGCAAACGCTCACAAAATCGATTTGTGCATCGATTGCATTTGCTTTTTTAAAGAATAAATACACTGTATTTATTATTTACCGGATCGAAGAGTTCACATCCTGATTTAAAAAAAAAACCTGTGAAGTGAAAAAAAACGCAATTGCTCGGCTTAACCACTTAGAAAAGAGGTTCCCGAAAAAAAAAAAAAAAACAGCGCGCAGGGAATCGGAAAGAAAAATTGCGTCAAACCGCCAAACACGGACAGACACACGAACAGAATGCAATGTGAACAAGGTCGTGATGGATATTTTTTGCAGACTTGGTGGGAGTTTAAGTTGGTGTCTGTTTGCTTTTTGAATGTCCCATCCATAGCTCTTGTCGAAGTTTGAGTGACTACCATTTGTTCATAACTCCTGTGTAGCAGACACAGCGCCCAGCCACACACTGGCCTTTAAAACATGTATTTCTGAGGTGCAACATGTAGAATGGATGTAATGCAGGAGTGATCGACAACCAGATGACCTATCAGATGAATTAATGTAGACCTATATTTCAAAAAACGTTATGTTAAACTGACAACACAGCTTACAGGCTTAGCTGATGCTGGACAAAATGCATTGTGGTGAAAAACAAATACCTGATGAGGTAAATTGCGATTTGTCACAAAATACAGAGCAATTTTCTGAGCCATCTTATTTGTATTACTATTTTTATAGCGCTGACATTCTGCAGTGCTTTACAGATTATATTGTCTAGTCACTAACTGTCCCTCAGAAGGGCTCACAATCCAATTCCTATAGTGCGTTATGCCTGGCATACATGGGTCGATCCGGCGGCCGATTAGCCACCGGATTGACTCCCGCCGCATCCCCGCGCGTGCGGCGGCTCGATTCCCACTCGTCGGGGATTGAGCGGGGAATCTATCCTGCGGGTCATCGGACCTGTCGGATATTATCAATCGAGCCATCAGCGGCTCGATTGATAAGAAAAAAAAAAAACTTGCCGTGTATGCCAGGCATAATGTATGTATCATAGCCAATTAACTTACTGTATCTGTATGTTTTTGAGATGTGGGAGGAAAAAGGAGTGCCCAGAGGAAACCCACAAAACAAATGGAGAACATATTAACTCCGTGCAGAAATTGCCCTGGGAATCAAACCAGGGACCCAGCGTTGCGAGGCGAGTGTGCTAACCACTACGTGACCTTGCTGCCCTTCTAAAGGAATGTGATTTTGCCCTGCATTCCTTCAATGTGATCACTCAAGGAAAATGCTGCAGGCAGCATTTTTGTGATTTCATACAAATCACAGAGCTGCAGTGCAATCATCCATATAGGTCGTAGTGCTTTGCCAGTTGCTGTGGCCATAAGCGCTCCTAGGGGGCCCCAGCCTGAGCAAACATGAAATATGCGTTGGAAAAATGTAAAGTATTTTCATTACCTTTTCATGCTTTTTCAGGAAATCCGTTTTCTTAATTTTCCCATGATGCTAGAATAAAAAGAAACCGTTGAATAGTGTGAATCATGTATCATCCAAAGTGTCTCGTATCCAAACCAAAAAATGCCAGGAAATTACGCAATAAGGAAATAATGCACAATTAGGATTTTTGCTTTACAAAACAAACATATTTCCAGTGATCAGACTGCTAGGGTAACAGTGTGATATGAGCTTCATGTGATTTAAGCCTAGTTTCCTCTTGTGCGACTTAAAGTCATCTCTAGGTTAAGTGCCTGTTTCCACTAGGTGCGAATTTGTGCATTTCTTAGCCACACAAATTCACATAGCAGCGATTTCCTATGGGCCTGTTAAGTGAAGTTTGAAATTTACACACAGAAAAAAAAACCTGACAACCATCTTGCTATTTTTTGTATACAGAAATATCACGTGCGATGCGATTTTCGCATACGCGAAAAATAGTAGTAATATGACTTCCTTCATTGTAAAATCATACAAAAACAAATGTGAATGTGCATGCTAATTCGCATGAAAAAAAATAAAAATCTTATAGGCGTATGCTATTTTACATTTGCATGCAATTTCCCCCCCCCCCCCCGAGTTCCTGCACCCGAAGTCCACATGAAGAACGCACCAGATATAGATTTACTCTTTTTAAAGAGGAACTCTAGTGACATATGGTAGACTGTACCAAATTGTTCAGTATACCCACTTTTACATTCAGCATCAGAAACACTTCCTATATGTATATATTGCTGTGTATTGGCATGTAGCCCCACCCTCCCACTTATGTTTAGCCTAGGCTATTTATTATGCATAACTTCTTCAAGTGCACTCTGGATGACCAGGCGATTCTTATCACTTTGGAATGCACAACAAATGTACATTCCGCAGTGATGCTCCTGCAAGCAGAAAAGATGCTGCCACCTGTGATCAATTTCAGAATGGAAATCAGGGTGTGTGTACAATGGGCAAACAATCACTAAATGATTTGTAAATAAGCAATTTAATTCATTACATTATATTTAGTAAAGTTCCTCCTTAAAGAGAGTCTGAAGGCATAACGAGGGGTCTTTACCCCCCAAATCCCCCTTGCTACCTTCGGGCAGTGCTTCCGTGTGAGGCAGAGCTATGAGCTGCAGCCCTGCCTCACATGCGTCTATCAGCGGCGGATCTCTGCCTCTCTCAGCGAAGGCAGACTGAGAGGGGCGGGGGAGAGGTGGAGATCCGCCGCTGATAGACGCATGTGAGGCAGGGCTGCAGCTCATAGCCCTGCCTCACACGGAAGCACTGCCCGAAGGTAGCAGGGGGGATTTGGGGGGTAAAGACCCCTCGTTATGCCGCGGGATAGCGGCGTTTTAGCAGGGGCAAACATGCCCCTGCTGAATATAAAGGTAAAAAGCCATTTTTAATATGGCTTCAGACTCTCTTTAAAGCGGATCCGAGATTAAAAGCTAGCTATAACAAGTAACTTTTCTATATATCTTATCTAAAGTTTAGTTTACACAGCATATCTCACTGCAAACAGCTTCAACCGTTTATGATTATTTATTCCTGTGATACAATGAGGGCAGCCATGTTCTGTTTGTCACAGTGTCACAGGCTGAGGGCTGGAGATGCTATCAGCTTGCCTGTGTGTAAATTCAGTCCCCTCTCCTCCTCCCCTCTGCCTCTGAAATTGATGGCTAGTAACCTCCTCCTGCCCAGACTGAGCTCCCATAAGCCCTTGCTACAGTGCCAAGGCACAAAAGGAGCCTTGTTTAGTGTACAGGGAGGCCTGGCTTGTTTAGTTTACAGGGAATTAGAATATTAAACAAAACAAAAAAAGTATTTGGCTTGCCCTATAAACTATATGAAAGGAACACAATTATCCAATGAGTAAAAGTAAATCTCGGATCCACTTTAAGCTGACTATGAGGAGAGAGAGGGTAATGCTTTACAATATTCTCTGGAGGATCTAGAGGTTTCCCACTATTGAGGTAGGTGTGTGACTTTCATGGAGTCGCACATTAAAGTAAACCTGAGAAAGTTCTATTTTCACTTCAGGGTGACTTGAAAGTCCATATCCTGTATATTTTACCTTCGTGTAATACATGATCTAACCACATACCTTGAGGAAAAACCTCTTGTCGGTCCTTGCAGGGTTGTAAGAGGCTAAATATGCAGCAATGAGTAAAAATTTGGAGTAAAAGGGCAGTTCCACGTGTGCATGTGCTGACAATCCTAAGGAAACAAATGACTATTAGCACATTGCAGCCCAATGTAGTGGCATAGACAGGGAACAAATTATGTTCTCAGGAGGAAATCATTTCAGTGGCTTCTGCAATCCCTATGTTCTGATTAGACAGGGCCACCTGGCAGAGGACGCTTAGTATCACTCTACCAATACCCATTCTCATCCTAGCCAATGTTCTCCTTACCTAGCATCTCCTCCATGGCCCTGCCTTCAGTCAAAAGTTCTCAACACTGGAGTCTGCAGACATATTTTGCTGTTCTATGGAACCAGTAAGAACCAACCTGTATACATGTACCTTACTTAGGCAGGGTTCACACTTGGCTTTTTCACATGAATTTAACCGCATGCGATTTTGCGTTTGAACTTGCAATCAATATAATTCGATGGACTTTTTCACATCTAATGGGTTTTTTTTTAGCATATGGGAAAAAAAAAAAATTGTACAACCCTGCAGCTTAGTTTCACACATTGTGTGTGGTTTCTCTTTGACCACTTCAGCCTGCGGGTTGTTTTCACTTTATGGAGGCAAACAATTTTCACATTTCAACCTTCCACCCCATTCGTTCGCCACTAACTGTATCAGCTCCCCCAATTATTAGGTGGATCGGGATCAGCAGCAATCGTGCCATGATCCATCTTCACTACCGCAGCCCGATGGTGCGAATGATTGTTTAAACGATTGCAGTAAAATCACAGCAGGCAATGAGGATCTGACCAATTGGTTGCTCAGTGGCCCATCAAGACTGTTGTGATTGCCACACATCACACATAGTAGCAAGCTGATTGGTTCAGGGACCCCATGATCCCTTGCACCAATCATTGCTGCCGTGTGGAGCATCTAGGGCGCTAATGAATATGCATACTACATAAATTATTTATGTATATATTAATTTTTATTTTAAACACTTTTTTTTAAAAGCAAAAAGCTTTTAAAGATTTTATTACAACAATCATAGGAAAATTTTCCATAACAGTAGAATTTGTACTATTTTTTTTTAATCAATGATTACTGTTACTAGCAGCAACAGTGATCATTGAAGGACTGTGAGAACACTGATTGGCCAATCCCTTGGGCTAATCACTGCAGCCACAGGGTTTAAAGGGACACTTAAGTGTAAAAAAAATAAATGTGTTTTATTCACCTGGGGCTTCCAATAGCCCCCTGCAGCTGTCCGGTGCCCTCACTGTCTCCCTCCGATCCTCCTGGCCCTGCCGGCAGCCACTTCCTGTTTCGGTGACAGGAGCTGACAGGCTGGGGACGCGAGTGATTCTTCGCGTTCCTGGCCACAATAGCGCCATCTATGCTGCTATAGCATATATCATATACCATATAGCAGCATAGAGGGTGCTAATGTGTCTGGGAACGCGAAGAATCACTCGCGTCCCCAGCCTGTCAGCTCCTGTCACCGAAACAGGAAGTGGCTGCCGGCGGGGCCAGGAGAATTGGAGGGAGACGGCGAGGGCACCGGACAGCTGCAGGGGGCTATTGGAAGCCCTAGGTGAGTAAAACTCATTTTTTTTGTTTGACTTAAGTGTCCCTTTAAGGAATCACATGACTCCTTTGACCAATCACTGCTGCAGTAGGGAGGGTTGTAAACAATCGTTACAGGAAGTCATGTACTTCCTGTAAGCTAGTGATGGGAATTCCGGCTCTTCTCAGAAAATCGGCTCTTCTGAATCGGCTCCCATTAAAGAGCCGGCTCTTACGGCTCTCAATCGGCTCTTCATGAAATATCACTAGACACCACTCAGAATCGGAGTAAAAGCCCCGCCCCCGTCTCAATGACAACTCCAGACTGCTTATCTGACTGGTGCAATCCCTCCTGCTACTGCTCTGCTCTGCCCAATACACTCCTACAAGCTGCGAGAGGAGGACTACATCTCCCAGCATGCCTCAGCGCCCTTTATTACAGACCAAAGCAGGGCTGTGTGGGGCGGCTGAGGCATCGGCTCTTTTGAAACTGAGAACCAGCTCTTGTCGTTCGCAGCAAAGAGCCGGCTCTTAGAGCCGGCTCGTTCGCGAACGACCCATCACTACTGTAAGCATTTTGAGAATGATCGCTGTTCCTGGCTGCAACAGCAATAATTCTCACTAAACAGGCACAGATTGGCTCAGTAGACTCATCTCTTTCCACCAATCCTTCCTGCTTTGGGGGCCATTGGGACCACGCATGTCCCTGTGGCTGTAGCAACCACAGACGAGACTATCACACACGTTGCTGAAGTGGCTATAGGATAAATGAAGCTAGAGGGATATAGAGGATTTAATATTAATTTTCCTTTAAAGCATACCAGTAGCCTGGTAGTCATGCTGATCCTCTGCTTTATGCTGGGCATACATGGTTCGTTAATGCGCCGGTATCGAGCCAGCGGCTCGATGCTGGCGCGTCACCGCTCGTCCGCGCGGATCGATTCGTTTCGTTTTTTCTATTCGATCATTTTTTCTATTGTCCGCCCATGGGGATCGAGCGCGGTATCGATCCGCCGCGGTGATCGGACAGGTTGGATCTTATCAATCGAGCCATCAGCGGCTCGATTGATAAGATCGGACAGGTTGGATCTTATCAATCGAGCCATCAGCGGCTCGATTGATAAGAACTATCTAACCATGTATGAGCATTAGACCCTAAACAAGCATGCAGCAGATCAGGTGTTTCTGACATTATTGTCAGATCTGACAAGATCAGCTGAATACTTGATTTATGGTATTATTTAGATCAGGGCTTTTCAACCCTGTCCACAAGTACCACCAACAGTGCATGTTTTGTGGAACTCCACTAAGGTGGTTATTAGCTCTGCTGAGACACTAATTCCCTCACCTGTGCATGTTAGTGGTTTTCTGCAGAAGATGCACTAATGGTGGTACTTGAGGACGGGGTTGAAAAGCCCTGATTTAGATACTACTTCAGCTGTTTATACTTGCCTATGGGGGCTGCTCATCTGTCCCTCTTGTCATATGGGGTCTGCCATCATCCCCAGGAGCGACCGCAGCTGCCGTATTTTGAAGCTCCCGGAAAAGTCGCGTGACTGCTGCACATGCCGGGAGATTTAGTTTGTGGATGTGAGCACACACATCCACAGACTACATATCCCAACATGCATTACGGCAGGTGCGCAACTTTATTGGGAGATTTGAAATGCAGCAGCTGCAGTCTCTCCTGGGGATGGTGGCTGATTCCATATGACAAGAGGGACAGATGAGCAGCCCCCCATAGGTAAGTAATGATGATCACCCCCACCAAGAGCTCACCCTATTATAAACTTCCCTTATGGGGAGCTTCATTTTATACATTTTCACTTACAGATGCTCAGTTGCCGTTAAACTTTACAATTCTACTTCTCAATGGGAGTTGTTGTCTGGTAGTTTCCACAGTACACTGGGATCCGCAGGCTCTGACCCCTTGAAGGACAACTGAAGTGAGAAGAATATGGAGGCTGCCATATTTATTTCCTTTTAAACAATACCAGTTGCCTGGCAGCCCTGCTCTTCTGTCTGGCTGCAGTAGTGTCTGAATCACACCAGTAACAAGCATGCAGATAATCTTGTCAGATGTGACAATAATGTCAGAAACACCTGATCTGCTGCATGCTTGTTCAGAGTCTATGGTATAAAAGTATTAGAGGCAGAGGATCAGCAGGATAGCCAGGCAACTGGTAAGGAAATAGATATGGCAGCTTCCATATACCTCTAACTTCAGGAACAGAGCATTTTTCCCACCTTTGTGATTGGCTCACAGTGATGACAAGCCAATGAAATTAGCTCCAGACCAGTGAACAAAGCTCAGCTGTCATTGGACTGCTGAGTTTAGCAGTGCAACAAAAGCGCAATCGTCGCTGAAACACACAGGGACAACTATTGAAATCTACGTCCTGCCAGCGATAGGAGGCTGCAAACAGGCTGTGGATTTCAATAGCGTGCGTCCGAAACAGGTCAATCTCAGCAAAAAGAATTTAAAAAACCAAATTTATATACTGTATATTAAAATACATGTATATACTGTAAATCATATATCATTAACTACAAAGAGACCTTTGAGCTGTGATGCTTCTCTGTCTTCCTGTTGTATCTTTTCCCACTGTGAACTAAAGAGAGAAGACACAATATGCGTTACTCTTGGCCTTCCTGTAGGGGCTGCAGGCAATACTGTAACTTTATGTTCCTAGAAAGAAAAGAGATCACATTCCAGGAAACCGTATACCAGCGTCATTGCGTAGCGAGATGCTGAAGCTGAAGGATGAGGAGACATATATTCAGAGAATCACCTATCATCAAGCAGAGACTCAGCATTAGCAGCGCTTAATCTGATTAATTAGAATGAGTGAACTGCGGAAAGCTCTGGCACAACTCTGAGCACAGCCAGCTCTTTCTGACCTTGGACAATTTCCGCTAGGAGACATCTGGCATTTCTAAAGTGTCAACATGACATTGCATGGGAAAACGTAGCCGGTTAGTAAAACAACATTTTAAAAAAAAGGTAAAAATCTGCCCTGATTTCAACCCAACAGATATTATCAGTAGCTCATTCTCAAGTGCACTGAATAGAGACCTTCACAATGTCTAAGGGCGGCTTCACACTAGTGCACTTCTGTCCGCTTTTCAGCAGCATGTATCAATCTGTAACATTGATATGCTGATAAAAAGCGGACAGAAGCGCACTAAGTGTGAACGAGGCTTAAGGACTGGTTCACACTATGAGCGATTGCGCTCAGCTTCGCTAGATCAGTGTGACCCTACGAGGCGGTTTTCCTTGCAGCATTTCGAGGAAATCAAAAACAAAGGCCCAGGAGTCAGGATCCCCCACAGAAATGAACGCTACAGCACCTTTTGAACTGGAACACCTTGGCCAGCACTGAAAGATGCCAGCAACCTGGATCTTCAGCAGCGTCGGACATCACCGCCAGTTTCTTTCATGAATTACTGGGTTATCACTGCTGAACCCTCTGCGCCCCCCTAAGGGATGACAGATGATTGCCAAGTGCGACTGGTGGCGTCGTAGTATGGCAGCCTCAGCTTTTGATCATTATTCCCCCCCCCCCCCCCCCCCCCATCCTTCCAGAGCCTGTACAAGCCAATTCTGGGTACAACCCACCATTTGTACTTGGTAAAATAAATTATCCGATTGTGAACGTGCTGCTTGTACCATTTTTTTTAAAATGGCTCCGAAAATCACATTGCAAAATTGCAGATTGTTCATTAGTGAAGTGATTGGTCAGGTCTGGGTTTATTTTTACCTGGATAGCAAGTTTTCCTGTCTAGGAGCTGAGAACTGACAAATCTTGCACAGTCTTGTGTCTGTGTTTTAAGAATTTTTAAACACAGCAACAACCACCTCTGCCGATAATCCGGCATGTGTATTTCAGTCCCCGACTGCCGCCCAGCAAGCAATCTGCCAGGCGGGATCAACTCAGCCGATTGATGCCCAATAACGTTTTCTTGTTGTCTGCCCTGCCTGCAGCAGGATGCCTCGTGTGCCTCCCCCATATTGCATCAGAATGTGCTGACAGCCTATTGGCTGAATACACCTCTGTACAGCCTCAGACCAGCGGTGTCGCCTGAGGGATCGATTTCCCATCCCCATAGAGCTACATAAATCAAGCCTGTGCACGGGCCTACAGCTGAGTTGAGAGATGCTACGGCAACAAAGGGATTAAAAATCTTCTATAATAAATGTGATTATGTGTAGAGATAACCAGAAGATGCAGTGCATCTAAACGAAAAAAAAAAAAGTAAAATGCTTCACTAATTGGTTAATTTAACTATTTCCAGACTGCGCTAGTTGAAATCTATGTCCTGTTTGTGGCCACTTATTTCTGACAGGACGTAGATTTCAATATTGCCGCTACCGCCAATCACACCACTCTGCACCCGCCGCAACTCACTCACCCTGTCGTCTGACGGCAGAGCTCTGATTTCACTGGCTCCTGACCCCTGTATCACTGTCAGCCGATCTCATTGGCTCACATTGATCACAGGGTCAGGAGCCACATCGGTTCCTGACCGACTCACACAGCTCTGCCATCGTAGAGACTGCAGAGTGGGTGGGCTATGGCGACTGAACATCGGCATGCCAAAAAAATCTGTTCGGTGTGACATTGGGGAGCCCTGACTTTTGGTACCAGCTGTCTCTGGTCCTTAAAGAGGAACTCCAGTGAAAATAATGTAACAAAAAAGTGCTTAATTTTTACAATAATTATGTATAAATGATTTAATCAGTGTTTGCTCATTGTAAAATCTTTCCTCTCCCTGATTTACATTCAAACATTTATCACATGGTGACATTTTAACTTCTGGCAGGTGATGTCACTGGAAGGAGATGCTGCTTGCTTTTTTGGCAGTTGGAAACGGATTTTACCCACAATGAATCAAGGCTCCCACAGTGTGATGTCAGGACCTCAGAGCTGTGAGGCGCTAACATCACATGTGGGTGGGGGTCACCACAGGATCAGCCATAAAGAGCCACCGGATGATCCGTTTGTGAAAAGGAATAATTTCTCATGGGAAAGGGGGTATCAGCTACTGATTGCATATATTCAGCAGTGGTGCCTGGGAGACATCTCGAGCTCACTCCAACCTGAATTATCGCAAATTCTTTCTGTTTTAGGAAAGCAAATTTTTGTTTTTCTTAACATCTTAGTAAGGGGGCTTTTAGGACCATTGTAGTCCCTTACACACTCCAATGAGTTCTGGGTCACCATGAGCTTGCTGGTTAGTCTGTACAGCTACTGATTGGGATGAAGTTCAATACTTGGTTACGGTTTCTCTTTAAGGGGCCAGAAACCACTGGTACTGAAGTGGTTATAAAAATGTTTCTTTCTGGACGACTCTCGTATATAAACCACTTCTGGTTTTGGACACAAATCTCACCTCCACTTTATTGCTCCTGTATGTGATTATATATATCGGAGTGTGGTCGCAGTGTCAAGTGCTGACACACGTAGTGTTACAAATGCTGCCATATTAATTGAACCTGAATAGAGCGGCAAGCGTGCAGTTCAACCTGCCGTGTGAAAGACACCTAAAGTACAAAAGAGTACTGATGAGTACTTCCCACTGCCAAGCTTACACTAGTGAGGCACGACAGCCAAAACAAGAAAAACAGTCACAGATGTATTAATCATCCATGAAAAGTACAATTATCTGCAGTTTTATACCTTGAGATTTCCCGGAGGTAAACAGTCTGCATAGCTCTCTTTAAGTGCGGCTCAATGTTTCTCCATAATTTATGTGAATCACCTTCTTTTGCTGAAAAAATATACAACCCAAGTTCATTATTCACAGCATTTAAAGGGACAATACACCAACTATTGATTGTTACCAGTAAGCTCAGGAATGCTGGATGACAACCGATGGACCACTGGCCGTTGTCCCCCCTCCCCCCCAAGTGTATATGTGCCCCCCATGTGCAGTGTTGAAGGCTCACCTGTCATGGGAGCACAAATCTGCCCTCCTTCAGTTCCTGGCGTCACTGCAAGTGTCTGTACCATTTGACACCTGCGTATTTAACATCACTACAGGTACCTGGTGTCATGTGATACAGGAGCTTGCTGTAACGCCAGACACAGATAGACATTTACCAAGTAAAAAGCTGATCGCTTCACCGAATGTACTAATCGGCAGTTGTAATGCACAGCATGGACGCAGCTGTGCAAAGCACAAGCCACCGCACCACAAGTGGCGGGCATGTGCACGCTTGGCAGTTATGCGCAGGCGTGCATGGAGTGGGGGAGGATTCTTAGAAAGAATCGGGGGTTAATGGTTGTATAATGACCCCGATTTAGTGGTCAGCGGTAAATCAACATACAGATGCGGCATACCGGTAGTTCTAGAATGGGAGAAAGAAGAGGGAAATGACAAGAACATTTCTGCAGGAGTGCCAGATGGAAAAAAAAGAAGTTTAACCAAGGAAGAGATGTTAAAGGGAACTTTAAGTGAGGGGGATATTAAGGCTGCCATATTTATTTCCTTAATGCACATTGCCTGGCAGTCCTGCTGATCTTTCTGGTCAGTAGTGTCTGAATCACCCACCTGTAGCAAGCATGTGACTAATATTGACAGAAATGTGATCTGCACACTTGTGCAGGGTCTATGGCTAAAAGTATTAGAGGCAGAGGATAAGCAGGCCTGCCAGGCAACTTGTATGGTTTAAAATGAAATACCTATCTGTCTCCATATCGCTCTCCCTCCAGGTTCACTTTTATGAATTTGGAAACCGTTCTCTAAACTGAAAAAGAAGCCAGCCAAGAATGAGTCCTTTTAAGTCAGCTTATTAGTAACTAGAGCAGGGGTAGGGAACCTATGACACGGGAGCCAGATGCAGCTCTCTTGATGGCTACATCTGGCTCACATACAAATCAGTAGGGGTTGATTCACTTAGCTACACTGATCAAGCAGCGCAGCTTAGTGTGGCAGCGCAGATAAAATTTTCAAAGTAGGCACGCTGCTGCTGTAGCATGCACTACTAACTTACTCGCGCTACCACAAAACGAACGGCTGCTCCAATTGTCCCTCCCTGGATCATGTCAGGTCCAGTGACTTTTTAGGATGAGATCCCCGCACTTTGATTGGCCCAATAGGCCGCCTGTCACTTGACAGGAAGCCTACTGGGCCAAAGCGCAGAAATCTCGTCCTACAAAGTCAGTGTCTCAACCCCCAAGTCAGCTAGCTAATTGTACAAACTGTTAGTCTGTATTTCTATTGTCTAACTCTCAGGGAAATTGCTGATGTTGTTGAAACCCAAGAGAAGCTGAAGATGTGTCTGACACTTCCCCTGCCCAGCGGATCAACTGTATACACATCACCATGGCAACAGGGTCGAGAGCCCTCTGCTGCGCATGCGCACTATTCCAGTTTGAAACATATTGTATGGGTCTCACAGAATTACATTTTAAAATATGTGGCGTTTATGGCTCTCTCTCAGCTAAAATGGTTCCTGACCCCTGAACTAGAGGTAAAGGCCATTCATGCAATATTACCTTCTCCTCTGATCACTGGTTCACAGAATTTTGGAAAGTTTAGCGCAGCCTGCAAAATACAAACACGATAAACGGTAAAGGCAGCAAACTGGCCAGAAAAAATAGAAAGATTTCCACTTCTGCTTTCAGAATCAGAATCAATTTTATTTGGCCAAATAAGTGTACAGTATACTTACAAGGAATATGACTTGGCGGAACAGACAAAACAATGCAAGGACAGTATATAAGTCAAGTATAGTATACAAGTATAGTATATAGTATATAAGATTAAGTCATAGTAAACAGGGTGTGAAGTAATTATTTTCAGTTCTGGGCTGTAATGCTTCCAGTCCTAGCAGTTCTAGTGTGGTTCCACATTAAGCATGGTTACCACCTGAGGGAAGAAGCTGTTCCTGTACCTGGAAGTTTTAGTTGCGACTGACCGGTATCTCACTCCTGAAGGCATAAGCTGGATGATGGAGTGAGCAGGGTGTGAGGGGACAGAGGCAATCTTGGTCACCTCTGACCCCGCTTAGACTTGTAACAGTTACTGTTACTATTACAACAATTATAAATTCAAGTAATGGAAAGCTGGAAAGAGTCATCACATCGGTCAATCCAATTTCTCCAAAAGTTTCTTCTCTGGATGTCAGAAAGGCAAACATTCAGGCACAAACCATCTCTACTGTGGCCATCCACGGAGTTAGATTTCAGCAGCTTCTCTGAGACAGGTAACTTGGGTGCTGCCACAGAGCGCGATGTTAGCGGTGTGGATCTTGTAGCCGGTAAGTGCAGGAAGAGTAGCAGGAGATTTAGTTTTAGAAGTAGCTAAGGCAGCAGTTAGCGCTAGGAGCAGGTAGAGGTAACATTAGTGAGAGAGATAGGCTAGGTAAAGCTTTAGTAGAATATTGACACTATTGTCCATATTCTACTAGCAGCATCACCTGGTGTCCCATGTAAGCTCTGAGGCCATAAAGTGAATCCAGTTTATAAAATGCCATACATTAGAACTACATTTTATCATCATTCCCTGGAGAGACTGGCATAGTGTACTCTGTAACCTACAATAGAATTACTCTATAACTGCAGAAAAGCCCCCAGGAACGTACACTTCAGAGCACTTGTTCGCTGGAAAATTGCAGATAACCACTGGAAGCAGACATGATGTGACTTCCATTAAATGATGAGTATACTGTGTGTGCATGTAGCTAAACATTGGTCCAGGCACACCTTCAAAGACAGAGAGACACACCTACTTTTGGGTGGTTGTTTACTGTACAAACAGGCTGCTCAGCTATCTGCCAATAAGCATGATTTCCTCTGTGAAGAGGAAAAAGCTGAGCGGGGGCAAACTGCAAGCACCTGTAGCAGCAAACAACTATTTACAGGTTTTCCAGCATGCCTAATTGCCAACAAGCAGCAGGTGGGTGTCGGGGGACACGGATACACACTTGGAAAAGATGCCCAAAAGCATGATTGTTTTGGGTGACTTACACTAAAAGTGTATATGGGCCTAAATGGTTTTCAGAGTAGAAAAGCTAGAGCGAGATAATAATCTAATTTTTTTCTTTTTTCAACCCGATTACAGGTGTTCTTTAACTATACATGTACCGGTAGCTTTATAGTGGTCTTGCTGGACATAAGCCATTAGTACCCTGGGTAGATGTGTTTACGACCTCCACTATTCTCTGCATTGTACTCTGTGCAGCATTACAGAACATGATGGTGCTTTAAAAATAAATCCCATTAATAATCTTTCTGTGCCGATATCTTACCAAATGTCTGAGCTCTTTAATGTCCCGGCATACAGCGTAGAAGACGCCCAGCAGAATGTTGATGTAGGATGCATAAAAGTCGGAAGAGTACTCCTCGGGATAGTTACTGGATAGGATCTTCTGAAGTTCCACTGTAAACATGTAAGAGGATACAATATGATGTTTGGATACAGAACTCAATGTATTTCAAGGGCAGCTAATACAGAAAGATCTCTCTTCTGAAGTCCACTCAGCTTACCTGGACACAATGCTTTAGTGGCTGCATATTATTTGAACTAAAGCTCCATGGTGGCATGGCCTCTGCCCCAGTTCAGAAGTCAGGCAGCAGGCACATAACTAGAAATCATGCAACCCCCAACCAACATTTTGCCTACTTCACCAGTAGTGTACAATCCCATGGATGTGACTACATACAGCAATCCAAATTTACTTTCAGAAACTTTTAGACAGAGATCCCGATTGGTATATAAGGAACCTGCAGGAAAGCTATGTTCTCACGGAACACACCATTAGGATTGGGGCCCACTAAAGATCACCAATCGCTATACCAAACGCTCCGCGTTTTTGCTAGTGTTTGCTACTGTGATTTTCAGCGATTAGAGGCGCTGTACAATGATCTACTGCTAGTGATAGTACAGCGCTTATAATTTACGTTTTTATTTTATCTTGTATCTTTTGTAAATAGAGTGTAAAATACTGGCCGGGTCTCCCAAGATCCATTTCCAGCCTCCAGCCCTGTCCTTAGCACAAGAGGTTATCAGCACTTCTATATCTCCAAATAGAGAAGCGCTGATGACCTCTTGTGCTAGGGGGTGGGGCTACATGCCAAAAGCTAGACATCAGAAGACCCGGCAAGTAGTTTCAAACTTTATTTAAACAGAAAAACCACCTACAAAGTTACTGCAAATTTGCTTTTGAAAAACAATTCCACAAATGCTCCAAAAATGCTACAGAACCCATGATTGAATTTACCTTCATTTACTTGCATTCAGGTAGTGCCTTTTGGGATTGCTGATGATCCCAAAGTGCAGCTGAAAAGCGCTCTAGCAGGCCCAGACCTAAGCGCTGTCACACAGAAAACTCACAATCACTAGCGCTCACAGTGATTACCAGCGACTGCATTTGCAATTCTCGTTCTGGGAATGGGAATCGTAGCGTGGTTGGCACTATTGGGGGGGGGGGGGGTGGAAGAATGTGGAGGGAGTTCAGGATGCTGACAGCCGAGGGGAAAGGAATTTCTGTGTCTGGTTGTCCTGGTGTAGATAGCTCAAATCCTCTGGCCCAATGGGAGTGGACTGATGAAGCACTGGCGCGGATGAGAGGGGTCATTGGTAATCCTCAGCGCCCTAGACCATAGTCTGGTGTCGTACAGGGTGGCAAGTGAGGGGAGGGGTCTACTGATGATTCACTCCGCCGACCTGATAACCCTCTTAAGGTTATGCCTGTCGCTGGCAGTGGCGTCAGTATACCAAACCAAGATGGAGGAGCAGAGGATCGATTCTATGATGGCGGAGTAGAAACTTGTTAGAATCTCCCGGGCAATGCCAAACTTCCTCAGTTGGCGGAGGAAGAACAGTCTCTGCTGGGCTTTCCGCTGAGTGCCAGCTGAAATCGCTGGAGATGGTAGTGCCCAGGAGGCAGGCGCAGGGTACTCTGGCCAACTCAATGCCATGAACATACAGGGTGGGCCATTTCTATGGATACACCTTAATAAAATGGGAATGGTTGGTAATATTAACTTCCTGTTTGTGGCACATTAGTATAGTGAGGGGGGAACTTTTCAAGATGGGTGGTGACCATGGCGACCATTTTGAATCCAACTTTTGTTTTTTCAATAGGAAGAGGGACATGTGACATCAACCATTCCCATTTTATTAAAGTGTATCCATATAAATGGCCCACCCTCTAGATTGGGGGGGGGGGGGGGTGGAGTGGGAGCAGACTTCCTCAATGATCGATGAAGTCGATGATCAGCTTAATGGTTTTTGCAGTGTTGAGCACTAGCCTATTCTCTTTGCACCAGTGATATTCTCTCCACCTGCTGACAGTACTCCTGAATGCTCTCCTTGGTGACAAGGCCTATGATGGTGGTGTCATCAGCAAACTTGATGACTTGACAGATATTGTGAACAGTAGGGTTAATGCAGGCAGCTGCGGTACTCCTGGGCAGTGGATGCTCGTGGGGTGTCACTGCTGCTCGCCTTTTCCTGGGAGCATAGAGGGTCTACACGCGGCACTCCTGTTGAGATCCAATGGATTTTGCATGGGCCAACTCCTGCAGGGAACGTGGTGATTTAGTTTAGACGGTCCTTATTCTGGCAGGCATGTGTTATCACCATATGCTATGCTATTTTAATTAGTTAATAGATGATTAGGCTGTAAGTACACAGTCAGGTGAACCTGGTCAGAGCACACATCTTTGTTTTTCTTCTCCCCGCATGCATGGGTCGATCAATGAGATGCAAACAATTTCTCCTTGCATTCAGATTTCAAGTAAATATTATGCAGCTTGAACTTGGTCCAATAAAAACTAACATGGAGTTATTCCGATTTGTCCAATTTCAAGCTGTATATACTTAAAATTTGTATGCAAGGAGAAACTATTTGCATCTCATTGGCAAAACCTAGTACAACGGAGTGTCCATCATGTGACAGACTGAGACAAGACAAAACATTTATATCATGCTTTTCTCCTGGCGGACTCAAAGCGCCAGAGCAGCAGCCACTAGGGTGCGCTCTATAGGCAGTAGCAATGTTGCACTTGCCAAAGGTCTCCTACTGAACAGTCAAAGCCGAGATTCGAACCCTGGTCTCCTGTGTCAGAGGCAGAGCCCTTAACCATTACACCATCCAGCCTGAGGACCCCAGTACTCCTAAACCACATATCAGATGTTCAGCATCGTGCCTAGATGTTAAACACTTTTTCCACTGCTACAGTTATATCTACTCCATATGTGGCACCCTCCAAGCGACCATGACGTCGGGAAACATGTTCCCTTGTAGCCTATTAGAGACCCCCCACGGATGAACGATCACTGCTGTGATCCTTCATCTCTCCCTTCGGTGACCAGATCGGCTAAAAAAGGTGATCAGCAAGCAGCCGCACTCACCTTACCTCGTTCCAGCGATGAGCCTGCAGCCCGAGCCTCCAATCACCCCTCTGAACTCAGCCGTGTAATGTCGGTTACTCGGGTCCTGGCTTGATGACGTCATCAAGCCAGGACCTGGCTATTCAGCATCACAGGGCTGCGTGCAGAGCGGGGAATGGATGCTCGGGCTGCAGGCTGATCGCTGGAACGAGATAAGCTGAGTCAGGCTGCTTGCTGATCATTTTTTATAGCGATCTGGCCACTGCCTGGGTGGGTGGGGGACGGGGGGTGGGCATCTGGCTATCCATTATGGGGTGCGTGGACCCCTGGTGGGGGTGAAATGTGCAGCTGGTGGGGGGGGGGGGGGGGAGATAAAATAAGTGGGGCCACATATACCAGTTTTGAGTGTAGAATTTTATACTGGGGCAGATCTGGCTGTAGTGGTGGGTGCACACAAATCCTGGGTGCACACGCTAATCCTGAGGGCACATCTGGCTATAATGGGGGACCACTATCCCTGGGGACACATTTGGTTATGAAGGGCAGCAATCCTGGGGAAACATCTGTCTATCTATATTGGGTGGTGCCAAACACAGAGGACACATAGGGCTATACTGGGGGTGACTGATATTGGACACATCTGAGTATGGAGGGGGGGGGGGGCTGATGCTCAGGACACATTTGCTATCTATAATGGGGGACATAATACTGGTGACATGTTTTTATCTCCTGTGGCACTTTTCATTTTTAAACTGGAATTGATAAAAACTGAGAAAACAAAATAATTTTTTTCATTTTCCCCTCTTTTTCCTATTAAAATGCATAGAAAACTTTTTTGGTCTAGGGACAAAATACCCACCAATGAAAGTCTAGTTTGACCTGAAAAAAAAAGATACATAGATCATTTAGGTGTACTGAGTAGGGATAAAGTTATGGCTGATTAAATAGGGACATAGCTAAAACGTCAAAATTGCTCCGGTCCATAAGGGGAAAACAAGGTCTGGATGCAAAGTGGTTAATAGTCTATATGGAAACTTTTGGTCCCAGAGCCTTCTGTCATGCTGCTGTTGCTTTGGAACTCCTTACCTCAGCAGATCAGTATACAAAAAAACAAACCTGATTAAAGATACTAAACAAAAGTGTACCCTAATAGAAAAGTATATAAAAATTTATATACTTTTCTATTAGGGTACACTTTTGCTCAGCAGATCAGGACAGCTCCGTCCCAAGACTGAAAACCCACCTGTTCAGTTTGGCATTTGCAGAAATCTAACTTGTTGTGTGAATACTTCATCCTACTACCAACTACTGAATCTGAGAGAGCTTAAACACTGAGTCCTATGGGAGAAAAGCGCTATAGATATGGTATTGTATTGTATATAATTCCCACAAGACTAGCTGCCTTGAGTGGTGGTAACAGTGTCAGTGCAGCGTTGTGTCTCACAGCACAGCAGTAGTAAAGATGGGGAACATACCCTTGCTGTAATCTGAGAAGTATACTGTTAATGGCTCCAGACATCCAGTGTTTGGTCGGAAGGTTTCCCATACTATTTCAGACAGGAATATCATGGTCACATTACTTTGCGTCTGTAAAAATTAAGACGACAAGTCATCAGGTAAGAAAATGGCAGGCTCCATCACAGTCTAACAGGAATTCTTGATTAAATTCTGAGCCCCTGTGAGGGACAGTTAGTAACAAGACTATATACTGTGTACAGCACTGTGGAAAACATGTTTTCACACATTACTTCACATTCACAACTTTCCATATTTAAGTGAACCTGAGACGGAGGGAGTGAAAAATTATACATACCTAGGGATTCCTCCAGCCCCCTCCAGGCCCATCACTCCCTCGTTGTCCTCTTCCACCACCTGGGGTGCCTGGAGTTCCGCACTGAAAGTCCTTCAGTCTGGTCCATACAGCGCAGACGAAGACCCGTCCATGCGTACTCCATCACCAGGAGCGTTCTGTATCTGCACAGTAGCACTTCACAGGCACAGAATGCTCCAGGCGATGAAAGTGCAACAGGGCTGCACATGCGCACAACGTCCCAGATGGGAGGACTGTCTTTCAGGCCCGAATCCCAGATGATCCAGGCAGCAGAGGACGACAACGAGGGAGCGATCAGCCTGGAGGGGGCTGAAGGAAGCCCCCGGTATGTATAATTTTTCTCTCCCTCTCCTTCTCAGGTTCCCTTTAAAGGAAAACTTAAGTCAAATATAAAAAATTATTTTTACTCACCCGGGGCATTCCTCAGCCCCCGAAGCTGGATGGTGCCCTCGCAGCCCCGCTCCGATCGTCCTGTTCCCGCCGGCGGCTACTTCCGGGTTCCTTCCTCCAGCTTCGGGGGGCTGAGGAATGCCCCGGGAGAGTAAAAATCATTTTTTATATTTGACTTAAAGAGAATCTGTATTGTTAAAATCGCACAAAAGTAAACATACCAGTGCGTTAGGGGACATCTATTACCCTCTGTCACAATTTCGCCGCTAATCGCCGCATTAAAAGTGGTAGAAAACAGTTTTAAAAAGTTTGTTTATAAACAAACAAAATGGCCACCAAAACAGGAAGTAGGTTGATGTACAGTATGTCCACACATAGAAAATACATCCATACACAAGCAGGCTGTATTCACCCTTCCTTTTGAATCTCAAGAGATCATTTGTGTGTTTCTTTCCCCCTTCTGCTCTCATGCACTGAAGTTTCAGGCTGCTCGTTTCTTCCTGCAAACAGCTCTGCCCTTGTCTGTAATTCCTCAGTATGTGAAAGCCCAGCCAGCTCAGATGAAGATTTATCCAGCTTGTAAAAGGTAAGAGAGAAGCTGCCCTAATCTAAATACACAGGCAGTGTGCATAGAGGGGCCTGGAAGGTGGAGTTCATAGCAGAACCACAACACTGAAGAACTTGGCAGCCTTTCAGACACAGGCTGACAAGTCTGACAGGGGAAAGATACATTGATTTATTACAGAGACTGTGATAGTAGAAAGTGCTGCAGTAAGCCAGAACACATTAGAATAGCTTTTGGAACTTGTAGGATGATAAAAAACAGGATGCAATTTTTGTTAGTGTCTCTAAGTTTTCCTTAACAACCCTAGATGCCTTAGCCAGTGAACCGCCATGGTGGATCGACTCGGCCAAGCACTGCTGAGGCAATTTCCGGATGGCAGTGCTTGACAAAAGATGTTACCCAGCAGCAGAGATGCGACATGTATCACCTGAGCATTGCTGCGCTCAGATGTGACTCCATGGGGACGGGCTGCATGTCTACTACCGGTATCGAGCACTAACAAGCGCCCAGCCAGTGCAGGAGAGCAGCTGACAGGAGGCAAATTCACTGCCTTCAACTGCCCTTATGAAAGAGCCCTCAGAGGGGAAAAAAAAAATAAAAAATGTCTGGGTTGAACTCAGGTGAAAGATGAATCACCATGTATTCTGGAGACACTGTGCTGGTACTTCTGCATGCACAGGTTGTGTGATACAATTACACTTACCAGCTCCTGCAGCCTGAGAAATGCCGGCAGAAGGTTTGCTTCCATTTCCCGAAGGAGCTCAGCTTTATCAAGAACCTACAGAGAGAAAGACTTCACATTCACAAAGTGTGTCTTCATTTTCACAAACAAGTGCCACACACAAAAAAAAAAATCACAACAAAAAGAGTAATATTCAGGTATGGCTTCCAACTCTGTTGAAAACTTAATTTTTTTCTCACAGCTCTGAGGGATCCACTTGGCACAACTAGCATTTATGGAGACAGAATACAAATTGAAAGACATGGTGCCTGCTGCAGAAATACCATACAAACAAACAAACATAATACTTCTTATGAGTGTCACTACTCCTTTGGAACTCTCTACCACAGTCTGTCATTCTTCCGAGCCTGGAAATTTTAAAACATGCCCTCAATACACACCTTTCCTGAGCAAAGCTTTTAATTTGCTATAGCTAGAATTTAACTACTTCCCTACCCTGGTAATTTTCCCCAATCAGCTCAGCTCTGATTACTTTTGCAATAACTTTATCAATAATTATCACAACTAAATCTATTTTTTTTTCTCAGGACAAATTAGGCTTTTTATGGCAGACATTGGTTTTTAGTAATTACCTAATTTTCCATGCATTTTAACCACTTAATAACGTATCGTATTAAAACGTCATGTTTTACCGTTAATGGCAACATGACGTTTTAATACGTCGCGCGTTCCCGCCGCCGCTCCGCACTTGTGCGCGCCGCTCCCGCCCCCCTGCCATTTCCGTCGGGAATCCATGTTGAGTGATTGGGGAAGAGGACCGAGTGGTCCTCTACCCAAATCGCAATGCCTTGAGTGAATGGACGTGACCGCGAAGAGCGGCCGCGTCCATTCATAAAACAGGACGCCAACACAATGTAATAAAATTAAAAAAAAAAAAAAAGTGATCACTTCCTATAACGGGAGAGAGTGTTCACTTTCACCATCTTGTGGCCAAAAAGTATATTACACATACAGGGACATACATACACAATAATAATAATAATAATAATAATAATAATAAAAAATAAAATAAAATAACAACACTTCCAAAGCTAAAAAAACAAAAACAAAAATCACTTGTAAAAAAAAAAAATCAGCTTAAAAAAAAAAATACAAAAATAGTTGCCTTAGGGACTCTGATTTTTTTAATCTATATTTTATGAGGAAAAATTACTTTCACTTTACTACATAGGGGCTTGTAATTATGGACTGGACAAAAAAAAAAAAAAAAAAAAAAAAACAACACCAATATTTAAAAATAATAAATTGTCGCCATACATCGCGATATGGATATAATTTAAACGGTTTAATAATCAGGAAAACTGGGCAAATAAAATGTGTTGGCTTTATACACAGGAGAACATTTAATTCTAAAACTATAATGGCTGAAGACTGAGAAATAATGAATTTTTTCCATTATTTTTGTATTTTTCCCATTAAAACACATTTAGAATAAAAAAATTCTTAGCAAAATATACTACCCACAGAAAGCCTAATTGGTGGGGGAAAAAAACATGGTATAGAGCATTTTCTTGTGATAAGTAGTAATAAAGTTATTAAGGAATAAAAGGGAGGAGCACTGACTGGTAAAAATTGCTCTGGTCCGTCAGGGTAAAAACCCTTGGGGGGTCAACTGGTTAAAAAGGAAAAAAAAGGAAAAAAAAGGAAAAAATACACAATTTATAAACTTTCATACATTATAGCTTGAATGTGAACAGTTCTATTGTACATTAAACCCACACATTTTATTTGTCTATCCCACCTGTTTAAAGAGACACTGAAGCGAAAAAAAAATTATGATATGATTTGTATGTGTAGTACAGCTAAGAAATAAAACATTAAGATCAGATACATCAGTCTAATTGTTTCCAGTACAGGAAGAGTTGAGAAACTCCAGTTGTTATCTCTATGCAAACAAGCCATTAAGCACTCCGACTAGTCGTGGAGAGGGCTGTTATCTGACTTTTATTATCTCAACTGTAAGTGAACTGTTTACTTTTTCTCTGCTAGAGGAGAGGTCATTACTTCACAGACTGCTCTGAAAGACTAATTTTGAATGCTGAGTGTTGTGTAATCTGCACATATTATAGAATGATGCAATGTTAGAAAAAACACTATATACCTGAAAATAAAAGTATGAGAATATTTTCTTTGCTGCTAATCTTCTAGTAATTATTCATAGTACACAACCAATTCACTATATCATATTTTTTTTTCGCTTCAGTGTCTCTTTAAACAGTTCATTTGTTTTTATAATGTATTAGATGTAACAATTAAGTAATGCATACAATCTGCTACTGTCTGCTCCTGGGATGCGTATTTTACACTTGTTTACTAATTAACTCTGCCATTGAATTCCCTGGGAGGAGGAGAGGGGTTTGCTGTCATTATTTTGCAACTCTGTACTAATGTTATCAGGCCAAAGATAAATAAACAGTGTATTAAAGATTTTGTAGGTAGGACAGTGCAGAAACTTATTTTGACGTCATAGGGACAGGAAGTGGTTAAAGATCATTGCCTCATCTGCTAACCCCGTTGTTTACTCCCCCGTATCTCAACCCCACTACCGTCTTGTAAGTTCGCTAGGGCAGGGAGCTCTGCTGTTTTCTTTTTTTGTGCAATTTATCAAATGAACATCTATCAGTATTGGTGAAGTTATTCACACTACACATCAATTGTATGCATCGGTATGCGAGTCACTGCTTGTCCTGATTGCACAGTATGTTGAACTGCTCATGTATCTATGCTCCCCATTGTTTTAAGTTTTGCACATAATACAGCGCTACAGAATATGTTGGTGCTCTATAAAACAAAACGGATAGGCGAGGAAGGAAGACCAGCGAGTCCCTTAAATGAATTCCCACAGGAAGAACAGCAGCAGAGAAGAGCGGTCTGTCCTGCTGGATCACTGAAAGGGTGGGGGACGCTTGTACACACTTTAGAGTTTTGTCTACAATATTAGCTGTCTTCATCTTGACTGAAACCTTTAGTTAGAGGGATATGGAGGCTGCCATATTGATTTCCTTTTAACCAATACAAATTGCCTGGCTGTCCTGCTGATCCTCTGCCTCTAATACCTTTAGCCATAGATAATGCACAAGCACGCAGATCAGATGCTTGACTGAAGTTTGAGTGGATTTGCAGCATGCTTGTTACGGGTGTGCGAGTCAGACACTACTGATGCATGAAAGATCAGGAAGGCTACCAGGCAACTGGTATTGTTTACAAGGAAATAAATAGGGCAGCCTCCATATGACTCTCTATGACGACAAGTCCTTTAAATTATTCTAGCATGGCCGGAATAAGGTCCGAGACAAGTGTGTCATTTTTACTAATCTAAAGGAGGTACAATCCACAAAATGGTATTTAAATTGAAATTTCACTAACGTGGTACTTGATGGGATAATGCATTTGTAATAGGCCATTAAAATGCCCAGGAAAATGTAACCTTATACTATAATACTGTACCCATTGCTGTAATGTAAAAAGGAGATTAGAAGTAATCTTGCGGGTCCAGGTTTATTGAAAAGAATTTGGCCATAGCCACCCTGACATGCAATACTACCAGTACACAGTATAAACAGATAGCCCTAATTTACAAGTAGCCATTAGACTCGCACTACATAACAGCACACTACAGGAGGCAGCAGCACACTTCCCATATTACCACATGCTGTACTCACAATATAAATGGTTTCATTCTCCAGTTCTTGGCACTGAATCATCTTTTTATACAAGCGGACAAACTCGTTAAATGTGTCGCATCGCTCATAGGAGCAGTATTCATTTTCGGGGGATGGACAGTGACTGTAGAGCTGGTTGAGTATTTGTTCAAAGAGCAACCGTGATGTGAAGCACTCCACACAGTTTACAAAGGCATGAGGCAGCTGCAAGATACAGACCGTAGATAATGATATGGAGAATATATACTGTTCATAAGTCATAGATGAACTAAAATCGTAAACCAAAAAAATAATGCTATAAAAAACAAAAAAAACCAACATCCTCCAGCTGATCGGGGGCGTGCTATGCTGGCATGAGCCCACCCCCGTTGCAGCTGCAAAAGCATGGCTGTGGCTGCGCAGTAGCACAGAGCCGCTCGTCCAGCTTACTGTGCAGGCATGGCCATACTCGCGCTAGTCAATTTTTGGAAGATCTGCTCTCAGCGACGGGGGATCAGAGGACAGTAAGGGAAGCCTCATTAGGATCCAGAGGCTTCCCTCTCCTTCAGTAAGTACCGGTATGCGATTCTGTACCAGAGCTTCAACTCCGGTACACTTTAAATGCTGTAAAAATGTAACGGTGCCGCAAAAATGTTTTTGCATTTTAACGTTATTGAAAAGTACCTTTGCATTACATTTTTCAGCTGGCTATGAATTTCTAAAACTGGCTGTCAGCTGACTGTATAGAGCTCGTGCCATCAGCAGCCAGATCAATATTGCTTCAGATGTCTCTTGACAACTGAGGAAATCTCAGGTGGTGCACAGCAGTACCCTGATAAATATATAATATCAGTCACAGATGGAAAGTAGAAGTAATTGAAACAGTCAATTCAAATAACTCCCTTGATTGCACCAGATTGTAAGTTTAGTCTTACCTGTAGTATACTCAGCACTGTCTGCAGGACGTACGTTTTCCCTGTACCTGTCTGGCCATATATGAAGATGGATGGAAAGCTAAGATGAGGACGCTGAAATAAAAAAAATCTCATGATATCTTGTACTCTGCCATAGCATAAATGCTGTATCTAATGCTGGGAATACACGGTTCATTTCTGCCGCAGATAGATGGCTCGATAGAGAACTTCTGACATGTCTGTTCCCCCGTTCGATCGTTTCGCCACTCGATTTCTCATAGAAGTGAAAAGAAGAAGATAAGAAAAACAAGCGGAAGATAAGAGAATCAAGTGGCAAAATCAATTAAGCGGAGAATCGAGCAAAAAAACGCATCATGTATGCCCAGCATAAATCAGGGCAGAACATAACACAAAGCTGCATGAAGGGCGGGGCAGAACATAACACAAAGCTGCATGGAGGGCGGGGCAGAACATAACACAAAGCTGAATGGAAGGCGGGGCAGAACATAACACAAAGCTGAATGGAGGGCGAGGCAGAACACAAAGCTGCATGGAGGGCGGGGCACAACATAACACAAAGCTGCATGGAGGACGGGGCACAACATAACACAAAGCTGCATGGAGGGCGGGGCACAACATAACACAAAGCTGCATGGAGGGCGGGGCACAACATAACACAAAGCTGCATGGAGGACGGGGCAGGACAATACACAAAGCTGGATGGAAGGCGGGGCAGAACATAAAGCTGCATGGAAGGCAAACCTCGTGCCAAAAAGATACCAACTTTTTTGGAAAGACTAATAATGTTAAATGTTCTGCAAGTTATTTTGGAATTTTAAAGCACCTGAAATGAGAGGAATATGGAGACTGACATATTTAGTTCCTTTAAACAATTAAAATTGCCTGATTGTTCTGCTGATCCTCTGCCTCTAATACTTTAAACCAAAGACCCTGAGATCAAGGGGCTCTGATCCAAGTCTGACATGTGTGTGTCAGCTGTAGGTTTCAGACAATACTGCAGCCAAAGAGGTCAGTGGGACTGCCAGGCAAATGGTATTGATTAAAAGGAAATCAATATGGCAGCCAAAATAAGCTCAATTTAGATTTCAGGGACAAGTTTAGGAAGAGCTTCCAGCTAATTGGCTCCTCAAGAGATTCAACAGCCCTAGTTTACTCGTAGCTGCATGTGGGCATGTGAAACAAAAACAGACAACACTGCTAAGTACCACACAAGTTTCATTTATTTACAGGACCTCTCGAAATAACGCATGCATTATTTGCTCTGTTATGTGTTACTTAAAAGTTGTTACAAATCTTTGCAAACTCCAACGTTTAAATTAAATTTAATGAAGAGAAACATGGAAGCTACGGTATCCTCATATTTTTTTTTAAATGCTCATTAACCCAGCTGTCCTGCCCACATTTCGACTTCTGTAGGTTTTGAGTCACCCACCTAAAGCGAGCATGCTGCCTGTGGAGTCTCTATGGCATCAGAACACATGATCTGCATACTAGTTTACTGTCAGTGACTCCAAAAGCATTAAAATCTGAACTCAAGACACAAACGTTTTTGTAGATGTGTGTTGGCACTCAGAAGCAGAAGGTTTGTTTGTGGAGAAGCGACTTGATTAGTTGATGTGATATTTTGAATACCTGGAAAATACGGTAAGCCCAGACAGTGGCCTACACCACAGACTGCCACAGCTAACAGCTTAAATCTTCTCAGACATGTCAGTTTCGGCTCCTTGAAGTCTGAACAGCAGGATGATGAAACCCAGAAGATCTAAAGCAAACCTGAATTGGACTCAAAACTGAGGATTTTAACTTGCCTGTAGTCCACCAGGTCCCTTGGTGTCCTCTGGGTCCCCTCTGTTCTACCACTGGCAGCTCCATTTGATCTGCGACTGGAACTCCAGTCACGCCTACCGAGTATGTGTGGCCCTGTTCACGCGCCCTTCTTGATGGGTCTCCCGTAGTTGATCCTTTTGAGAATCGTGCATGCGCTAAACTCTCCTGGCAACGGAAGAGAGATCGAAAAGAGTGCACAGATGACATCATGCATGCGCAGTAGAGGTTCCAGTTGCAGATCTTACAGAGCTGCCAGCGGGACAAAAGGGGAGACCCAGAGGAGGCCAAGAGAGCCGATGGACTCCGGGGGGCTGGAAGAAGCAGTATGTGCACTTCAGTGGCGTTGCTAGACATCATGGGGCCCCATAGCAAAACTTTCATGGGGCCCTCGGATGTAGGCTCTCTTAAGCAATGCCACCTGCCCCTACCCTATGGATAGAAGTTAATTTTGCAATTTCCATTATCATGCAATCACTGCACATATGGTAGTTCATGGGCAGTAGGCCTGAACGATTTTAGGAAAAGATTGAATTGCACGATTTCTGTCAGAAATTGCGATTTCGATTCGATTCGCGATTTTCTTCAAATCAAGCCTTAGCACTAAATTCACAATGTACACAGTACCATTTACAAACATGTGCTGACAGAAACCAATGTTAGTTACCTGGTAACATCCTTTTTAGTAACCTCCAGGACAGGTCCACCACGAGAGCGACAGGCTCCTCCCAGGAACAGGAAACGTCCAGATAGAGCACTCTATAAAACTTTGTCCAACCCCTTGATCCCCAGTCAATTTCAAGTACTGTTCCTAAATAAAAAAAGGGGTTTTAATATTCATACTGCATATACATATACTCTCACATCATCATATATATATATATATATATATATATATATATATATATATATATATATATATATATATATATATATATATATATATATATATATATATATATATATATATATATATATATATATATATATATATATATATATATATATATATATATATATATATATATATATATATACACAATTGATATCGGGTGGGTTACGGACCTGTCCTGGAGGTTACTAAAAAGGATGTTACCAGGTAACTAACATTGGTTTTTCCTTTAACCTCCAGGACAGGTCCACCACGAGAAGATGAGCAAGAATCTTACCAATAAAGGCCTCTTGCACACTGCATGCATTTCAGATTCCGATTCCGCTTTTTAATCTGTTTTTACATCCGATTCCGATTCCGATTTTTAATCTTAACTGCATGCTGCGTTTTTTGATCCGTTTTTCTGTTGAATGTATTCAAGGAAAATCGGAAACGGAATCGGAATCGGAAACGGAATCGGAAAACGGATTTGCAATGTGCAGGGAGCCTTAGGGTGGGCTGACTGCCTGCAGAACTTTCCTTCCAAATGATTGCTGTCTTGCAGACATCAGGTCTATTCTGTAGTGTTTAGAGAAGGTGCTTAAACTTGACCACGTGGCTGCTCTGCAGATCTCTTCTGGCGTAGCACCCGCTCTGTAAGCCCATGAGGTGGCAGCTGCCCTAGCTGAATGGGCTCTAATTGTATCTACTACCGTATTCCCTGTAATCGTATAGGCTTCCTCTATACATAATTTTATCCATCTAGCTATAGATCTCTTTGACATTTTACTACCTCTTGTAGCTCCTGACGTGTTAATTAGCAAAGCTTTAGAGTTTCTAAATTCCGCTACCCTCTCTAAATAACACATAAGGCATCTTCTTACATCCAATGTTGGTTCCTCTTTAAATGATGGTAATACAATGTCCTGGGATCTGTGAAATTTTGTAGTAACTTTCGGGAGAAATTCATCACATGTCTTCAGTATCACTTCATCTCTAAGTATTATACAAAACGGTTCATCACAACATAGGGCTTCTAATTCGCTCACCCGTCTAGCCGATGTAATAGCTATAAGAAATACCGTCTTCATTGTCAATAGTCTGAAGGAAATATCTGCTATGGGCTCAAAGGGTTCTTTCTTTAGTACCTTTAAAGGGACTCCGAGCAGTGCAGAAACTATGGAAAGATGCACATCATTTTAAAGCTCTCTTTCTCCTCTTTCCAATGATATATAAATCGCCGCCCTACGCCTTTTAGTTTTCGCTATTTTCGCGATTGAAATTGCCGCGGCTGCGATTTCGATCGCGAAAATAGAGAAAACTAAAAGGCGTAGGGCAACGATTTAGGTGTCGTCAGAAAGAGGAGAAAGAGAGCTTTAAAATGATATCCATCAAGCCATAGTTATATTGTATTACACAGGGCGACTTTTTGTCAAAGTCAGCAGCTGCATTCAGCAAAATGGAGCTGCTGACACTGGGGAAAGTGTCGCCCTGTCTAATACAATATAACTATGGCTTGATGGATATCATTTTAAAGCTCTCTTTCTCCTCTTTCTGACGACACCTAAATCGTTACCCTACACCTTTTAGTTTTCTCTATTTTCGCGATCGAAATCGCGGCCGCGGCAATTTCAATCGCGAAAATAGCGAAAACTAAAAGACGTAGGGTGGTGGTTTATATATCATTGGAAAGAGGAGAAAGAGCGCTTTAAAATGATATGCATCTTTCCATAGTTTCTGCACTGCTCGGAGTCCCTTTAAAACTAAGGATAAATCCCAACTGGGAACTTTTTTCTTTAACATAGGTTTCTTTCTCTCCACTGACTTAAAAAATTGGATGATAAGGGGGTCCCTTGCTAACCTCTCATCCATAAAGGTAGATTTTGCTGCTACCTGTACCTTTAAAGTACTTAACGAAATATTCTTTTCAACCCCGTCCTGTAGAAACTCTAAAATGGTTGGCACTAAATCACCCTTGAACCCTGACTCTTCCTGCCACATATTAAAGGTTTTCCAATATTTGAGGTAAATTTTTCTTGTAACTTTCTTCCTACAGTCCAATAGAGTACTAATAACCCTTTCTGATACTCCTTTTTTCCTTAAAGGGGACCTCTCAGAAGCCAGGCTGACAGGCTTAGATTTGGAATAGAGCTTCCAGTTCTTCTTGACCCCTGAGCTAGTACTTCCTTGTCCGGAATCCTTATTGGACCCTCCAGCCTCATCTTTAGTAGTAGTGGATACCAACTTCTTGCTGGCCAATCCGGGACTACCATAATTACTACTGTCTTGGTCCTTGATAACTTGTGTAATACTCGTGGCACTAGCTGTATTGGTGGAAATGCGTACCCCCTGTCGAATATCCAGTTCTGACTTAGCGCATCTACCGCTTCGGCTCCTTCGCTTGGATTCAGGGAGTAGAATCTTCTGCACTTTGTGTTTTGCTTGGTTGCGAACATATCTACTCGTGGTCGACCCCACTGTGTGGTCAATCTTCTGAACATCTTGTCTGATATTTCCATCTCTGTATTTGACATCTTTCGTCTGCTCAGAAAGTCTGCTATCGTGTTTAATGATCCCTTCAGATGTATTGCTGATAATGATAGAAAATTATTTTCCGCTATTGTTAATATGTTCATGGCCAGTTCCATCAGCTTCGCTGACTTTGTACCCCCTTGCCGATTCAAATATGCTACCGCTGTGGTGTTGTCTGACCTGACCTGAACATGATGACCCATCAGTGTCTGTACACTCTGTTCTAGTGCTTTTTGTATAGCTGCTAGCTCCCTGTAATTGGATGACTGCATCCTCACACACTTTGGCCACCGCCCCTGTAACATTCTTCCCTGCAGATGTGCACCCAACCTATAAGACTTGCATCGGTCGTGATAATCTTCCCTGTTGGTATGATCCACATCCTGCCTTCGGTGAGTATCTTCTCCGATAACCACCACTCCAAGGACTTCAGTACATCTGGTGGACATATGACCTGTGTCTCTAGATTGTCCTGTGTCTTGTTCCAAACTTTTAGCATCCAATTTTGTAAATGTCTTGTATGCATCATTGCCCACTGTATAGCTGGAGCTGTTGATGTCAGGAATCCCAAAACTTTCATTACTTGTCTTATCGTCATTACTGGCTTTGTTATGAATTACTGTATCATAACTTTTAACTTCCCTATCTTTTCGACTGGCAAATACATTCTCTCTGTCTCTGAATCTATAATGACTCCCAGAAACTGGATCTTTGATGTTGGTTGAAGGACTGATTTGTCCCAGTTTACTATCCATCCGAGGGTTTGTAATTGTTCTAACACCCTTTCTGTATTTTCTTTTGATTTCTGATATGATTCTGCCACTACCAGGAGATCGTCTAGGTACGGGATTACAAGAATCCCTTCCATGTGGAAAAACTTTGTCACCTCCGCCATTACCTTTGAGAATATCCTCGGTGCCGATGATATCCCGAAAGGTAGGACCCTGAATTGAAAATGCTGAATCATTCTTTTTTCGCAAATCTGAGGAACTTTTGAGATGACTCCCTTATCGGAATGTGCCAATAAGCGTCCCTCAGATCTATATTTGTCATTATACAATTTTGGGTTAACAAGGTTCGCACAGAGTAAATTGATTCCATCCTGAATCTCTGATAAGATACGAAGGGGTTCAGGGCCTTTAGGTTTAGAATCAGTCTGAATTTCCCCGTCGGCTTTTTTACTAAGAATACCGTCGAATAAAATCCCTGAATGCTCGAGATTTGATTTTCTGGAACCGGAATGACCACGTTTTCGTCTAACATTGATTTTACTATGCTTTTTAACGCTAGCTTTTTCTCTTTCTTTTGGAAGGGACGTGGAAATAAATCTCTTTGGAGGGAAGGATTGAAACTGAATCTTGTACCCCTGACTTATGAGATTGAGGATGAAATCGCTTTTGGAAATTTTTGTCCATTGGGAATAGAATCCCGACAGACGCCCCCCAACTTTTTCTCTGGCGTCATTTCTTTTCTTGTCCCTCCTGTTTTCGAAAAAAAAAAAATCCTTTTCGTCCCCTCTCTGTTAATGGCCCAAGGTCTTCTCCTCTGCTGAGGCTTATCCTTGTTGTCTTGTCTATTTCGCCTAAAGAATCTTTTGTTCTGTATAAACTTTTTCTTTTTTGGGAATCCCTTCTTTCTATCAGAAGTTCTTTCTAATATTTGGTCTAACTGCTCTCCAAATAGTAATTCTCCATTGAAGGAGATATTGCATACTCTGGCTTTTGAGGCCTGACTACCTTCCCAATTCTTTATCCACAGATTCCTCCTTGCTGTGTTAATTAATGCCGAGGTTCTAGCATTTACTCTGATATTCTCAGCTGCTGCATCAGTTATATAATCAGTGGCCTTAGAGACCACTTCTAATGATTCCAAAATCTCCTCCTTAGAGGCTCCTTTTTCAACTTTCTCCTCTACTTTCTTAACCCATAGGGATAGAACTCTTGCTACACAAGTTGTGGCAGCTGCAGGTCTAAAATTTGCTCCTGCTGCTGTCCAGGCTTTCTTAAGAGCGAATTCTACCTTTTTATCCTGCGGATCTTTTAGATAGCCTAGATCTTCAAAGGCCAATTCGTTGTCTTTATTAACCTGAGAAAATGCCGCATCTAACCTGGGACATCTATCCCAAGTTTTGACATCTTCCTCTGTAAATGGAAATCTTTTCATAAAACCCTTTGACATGAACAATTTTCTATCAGGGTATTTCCACTGGCTTAATATGGTATTCTTTGTGGATCTGTGTATAGGGAAGGTTAATGATTCTTTTGGTTCCATTCCTTGATATAACCTATCATGTATAGATATTTCCTCCGATTTTTTGGATTCAATGTTTAAGGTCTTGTTAATTGCCATTATCAGCTGCTCTGTCTCATCAGCTGGGAATCTAAATCTAGAGATTTTCTTAACCTCAGACTGGCTGTCCCAACTTTTAGCAGAGGAGTCTGACTCATCATCATTATCTTCCTCCTCCCCCTCCATGTCTTCCTCTTCAGAGGAAGATACCATATTTCTCTTTGTACTTTTACTTTTGTGTTTTACAGGCTGAGATTCTGTATTAGGTGTTTCTGCGGCCGGTATATCTGTACTTGTACCCGGGTTTACTGACTCTGCTGCTGGGGGAATAGCAGAAGCAAACGCCTCCTTTAGAGATTTAATAGTGTCTGCCATTTCCTTCTTTACGGCTGTCATTAACTCTTCCTTCAACCCCCCTGATTGCTCCTGTATAAGCTTCATTAAACAAGGTTGACAAAACTGCTTATTGTAGTTATGGGCCATTTTTGCATCACAGAGCGGGCACCGCCTCCTTGGCTTTGTCGGCTCAGTAGGCTCCGGGCCCTTTCCTGGTTCCTGCTTAGCGTCCATCCCGCTCCGTTCCGAACACAAACTGGCAAACCATGCGGGCTTCCGGCGTCTCTTCACCCACACGACCGGAAGTGACGTCACGTAAGGGCGGAAGTACGTCATACGTACTCCGCAACTGAGGGCAATCAGCTGCCTTCCCTCCGGAGGCCCGCATGATCCTCGCGTCACTTCCGGCGCGCCACTAGCCTCCGCCAAAGGGGAATCATGGACGCCGCGCGTGTCCTCCGGATCCGCCGCAACTCGGGCAGCCAGGACAGCCATGGGGAAGGTAACTCCACTATTTCTTCCCCCTCCGGACCGCAAAACCTCTCCAGGCAGGTCCACCCATAGCCGCCAACCAAGTCCCAAACTCTCCTGGTCTGACGGACCGGCGAGCGACCAGAGCACTCCTTGTTCCTGGAACAGGAAACGTCAACTGGGGATCAAGGGGTTGGACAAAGTTTTATAGAGTGCTCTATCTGGACGTTTCCTGTTCCTGGGAGGAGCCTGTCGTTCTCGTGGTGGACCTGTCCTGGAGGTTAAAGGAAAAAATGACATTATACTATCAAATTATGTTTGTAAATGTCACTGCATTATGTGAATGTATCAAAACAAATAGCTATTAATCTAAAATGCAGTGATGAAAATTAAAGCCAAGAATTGCTTTCAATTAGGTATGTATTAATAAGAAACATGCAGGAGTGTGGGCGGAGTATGCTGGCCTTGTTACATAGTTTGATTGACATACATGCGGGTGGGGTCTGCCGCCCGCCCAGCAAATGATGTTAAAGCACTGGGAGGAGGGAGTTTCCAGGTGAGAGCCTGCTGCTCAGTTGATACCACTTAAAAAAGTGACACAAATCACTCCATACAAAAAAGTGATTGTCAGTAGCATACCAGACATCCATAAATAATTGGTGAAAGTTAATCTCTGGTGTCCACTGACACAGATGGCTGGACAGATCATTTGAATTATTTCTGGAGTTTTTGGTTAGTCTGTGCATTAATAGGGTGTAGACCTGTTGGGAGGTTTTTTCAGATGCTTTAGAAACAAACAAAAAATGTGTTGGCACAGTATAGTGCTATCCAACAGATTTTAATGAGACCTACGGCTCCAATATTTCAGTTTAACACACATGAAGCTACAATCTTGCCTAATGTTTGGCACTTTATAGTAAAGGGGGCAAGACCACAACCTAACAGCCTTAATGATGATACCCAAATCTGAGTCTCTGCTGTTCTTACCAGCAGCATCACACATTACAGTTGAAGACACACTGTAGAAGTTGAGCAAAGCATACCTGGGACAAGGCAAAAAGTTCTTTATATTACTGGGGATTCTTCACCAGCTTATGATGTGGAGGGAATATTGAGCCGCCGGGACGTGTGAGAGACTGCAGGCCGGGGTGGGCGGAGTCTGCCACTCGTACTCTCGTAGCACTCAGCGATTGACAGCCGTGCGGGCAGAGTCTGCCGCCCGCCCAGCTAATGTTGGGAGGAGTGTGAGAGCCTGCGGGCGGGGCCTGCCGCTCGCTCCGCTGATTGGCTGCACAGTGGGAAGTTGTGGGAGAGTGTCCCGCCTCCACTCAGAGAACGAGTGTGTGCAATGAGCCACCGCAAACCGCCGCTGCACAGAGCAGCAGAGGGGACCGCTGGATGGGCTGCAGAGGGGGGGGGGGGGGTGAATATCGTTGCCATGGCTATCCCGGAATCTGCATTTCCGGGATCGCGATTTCGATCCAAAAACGATATATCGTTCAGGCCTAATGGGCAGTGAGACAAAGTCAGAGGGTGGAGAAACACAAGGAAGTTAAAGAGACACTGAAGCGAGAATAAATCTCGCTTCAGTGCTTATATTCAGCAGGGGCATGTGTGCCCCTGCTAAAACACCGCTATCCCGCAGCTAAACGGGGGTCCCTTACCCCCCAAATCCCCCCCTGCAAAATCTACGACCAACTTGGTCGTAGATTTTGCTGCTGTTGAGGCAGGGCTAACGGCTGCAGCCCTGCCTCTCAGCGCCGTTTATCAGCGGCGCATCGCCGCCTCTCCCCCGCCCCTCTCAGCGAAGGAAGACAGAGGGGCTGGGGAGAGGCGGAGATACGCTCTGACAGACGTGCGTGAGGCAGGGCTGCGGCCATTAGTCATGCCTCAATGCGGAAGTGATCTCCCGCTGCACGGAGGGGATTTGGGAAGTAAGGGATCCCCGTTTAGCCGCGGGATAGCGGCGTTTTAGCAGGGGCACACATGCCCCTGCAGTGTTCTCCCCAGAATTTTTTCCCAGCCGGGTGGCATGAAATAGTAGCCGGGTGGCATGAAAAAGTAGCCGGGTGGGTTGAGATGAAAATGCAGGGCAACTCCGCTTACAGCATAGGAGGAGGTGAGCCGATGACAGCCGGGTGGTCACCAAATCTAGCCGGGTGGAGCACCCGGCTAAAAGAGCCTGGGGAGAACACTGCCCCTGCTGAATATGAGCTCTGAAGCGAGATTTATTCTCGCTTCAGACTCTCTTTAATGGTGAATACATTCAGTTCCAATTGGGCCCCCTATCCTCTGGGACCCCATAGCAGCTGCTATGGCTGCTGTGGCTATTGCTACGCCCCTGGTGCGCTTGTAAAGTATCCCTTGTAACTACATAACTGATTATTTTTGTTGACAGAATATTGTCTCTGTGGAGCTTAACCTTTTGGGGGCTGACATGTTTGAATCTACATCCAGCAAGTGGTGCTGCCGCCCTGACTCGAAGTAGATTCAACGTCCATGATAACGAACTGTCCCGATGCGATTGTGCGCACCAAAGAGGGGAGATTAAGCTGTCATCTCCCCTCAGTGATCAGAAGCCATCGCGGATCCACTCACCTTCCTGCCGTTCTCTCGACGATCCGCGCTCCCCTCGGCTCTGGCCGGCATCCCAGCTGTATTGACGCTAAGTGCGGAGTCCCGGCTTGATGACATCAAGCAGAGACCTGGAACTTGCCCATAGCTGCTCATCACTGGAGCCTGGGAGGTGAGCAGAGGCTGCTGGCGTAAGGAGGGGGGGGGACACAGCCCAGCAGGGTTCTGGCTGCCTGACACAAGCCGGTCCCGAAGGGGTTAAAGGGACCCTGAGCTGTACTTAACCACTTCCGTACTAGCAGTCTCTGCCCCCTTATGGACCAGAGACTGCTGGCACGGTAAAACCCAGCTTCCAGACGAATCGCCGCACATACGCGCCTCTCGGCGGTCACGATGCTGCCCCATTGCCGCAGGTGCCTCTGTCTTCCGTCTCTATGACGGCAGAGTGCTGACAGCTGGTGAGGAGCCGCTTTCATTGGCTCCTGACGCTGTCTATCAATGGAAGCCAATGCGATTGGTTCTCCAGGATCACACGGTCAGTAGCCAATAAAAGCAGCTCCTGACCTGCTTACAGAGCTCTGTCGTGAGTGAGTGAATTGTGGCGGGTTCAGAGCGGCGAGATCGGCGGTATCGCGCCGTTCAGCAGGATGTTGAATATACGTGCAGTCAGAGTGGCAGCACCACCTGGTGGACGTAGATTCAAACTACGTTGGTCGGAACCAGTTAAAATTGGCTTCCTACAGCCCCCCGTAGCCTACAAGGTCCCCCAGCATCTTCCTGGCCTCTTCCGTGGTCCCGCTGTCTGGTCCGGTAATCCGGCGACTTCCAAGCAAGTTGCCTGTGCGCGCTCCCGTCACGTCATCACACCAGGCGCCGTTAGCCTCCTGCGCAGTTATCTAAATGGTAATCATACACAGGAGGCGCGCCGGATCGGAGCGCGCACTGGCAACTTGCTTTGAAGTTGCTGGATTACCGGACCAGACAGTGGGACCACAGAAGAGGCCAGGAAGATGCCGGGGGATCTTGCGGGGCTACAGGGGGCTGGAGGAAACCCCAGGTAAGTCTAAATTCCGATTTTAAGTGCAGCTCAGGGTCCCTTTAATGTAAGCCAGGTCTGATGGGAGTATGGACAACTGTTAAGAAAAATCTCTCAATAGAAAACCGTGTGCACTGTAATGAGTTTATTCAGCAATACTAGTACATAATGGATGCCCCACCTCCCAAATAACAGGAGTAAAAAAAAAAAAGACGTCAGTTTACAGTTTGAAGTCTTGCCTAATCCTGTCATTGAGTGATGAGACAACAATTAAGTACAATTATTACTGATTAAACTGTCATTACAGAACGCTGGTGCACATGGTTCTCTATTGAGAGATGTCCTTGTCTGGCTATTCGGTGGAGCACAGCGTGTGACAGACGCCGACTATTACCCATCTGACCTTTTGTGAGTGTGGAGATATTTTTTTTGTTGATCTAATTTTCTCTTCAGAAAATGCCACTTGTATGGCTGCTCCCCTGACCCAGCACCCATAAAGCCCATATCCAAGCACAGATCTTTGTATTCCACCTGATAACTATCACAGTGCCCTAATGTTAAGTTTTTTGGATGTGTGTAAAATGAGACTTCAGCAACTAAAGATTCTATCTTGAAGTTTTGATCAAATGACCAGATGCATCAAAGTGTTTCAGGCCTTCTACACCCCAAACAATTTTCACTTCCAATCGAGTAAAAAACGCAGTATACAGCCTATTGATTGCCAGCAATCAGGAGGCGGGGAGCGAAGTTAAGAGTTGAAGGTGTTAAACAGTTTAGGTTTATGGGACTGAAGAAATGAGTGAGGAGAAGTTTGACTACTTTTAAACAATACCAGTTGCCTGGCAGTCTTGTTGATCTTTCTGGTTGCAGTAATGGTTGAATCACACACCTGAAACAAGCATGCAGCTAATCCAGTCAGACTTGAGTCAGAGCACCTGATGTGCATGCTTGTTCAGGGTCTATGCTTAACTATTTTGGCCTTTCAGACGTATAATATAAGTCCAAAAGGACGCGTGTGCGCTCCCGCAGCCAATCCCGCGCATGCACGTGCTCCCGGCCCGTGGTTTGTTAGCCATGGAATCAGTGAATCGGGACATGGTGTCCGATCACTGATCCTTTCCCCAGCAGAAAAAGTGACGGCTTCTCTCGGAAGCCTTGCTCTTTCTGCCTCCTACGTCCCTCTAATCATACATGTTACGCTTAGAGTGACGTAAACAAACTCATCATTGCAGTCTTGTGGTCAAATAGTAAAACTACATCTACATTTAAAAAAAAGTACCTAAGTGCCTAAACTTTTTAAATACCCATGTAAAAAGTAGTATTTTTATATTATTTTTTTAAATTAATTATTATTATTATTATTATTATTATTATTATTATTATTATTATTATTATTATTATTATTATTATTATTATTATTATTATTATTATTATTATTATTATTAGCTTGTAAATAGTGATGGATGCAAAAACCCGGAAAAAATGCACTTTCATTTCCAAATAAAATTTTGTCGCCATATATTAGGGACATATTTTATCACCTATTAGGTGATAGGTGTCAGGAATATATTGGGGTGCTTATGATGTAAGGATAACAGGAACATATTCTTTCATTTTTCTGCCTGTGTTCCATGGAGGGAGCTGTTGCCTTTGATTGCTTGGGGCAAGGAAGTGGGTATTGTCTTGACCATATGAAGTGCTTTGAGTTTCTGCTAATGGGATTATCTGCCTGGCTTTTTGAACTCAGGAGACGGCCCATTGTCTCAATACACAAAGCAAGCCTAGTCAGGAAAAGTCTAACACATGTCAACTTGTGGTGAAGAAACGCAAACATGCCCTGTAAATTACATCTATTGGAAGGGGGTTGGAAATCTCTGCAGACTTTAAAAACGGAGACAGGAAAAAGCCTTAATCAAGTTTTCACCTGGAGTTGAAAAGCCTCACTTAACAATCTCTTGATGTATAGACATTGTAACCTGGGGAAATTGGGCTAAGGAAGTCTTTTGTTGGGTGTGGGTACTATAGTGGATGTTGGATCTCTGGAAAAGGAATTGCTTTGAAATCTGTAAGTGTCAACAGGATATCTGTTGTTCTCAAGATTATGACAAGCGTTCAGTGATGTCACAAATGGGGAAAGTGCATTAGTTCCTGGGGGCTGGACATTAAATGCCCCAGGGGACACTTCGGACTATTTAAGCTGGCCCAGGACAGCCACCGGTATCTTCTCTTGGAGATAGCGCATAGCTAGAGATGATCTCGACTTCTGGTCGAACAAGCGGCATGCTCCTGCCGACAACGTTGAGACCTTCAAGTTGGTAACGTTTTTAATCCCCAATTTTATTTTTACGCAAGTATCCATGTGTATCTTTGTAACTTTTATCTTGTAACTATTTTTACTTAGTTTTTTTTGTAATCTTTTGTATATATTATTTTCTGTATTGTTCTATTTTTCATGGAATATTAAATCGTTATTTAATAAGCTTGACTTCTGCGGTACTAAACTAACACTCATAGCCTAGGAGACTACAGTGTAGCTGTGTATAAGTTCATGCCTAATTGTACGCTTGAGCAACACTACCGTATGAAATTGTAATTGCATTGTGTGTATGAGGCACTTCTGCGCTCGACAGCCGAGTGGGAAGTCTAACAGTATCGTTCGGAACGACTGTTAGTGGTTTTGCTTCATTACAGCGTAAGATTGCAACTGTGTGTGTGTGCGTGGCGTTCTCGTATTCGGCCTAAGCGCAAAGCTGACCCAAATACGAAAACGCGGAGTGCGTGTTGAGCACTCGACAGCTGAGTGAACGTGTCTAGCAACGGCTAGTAGTGGCAGTGGGAAGTGTTTGAGGGGTCCCAGCCTTGTTTTTAGCTTAAATAAGGCTGTTCCCCGCTTGATCAGGTCAAACCCGCAGTCGGGAACCGTATACGCAGGCGTGCCGCGGGCCGGTTCCTGACAATAGGGACATAATTTAAACGGTGTAATACCCGGGAGTATTAGGCAAATACCATACGTGGGTTTTAATTATGGAGGCATGAGAAAACTGAGAAATAATGAATTTTTTCAGTTTTTTTCTTATTCTTCCTGTTAAAATGCATTTACAGTAAATTAGCTCTTAGCAAAATGTACCACCCAAAGAAAACCTAGTTGGTGGCAGAAAAAACAAGATATAGAACAGTTCATTGTGATAAGTATTGATAAAGTTATAGGCGAATGAATGGGAGGTTAAAATTGCTTGGATGCATAAAGTGAAACACAACTGAGGGCTGAAGTGGTTAATGTATTAAGGCTGGTACCCACACTGGATTAATGCTGCCCAACAGGGAACGGAGCCGATCCCTCGAGTGATATCGCTGGGCCAAGGCCTGGACAAACATGTAGTCAGCCTACAGGCTGACAAGGGGGTTCATAAAGTATTACCGCATTCGGTAATGCAGAAAACAGCTGACTTTACCGAGCACTTAAGAAAATGTCAATTCATAAAAGCCGTTACCGCTTGAAAAGCTGAAATTACCGAGCAGTGAGGTAAATTACTGACTTTTGTGATAAATACCTCAACACGTCAGTAAATGTCAATTCATAAAGCCTACAACAAGCGGTAAAACCTGCCTTGAATTGGTGAAAAGAGTGCGGTATCTGTGTGAGGAGATTGTGCTGGGAGCCGTGGACTCACAAGCAGAAGCAGTGAGAGCTGTGACTGACAGGAGCAGGGAGCCAATAGAAACAGCAGCAGAGTGAGATTGGAACAAGCAAGGCATCCCCTGAATACCATAGGCTGTGTGGCTGTTTAACCTCTTGGGTACCTGTCTGAAGATATGTGGAAGTTAGTGGGGAAAAATCACCTAAGCATGGCGTGTGTGAAGTTTCTTCGAAGTTAATCTAAGCTGTGGCAATTAAACAGAATGTTAAGAAAGACTAATAGACATATTCAGAGCAAGCAGAGGCAGTATAACAAAACCTGTACATCTAAAGGTATGTCGTGATCCCTCGCAATGCCCTCACTGCACGGAACAGCCTGTAACAACAAAGAATTCCAGAGGGTCCGCACACTCTTCAATACCAAATCTTATTTTATTCAAAACATGACACAACCATTCCCAAATCCAACGAATCGTTTCGGGGCCCCGGGGGGTACCCTTTGTCAAGGCAATTGTACAGAATTGCCTTGACAAATTCTGTACAATTGCCTTGACAAAGGGTTACCATTCTGTACAATTGCCTTGACAAAGGGGACCCCGGGGGCCCCGAAATGATTCGTTGGATTTTGGAATGGTTGTGTCATGTTTTGGAATGGTTGTGTCACGTTTGGTATTGATGAGTGTGCGGACCCTCTGGAATTTTTTGTGGATAACAATATTGGTTCCAGCACCTCACTTGTGGTGTGCGATTCCATATTCTGTGCTCTGTAACAACAAAGATACACTCAAGACTGCTCTGCTGTTACTGCAAAGGTTTTTGTCAATGGGCTTCAGTAATTTACCGCACTTCTTCCCCACCTGTGAATTTTTTTATGAATTAGCATACAAAAGTCTAAAATACCAAATGCAGTATTCTCCCTACTAGATTTTTTTTCACACAGCCTTTTATGAATTGACACCAATGTGATCTATTTCTATGCAGGGAGGGAAGGAGAGGAGAGGAGGACCAACAGAGCGGCACAGACATGTCGTCATGCAGCAAGCGGGCAATCAGCAAGATCAAAGCTATCGGCTATCACTCAGCTGAGTTGAACGGCCTGGCGGATTGCTGGCTGGGCGGTGGTCTTCTGTACTATTGGCAGAGGCAGTCCTTATATATGACTTTAATCTAGAGTGTGTACGCGCCTTTAGAAGCAGAGGATCAGCAGGACTGCCAGGTAATTTGCATTGTGTAAAACGAAATAAATATGACAGCCTCCATATCCCTCTCACCTCAGGTTAAGATGTAAATAAGCACACAGCTAAATAATAATCACCTCTCCAAAGATAGCCAGCAGTGCAGAAAGTTGGGACTCTCGGCAGAGTATTAGCTCTCCCAGTTCCTTGAGCTTTTCCTCGGGGTAGGGAAAATGTTCCATCGAGGTCATGTTTCACTTCAACATATTACCTGAAAATACACAAGGAGTTTTGAATCAGGATACTACCATTTATTGGCTAACTTAGAGATGAGTAAACAGTGAGCTTTCGGCTTATAAAAAGCCTTCGTCGGACACAAATCCTCATGTATTATAAAGCTGAGGGACTCAATAGAAAGTGTTAATGCTGCTTGCATAAAAATTTTAACAAACACACCACTGGAAAAAACAAAAAACAATGTGAGCCTAATTTACTACTTACTTTTAGAGCCAACTCATACAATACTCACTGCTGCCCACCTTGCCACCACCATCTTCAGCGCTGTGTGTGGTGTTTCTCTATTGGACATTGTCACAGGAGCCCTAGTGGTCAGACCGCAAATTGCCTTCCAATCGGTTTCAGCACACAGACCATGCAAGCTTTGGTCGCGATCTTTGCGCAGAAATAGACAGAAATTTGGGCAGCAGCCCGACCAGAAGGGAGCCTGTGAGGTACGGTAATTACAACCTACACACGATTTCAGGGTATTACTGCCACCACCACTGGTATGGGCCAGTGGACCCGACTGACTGACTAGTCCTGCGAATAAAACCGGTTACACACACTCTATTCTGTCTAGATATCAACAATAGTAGTAGCATCCCTCCAGAGACCTGGGATCAGTTTCTGTGTATGGCTGAAAAGCAGGGTAGCGGAACAGTGAATGACTTTGATAAAGTCTTTTATTCACGGCAATATAATTAATATATACAGACAATTATTAAAATCAACAATTATTAAGACATGAGATAACACAGTAGGAAAATAAAGGAAGGGAGAAAAAAATACTTCGTTTCTGGAAAGATGTCCTTTAGTGGGAAGAATCAAAGTTCCTTGGTAAAGACCTTTGTTTCAGCTCAATTTAAAATCCAAGCAAAATGGAAAATGTCCTTTGTTTCAGTTCAGACAAGATAGCCGCCAACCACATGGTCCCCTGGCTGGCAGTGTGCTCTCGTGAAGGTGGAATTTGGAGGACTGAGGGCCAGCCTGCCGGCCATGTGCTTTTGATGAAGCTGGTTTGGGGGTGTGGCAATGCCGGCCCCCTCTGAGTTGCCACCCAATGACAGTTCATTCCCTCTGAGAAATTTTAGGGCTAAACTTATAAAGTGCCGTAACTCATGAACGATACATGTCATATTTAGGGGGATAGCAGATTCATACTTGTCGGAAAATACTGATTAATATGACATCAGACATGGCTAGGGCAGCGGGTCAGATTCCTGAGAAGATTCATACCGCAATAACCGGACGGGCTATGGCGATGAATTTCCTATCAGCACGTTGGGCAGACTTTAACGAATAAGACTATATGAATTTTATAGCTGTGCGATATACGGTCTCCATTTAATAGGTAAGAAACCCTATCCCACAGGTTTTCATATCTGCCTGGTCGGTGCCGCTCCGGCTGCTTTGTCATGGCCCCCTGGAGAGCCAGTTTCCTTGTTCTTTTCATGGGGCCATCTGGCTGTGGGGGGGGGGGGGGGGGAGGAGCTGGTCCCTGCAGGGAATCTGGCCACGTGCGACATTCCTGAGGGGTAAGGCATTCCTGAGGGGTGAGGGGAATGCTTTACTCACAGGGGAACAGATCTCTGGATTAAAAAACACAAAAGTGTCGTTTTCTGATCGCTTGCACGACTGCACAGATCCGACAGGGAGCGATCAGGAAATCGACTGAATACTCTAAATTCACCTGTGTTTCTCACAGCTGTTCCGTGACAGACATAACTAAACTGCGTCGCATATCAAAATACTGATAGACATTTTGTTTGCAAGCCACAATGCGTAAGTCTGAATATATGATACTTATTGGGCAACCTGGCCAAACGCTGTGGGAAAGCACTTTGCAAGGATGCCCCAAATGGTGAGGAACGCTAAGTAAATCAAGGGCTTTTCCCAAACCAGGCAAATGCTGCACACATCAAGGCGTCAGTGATGACACTTTGTAGACTTCTTAAAAGCAAGACCGTGTGAGCCACCAACAGGATAGTTGTGGTTAGAAAAGTGCAATCCAATTTGACTGAAAATCAATTTACACCAATCTACCAAGGAGCCGTTGGGAGAGAACGTTGGCACTGCAGCTGTACAATGTAAGGGTGAGAGTGTCAGCACTGCAGCTGTACAATGGAAGGGGGAGAGTGTTAGCACTGCAGCTGTACAATGTAAGGGGGAGAGTGTCAGCACTGCAGCTGTACAATGTAAGAGGGAGAGTGTCAGCACTGCAGCTGTACAATGTAAGTGGGAGAGTGTCAGCACTGCAGCTGTACAATGTAAGGGTGAGCGAGTTGGCACTGCAGCTGTACAATGTAAGTGTGAGAGTGGTGGCACTGCAGCTGTACAACGTAAGGGGGAGTGTCAGCACTGCAGCTGTACAATGTAAGGGGGAGAGTGTCAGCACTACAGCTGTACAGTTTAAGGGGAGAGTGTCTGCACTGCAGCCGCACAATGTAAGGGTGAAAGAATCGGCATTGGCACTGCAGCTGTACAATGTAAGGGGGAGAGTGTCAGCACTGCAGCCGCACAATGTAAGGGGGAGAGTGTCAGCACTGCAGCCGCACAATGTAAGGGGGAGAGTGTCGGCACTGGCACTGCAGCTCTACAACGTAAGGGTGAGAGTGTTGTCACTGCAGCTGTACAATGTAAGGGTGAAAGTGTTGGCACTGCAGCTGTGCAACATAAGGGTGAAAGTGTTGGCACTGCAGCTGTGCAACATAAGGGTGAGAGTGTTGGCACTGCAGCTGTGCAACGTAAGGGTGAGAGTGTTGGCACTGCAGCTGTGCAACGTAAGGGTGAGAGTGTTGGCACTGCTGCTGTGCAACGTAAGGGTGAGAGTGTTGGCACTGCTGCTGTGCAACGTAAGGGTGAGAGTGTTGGCACTGCAGCTGTGCAACGTAAGGGTGAGTGTTGGCACAGCAGCTGTGCAACGTAAGGGTGAGAGTGTTGGCACTGCAGCTGTGCAACGTAAGGGTGAGAGTGTTGGCACTGCAGCTGTGCAACGTAAGGGTGAGAGTGTTGGCACTGCAGCTGTGCAACGTAAGGGTGAGAGTGTTGGCACTGCAGCTGTGCAACGTAAGGGTGAGAGTGTTGGCACTGCAGCTGTGCAACGTAAGGGTGAGAGTGTTGGCACTGCAGCTGTGCAACGTAAGGGTGAGAGTGTTGGCACTGCAGCTGTGCAACGTAAGGGTGAGAGTGGTGGCACTGCAGCTGTGCAACGTAAGGGTGAGAGTGGTGGCACTGTAGCTGTACAACGTAATGGGGAGAGTGTCAGCACTGCAGCTGTACAATGTAAGGGGGAGAGTGTCAGCACTACAGCTGTACAGTTTAAGGGGGAGAGTGTCCGCACTGCAGCCGCACAATGTAAGGGTGAAAGAATCGGCATTGGCACTGCAGCTGTACAAATGTAAGGGGGAGAGTGTCAGCACTGCAGCCGCACAATGTAAGGGTGAGAGTGTCAGCACTGCAGCCGCACAATGTAAGGGTGAGAGTGTCGGCACTGGCACTGCAGCTCTACAACGTAAGGGTGAGAGTAACAAGTAGAAAGGGAAGGTCCGCAACAGTGTTACTGTTGCGGACCTTCCCTTTCTACTTGTTACTTTGTTTGGACTGAGCAATCCAGGGTCCAGCACTGTCTCCATCAGCCTGCAGTGTAGCGGTGTACCCTTTCCACTGAATCATCTTGTAAGGGTGAGAGTGTTGTCACTGCAGCTGTACAACGTAAGGGCGAAAGTGTTGGCACTGCAGCTGTGCAATGTAAGGGTGAAAGTGTTGGCACTGCAGCTGTGCAATGTAAGGGTGAGAGTGTCAGCACTGCAGCTGTACAATGGAAGGGGGAGAGTGTTAGCACTGCAGCTGTACAATGTAAGGGGGAGAGTGTCAGCACTGCAGCTGTACAATGTAAGGGGGAGAGTGTCAGCACTGCAGCTGTACAATGTAAGTGGGAGAGTGTCAGCACTGCAGCTGTACAATGTAAGTGGGAGAGTGTCAGCACTGCAGCTGTACAATGTAAGGGTAAGCGAGTTGGCACTGCAGCTGTACAATGTAAGTGTGAGAGTGGTGGCACTGCAGCTGTACAACGTAAGGGGGAGTGTCAGCACTGCAGCTGTACAATGTAAGGGGGAGAGTGTCAGCACTACAGCTGTACAATGTAAGGGGGAGAGTGTCAGCACTACAGCTGTACAGTTTAAGGGGAGAGTGTCTGCACTGCAGCCGCACAATGTAAGGGTGAAAGAATCGGCATTGGCACTGCAGCTGTACAATGTAAGGGGGAGAGTGTCAGCAATGCAGCCGCACAATGTAAGGGGGAGAGTGTCAGCACTGCAGCCGCACAATGTAAGGGGGAGAGTGTCGGCACTGGCACTGCAGCTCTACAACGTAAGGGTGAGAGTGTTGTCACTGCAGCTGTACAACGTAAGGGTGAAAGTGTTGGCACTGCAGCTGTGCAACATAAGGGTGAGAGTGTTGGCACTGCAGCTGTGCAACATAAGGGTGAGAGTGTTGGCACTGCAGCTGTGCAACGTAAGGGTGAGAGTGGTGGCACTGCAGATGTACAATGTAAGGATGAGAGTGGTGGCACTGCAGCTGTACAATGTAAGGGTGAGAGTGGTGGCACTGCAGCTGTACAATGTAAGGGTGAGCGTGTTGGCACTGCAGCTGTACAATGTAAGGGTGAGAGTGGTGGCACTGCAGCTGTACAATGTAAGGGTGAGCGTGGTGGCACTGCAGCTGTACAATGTAAGGGTGAGCGTGTTGGCACTGCAGCTGTATAATGACCGGGTGAGAGTGGTGGCACTGCAGCTGTACAATGACCGGGTGAGAGTGGTGGCACTGCAGCTGTACAATGTTAGGGTAAGAGTTAGGGCTGCACGGTTTTTCGGTTCAAAACCGAAACCGCGGTTCGTGGCAAGACGATCTGCTGATCGTCAGTACCTTCGGTTTTTCGGTCCGCTGTTTGTAACTTGCTTCTGGCCCCGCTGTGCGCGGATTGGCCAGAAGCAGTGAATATGTATAAGTGTTAATGAGCGGGGGCGGGCGAATCCACTCGAGCGAGCGGCGGGCACATACAGCATTACTAATCACTGGCTAGCGATGGAATCACAGCAGCGGTAGGCGGAGCTGTATGCTCTGTACAGCTCCGTCTACCGCTGCCATCATTCCATCGCTAGCCAGTGATTAGTAATGCTGTATGTGCCCGGCCGCTCTCGAGTGGATCCGCCCCCCCCGCTCATTAACACTTATACATATTCACTGCTTCTGGCCAATCCGCGCACAGCGGGGCCAGAAGCAAGTTACAGACAGCGGACCGGGCAGTGCGGACAGGCATTCCGGACCGTGAACAAACACAACCCCCCCCCCCCCCCCCCCCCCCCGCTGCCCCAAAGTGCAAAATGCAGGATTTGGGGGAGAAAAAAAAAAAAAAAAAAAAAAAGAAAAAAAAAAAAAAAATCGGGGGAAAATCTAAATTGCAATTTCTGAGAGAAAAATCGCAATTTCGATTTTCCCCTAAAATCGTGCAGCCCTAGTAAGAGTAGTGGCACTGCAGCTGTACAATGTTAGGGTAGGAGTGGTTGCACTGGCACCGCAGCTGTACGGTGTAAGGGTAAGCGTGGTGGCACTGCAGATGTACAATGTAAGGTTGAGTGTCGGCACTGCAGCTGTACAATGTAAAGGTGCCCATTAATAATACAATCTTGATTGTACAATCTTACCATTTCTATGTAATATGCTGGACTTCCAAAAGTATCAATTCTAAGTAAATTCACTCAGTTTAGCATTCTACTACATAGATTTGGTAAGATTGTGCAATCACGTTTGTATCATTAGTAGGCACCTTAAAGGAGTTCTGTGGGGGGGTGCTGCGGAGAAAAACAAACACTTACCTTGGGCTTCTATCAGCTCCGTGCAGCGGTAATGTCCCACGCCGTCCTCCTCCCATCTGCCGTTCTCCGCCGCCAGCCCCGGTCTAGCGCGGCATGGGATCCAACTGCGGCTGTGCTACAGTGGCCGTGCACCTGCTCGCTTCTGCCTGCGTCGTCGGAAGCTTACTGCGCAAGTGCAGTACAAGAAAACGTACTGCGCCTACGCAGTAAGCCTCAGATGACGCGAGCGGAGGCGCAGTATCGCGCATTATTCGTCTGTGTGACAGACGAATAATAGCCCAGTGTTGGCTGCGGGAAACGGCGGATGGGAGCAGGACGGCGTGGGACATTACTGCTGCATGGGGCTCATAGAAGCCCCAGGTAAGTGGCAGCTTTCCTCCTCAGAAACCCCCACAGAACCCCTTTAATGTGTACCTGAGACAGGCTAATTGAGTGTATTTATACTTACCTGGAGCTTTCGCCAGCCACATGAGGTGCGTGGGGTCCTTCGCTGTCCTCTCAGTAATCTGGCCAGTCATGCGCTTCTGCTCATGCATGGCCTGGCCATGTTTCCATGTCTTGAAGAGTTCTGCGCTGCTATAAAAGGCTCGCACGCAATACCAAGGGGGATTGTAAGAGAACAGAGCAGCTGTAGAGGAACCCCATGCACTTTTTGTGCTAGAGGAAGCCCCAGGTAAGTATAAACACACCAAGGAAACCCATCTCTGGTGAGAATGACGACACTACAGCTGCACAACGACGTTATGGGGACAGTATCACCACCAGGGAGCTGAGGCACAGCTTGCCTTGGAAATTCCAAGTTGGAATGTGTAGAACATTGCGTACAATGTGACGGCAGAGTATAGCGAGGATGTCTCCGGAATATATATGCAGCAGCAGAGCGCTCCTTACAATACACAGATCACTGACTGGCTGCAGCGCTGCTATCACTACTCACGCTGCTCTGGGAATCTCCCATCCATCAATACCAAGTGCAAATACCTCATGTGTAGTATAGAAATCAAGCTCCCGCCAGCTCCGTGCAACTCCTCCTCCTGGCCCTGTCACTTCCTCCATGTGTAATGCGGCTTCCTACTGACCCCGTGTTGTGTCTGTCTGATCATGCTGCCCTAAGGTAAAGCTGCCGCGCATACCCAGTATCAAGATCGTGTATAATTACTCTGAATCACGTGACATTTTCCCTGGAGGATTAGCAAAAGCACAGATGCTCCTCCTGAGCTCCACAGGCTGGCTGCATAGTGCTTCCTGTGGTATTTTATTGGCTGGCTGCAGAATGCTTCCTGTGTGATGGAGGAGGTCACTGGTGACTGGAATGAATGCTGCAGCGCTGTTTCCTGGGATAAATCCTACAGACTGGACAGTAGCTTTTTAGAAATGTTGCTGGCAGCTTCGGAGTTAAGTACATGTGATACAATGATTCCCTCAGGGAAGGAGCCGTCCAGTCTGGTTGTGGTGGGGGTGCCCTCTGCTGCCTGTGCATCACTTCACTAATATATAACACATAATGTGAGTACTATGTGTACTCAGGGCCGAGGCAGAGGCTGGGAAGGCTGAGGCCTCAGCGCAGCCACCAGGGGGCGCATTCCTCTGTTCTATCCCCATCTGCCGCAGTTCTGTGTGATCTTCCTGGCCGACTGCCTGCTAGTGTTGTCCGGATCATGAACGATTTGGATCTTTGATCCGAATCTATTTTGTGAGTCGAATCATCAAAATGAGTGATTTGGATTACAAAAGGGGTGGGGCCAGGAGCGACACGCCCCCTCAGCAGGCAGCGGGGGTCCTGGAAGCAGAGCAGAGATGGATCGCTCTGTTGGAGGGGAGCCAGGGACAGGTAGATGAGAGAGAGGGGACATGGGTGCCACTGCCAGATATGTGTAGAGCACACATACTGGCTATAGCGTGCTGCTCATTATAGGCTGTCTGTTCCGTAGTTGTGAACAATTTGGAAGCTTTTGGCTCAGCTCAGTAACTTTTGCAGGCACTGTGATTGCTGTGCAATATGATCCTCCTGCACTGCTCTAAACAGCTGCACTTATCTTCTGGGAATGCTTTGGGGAATGTTTTCTTTCACTGTGTGACGTTTGCATTCAGAGTATACAGATGAACATATAGATGAAATATATGTAAAGCATATAATTGCAGCATGTGGGTATTGTCTGCAAACAAACATTTCTGCTCTCTGCGCGTCCCTCCTCCCTTCTCTGTCCACTCCCTGCCCTCTGTCCATCTTCTCCCCTTCTCTGAGTGTCCCCTTCTCCTGTCCTGCTAGTCATTTCACCCCCAAAATGCTTCCGTAGTAAAATGATCCGAGATTCGAATCAAAGATCCGGATCTTTTCAATGATCCGATTCGAATCATCCGGATCATTGAAAAGATCCGAACTTCACATCTCTACTGCCTGCTGCATTCACCAGCGCTATTTGTTTCTGCATTGTGTCCCATCCTGTGTTCCTTACTGAAGTGTGCACTGGCTTGAGTTACTTCCTGTGTGCACATGTACTTTAGAGATGGGAAGTTCGGATCTTTGATCCGAATCTCGGATCATTTTACTACTGAAGCATTCAGGGGTGAAATGAATAGCAGGACAGGTCTTTCCCTGCTGTGGACAGGAGAAGGGGAGGGGGGTGGACACACAGAGAAGGGGAGAAGATGGACAGAGGGCAGGGAGTGGACAGAGAAGGGAGGAGGGACGAGCAGAGAGCAGAAATGTTTGCTTGCACACAATACCCACATGCTGCAATCATATGCTTTACATGTATGTCACCTATATGCTCATCTGTGTACTTTGAATGCAAACGTCGCACAGTGAAAGAAAGCATTCCCCAAAGCATTCCCAGAAGTAAAGTGCAGCTGTTTAGAGCAGTGCAGGAGGATCATATTGCGCTGCAATTACAGTGCCTGCAAAGTTACTGAGCTGTCCTGAGCTGAGCCAAAAGCTTCCAATGTGTTCACTGTGCACAACTACGGAACAGACAGCCTATAATCAGCAGCACGTTATAGCCAGTATCTGTGCTCTACACATATCTGGCAGTGGCACCCATGTCCCCTCTCTCTCATCTACCTGTCTCCCTGCAAGGCTGGCTCCCATCCAACAGAGCGATCCATCTCAGCTCTGCTTCCAGGACCCCGCTGCCCGCTGAGAGGGGGCGTCGCTCCTGGCCCTGCCCCTTTTGCGATCCGAATCACTCATTCGGATGATTCGACTCACAAAATAGATTCGGATCAAAGATCCGAATGGTTCATGATCCGGACAACACTAATGTACTTGCTACAGTGGTGGAAAGGAGAGACTGATTGTGGCTGCTGATGAGGAGCTGGACCTCAGCGTAGCCAAGCAGAGCACAGGCGTTAGGCTGGTCAAGTTTCCGAAGTACTTGGCACAGCAGTGGGCAAAAGCCACAGGGAGGAGTGAAGTGGGAAAGCTCCGGATTGTCACATTTATGACTGCATTGCAATTGCCCGAGTCCCCTAGTGTTGCCATCCTCCTAATTAGTGTGCTTGTGTGACTCAAACAGCCGTGCTGTCATCAGAGAGATAACAGGCACGGCTATGGCATTGTGTTGCTAGGCAACAGCAGGAAGCCGACTTCAGCTCCAACGGAAGTGGCTTCCTGCAGCGATGCCCGTGTAAAACGTGAGCTGAGCTGTGGCTGGACTGGACAGGGGGGAGGGAATCCCCCCTTGATCTCATTCAGGAGGAAGCAGTGAACCTTTCAGTGTCAACACCCGTGCCCATGGATGACTGGACGACGGGACAGGGAAGCAGCTGTTATATGGATGTCTGGAATCATCCATGCCTAGAATGAGACTGGTATGGATTTGGAAGGGGGTTTGGAGAAGGGCAGACAGTTATCTGACAATCACACACATCAATAGCTGCCACTGTGAGTGACCAGATGTGTGTTCTCAGTACTGCAATGCCCTCAGTCTAATGGCTCATACACATGTGGCATGTGTTGTGGCGACAGGTCGCCCGTGTGTATGACGCGCGTGCCCCGAACCATCGCTACTCAGAGCTGTCGCCGGGCGATTGACTTGGCCAATCGCCTGCAACAGCTGTCGCCGCAACTGTCGCTAGTCCGCCGTGTGTATGCGGACTAGCGACAGCAACCCACACACAGTGAGCGGAGCTTCCGGCGGGGGGAGGGACCTTTGGCGACGAGCTGTCGCTGTTTTTTTTTTTTTTGTGTGTGTGTGTATCGCTTGCCTCGTTTTGTGCCTCGTGCGTATGAGGCTTTACTCCCCCTCTATGGCTAATAATTTTAGAATTTTGACATGGGCCCCTTTAGTGGCACCCAAATGACCTACTTTGGGGGCGGGGGGCGCACTTTGGAAGCTCAGCCTCTGTTGCTGGGGAACCGTGTCCCGGACCTGTGTGTACTGTACCTGTCAGTCACTGTGGTGGTCTAACTGACATTCACAATCATAACCCCCCCTCCCCTCCCCATCTCTCTCAGTCTGTCATCAAACATAGTTTCTGACATATGGAGACACCTCTGTACCCCTGTGTGATGTGCATCATTGCTGACAGTCGGTGTGTACCTCTGTCATCTTATACCCTTGCTGGCACATGTAGACCCCTCTTTTTTATCATAAAGCCTAACTAACACATCAGTCATATCACATTGCGCCTAATGTGCCAGCAGCAGCCAGCACAGTGCCCCTTATGTGCCAGCAGCAGTCACTACTGTGCCCCTAATGTGCCAGCAGCAGCCACCACAGTGCCCCTAATGTGCCAGCAGCAGCCACAACAGTGCCCCTAATGTGCCAGCAGCAGCCACCCCTGTGCCCCTAAAGTGCCAGCAGCAGCCATCACTGTGCCCCTTATGTGCCAGCAGCAGTCACTACTGTGCCCCTAATGTGCCAGCAGCAGCCACCGCTGTGCCCCTAATGTGCCAGCATTAACCACCACTGTGCCCCTAACGTGCCAAGAGCAGCCACCGCTGTGCCCCTAATGTGCCAGCAGAAGTCACTAATGTGCCAGCAGCAGCCACCGCTGTGCCCCTAATGTGCCAGCAGAAGTCACTAATGTGCCAGCAGCAGCCACCACTGTGCCCCTAATGTGCCAGCAGCAGCCACCACTGTGCCCCTAATGTGCCAGCAGCAGCCTTCACTGTGCCCCTAATGTGCCAGCAGCAGCCACAACAGTGCCCCTAATGTGCCAGCAGCAGCCACCACTGTGCCCCTAATGTGCCAGCAGCAGCCACCCCTGTGCCCCTAAAGTGCCAGCAGCAGCCATCACTGTGCCCCTTATGTGCCAGCAGCAGTCACTACTGTGCCCCTAATGTGCCAGCAGCAGCCACCGCTGTGCCCCTAATGTGCCAGCATTAGCCACCACTGTGCCCCTAACGTGCCAAGAGCAGCCACCGCTGTGCCCCTAATGTGCCAGCAGAAGTCACTAATGTGCCAGCAGGAGCCACCGCTGTGCCCCTAATGTGCCAGCAGCAGCCACCGCTGTGCCCCTAATGTGCCAGCAGCAGCCACCGCTGTGCCCCTAACGAGCCAAGAGCAGCCTGTGCCCCTAATGTGCCAGCAGCAGCCACCACTGTGCCCCTAATGTTCCAGCAGCAGCCACCACTGTGCCTCTAATGTGCCAGCAGCAGCCACCACAGTGCCCCTAATGTGCCAGCAGCAGCCACCGCTGTGCCTCTAATGTGCCAGCAGCAGCCACCCCTGTGCCCCTAAAGTGCCAGCAGCAGCCATCACTGTGCCCCTTATGTGCCAGCAGCAGTCACTACTGTGCCCCTAATGTGCCAGCAGCAGCCACCACTGTGCCTCTAATGTGCCAGCAGCAGCCACCACTGTGCCCCTAATGTGCCAGCAGCAGCCACCACTGTGCCCCTAATGTGCCAGCAGCAGCCACCACTGTGCCCCTAATGTGCCAGCAGCAGCCACCACTGTGTCACTACTATGCCAGTAAAGCCTGCGGCTGACACAAGAGACGTGAATGCGTGCAGCTTGACAGCAGTGGGTAACATTGTCGTAACTGCCATAAACAGGGACAGATATCCCTTTCAGCGCAGAAATCTGTGTGTGTGTCTAGCAGATTTGTTCACACACAACTGCTAGTGGTGTCTGAGTCTTGACATGATAGGGACCAGTGACTCAGGGATGCCACTTACAGGTGAACAAGCAGCCTTGCCCATTGCCACATGTAACAATGTGCTTACACCCAGGGCCATTTCACACCTATTTGGTGCCCCAGACTAGACACTGTGCATCATCCCTCCAGCCTTCACATTGGCTTCAAATCACTCAGAGCTGTTCGGTAAAAAAAATAATAGTTTGGTAAAGTACTGCCTTAGGTATGTCATGTATATTTAGAGTACCAGTCTTTCCCTGTTTACGTCTGAAGGGTTACAGGGGAAACCTCTATGAATGTGTCCTGCTCTAGTATCTTGTGTATTACTTTATGATCTCCCACCCGGCAGTATATCAGTATTAATGGAGTGAGTAGCAGGATGGATGGCTCCTCCTATTGGCTGGCTCCATTGCTTGTACATTTTAGCAAATGGCTGTTTGTTAGTTAATGACAGGTCCAGGCTTATTATCATTTATTGGATTCATATAGCGCCAACATATTACACAGTGCTGGACAATAAATAAGACTACAGACAATGATAATAGGGGTGACATGCAACACACTGCAGGTAATAAGCAGTAAGATACACAATGCCAGATCATGCACTGGAGTAGTAGTCCTTGTTATTCAAGTTCACATTATTCTGTGGGCAGCAACAATCAGATGCCACCAACAGAAAGCTATGTTGGTGGCAAGAAAAGGAGGCAAGATTAATTTGGGTGATAAGTTGTATGACTCTGCAGCATGTTGTTAAAGCTACAGTGTGCTGAATTGTAAAAAATAGCCTGGTCACTAGGGGGGTGTAAACCTGTGGTCCTCGAGAGATTATAAACACAATACAAACATAACTGGCTTTGTTAAAAAAAAAAAAAAAAAAAAGCTGTTTAAGGGTTAAATTCCCTAAAATGTTTTCCGCCTTCTGATCTATCAGCTGCGGTGGCAAAATTCTGATCAGTCTGTACAAATATCTGAATGGTGTGTTGGGTTTTAAACAAAACAATCAATCAAGAGAACTGATTGTATTTAAAAAAGCTAAGGAAACATTTAATGGTCTGTGGCCGCCTTTATATAGCGTTTGGCACACGGTGCTTTAACCCTTCAGCACTTACATTTATGTATCTATACTGATATTTGTGGTGCTATGTGGCACCTTGCTGTGTATTGGGGCACCCAGTGTGTACATTACATGTGCTGCAACGCGGGAGGCATCTGCTCTATTGTTGGACTGGATTGAGTGATGTAATTGTTTCTATGACATTGGATCTTATGCGGCGTACGAGAGAGAACGGCGCCGGAGACTTGGGCGCAGGACACAGCCAGTATATGACTGATCCTGCTGCCGCACAAGTCCGGGCCGTGTTAATTACTATTCCCCCTCCAGGCCGACATGGATAGTGGGGGAATGAAATAATTCGCGAATTATTGTTTTAAAAGCAACTTCAGGTCCGTCTTCTGACGGCGCTGAAGTTACTCCCTGTGCCTGCGATAGCCGTAGTTCCTATTACGGCCTATGGTGGCGCCGGCTGCGCCCAAGTCTCCTGCGCTGCTGCGCCCAAGTCTCCAGCGCTGGATTTACCGTGTTCGCTTATGCGTGGGTCTCTGTGTTTTTTGTTTTTTTTCTTGGTTTTATCTTTTAATCTATTGAGTTTGAGTCTGACCTGGTCTTTATTATCTGTCACTGCTACGGCAACACACACGACTGCTGACAGGATAATAACTGTGTCAGGTAATAACTCTGTTATTATTTATCTAACAGATTATGGTGCAGCAGATAATGGTGCCACACTGCATTTACCAGCAGGAAACTCCATTGCAGAAAATATACTAAGCAGACGTCACCAGAAGGACAAATCACCACATCTCTCCAATCCTGAGGAATCTTCTGATAGATCCCATCCTGTTAGCTCAAATACCCATCCTTTTTTTATCTTCTGAGTGTGGGAAATGTTTTCGTTTGAAAGCTGGTCTACGAACACATTACAGAATTCACACAGGATAGCATCCTTTCTCATGTCCAAAGTGTGGGAAATGCTTCAGTCAGAAATCTGATCTTGTTAGAAATCTAAGAAATCACACAGGAAAGCTTTCTTATTCATGTTCCGAATGTGGGAAATCTCCCTGTGTGAAATCAAATTTTATTAAACATCAGAGAATTCACACAGGAGAGGGTCCACGTTCATGTCCAGAGTGTGGTAAATGTTTCACACAGAAAGGTAGTCTTATTATACATCAGAGAAGTCACACAGGAGAGCGTCCTTTTACATGTTCTGAATGTGGAAAATGTTTCATTCGTAAATGTATTTTTCTTAGACATCATAGAAATCACAAAGGAGAGCGTCCTTATTCATGTTCAGAGTGTGGGAAATGTTTCAGCCAGAAAGGTAATCTTACTACACTTGAGAAAAATCATGGGTGAGCGTCCTTTTACATGTTCTGAATGCGTAAAATGGTTGTCAGAAATATGTTTTTCTTAGACATCACAGGAGACACAAAGGAGAGCATCCTTATTTGTGTTCAGAGTGTGGTAAATGTTTCAGTCAGAAAGCTAGTCACACAGGAAAGTGTCCTTAGTAGTGTCAGGAGGAAAGCTACAGTCAGACGGCTTATGAAGCTACGGGGATACAAGCACACGTTTCCTGGAAGCACATATTATTAGAGCAGCAGCAATGACGTGGCCTCACAGTGCTGGAACTAATCTACTGATGTCACCTGCTCTACATTCAGGCCTTTCTCTAGGCTGGGGACTCATCCTAACCTCTCATTTCTTGCTGACCATCTCAGAGTTCATATGCTGGAAGATTACTGGGGAAGACTAGAGTTATTAGTTACCTGGTAACATTGTCTCCAGTAATCTTCCAGGACAAGTGCCCCCCAGGCTTGCCTGGTCACCTGCTATGAGTCAGACTGTATGCCCATATGACTGACATATAACCCAGCCCTAACACCTGCGAAAGCTCCTACATAATATAAACTACAATACCCTGCAGGTAGATGTAGCATACAACCTGGCAGACAACAATCACCAAACACAGCAATGCAATATAATCCAATATACTGAATAGTCACCTGAGGCCTGTAGGCTGAGGCAATCCAAACGAAGACACGGTAACAGGGAATGGCTGAAGTAATCACTAGACAGATGCGTGGTCAATCAGGCCAGGGTCAATGCAGGCAGCGTTCGTGTGAATCCTTTCAACAAGCCGGGTCGGTAACAAGGTATCCAATATAGAAGTGTGGTCAGGTTCAAGCCGGGTCGATAACGGGTATCCAATCTAGTCAAGAGACAGACACAAGTCGGCAGCAAGACAACCACTTGGTGTGAGCTAGCATAGTATACTAGCGCTAAACCATTTAGAACTAAAGGAATCCAAAGTGACCAATCCACAGAGAGTGTGTCAACTGGTCAGCTGACACACTGTGCGCCCACGTGGTCATTGTTTACAACGGCGGAGCGCGTACTGACCGCGTCCGCCGCTTTTCCAATGGGAGCTGAGCGCCATGCGCTCCAGTGACTTCAGAGACAGGCCAAGACCCCAGGGGCTTGCACCTCAGTGTGGTTCTTGGCGTTCCGCCGCCATGAGCGACTAGTGGATCTTACACCTCCGAGGACTGGAGCTCCATTCCTGTGCTTTAGGCAGTGTTAACATTTGTAAAAATTGCATGCGTGTTTTTGCATGCAAATTTGCCTATTAATTTAAAACCAGTTTCGGACAAGTGGGATAGTTAACACTAAAGGAGCCATTTTCTTTGGTTACTCCTTTGGGCACGATCCTTTAATTTTTCATCTCCCTAGTGAACATTACATATGTACTTTATTGTTCACATTTCAGCGCTGATTTCATTCATTCGCCCAACTATGGTACTCATCACACCTAAGTGATCTATGTCTTGTTTTTGTTTTGTTCTTTGGGGCCAAATTAGGGTTTTTGTGGGTTGTTGGGGTTTTTTTTATTTTTTATTTTTTTTAGGTATTACTATTTTCTCTGCGTTTTAAAGGGGTGAAATGGGAGAATGACAATGTCTTCATTAAACCATGCTATTGTAGATAAAACCCACACATGTTGTTTGCCCATTTGTCCTGGTTATCACAACATTTAGGTTATGTTACTAGTACGAATTGCCCATGGTTAAGGCAGCCATATATCTAGCGACGATGAGCCCACCAAAATACAAATCTCTGTAATCGAATCTGATTAGAGAGAGATTGATCAGCTGGCCATACACCGCAGGCCGATCACCGATCAATTTCATGCTGAAATGCCACTCTAACATTGCTAAAATTGATCACGAATTGGCCTTGTGACACCGCATATGGCCACCTCGCTTGCGATATTATATCCCCCTAATGTTAAATGTCGTCTCCCCTCTCCCCCCCCCCCCCCCCCATTGCCCAGTGCAAGTTATACATTACCTCTTCATGCCCGCCGCTTGTCCTCTGCTGGCTCCTGGCTTTCTCCATTCTCCGTACACGCATGCTCCACGTGGTTGCCTAGTAACATGCCCGCGTGTGTAACGTCTGACATCACATGCGTTTCCTTACTAGGCAACCACATGGGGCACAAGTGTCAGGAGAAGAGCCAGTGGAGGAGAGCAGAGAGGCATAGCTTGAGCTGTCAGAGCAATCACTCTCTTTCCTTGCATGCACATGTGACTGAAAGGGGGGTGTTTAACTCGGAGTGGAAGTGAGCAGGTACATATGGCAGCCAATCAGCCTGCACTCCCTCATGGACCCCCGTCCCCTATAAAAACGCTGCTGCGTCGTCCATGTTACAGTCAGTCTTTGGCTAGTGAGAGGAAGGGAGAGACACATTGCTAAGATAGGGAAAGCGTTAGCTAGGCCTGTTTTTTTTTTGTGTCTCGCTGACTGACTTGCTGATAAAGCACCCCAAAAAGCCCTCCTGAGGGCTACTACATCCTTCTGTTGTTAATTTCTTTCTGTGTGCGAAACTCCACAGCCCACAGGCACCCACCCAGAGCTCTGCCCACTACTATTATTGTGTGCCACATTAGATACAAGCACACTACTACTCTATTGCCTCTGTAATCACTATATTGTGTTTGACTGACTGACTTCTCTGCCAACACCAACAGGGTCCAGCCCAGGACTCCAGGTGGAGTTCTGCCACAAAAAATATGTTTTTCTGGCATGTGTACAGTCCTAATTTTTCTGGACTGTGGTGCTGAAATGTGGCTGCAAAAAAAAAAAAAAGGCATGATGTAAATGATGTCAATTCCCCTTCATGATCATTACCTTGTCATAGTGAAGTGGCTTGCATGTCACAATGAACCAATGACCTATATGAGTGTGTTGGCGGCACACCCAAGAGGATAAGGTTCTTGCTTCATTGTGGACAGACCAAATTCGATCGATGGGCTGGATACGTTTTGGTTAAACCTTTGGTCACTTCAGGTGATTATTCAATAAAGCCTACTAGGCCAACACTGGGTTCACACTGCATAACCAGTGTTTTCTGGCTCACTTTACTGTCATTAATCTAGCTCAGCCCGACCATGGGGGCTGGAAAAACCGCCATGGCCTGCACTCAAGCCCTAAATGATTTGCGTTGGATACTGGGGGTGATCAAGTTATTGGCTGCTGTTGATCTGAGGTTTGTGGTAACGCTCAGAAAATGGTACATGTAGACCTTTAACATTTTAATAAAATCGAACCGCTCACATGTGAACACTCTCACAGGAAATCATTGCATAAGAGCTTTTAGGACGATTTCTAAAATCGCCAGCGCTTGAAAAATTCAGCAAACCCTCTGCCTCGGCCCAGCCTTGTGTGTGCTCCCTCCTACACTGCTCCCTGAGGCTGGAGCCTATCTCGCCTCGGCCCCAGCGCTAGAACAAGCCCATATACTACATAGATTTAAAGCCAGTGGGAACTGGGATAAAATTGGATGAAAAAAATTGGATCTTTAGTGGCCTCCTTTAGGGTAAATTGGATGGATAATTTAGGCAGTCCCTAAAAGGACAGGTGAGAGAAGAAAAAGAAAAACACGATCTACCTACCTGGGACTTTCCTCCAGCCCCTGGCAGCCAACCTGTCCGTCACCGGGATCTCTTCTGTTGCAGATGCCCATCTTACCAGGTCATCATCGCCTACACAAGGACGTGTCCGTGTCACTCACAATTGTGCCGACGTAATCTGGAACACTGCGCAGGTGAACTACTGCACAGAACACTCTAGACTACGTGAGTGCGATGGTGACGCCTGGCGAGGTTGGCATCTGCTTATGCTTAAAGCCAATGGGAACCGGGGGTGAAAATACAAAGCCAGATACTTACCCAAGAAGAGGGAAGGCTCTGGGTCCTAATGAACCTTCCCTATCCTCTCCTGGCCCTCTCGTTCAGGCAGCAGCTCCTCCATTCAAATCCTCCACCGCGGGGAACTTCGGAAGTCTTCAGGAGCAGAGTCCTCCCAAAGTCAGGCGGCCCCAAACTGCGCACACACACGAGTGCGTGTGAGTGGCCACTCACGCATGCACAGTGTAGAGCGACCTGTCTTCAGGTGCACTCGGGCTCCCGAAGGCTTTTCGAAGCCTCTGTTCGGTGTGGGACACAGCAGAATTGGTCGAATACTGCTACGGGAGAGCCAGCCCTACAACGGGGACCGGGAGAGGAGAGGGAAGGCTCTATAGGAACCAGAGCCTTCCCTCTCCTTCAGTAAGTATCTGACTTTTTTTTTTTTTAAACGGTTCCCACTCACTTGAAGGCCCCCTGCACACCGCAAATCTAATTTCCGATTCCCATTTTCCCTGGATGCTATCAAAAAAAGAAGAAAAAAGCAGCATGCAGTACCATTAAAAAAATCGTAAAACCACATCAAAATCGCAATCGCGTGTAGTGTGCAAGAGGCCAGAGCCAAAAAGATGAGAAACTGAGGGAGATGGCATGGACGATGAGCTGTCCAGATGCCCACTACTCCCCCGTTATCCTCCTTTGCCTGATAAATTAACACCAGCAACCTCTACCGGGTTGCCGGAGCCGGGCAGCACCACGCCTACGCTGGACCGTCTGCATACGCCCGACAGCACTCTAACCCAACTGGGTGCTCTCTGTGCATGACGTCAAGATGACATCGTGCACAGTGCACTCCTGGCCGCAATTGCACGCTGTAAGATGCGCACAGGAGGGCCAGGGCAGGCGCGGTGCTGCCCATCTTCAGCGAGCTGGGGGGAACTTAACAGGCAAAGGAGGGGAACGGGGGGGAGCGGAGGCCATCAGGAAAGCTCATTGTACTTGCCTGCCCCCCCCCCATGGTTCTCATAAGCGAGTCAGCTCCGTTATCCTTTACGATAAGCTGCTCTTGGTTGGAATTCACCTGGGCAGCACAGAAAACAATACTTTACTCTGTGACTGGACACATAGTTAAACTCAATGGTAACAGGTCATCGGGACAGATAGTGTCAAGACAATATATACTGTACAGCGCTGTGTAAAATGTTGGCGCTATATAAATAAAGATAATATAACCCAACTAAAAAGTATCTTTGCTCCTGGTAGTTATGTCACATAAAATAGGGTTCTCCTATTTAAAAAAAAAAAAAAAAAAAAAAAAGTGCAGTGACTGTATTAATGTGAAACTGAACAGGAGGTAGAAGGCTGATTGGAATACTCTCAGTATTCTAATCAAGCACTCCTGATCTTCTAGAATCCGCCACATTCAGTGCATTACAATGAACTCTATTCACAGCACCGAAGTGCTGCTGATTTATTACCATTGGAGGGCAGCTCTGCAGAAGCACAGTCAGAGCTGTGCTATGTCGGATTGTGCTGCATTCTCTCTGTGGAATGAGGAAGTGTTCTCCACAGAATGCGAAAGTAATGTCTGCCATGGAGGGCAGCTTTGAGGCAGCGCAATCAGACATTACACAGACCTCCCGCCCACCACGCGCACGCAGCAGAAAGTGTAATGTTTATATGTGCAGTCGAAATAAAGCCTCCCTGGTTTGCTTTTGCGATGTTTCCGTGTTGGAACACTATCAGACCTATCTGCGATTACCTTTTTATCTCCTGGGTCGTAGGAGAAAATGTTCATCTTCTCTTTAAAATAACTTTTCAGCTTTTTTACAATTGGAAAAGTACTATCAAAATTATTTTGAGTATTTTCTTGCCTGCTGGGGATTTGAAACGCATTTTAAGACAAGGGCCCATATGCAGTTAACTTTTTTCTCCTTACTTTTCTCCTAGGTGATATTTTTAAAACTGTCAATAAAATGTGTTTTAAAGCACCAGCAAGCAAGAAAATACTCAAAATAATTTTGAGAGTACTTTTTAACCTACTTTTTAAAGAGAATCTGTACTCTAAAATTCTTACACTAAAAAGCATACCATTCTATTCATGATGTTCTCCTGGGCCCATCTTTGCTGTTGCTGCCACTCCCTGCTGCAATCCTGGCTTGTAATTGCCAGTTTTAGGCAGTGTTTACAAACAAAAAACATGGCTGCTAACCAGCATGTGATAGGCTGAGAGAAGCTCAGTCTGTGACTCATACAGAGCCTGGAGGGGGTATGGAGAGGGTGTGTATAACTTCTACTTATCACAGCAGAGCAGCACATTCCTGCCTGAGCCGACAAAGCTGACAAAGGAAAGAAGATTAGATTATATAACAGAGATAATACAGCCACTGTGCAACTAGGAAAGGCTGCAGTAAAACAGACCACATTAGAACAGGTATAGGAACTTATAGGATAGAAGAAATAAGAGTCTCTTTAAAGGAATCATCAGCCAAATCTAATGTAAATCCGATTTAGTTACCTGGGGCTTTCTCCAGCCCCTCGCAGCTGTCTGTCCCATGCTGACAGCTCTGATTGCAGTCGCCGGCCCGGGGTCCCCTTATTGCGCCTGTGTGAAGCGTTGCTGTCAATCAAGCTGACATTGTCCATGGCGTACTGCACAGACGCAGAACTACACCGCGGACAACGTGGGCGTGATTGACAGTGTCGCTTCACGTAGGCGCAGTAAGGAAGACCTCGAGATCATCCTCTGATGCAGCCCCTTCCGCAGCCACCAGCCCGGCGTCCCTGCACGATGCGTGCAGGGACGCTGGGCTGGTGGCTGCGGAAGGAGCTGTCAGCGTGGGACAGACAGCTGCGAGGGGCTGGAGAAAGCCCTAGGTAAGTAAATCGGATTTACATTAGATTTGGCTGATGATTCCTTTAAAGAGGACCCCCATGCAGAGGAAAAAAAAAAAAATCAGTCAGCGCTGCTGTAATGTAGATAGTAATTGGTAAGCGCTCCGATAGTCTCTACTAAAATAGAAGCTTCAGATCTTGCACTTCAACTGTACACAAACGTGTGACAGGGCTGCAGTTTCCTACCCCCCCCTCCCCCCCCCCCCCCCCCCAATGTGAAAGGACTCACCGGATTCAATGGCCAGAATGGGCCCGATAGCACATCAGGGGTATTGGCCACCCATCAGCCTCACTGGCACCACCACTCCTGGACAGCTTGCTCCGCTGGGCTCCTTCACCACGATTTTATAGTTACACTCTGCAACGTAGAGCAAAAGACAAGCTCTGTGTGACCAATCCTCCTCAGTCTAATGTTTCTTCTGAATATTTTCGCCAAACAGAGGGGCAGAGTGTCCATTCTGGCCATTGAATCCGGTGAGTCCTTTCACATTGTGGGGCGGGAAACTGCAGCCCTGTCACACGTTTGTGTACAGTTGAAGTGCAAGATCTGAAGCTTCTATTTTAGTAGAGACTATCTGAGCGCTTACCTATTACTATTTACATATCATTTGAGCCTTTCACAAGAAGCAAGGGAGCGCTCCACTGGACTGGACTGGTGTTATAGCTTTACTATAAAAGCTTTCTGCTAATATTGATGTAAACGTGTGCGCTTATGTACTTTTGATTCTTATAGTGCTGCTGTAAGGTTATATTTACCTCCTGAGTCCTGTCCCACGAACCCGCCCGAAGACCCCACATAACTACACTTCCGCCGCTTGGCCCCGCCTCCCCTCTCTCCTCCGAAACAAAATGCCAAGATATTTACTGCAGTAAATTGCTTGGTGTTTTTTTTCTCGGAGGAGAGAGAGGAGGCGGGGCCAAGTGGCGGAAGTGTAGTGATGCGGGGGCTTCGTGGGATGGGACTCCGGAGGTGAATATAACTTTTCATTACAGCAGCACTGACTGATTTTTATTCTCTGCATGGAGGTTCTCTTTAAATGTAGTGACTGGATAGTATACTGGTTAAGGGCGCTGCCTTTGACATGGGAGACCAGGGTTTGAATCCTGGCTATTGTTCCTATTCAGTACTCAGTCCTTGGGCAAGGCTTTCTAACACTCAAAAATCCTGGGTTTGAGGGAATTAAGCCGGTGTTAAATCCACTTGTGCAGTAACTGGCTGCAGATGGAGGAAGAAGTGTCCTTTCATACCTCCCAACATTTTAAAATAAGAAACCGGGACACAGTCCCCACCCTAACCACACCCCCAACACACACCCTAGTCACGTCTACCATAAAGTTTTTTGAAGATTTTTTTTAAAATTAATATTGATGCCGTTATATTTTTTTTTAATAAATATATCCCTCATACACCCTGCCCATGGGTGGGGAGGAGGGTAAGGGTGCCTGTGGGTGGGGAGGAGGGTAAGGGTGCCTGTGGGTGGGGAGGAGGGTGAGGATGGGTGGCACTGTAAAAAAAATGATCAAGGCGTCAGCCGCGGGTAAGTGGGATGCGGGCATCACATTACTACCTCCCTCCCTCCCTTGAAATCTGCCCCCTGTGTGTCCCCGTTAGCAGAGTGTGCAGGGCAGCGGAACGGGCTGTCATCTTACCTGCGTCCATGCACGCGTATCGAAATCTGTCTTCATCCAGCTTCCTGTGACGTCACAGGAAGCAGAGTGAAGCTGGACATCAGTACGCGTGGATGGATGCCGGTAAGATAACAGCCCGCTCTGCTGCCCTGCACACTCTGCTAACGGGGGACACACAGGGGGCAGATTTCAAGGGAGGGAGGTAGTAATGTGATGCCCGCATCCCACTTACCCGCGGCTGGCGCCTTGGTCATTTTTTTTTTTTTACCCTCACTGCCCACTGCCGCCCGGGACTTGGGGGGCTCATACCGTGATAGCGGGAGAGCCCCCCAAAATCGTGACAGTCCCGATGAAATAGGGACGGTTGGACCCTCTGTCCTTTGTCCTCCAGTGGTCAGAGCAGCTGAACTTACGATGCATTCATAACAGATGCTGTGCTGTGCACTGACTCACATAAGGAAGTGGGGGTGTGCATTCATGGAGAAAAGGGTGGGGCCACACTGCATACACTAGAGATGGAAAGTCCGGATCTTTTCAAGGATTCGGATGATTCGAATTGGATTATTGAAAAGATCCAGATCTTTGAACCGAATCTTTGAATCATTTTACTAGGGAAGCAGACTGGGGGTGAAATGACTAGCAGGACAGGACTTTCCCTGCAGTAGTGTGAGTGTGTTGCTCCTGACTTCCAGGAGGGGTCTCTTCAGGCTAATCTTCTATCCAACTTCAAGGCCACTTCTCTGGGCATTTTTTGACCTGAAGTCCCTGCTCTGGGCCTTTGCCAGGCAGGGGCTTTTCCTGCACTAACTGGCCGCTCCAGGCATGGAGTGGCCAGCTTATACCCCCCCTAACGCTACTACTCACCAGGGGGATGATGGTGGTGGATCCGTGTCAGATAGCATCATCGTTTGGCTACGTGAAGTCAAGACCTGTGAGGAAGCACTGAAGCAATTGAAATGGAGTTTTAACAAGGCTAAACACCGATATGGAGCCAGCTGGAGACCCGAGCTCCTCCGCACCGACGAGAGCCTAGCCGAGTTCAGGAGGGAGATCCGGGCGCAAAAAGTGAAACTCTCCGGGCTCGAGAGAGTTGGAGGGCTTTTCACTGAGCATCTTAACTACAAGAAGCGCTTTAAGAAAATGCTGCAGCCTGAAACAGATATTGATAGTGAAGATGGAGAGGACGACTGTACAGTGGTGGAGGAAGGGTGTTCCCCCCGTGAGATCCCCTTCAGGGTGAACCCCAAGGATGCCCAAGGCACCTCCATGCAGTCCTCAATCCCCTTGGGACAGTGTGGTGTAGCTGAGGGTGTGCAAGGAAGCGGTGGAAAGGGCCTGTTGGACGCTATCAAGGAGCTGGAGGGTGAAGTGATGTCGCCAAGGTTAGTACCCGGCTCTATGGTGGCTGGGGGAGTACTGGTGGTGTTTGTGCTGCTGCCCCTGCCGCTGGGGGTCCCAGCTGTATGCCTGCTGCGGGGGCTTCTGGCGGAGGTGTGGGTGGGGGTATGAGTGCTGCCGGTGCTTAGGGTGTGCTGGCCGTGCCCCTCTCCGTGTCATCTGGAGATGGGGTAGCTGGTGGGGCTGTAATGGCCCTTCCGGGTGCCCGCACAGTGTTACCCCCTGATGGAGAGCTGGGTGGTACTGGGAATCCCTTGCCTGGGGCCTCGGTGGTGCCTGGTGCGAAGTCGGGGGATGACAGTGTGCGCCCAGAGCATGAGGGAAAACTTACAATTGAAGAAATACATTGGGCAAGATGGCGCCGAGTTTAAGAGCAGCGCTGGGAAGACGCCGACAGAACTTCCGCCTGGCCGCCAGGAAGTGACGGCGGAGAATATGGAGGCCACTATTGTTGAAGAGAGTGAGGGCGGAAGTGATCCAACTTCGGGCGCGCAGGCGCAGAAGACAGCCGGACGAGGGCAAGATGGCGCCGACCCGCACGCCGTGATGACGCCGGAGGAACTTCCGCCCAGCGGGGCGGAAGAGATGAAGCAAGTGGTGACGGAAGCCACTCCTTCAGTAGCGGTGGAGGGCGGAAGGATGGCAAACATGGGCGCACATGCGCAGGAGCTGCCTGAGCCGGACTTAGAGAAAACGGAGAGCTGCCTGGAGGCAGCGAATCTGCACACAGAGGAGGAGGCCGTGGAAATCCCAAAGGGAGGAGTGGCCATGCAAGTGGAAGACTCCTCTGACTCTGCCAATCATACTGAGACTAGGGAGGACTCTGAAAATGAGCAACTAGCCCAAAATTTCTGCCCGGAGGCAGAGTCCATGGGGGAAACACCTGGTGAAGGTAACCAGGGACCCCCAGTGGACCGAAGTAGAATTGGCAAGAATCGCCCTATGAAGAATGGTGAGGACAAAATTTCTTTGATTCCTAAGAAAAGAGATAGCAAAAAAGGGAGAAATAGAATTAGTAAAGCGGTGAGGCTGGAGCTCGGAGGCAAAGAGGTGCCTAAAGAGGCCAGCCAAGTGCTAGTGGAAGAGACTGACTTATCCTCCATGGAGGAAGGGAAGGAGAGTAGTCTGGGTGCTGGGGGTGCCCTGTCAGGGAAGTCCCTCTTTCAAGAGCAGGAGGGTGGTGACATTCTGTTATTGCAGGGGGGGGGGAGGCGAGGAATAAAATGACGACGAGTTCTCTCGACATTCTCTTCGAAAGGAACTTGTTCTCCTTTTCCGAATCAGAGTGTGACCAAAGTGATGAGGATGGGGAAAAAAAGAAGAAGAAAAAGAAAAAGAAAAAGGGGAAGAAAAAGCACTTAGACCCCACCCCCCCCCTGTAGTCCTAAGTGACATAGTCACTGAATTTAAGTCGATGGATCTGACCTTTAGGTTGGAAAAGAAGTTGTTCATTATCATTGATGACCATATCAATGAGGCGGTGGTTCAGTCGGTGGAACCAGGGGGTAATTACTCGGGCTTACATCTGGTGGGCATGGGTGACCCCGATTGTGGGTTTGAAATGGAATTCAGGGCAGATGGAAAGAGGGTGCTAGTGGAGAACGAGCTCGTTAAAGAGAACCCGAGGTGGCTTTGTATAACGTTAGTGGGGCACAGAGGCTGGTTGGGCACACTAACACCAGCCTCTGTTGCCCCATGGTGTGTGTCAAAGACCCCCCTGCTCGCCGCTATACCCCCGCAATGCTGGCGACACGCAGCGTGTCGCCAGCACAATGTTTACCCTAGCGCTGTCTGTCAGCGCCGCTCCGCCGCCTCCTCCGCATCGCCGCTACCCGCCCTCGTCCCTTCCCTCACGCTGATTGGAGGGAAGGGACGAGGGCGGGTAGCGGCGATGCGGAGGAGGCGGGGGAGCGGCGCTGACAGACAGCGCTAGGGTAAACATTGTGCTGGCGACGCGCTGCGTGTCGCCAGCACTGCGGGAAGGATAGCGGCGAGCAGGGGGGTCTTTGACACACACCATGGGGCAACAGAGGCTGGTGTTAGTGTGCCCAACCAGCCTCTGTGCCCCACTAACGTTATACAAAGCCACCTCGGGTTCTCTTTAAGAGGTTCGATTTAGAAGGAAAACAGATTTCCATGACAACCATCTTCGGGCTGGGCCCTAATGCCCCCAGATGTAAGCCCCCTCCTCCTCCCCCTGGTTCCATCGTAGATTGTAGTACCGTTGGAATCCCCAATAAGGGGACTGATACTGTTAGTGGTGATAAGGCAGCCTCCAACAAGGAGGATGATCTGGGTGCTGGTGGAGGGGGTGCTACTGAGCCGGGGGTGCCAGAGCTAGAGAGTGTCACGAGGGTGGGCTTTCCAGCCCTGGGACCAGCCGCCAATCCTGGGGCCCTCGTTTCTTTGGCAGCTCCGGCTCAGGGTGCACCCTCAGTCCAGCCCATGTCCTATTCTAGGGCAGCAAAAAGTTCGGCCTCTGGGAGGAGAGTCCTGGCTCCCCTGGAGACAGGATCAGAGGCTCACTCCCCAGGTCGAAGAAATGTGGTACGCCTGAAATGGGAACATAGTTCTGCCATTCCCAATAAAAGGGAATTTGTCAAATATTTGTTGGACCTGGGGATTAAGCCATGCGACTTGTTCGCGATCCTGGCTCCAGGGGATTCCCCCCCCCCCCATACTACAATGTGAGCTTCCTCTCACAACACAGGGTGGAGTCCTTCCTGGAGGAGAGGTTGAGTGTATCGGTGAATAATCAGTGGCATGGTTTTATGGTGCTTCCTCTCTCCAGGCAGTCCCTTGAGAGGAAAGCTCATATTGTAGTACAAAACGAGAGCATCCCGGTTGACGACCTGATGACTTGGGTCCAGCACTACGGGGATGTTATGTCCCCGCCACACCGAGTCCTGGATGACCTGGGGATATGGTGGGGGGAATATGAGGTGGCAATAAAGCTCCATGTTAAGGAGGGAGTTGCCACCCATATTCCCCGATCCGCCCTCATAGGGCGAGATAAGATTATAACATATTACCCGGGTCAGCCCAGGACTTGCAATCGGTGTGGCAAGAGGGGACATCTCGCCAGTGGATGCCCCGACCCCAGGTGTAGCAGATGCAAGGAGTTCGGGCACTCTGCCAGTTCGTGCAAGAGAATCAAGTGCAACTTTTGCTTCGAATTTGGGCACCCATATACAGAGTGCCCGGTCTCCTGGACTGCTATGCCTGAGGAGCTCAGGAAGGCCATGCTGGAACGTATGGATGAGGAGGACCAGACTGTCTCTGTACATACCCCTGTTGTTCCCGTTCAGTCTATCCCAGCCCCTAATGTCTCTGTATCCAGCGTTACCCAGTCCTCTGTGGTCCCTTCCCCTGGTTCTCCTCAGACCAGCATGGCCCCTGAGGGGTGAGCTGGACTCAGGTCGTCGGCTCACCTCCGGGATGCTGCTCAAGGGGGGAGAGACTCTCTTCCTAAGCCGCAGCGACCTAGACCTGCTAGGTCCCAGAAAAGAGGGGGGAAGGGGGGCAGCCCTGCGCAGCCCTCTACTCCCTCTCTCAAAACTCTTCCACCTCCTACTCCCTACCACTTCTCCCCTCCACCTTCGGTCCTTCCTCCTCCCCCCCTTCCTCCTCTTGCTCTCCCCCCTCCTCCCTCTCCCTCCCTTCCGGACCCTCCCCCTGACTCCCCTCCTCCCCTTCCTGATCCTGATCCCCTACCTCCTTCGGCTCCTGTAGAATCTGTTCCTCCGCCTTCTTCCCCTCCTTCGGAGAGGCCTCCTGGCTTCTCAGGTGTCTCCCTGATGCCTCGGGGTAGGGAACACCTGACAGAGGAGGAGAGGAGGTATCTGGAGCAAAGGCTTCAAACTAGAAAAAGGAGGAGGGGTGGTAAGGCCAGACCTCCTTCTTCAGAGAGGAGGGAGGTAAAAAGGGAACAGTTAACTATAAAAAGGCATGAGGTTAGAATTTCTAACCGCTATGGGGTGTTAGCTTCCGGTCCCCTCTCATCAGAGGAGGAGGACATGGTGCTAGGAGGGGCAGAGACTATCTGAGGAAGTGTGTGTACTTTGTGTTCATGTTTTTTCTCTTTGTCGATGTTGTCCTTTGCTTTCAGTTTATCTGTCTTTGTGTAAGGAAGCATAAAGGGAAACCTTGAATTATTCTGATGGCTGTTCCCCCACCACTCATGTTGGCAACAATCAATGTTGCCAGCATTAACCACTTGAGGACCACAGTCTTTCTACCCCTTAAGGACCGGCCACTTTTTTTCCATTCAGACCACTGCAGCTTTCACGGTTTATTGCTCGCTCATACAACCTACCACCTAAATGAATTTTGGCTCCTTTTCTTGTCACTAATAAAGCTTTCTTTTGGTGCTATTTGATTGCTCCTGCGATTTTTACTTTTTATTATATTCATCAAAAAAGACATGAATTTTGGCAAAAAAAATGATTTTTTTAACTTTCTGTGCTGACAATTTTCAAATAAAGTAAAATTTCTGTATACATGCAGCGCGAAAAATGTGGACAAACATGTTTTTGATAAAAAAAACAAACCATTCAGTGTATATTTATTGGTTTGGGTAAAAGTTATAGCGTTTACAAACTATGGTGCAAAAAGTGAATTTTGCCATTTTCAAGCATCTATGACTTTTCTGACCCCCTGTCATGTTTCATGAGGGGCTAGAATTCCAGGATAGTATAAATACCCCCCAAATGACCCCATTTTGGAAAGAAGACTTCCCAAAGTATTCACTGAGAGGCATAGTGAGTTCATAGAAGATATTATTTTTTGTAACAAGTAAGCGGAAAATGACACTTTGTGGCAAAAAAAAAGAAAAAAAAAAGAATCCATTTCTTCTAACTTGCGACAAAAAAAAATGAAATCTGCCACGGACTCACCATGCCCCTCTCTGAATACCTTGAAGTGTCTACTTTCCAAAATGGGGTCATTTGTGGGGTGTGTTTACTGTCCTCGCATTTTGGGGGGTGCTAATTTGTAAGCACCCCTGTAAAGCCTAAAGGTGCTCATTGGACTTTGGGCCCCTTAGCGCAGTTAGGCTGCAAAAAAGTGCCACACATGTGGTATTGCCGTACTCAAGAGAAGTAGTAGAATGTGTTTTGGGGTGTATTTTTACACATACCCATGCTGGGTGGGAGAAATATCTCTGTAAATGACAATTTTTTCATTTTTTTTACACACAATTGTCCATTTACAGAGTTATTTCTCCCACCCAGCATGGGTATGTGTAAAAATACACCCCAAAACACATTGTACTACTTCTCCCGAGTACGGCGATACCACATGTGTGGCACTTTTTTGCACCCTAACTGCGCTAAAGGGCCCAAAGTCCAATGAGTACCTTTAGGATTTCACAAGTCATTTTGCAGAATTTGATTTCCAGACTACTCCTCACGGTTTAGGGCCCCTAAAATGCCAGGGCAGTATAGGAACCCCACAAATGACCCCATTTTAGAAAGAAGACACCCCAAGGTATTCCGTTAGGAGTATGGTGAGTTCATAGAAGATTTTATTTTTTGTCACAAGTTAGCGGAAAATTGATTTTTATTGTTTTTTTCACAAAGTGTCATTTTCCACTAACTTGTGACAAAAAATAAAATCTTCTATGAACTCACCATACTCCTAACGGAATACCTTGGGGTGTCTTCTTTCTAAAATGGGGTCATTTGTGGGGTTCCTATACTGCCCTGGCATTTTAGGGGCCCTAAACCGTGAGGAGTAGTCTGGAAATCAAATTCCGCAAAATGACTTGTGAAATCCTAAAGGTACTCATTGGACTTTGGGCCCTTTAGCGCAGTTAGGGTGCAAAAAAGTGCCACACATGTGGTATCGCCGTACTCGGGAGAAGTAGTACAATGTGTTTTAGGGTGTATTTTTACACATACCCATGCTGGGTGGGAGAAATAACTCTGTAAATGGACAATTGTGTGTAAAAAAATCAAAAGATTGTCATTTACAGAGGTATTTCTCCCACCCAGCATGGGTATGTGTAAAAATACACCCCAAAACACATTGTACTACTTCTCCCGAGTATGGCAATACCACATGTGTGGCACTTTTTTGCACCCTAACTGCGCTAAAGGGCCCAAAGTCCAATGAGTACCTTTAGGATTTCACAGGTCATTTTGCGAAATTTGATTTCCAGACTACTCCTCACGGTTTAGGGCCCCTAAAATGCCAGTTCAGTATAGGAACCCCACAAATGACCCCATTTTAGAAAGAAGACACCCCAAGGTATTCCGTTAGGAGTATGGTGAGTTCATAGAAGATTTTATTTTTTGTCACAAGTTAGTGGAAAATGACACTTTGTGAAAAAAACAATAAAAATCAATTTTCCGCTAACTTTTGACAAAAAATAAAATCTTCTACGAACTCACCATACTCCTAACGGAATACCTTTGGGTGTCTTCTTTCTAGAATGGGGTCATTTGTGGGGTTACTATACTGCCCTGGCATTTTAGGGGCCCTAAACCGTGAGGAGTAGTCTTGAAACCAAATGTCGCAAAATGACCTGTGAAATCCTAAAGGTACTCATTGGACTTTGGGCCCCTTAGCGTACTTAGGGTGTAAAAAAGTGCCACACATGTGGTACCGCCGTACTCAGGAGAAGTAGTATAATGTGTTTTGGGGTGTATTTTTACACATACCCATGCTAAGTGGGAGAAATATCTCTGTAAATGACAATTGTTTGATTTGTTTTACACACAATTGACCATTTACATAGAAATTTCTCCCACCCAGCATGGGTATGTGTAAAAATACACCCCAAAACACATTATACTACTTTTCCTGAGTACGGCGGTACCACATGTGTGACACTTTTTTGCAGCCTAGGTGCGCTAAGGGGCCCAACGTCCTATTCACGGGTCATTTTGAGGCATTTGTTTTCTAGACTACTCCTCGCGGTTTAGGGCCCCTAAAATGCCAGGGCAGTATAGGAACCCCACAAGTGACCCCATTTTAGAAAGAAGACACCCCAAGGTATTCCGTTACGTGTATGACGAGTTTATAGAAGATTTTATTTTTTGTCACAAGTTAGTGAAAAATGACACTTTGTGAAAAAAACCCAATAAAAATCAATTTCCGCTAACTTTTGACAAAAAATAAAATCTTCTATGAACTCGTCATACACCTAACAGAATACCTTGGGGTGTCTTTTTTTCTAAAATGGGGTCACTTGTGGAGTTCCTATACCGCCCTGGCATTTTACGGGCCCAAAACCGTGAGTAGTCTGGAAACCAAATGTCTCAAAATGACTGTTCAGGGGTATAAGCATCTGCAAATTTTGATGACAGGTGGTCTATGAGGGGGCGAATTTTGTGGAACCGGTCATAAGCAGGGTGGCCTTTTAGATGACAGGTTGTATTGGGCCTGATCTGATGGATAGGAGTGCTAGGGGGGTGAAAGGAGGTGATTGATGGGTGTCTCAGGGGGTGGTTAGAGGGGAAAATAGATGCAATCAATGCACTGGGGAGGTGATCGGAAGGGGGTCTGAGGGGGATCTGAGGGTTTGGCCGAGTGATCAGGAGCCCACACGGGGCAAATTAGGGCCTGATCTGATGGGTAGGTGTGCTAGGGGGTGACAGGAGGTGATTGATGGGTGTCTCAAGGTGTGATTAGAGGGGGGAATAGATGCAAGCAATGCACTGGCGAGGTGATCAGGGCTGGGGTCTGAGGGCATTCTGAGGGTGTGGGCGGGTGATTGAGTGCCCTAGGGGCAGATAGGGGTCTAATCTGATAGATAGCAGTGACAGGGGGTGATTGATGGGTAATTAGTGGGTGTTTAGGGTAGAGAACAGATGTGAACACTGCACTTGGGAGGTGATCGGACGTCGGATCTGCGGGCGATCTATTGGTGTGGGTGGGTGATCAGATTGCCCGCAAGGGGCAGGTTAGGGGCTGATTGATGGGTGGCAGTGACAGCGGGTGATTGATGGGTGGCAGTGACAGGGGGTGATTGATGGGTGATTGATAGGTGATTGACAGGTGATCAGTGGGTTATTACAGGGAAGGACAGATGTAAATAATGCCCTGGCGAATTGATAAGGGGGGGTCTGAGGGCAATCTGAGCGTGTAGGCGGGTGATTGGGTGCCCGCAAGGGGCAGATTAGGGTCTGATCTGATTGGTAACAGTGACAGGTGGTGATAGGGGGTGATTGATGGGTAATTAGTGGGTGTTTAGAGGAGAGAATAGATGGAAACACTGCGCTTGGGTGGTGATCTGATGTCGGATCTGCGGGCGATCTATTGGTGTGGGTGGGTGATCAGTTTGCCCGCAAGGGGCAGGTTAGGGGCTGATTGATGGGTGGCAGTGACAGGGGTGATTGATGGGTGGCAGTGACAGGGGGTGATTGATGGGTGATTGACAGGTGATCAGTGGGTTATTACAGGGAAGGACAGATGTAAATAATGCCCTGGCGAATTGATAAGGGGGGGTCTGAGGGCAATCTGAGCGTGTAGGCGGGTGATTGGGTGCCCGCAAGGGGCAGATTAGGGTCTGATCTGATGGGTAACAGTGACAGGTGGTGATAGGGGGTGATTGATGGGTAATTAGTGGGTGTTTAGAGGAGAGAATAGATGAAACACTGCGCTTGGGTGGTGATCTGATGTCGGATCTGCGGGCGATCTATTGGTGTGGGTGGGTGATCAGTTTGCCCGCAAGGGGCAGGTTAGGGGCTGATTGTTGGGTGGCAGTGACAGGGGGTGATTGATGGGTGATAGGTGATTGGCAGGTGATTGACAGGTGATCAGTGGGTTATTACAGGGAAGGACAGATGTAATTAATGCACTGGTGAATTGATAAGGGGGGGGGGTCTGAGGGCAATCTGAGCGTGTGGGCGGGTGATTGGGTGCCCGCAAGGGGCAGCTTAGGGTCTGATCTGATAGGTAACAGTGACAGGTGGTGATAGGGGGTGATTGATGGGTGATTGATGGGTAATTAGTGGGTGTTTAGAGAAGATAACAGATGTAAACAATACATTTGGGAGGTAATCTGACGGCGGGTTTGCGGGCGATCTAATGGTGTGGGTGATCAGATTGCCCGCAAGGGGCAGGTTAGGGGCTGATTGATGGGTGGCAGTGACAGGGGGTGATTGATGGGTGATAGGTGATTGGCAGGTGATTGGCAGGTGATTGACAGGTGATCAGTGGGTTATTACAGGGAAGAACAGATGTAATTAATGCACTGGCGAATTGATAAGGGGGGGTCAGAGGGCAATCTGAGCGTGTTGGCGGGTGATTGGGTGCCCGCAAGGGGCAGATTAGGGTCTGATCTGATAGGTAAAAGTGACAGGTGGTGATAGGGGGTGATTGATGGGTGATTGATGGGTAATTAGTGGGTGTTTAGAGGAGAGAATAGATGTAAACAATGGATTTGGGAGGTGATCTGATGTCGGATCTGCGGGCGATCTATTGGTGTGGGTGGGTGATCAGATTGCCCGCAAGGGGCAGGTTAGGGGCTGATTGTTGGGTGGCAGTGACAGGGGGTGATTGATGGGTGATTGATGGGTGATTGACGGGTGATTGACAGGTTATCAGGGAAGATAGATGCATACAGTACACAGGGGGGGGGGGGGTCTGGGGAGTATCTGAGGGGTGGGGGGGTGATCAGGAGGGGGCAGGGGGGGGATAAAAAAAAATAGCGTTGACAGATAGTGACAGGGAGTGATTGATGGGTTATTAGGGGGGTGATTGGGTGCAAACAGGGGTCTGGGGGGTGGGCAGGGGGGGGGGTCTGAGGGGTGCTGTGGGCGATCAGTGGGCGGGGGGGGGCAGATCAGTGTGTTTGGGTGCAGACTAGGGTGGCTGCAGCCTGCCCTGGTGGTCCCTCGGACACTGGGACCACCAGGGCAGGGGGCAGCCTGTATAATACACTTTGTATACATTACAAAGTGTATTATACACTTTGTATGCGGCGATCGCGGGGTTAACATCCCGCCGGCGCTTCCGTACGGCCGGCGGGATGTTACGGCGGGTGGGCGGAGCCAGTTGCCGGGGGAAGCGCGCGTCATCAATGACGCGATCGCTCCCCCGGCATGCCTAAAGGACGCGCCGCCTGAAGGCGTATTGCGGTCCTTTAGGCGTCCACTTTGCCGCCGCCCATGGGCTGTGGGCGGTCGGCAAGTGGTTAAAGTGCCCAGAGCTCGAAAATTGACTTTCTCGATTTTGGCTGCCCTTGAGGCTGATATCTTTTTCCTGCAGGAGACCAGACTCACCTCTATGGCTGACCTCCGGTTGGCCGAGAGGGACTGGGTGTCCGGTCCGAGTTTTTGGTCTCTTGCGGGAGAGCCTGGCAGTGGTGTGGCGGTCCTGTTTAGGACTGGCATGGTAACGTGCCGGCAAATAATTGAGGTAGAGATTGGTAGGTGTCTGGTCTTAGACGTCTGCGTGAGGGGGCAGGATCTCCGGCTAATCAACATCTATGCTGACCCCAAATCCAAAGGGGAGAGAAAACGCCTCTTCGCGCAGATCAGGCCATTCCCTTTTTCAGCCTATCCTGTGATCCTGGGTGGTGATTTTAACACCATTACTAGGGCCAAGGACAGGGCAAGGGCCCAGGTCCGGATAGGTGTCGATAGTAGGTATTTAGCTAGATTAGTTGTTGAGGCTGATCTGGTGGACGTGCACATTCGCCATTCACCGGACCTCACAGGGTTCACCTTTTATAGAGGTAACAGCAGGTCTAGGATAGATAGGTTTTTTGTTTCGGAGGGCCTCATCACTTCAACTCCTAAGTTGTTGGCGGTGGAGTTCTCCGATCACCTTATTCTGTCGGTGGACTTGAATGCTTCGGATGCTCCTCCCAGAGGTCGGGGTATCTGGAGGATGAATTCGTCCCTGCTACTGGAAGATGAGGTGAGACAATCCTTTGAGGAGTTTTTTCAGGCACAGTTCTCTATCCTGGACTGCTTTGACAATAGGTCTGAGTAGTGGGAAGAGGTCAAAAAACGTGTTGCTAGATTTTTCAAGGGTCTAGCGTACCATAGGAGTATTGGTAGAAATCTCGCTTACCAGCATCTAAGGGAGAAGGTGACTGTTCTCGTCTCTGAGGGCGGAGATCCGGGGGAGATCTCTGAGGTCAAACTTCACCTTAAAGAGAATCTGTATTGTTAAAATCGCACAAAAGTACACATACCAGTGCGTTAGGGGACATCTCCTATTACCCTCTGTCACAATTTCGCTGCTCCTCGCCGCATTAAAAGTGGTTGAAAACAGTTTTAAAAAGTTTGTTTATAAACAAACAAAATGGCCACCAAAACAGGAAGTAGATTGATGTACAGTATGTTCACACATAGAAAATACATCCATACACAAGCAGGCTGTATACAGCCATCCTTTTGAATCTCAAGAGATCATTTGTGTGTTTCTTTCCCCCTGCAGCTATCTTCCACTGAAGTGTCAGGCTGTTTCTTCCTGCAGAGTGCAGACAGCTGTGCCTGTATGTAATTCCTCATTATGTGAAAGCCCAGCCAGCTCAGAGGAGGATTTATCCAGCTTGTAAAAGATAATAGAACAGAGAGAAGCTGCACTAATCTAAATATCACACAGGCAGTGTGCAGAGAGGGGCCTGGATGGGGGAGTTCATAGCAGAACCACAACACTGAAGAACTTGGCAGCCTTCCAGACACAGGCCTGACAAGTCTGACAAGAGAGAGATAAGTTGATTTATTACAGAGATGGTGATAGTAGAACGTGCTGCAGTAAGCCAGAACACATTAGAATAGCTTTTGGAACTTGTAGGATGATAAAAAACAGGATGCAATTTTTGTTACGGAGTCTCTTTAAGCAACAGCAGTATGATCGGCTGGCTTTTTTGACTCCGGAGAGGGATCATGGCAAATACCACTCTCCTGATCCCTACCAGAGTTTCAAACAAAGCTCAGCACTTAAGACGGTCCGTGGTCTCAGGGATGGTTCGGGGTTTCTGGCAAAGTCCAGGTCAGAGATCCTGGCCATCGCTAGAGGGTTTTACGCTGATTTGCTTGGGGAGAAGCCACTTGACCAGGCGAGGATGGAAGACTTCTTGGCTTCCATACCAGGTCTGGGGGATGTTGATATTTCTGCCATAGATTTGACAACTGAGATCACTGCAGAGGAAGTAGCAAAAGCCATTGGGGGCCTCGCGCCTAAAAAGACCCGGGGTCCGGATGGACTGACGGCCGAATTCTATAAGGCTTTCATGTCCATCTTGGCCCCTCAATTGGCTGGTGTTTTCAACGATTGCCTTGCTGAGGGCCAGTTATCGCCCTCCATGAGGCAGTCTGCAGTGATCTTGTTGTCAAAGGGGAGTGACCCTGAGATGATTGAGAATTGGCGTCCCATCAGCCTTCTCAACGTCGACAGAAAGATCCTGGCGAAAATTTTGTTCTGGCGATTGTCCCAGGTAACAGATGTACTTTCCCGCCATCAGCACTGCTCTGTTTCAGGTAGGAGCACGCTCTCAGCACTGTTAGCTGTCCGGGAAGTCCTGGAGCGGTTCAGGGCTGAAGGCTGGGGAAAGTTCTTGCTGACGTTGGACCAGTCCAAGGCGTTTGATCGAGTCAATCACAAGTACCTATGGCGACTACTTACTGTGTATGGTTTGCAGGGGAGGTTTGTAAATTGGCTACAAACTTTATACAAGGAGGCTGAAAGTTTCATGCTGATCAACGGATGGGTCGGCCAGCCTTTTGAGGTGAGCTCGGGGGTCTGCCAGGGTTGTCCGCTGAGTTCTCTGCTGTACGTGTTTGCCATCGACCCCTTCGTGAGAAGGCTAGAGGGCAGCATGCTCGGTGGAGTTCCGGTGGGCATCTCTGGTGACTCTTCTCTAAAGGTGGTGGCGTATGCCGATGATGTCACCGTGGTGATCTCGGATGCAGAGGAGGCGTTGTTGGTTGCTGAAGAGATCACCGGGTACTCGTTGGCATCTGGTTCAAAGATCAATCCGGGTAAGTGCGAAATTTTCTGGATGGGCAAAGTTGGAGAGTCCTTTAGACTTCCCGGATTCTTTCCCGTGCCTCAGGAGGAAATCAAAATCCTTGGCATCAAATTTGGCCCAGGCGATTATGGCCTGCGAAATTGGGAGAGCAAACTATCTGATGTCAGTAGGAAAGTAGATCGCTGGAAAGGTTGGAGTTTGACCTTCAGGGAAAGGGTCGACTTGATCAAGACCTATCTGGTGCCAATAATGTTATATGTCAGCTATGTTGCTATTTTGCCAGCATCTCTGTACACCAGGGTTAATGGCCTGTTTTTCCTAATGTTGTGGGGAAACAGGCTGAACCATGTGCGCAGAAACATTACTTACAAAACTAGGCGGGAGGGTGGCCTAGGTATGGTCAACCCAATTGTGTTTTTCTTTCTAAGGTTCATCAAATACAATCTTGGTAGCCTGCTGTTGGAGAGCCCGCCTAGTTGGGTAGGTATCTTTCAGACCTGGTGTGAGCCTTTCCTTGGAGAATGGAAGAGCGGTGGCCCAGTGAAAAATCTGAGAGCACGTCACGGCTATCTTCCGGCCTATGTCTTGCCTTGCGTGAAGAAACTACGGCAGTGGGGATTGACGGTGGAGGACATCAGATCGGTCGACAGGAAAGTCCTGTCGGCTAGGTTGGTGGACTCCTACTTTCCTGACTCACTGGCCTTAAGGGATTGCCAAGGCACAATTTTGGAGGAGGGCTTGCGTTTGCTTAATTTGCCGCGGATTCCGAACAAATTGTGGGACATCGCCTGGCTTACCTTCCAGGGCAAACTTTACGTAGGGGGGAACATGAAGTGTCGGGATGTGGCGGAACGTGTTTGTCCTCGACAGGGGTGCACTGTTGAGGAGGACATGGACCACTTCCTGATGTCATGCCCCTTCAACGTGGAGGTGTACAAACAGGTGGGAGGGGCTCTAGGTATCCCATTTCTGGAGCATCTTAGTTATGCTGAGTGGGCGTACGGAGCTTTCAATCAACGCCAGGGTTTTGATTTGTGCACGTTATACATAGCTTAGTGGTTAGGAGGCACGCATGGTTGGCACGTTGTGACTTAGCTATTAGAAGTGAAGACCGGCACCATCAGGTAAGTATTTTGCTCTTTTATTGCAGGCACATGACCAGATTGCAAGCAAGCATAGCGACGTTTCGGAGGACAATCCCTCCTTTCTCAAGCTCTGTCAGTGTCAAATTGATAACATACAATCTCTCACACCATTTATACACGGAGTTAACCAATTAGAGTGTTGTTGCTTTTTAAGCGACCAATCCCCATCAGTCCTGCAGCGCGGACCTGAAAGGGGACTGCTATTCAATATGCACCCACTCTATAGCCAATGAAGACCTCGGAAACACGGTCACATGTAGGGCAACCCTTCGTGACATCAGCGTCAATACAGCCACTCCCCCTGGGACGCCATGCAATGAGGAGAGGTCTGCTGGAAACGTCATCAGGTTTACGCCCCTGTGTGGAGCGGACCTGATGGAGAACCTCTGCCTCCGTATGGGGCGCGCACACGCCCCTCTCTGTGACGTCCCACGTAGTCCAACGCGCGGCGGGATGTAAACAAACCGCCCACGTGGCCGCGCGGGACGTCAGCCAATGAGGAGAGGAGATGGAAATCGTCATCGGGTAACCGCCCCTAGTCAGGAACGAACCCGATGGAAAAAACTCTACCTCAGAGTGGAGCGCAGACCACGCCCCTTCATGACGCCCCATCTCAGCCCCCATGCTGCGGCATGTAAACATACCACCCATGTGGCCGTATGAAGTGCCGATCGCCGCCAATGTCCACCCGGTGCCACACATGTGCAGGATGGAGACCTAAAGGTCATAATCTAAGTTTAAATGTTTAGAAACATTAAGTGACATCCATCACAATAAGATTCAATAGGAGGAAACAACAAGGCAATATCCACATTAAGGGAATATCAGAAAGCCTAAGTCTGCACACAAGAGCACCACCAGACCAACGTCAAAATAAGGATAAAATAAATTTATAGAAAAGGTGTCATATCATAATCCCTGTTCATGCCGCGTGGCTCTAAGGTGTCCAACCTACGGATCCAGATAGCCTCTCTGTATAACAATCGTTTAACACGATCACCACCTCGTCTAAGGGGCGGTATTTGCTCAAGTATCTGGAATCGCAGCTGGCTCACCGAATGACGCGCCTGCATGAAATGACTGGGTACTGATAATTCCTTAACGCTATTTCTGATGGTACTCTTGTGCGCAGACAACCTAACCTTCATAGGTTGTGTGGTCTGACCCACATATAACAGACCACAAGGACACTTCAATGCATATATAACAAACCTAGAATTGCAATCAAACTTAGCTATTAGGAAGAAAGACTTGCCCGTCCAGGTGGTGGTGCACAACATTCTGGGTGAGGTGGGGACCATTCGGTTCTTGGAGAGGAAGAAACTGGGGAGAGGGGCTTGGGTTCTTGCATGGCAGAACATCAAGCCTCCTTGACCTGGTGGATTTCTCTCCTGGGTGTATGCTTTCTGTCATCTTTCTCTTGCACCTTAGATTTTTGTTTTTTTGCCGTCATTTTTGAAGTCTGGCCGCAGGCACAAGGGGAGTATCCCTTTGTGCTTCCTTTTTACTTGTAGGTGAGGTTTTGTCCTGTCTGTTTTTTTTTTTTTTTTTTTTTCTTTTAGTCTTATCTTGTGTATTGTCTTTAGTCTTGTGTATCTTCAGGACTGAGCTTATATTGGGCGTAAAAGTCCCAACTGTGTGAATGTAGGTACGATTGGTGTAGTGTAGGTGTTGTCTTTTTCACTTTTTGGTGGTGGTGTATGTTGTATGTTTTATTTTTCCTTTATTTTTTTTTCTTGTGGGTATGACTGTTGTAGTGTTGGTGTTGTCTTTGTCCTTTTTTGGGGATGGTTCATGCTATGTGTTTTTATTTCCCTTTTGGTCTGGTTGCGTTGTTAGTATGAGTGTGTGTGAGTGACACTTCCTCAGCAGTGGTCGATAGGTATCAGCGATACTTTGTTTTCTTTATGATGTATTTCTTGTTATACTGAAAGTATGATTATGCCATATATACTTCTGTTATTTGAAGATTTCATGTAAGATCTGAGTTTTTCGTGGATGGCATACTTTTAATTTATTTATTTCGGTTGTATGCTTTTTGAGTCATGGTTTAATAAAAAATTTCCCTGCACTGTACATTCTGTTCAAGCCTGGCTGCTAGTATAGCAAGCTATGTGTCAACTTCACTGATATATTTTACTTTTAATTCTGTTTTAAGACATGATATGTAGACTCGTGCAAGATGATAAAATAACTTTTCCCCACCTAAAGAGAGAGGTTTAGCAAGCAAGGGGCCTTATCCCCTCCAGAGTTAAGTTACCAGTTAAAGAGACACTGAAGTGAACTAATTTTGCCCATTTTACCTTATAATTCGCTTCAGTGCTCTCATGACATGTAAATCGCTGTGTCCCCGACGCAAAACGTGGGCTGGGGAGCCCCCAAATCCCCGGGGGGCAATCCAGCCAGCATTTCCTGGAAGGGGCAGAGCTGAACCTAATGTCAATCGCGACAGATCGCCGCCTTTCCCCGCCCATCTCACTCTTCGTTCACAGAGAGGGCCCGGGAGAGGCGGCGATCCGTGCGGTGATTGACGGCAGGAGGGGCAGAGATGAAGCTGGAAGCTCTGCCTCTCAGTGCAGCAAAATCCATGACCAAGTTGGTCGTGGATATTTGCAGAGGGATTTGTGGGCTCTGCAGCCCTCGTTTTGCGGCGGGGACGCAGCGATTTACTTGTCATGAGAGCACTGAAGCGAATTATAAGGTAAAATGGGCAAAATTAGTTTGCTTCAGTGTCTCTTTAAGAGCTAACATTTTATGGCCTGTCCATCTGATTCTCCCTGAGCATGCTGGGTATTCTGTAAATCTGAGCTTCATTTATTTACCACCAAAGCAACACACAGGATCTATTAAAGGAGTACAGTGGGGGTTTTTAAAAAGAAAAATGGACACTTACTTGGGGCATCTACCGGCCCCCTGAAGACATTAATGGTTCATACACACTTGAGATAAAAGTTTTTGGAAAAGGCAAGATCACAGACTAATTTTACCCCCTTCCATGTAGTATGAGAGCCATACTCTACACAGTCTATTCTATGGAGCTGCACTCCCCATCAAATAAAATCTTTGCAGGATGCTGCACACAAAGCTGCCCGTACACACTCAGAAGATCATTATCTGCAAAAGATCTGTTCCTGCAAAAGATCCATTCCTGCAAAATGCATTCATAGTCTATGATATCTGCAGATCCTCATACACACTTGGTTTAACAGACAATCATCTGCAGATCATCTGCAGATCAGATCCACCAGGATGGATTTTAAGATCTGCAGATGATTGCCAGATATGCAGATGAAGTCTGTTAAACAAGGTGTGTATGATGATCTGCAGATCTCATAGACTATGAATGCATTTTGCAGGAATGGCTCTTTTGCAGGAACAGATCTTTTGCAGATAACTGCAGATCCCTTGCTGGTAACAGTAAATTCGGGCGCCTGAGGCAAGTGGACAAATCGGGCGCCGCCATTCACTCCCATAATAAATATCGTTTAATGGGCGCCCGACAGGAAAAAAGGGCGCCGGAGAAAAATAACGTTTTATAAGCGGCGCCCGGAGACTTTTACTGTTTTATAACTGCTTCTCATGATTACACATTATTTTATGATTTATAATTTTTTAAACATTATTTTTAAACGAAAAACAGTACAATCTTTTTTAAAACATTATTTTTAAACGAAAAACAGCACAATATTTTTTTTATTAATGCTTATCACAGGGGGGTCTTAGGTTTAGGCACCACCAGGGGGGTCTTAGGTTTAGGCATCAACAGGGGGGTCTTAGGTTTAGGCACCACCAGGGGAGTCTTAGGTTTAGGCACCACCAGGGGAGTCTTAGGTTTAGGCACCATCAGGGGGAGTCTTAGGTTTAGGCACCACCAGGGGGGTCTTAGGTTTAGGCACCAACACGGGGGTCTAGGGGTTAGGGGTAGGTACAGGGAGGGTTACTTACTATTTTTTTTAAAACGTTATTATACGTTTCACTTTTTAAACGGAAGATTAACGTTTTCACAATTGCCAATTTCATGCACATTATTTAATGATTTATAACTTTATAAAACATTATTTTTAAACGAAATATAGTACATTATATTTTTAAACGTTATCCATGTTTATCGTTTAAAACCCGGCGCCCTTTTTTCCCAGCGCCCCTTTTTAACGTACGCTGCGGGACTTGGTCCTTTATCTGCACTGCGACAGAGAAGGCTTTTTCATCCTTCACAGAGGCTGGGTGTGGCTGCTTCTGTGACATCATCACTTTATGCAAATCCTCAGGGCTCACTGTGCTCCGGCCGAGTGCCCGGTTTATGGCATTTTCTGGTGTTTGCGGCTAACTCTAGCTCAGGGCGAGTGCGGCGGAGCTTTCCCGTGGGCTGTGTTTCCCGCGTTCAGTGCCGATCAAAGGAGAGAGCGAGCGAGCGCCTCGCGAAGTCGCACCTGCTGGGCAGGGAGGGCTGCAACCGATGGCCTGCCTGCGTGCAAGAGCAACTCATACTTACCTGGAAGGTGAGATACCATGATCACAAAGGTGGTTCTCCCAGGGTAAGGCCCGTCCATTGCACCCTGGGCAGGTTGACCCCTGCGATTTCCCCAAATGCGGGAAACTCCACTGCATAATTTGTGGTAGTGGGGGACTGCATTCTAGAGATGGGAAGTTCGGATCTTTTCAATGATCCGGATGATTCGAATCGGATCATTGAAAAGATCCGTATCTTTGATCCGAATCTCGGATCATTTTACTACCGAAGCATTCAGGGGGTGAAATGACTAGAGATGGCGAACATCTCTAAATCCATGGGCGTCTTACTACTTCCGGGTCGCAATGACCCGGAGTAGTACGCCTGCGCTGCCCGGCGGAGCGCGTCCTAGATCGCGCTCCTGTTGCTGGGTACTCTCTGCGCATGTGCGTGACATCATGAGTGACATCACGCTCATGCGCAGAGAGTGCCCGGCAACAGGAGCGCGATCTAGAATGCGCTCCGCCGGGCAGCGCAGGCGTACTACTCCGGATCATTGCGACCCGGAAGTAGTAAGAGGCCCAGAGAGGTTCGCCAGGTGAACTGTTCGGCCCAACACTAGAAATGACTAGCAGGACAGGAGAAGGAGAGGGGGGTGGACACACAGAGAAGGGGAGAAGATGGACAGAGGGCAGAGAGTGGACAGAGAAGGGAGGAGGGACGAGCAGAGAGCAGAAATGTTTGCTTGCACACAATACCCACATGCTGCAGTCATACGCTTTACATATATTTCACCTATATGTTCATCTGTATGCAAACGTCGCACAGTGAAAGAAAGCATTCCCAGAAGTGAAGTGCAGCTGTTTAGTGCCGAGTGCAGGAGGATCATATTGCCCTGCAGTCACAGTGCCTGCAAAGTTACTGAGCTGTGCTGTGCTGAGCCAAAAGCTTCCAATGTGTTCACTGTGCACAACTACGGAACAGACAGCCTATAATGAGCAGCACATTATAGCCAGTATGTGTGCTCTACACATATCTGGCAGTGGCACCCATGTCCCCTCTCTCTCAGCTACCTGTCTCCCTGCAAGGCTGCCTCCCCTCCAACAGAGCGATCCATCTCAGCTCTGCTTCCAGGACCCCGCTGCCCGCTGAGAGGGGGGTGTGTTGCTCCTGGCCCCGCCCCTTTTGCGATCCGAATCACTCATTTTTCATCCTTCACAGGGGCTGGGTGTGGCTGCTTCTGTGACATCATCACTTTATGCAAATCCTCAGGGCTCACTGCGCTCCGGCCGAGTGCCCGGTTTATGGCATTTTCTGGTGTTTGCGGCTAACTGTAGCTCTGGGCAAGTGCGGCGGAGCTTTCCCGTGGGCTGTGTTTCCCGCGTTCAGTGCCGATCAAGGGAGAGAGTGAGCGAGCGAGCGCTTCGCAAAGTCGCCCCCTGCTGGGCAGCGAGGGCTGCAACCGGCGGCCTGCCTGCGTGCAAGAGCAACTCATACTTACCTGGCAGGGGAGATACCATGATCACGAAGGTGGTTCTCCCAGGGTGAGGCCCGTCCATTGCACTCTGGGCAGATTGACCCCTGCGATTTCCCCAAATGCGGGAAACTCTACTGCATAATTTGTGGTAGTGGGGGACTGCGTTCGCGCTTTCCCCTGATGAGCACCGGTTAACGACAGAGCAGGCATGCCGCTGAGGATCCCTTGCTGGCTGGGGACAGTGGGGAGAGCATGCGGAACTCGGTCCTTTATCTGCACTGCGACAGAGAAGGCTTTTTTCATCCTTCACAGGGGCTGGGTGTGGCTGCTTCTGTGACATCATCACTCTATGCAAATCCTCAGGGCTCACTGCGCTCCGGCCGAGTGCCCGGTTTATGGCATTTTCTGGTGTTTGCGGCTAACTGTAGCTCTGGGCAAGTGCGGCGGAGCTTTCCCGTGGGCTGTGTTTCCCGCGTTCAGTGCCGATCAAGGGAGAGAGTGAGCGAGCGAGCGCTTCGCAAAGTCGCCCCCTGCTGGGCAGCGAGGGCTGCAACCGGCGGCCTGCCTGCGTGCAAGACCAACTCATACTTACCTGGCAGGGGAGACACCATGATCACGAAGGTGGTTCTCCCAGGGTGTGACCCGTCCATTGCACTCCGGGCAGGTTGACCCCTGCGATTTCCCCAAATGCGGGAAACTCGACTGCATAATTTGTGGTAGTGGGGGACTGCGTTCGCGCTTTCGCCTGATTAGCACCGGTTAACGACAGAGCAGGCGTGCCGCTGAGGATCCCTTGCTGGCTGGGGACAGTGGGGAGAGCATGCGGGACTCGGTCCTTTATCTGCACTGCGACAGAGAAGGCTTTTTTCATCCTTCACAGGGGCTGGGTGTGGCTGCTTCTGTGACATCATCACTCTATGCAAATCCTCAGGGCTCACTGCGCTCCGGCCGAGTGCCCGGTTTATGGCATTTTCTGGTGTTTGCGGCTAACTGTAGCTCTGGGCAAGTGCGGCGGAGCTTTCCCGTGGGCTGTTTTTACCGCGTTCAGTGCCGATCAAGGGAGAGAGTGAGCGAGCGAGTGCTTCGCAAAGTCGCCCCCTGCTGGGCAGCGAGGGCTGCAACCGGCGGCCTGCCTGCGTGCAAGAGCAACTCATACTTACCTGGCAAGGGAGATACCATGATCACGAAGGTGGTTCTCCCAGGGTGTGGCCCGTCCATTGCACTCCGGGCAGGTTGACCCCTGCGATTTCCCCAAATGCGGGAAACTCGACTGCATAATTTGTGGTAGTGGGGGACTGCGTTCGCGCTTTCCCCTGATGAGCACCGGTTAACGACAGAGCAGGCGTGCCGCTGAGGATCCCTTGCTGGCTGGGGACAGTGGGGAGAGCATGCGGGACTCGGTCCTTTATCTGCACTGCGACAGAGAAGGCTTTTTTCATCCTTCACAGGGGCTAGGTGTGGCTGCTTCTGTGACATCATCACTCTATGCAAATCCTCAGGGCTCCGGCCGAGTGCCCGGTTTATGGCATTTTCTGGTGTTTGCGGCTAACTGTAGCTCTGGGCAAGTGCGGCGGAGCTTTCCCGTGGGCTGTGTTTCCCGCGTTCAGTGCCGATCAAGGGAGAGAGTGAGCGAGCGAGCGCTTCGCAAAGTCGCCCCCTGCTGGGCAGTGAGGGCTGCAACCGGCGGCCTGCCTGCGTGCAAGAGCAACTTATACTTACCTGGCAGGGGAGATACCATGGTCACGAAGGTGGTTCTCCCAGGGTGAGGCCCGTCCATTGCACTCCGGGCAGGTTGACTCCTGCGATTTTCCCAAATGCGGGAAACTCGACTGCATAATTTGTGGTAGTGGGGGACTGCGTTCGCGCTTTCCCCTGATGAGCACCGGTTAACGACAGAGCAGGCGTGCCGCTGAGGATCCCTTGCTGGCTGGGGACAGTGGGGAGAGCATGCGGGACTCGGTCCTTTATCTGCACTGCGACAGAGAAGGCTTTTTTCATCCTTCACAGGGGCTGGGTGTGGCTGCTTCTGTGACATCATCACTCTATGCAAATCCTCAGGGCTCACTGCGCTCCGGCCGAGTGCCCGGTTTATGGCATTTTCTGGTGTTTGCGGCTAACTGTAGCTCTGGGTAAGTGCGGCGGAGCTTTCCCGTGGGCTGTGTTTCCCGCGTTCAGTGCCGATCAAGGGAGAGAGTGAACGAGCGCTTCGCAAAGTCGCCCCCTGCTGGGCAGCGAGGGCTGCAACCGGCGGCCTGCCTGCGTGCAAGAGCAACTCATACTTACCTGGCAGGGGAGATACCATGATCACGAAGGTGGTTCTCCCAGGGTGAGGCCTGTCCATTGCACTTCGGGCAGGTTGACCCCTGCGATTTCCCCAAATGCGGGAAACTCGACTGCATAATTTGTGGTAGTGGGGGACTGCGTTTGCGCTTTCCCCTGATGAGAGCACCGGTTAACGACAGAGCAGGCGTGCCGCTGAGGATCCCTTGCTGGCTGGGGACAGTGGGGAGAGCATACGGGACTCGGTCCGTTATCTGCACTGCGACAGAGAAGGCTTTTTTCATCCTTCACAGGGGCTGGGTGTGGCTGCTTCTGTGACATCATCACTCTATGCAAATCCTCAGGGCTCACTGCGCTCCGGCCGAGTGCCCGGTTTATGGCATTTTCTGGTGTTTGCGGCTAACTGTAGCTCTGGGCAAGTGCGGCGGAGCTTTCCCGTGGGCTGTGTTTCCCGCGTTCAGTGCCGATCAAGGGAGAGAGTGAGCGAGCGAGCGCTTCACAAAGTCGCCCCCTGCTGGGCAGCGAGGGCTGCAACCGGTGGCCTGCCTGCGTGCAAGAGCAACTCATACTTACCTGGCAGGGGAGATACCATGATTATGAAGGTGGGTCTCCCAGGGTGAGGCCCGTCCATTGCACTCCGGGCAGGTTGACCCCTGCGATTTCCCCAAATGCGGGAAACTCGACTGCATAATTTGTGGTAGTGGGGGACTGCGTTCGCGCTTTCCCCTGATGAGCACCGGTTAACGACAGAGCAGGCGTGCCGCTGAGGATCCCCTGCTGGCCGGGGACAGTGGGGAGAGCATGCGGGACTCGGTCCTTTATCTGCACTGCGATAGAGAAGGCTTTTTTTCATCCTTCACAGGGGCTGGGTGTGGCTGCTTCTGTGACATCATCACTCTATGCAAATCCTCAGGGCTCACTGCGCTCCGGCCGAGTGCCCGGTTTATGGCATTTTCTGGTGTTTGCGGCTAACTGTAGCTCTGGGCAAGTGCGGCGGAGCTTTCCCGTGGGCTGTGTTTCCCGCGTTCAGTGCCGATCAAGGGAGAGAGTGAGCGAGCGAGCGCTTCGCAAAGTCGCCCCCTGCTGGGCAGCGAGGGTTGCAACCGGCGGCCTGCCTGCGTGCAAGAGCAACTCATACTTACCTGGCAGGGGAGATACCATGATCACGAAGGTGGTTCTCCCAGGGTGAGGCCCGTCCATTGCACTCCGGGCAGGTTGACCTCTGCGATTTCCCCAAATGCGGGAAACTCGACTGCATAATTTGTGGTAGTGGGGGACTGCGTTCGCGCTTTCCCCTGATGAGCACCGGTTAACGACAGAGCAGGCGTGCCGCTGAGGATCCCTTGCTGGCTGGGGACAGTGGGGAGAGCATGCGGGACTCGGTCCTTTATCTGCACTGCGACAGAGAAGGCTTTTTTCATCCTTCACAGGGGCTGGGTGTGGCTGCTTCTGTGACATCATCACTCTATGCAAATCCTCAGGGCTCACTGCGCTCCGGCCGAGTGCCCGGTTTATGGCATTTTCTGGTGTTTGTGGCTAACTGTAGCTCTGGGCAAGTGCGGCGGAGCTTTCCCGTGGGCTGTGTTTCCCGCGTTCAGTGCCGATCAAGGGAGAGAGCGAGCGCTTCGCAAAGTCGCCCCCTGCTGGGCAGCGAGGGCTGCAACCGGCGGCCTGCCTGCGTGCAAGAGCAACTCATACTTACCTGGCAGGGGAGATACCATGATCACGAAGGTGGTTCTCCCAGGGTGAGGCCCGTCCATTGCACTCCGGGCAGGTTGACCCCTGCGATTTCCCCAAATGCGGGAAACTCGACTGCATAATTTGTGGTAGTGGGGGACTGCGTTCGCGCTTTCCCCTGATGAGCACCGGTTAACGACAGAGCAGGCGTGCCGCTGAGGATCCCTTGCTGGCTGGGGACAGTGGGGAGAGCATGCGGGACTCGGTCCTTTATCTGCACTGCGACAGAGAAGGCTTTTTTCATCCTTCACAGGGGCTGGGTGTGGCTGCTTCTGTGACATCATCACTCTATGCAAATCCTCAGGGCTCACTGCGCTCCGGCCGAGTGCCCTGTTTATGGCATTTTCTGGTGTTTGCGGCTAACTGTAGCTCTGGGTAAGTGCGGCGGAGCTTTCCCGTGGGCTGTGTTTCCCGCGTTCAGTGCCGATCAAGGGAGAGAGTGAGCGAGCGAGCGCTTCGCAAAGTCGCCCCCTGCTGGGCAGCGAGGGCTGCAACCGGCGGCCTGCCTGCGTGCAAGAGCAACTCATACTTACCTGGCAGGGGAGATACCATGATCACGAAGGTGGTTCTCCCAGGGTGAGGCCCGTCCATTGCACTCCGGGCAGGTTGACCCCTGCGATTTCCCCAAATGCGGGAAACTCGACTGCATAATTTGTGGTAGTGGGGGACTGCGTTCGCGCTTTCCCCTGATGAGAGCACCGGTTACCGACAGAGCAGGCGTGCCGCTGAGGATCCCTTGCTGGCTGGGGACAGTGGGGAGAGCATGCGGGACTCGGTCCTTTATCTGCACTGCGACAGAGAAGGGTTTTTTCATCCTTCACAGGGGCTAGGTGTGGCTGCTTCTGTGACATCATCACTCTATGCAAATCCTCAGGGCTCCGGCCGAGTGCCCGGTTTATGGCATTTTCTGGTGTTTGCGGCTAACTGTAGCTCTGGGCAAGTGCGGCGGAGCTTTCCCGTGGGCTGTGTTTCCCGCGTTCAGTGCCGATCAAGGGAGAGAGTGAGCGAGCGAGCGCTTCGCAAAGTCGCCCCCTGCTGGGCAGTGAGGGCTGCAACCGGCGGCCTGCCTGCGTGCAAGAGCAACTCATACTTACCTGGCAGGGGAGATACCATGATCACGAAGGTGGTTCTCCCAGGGTGAGGCCCGTCCATTGCACTCTGGGCAGGTTGACCCCTGCGATTTCCCCAAATGCGGGAAACTCGACTGCATAATTTGTGGTAGTGGGGGACTGCGTTCGCGCTTTCCCCTGATGAGCACCGGTTAACGACAGAGCAGGCGTGCCGCTGAGGATCCCTTGCTGGCTGGGGACAGTGGGGAGAGCATGCGGGACTCGGTCCTTTATCTGCACTGCGACAGAGAAGGCTTTTTTCATCCTTCACAGGGGCTGGGTGTGGCTGCTTCTGTGACATCATCACTCTATGCAAATCCTCAGGGCTCACTGCGCTCCGGCCGAGTGCCCGGTTTATGGCATTTTCTGGTGTTTGCGGCTAACTGTAGCTCTGGGCAAGTGCGGCAGAGCTTTCCCGTGGGCTGTGTTTCCCGCGTTCAGTGCCGATCAAGGGAGAGAGTGAGCGAGCGAGCGCTTCGCAAAGTCGCCCCCTGCTAGGCAGCGAGGGCTGCAACTGGCGGCCTGCCTGCGTGCAAGACCAACTCATACTTACCTGGCAGGGGAGACACCATGATCACGAAGGTGGTTCTCCCAGGGTGTGGCCCGTCCATTGCACTCCGGGCAGGTTGACCCCTGCGATTTCCCCAAATGCGGGAAACTCGACTGCATAATTTGTGGTAGTGGGGGACTGCGTTCGCGCTTTCGCCTGATTAGCACCGGTTAACGACAGAGCAGGCGTGCCGCTGAGGATCCCTTGCTGGCTGGGGACAGTGGGGAGAGCATGCGGGACTCGGTCCTTTATCTGCACTGCGACAGAGAAGGCTTTTTTCATCCTTCACAGGGGCTGGGTGTGGCTGCTTCTGTGACATCATCACTCTATGCAAATCCTCAGGGCTCACTGCACTCCGGCCGAGTGCCCGGTTTATGGCATTTTCTGGTGTTTGCGGCTAACTGTAGCTCTGGGCAAGTGCGGCGGAGCTTTCCCGTGGGCTGTTTTTACCGCGTTCAGTGCCGATCAAGGGAGAGAGTGAGCGAGCGAGTGCTTCGCAAAGTCGCCCCCTGCTGGGCAGCGAGGGCTGCAACCGGCGGCCTGCCTGCGTGCAAGAGCAACTCATACTTACCTGGCAGGGGAGATACCATGATCACGAAGGTGGTTCTCCCAGGGTGAGGCCCGTCCATTGCACTCCGGGCAGGTTGACCCCTGCGATTTCCCCAAATGCGGGAAACTCGACTGCATAATTTGTGGTAGTGGGGGACTGCGTTCGCGCTTTCCCCTGATGAGCACCGGTTAACGACAGAGCAGGCGTGCCGCTGAGGATCCCTTGCTGGCTGGGGACAGTGGGGAGAGCATGCGGGACTCGGTCCTTTATCTGCACTGCGACAGAGAAGGCTTTTTTCATCCTTCACAGGGGCTAGGTGTGGCTGCTTCTGTGACATCATCACTCTATGCAAATCCTCAGGGCTCCGGCCGAGTGCCCGGTTTATGGCATTTTCTGGTGTTTGCGGCTAACTGTAGCTCTGGGCAAGTGCGGCGGAGCTTTCCCGTGGGCTGTGTTTCCCGCGTTCAGTGCCGATCAAGGGAGAGAGTGAGCGAGCGAGCGCTTCGCAAAGTCGCCCCCTGCTGGGCAGCGAGGGCTGCAACCGGCGGCCTGCCTGCGTACAAGAGCAACTCATACTTACCTGGCAGGGGAGATACCATGATCACGAAGGTGGTTCTCCCAGGGTGAGGCCCGTCCATTGCACTCCGGGCAGGTTGACCCCTGCGATTTCCCCAAATGCGGGAAACTCGACTGCATAATTTGTGGTAGTGGGGGACTGCGTTCGCGCTTTCCCCTGATGAGCACCGGTTAACGACAGAGCAGGCGTGCCGCTGAGGATCCCTTGCTGGCTGGGGACAGTGGGGAGAGCATGCGGGACTCGGTCCTTTATCTGCACTGCGACAGAGAAGGCTTTTTTCATCCTTCACAGGGGCTGGGTGTGGCTGCTTCTGTGACATCATCACTCTATGCAAATCCTCAGGGCTCACTGCGCTCCGGCCGAGTGCCCGGTTTATGGCATTTTCTGGTGTTTGCGGCTAACTGTAGCTCTGGGCAAGTGCGGCGGAGCTTTCCCGTGGGCTGTGTTTCCCGCGTTCAGTGCCGATCAAGGGAGAGAGTGAGCGAGCGAGCGCTTCGCAAAGTCGCCCCCTGCTGGGCAGCGAGGGCTGCAACCGGCGGCCTGCCTGCGTGCAAGAGCAACTCATACTTACCTGGCAGGGGAGATACCATGATCACGAAGGTGGTTCTCCCAGGGTGAGGCCCGTCCATTGCACTCCGGGCAGGTTGACCCCTGCGATTTCCCCAAATGCGGGAAACTCGACTGCATAATTTGTGGTAGTGGGGGACTGCGTTCGCGCTTTCCCCTGATGAGCACCGGTTAACGACAGAGCAGGCGTGCCGCTGAGGATCCCTTGCTGGCTGGGGACAGTGGGGAGAGCATGCGGGACTCGGTCCTTTATCTGCACTGCGACAGAGAAGGCTTTTTTCATCCTTCACAGGGGCTGGGTGTGGCTGCTTCTGTGACATCATCACTCTATGCAAATCCTCAGGGCTCACTGCGCTCCGGCCGAGTGCCCGGTTTATGGCATTTTCTGGTGTTTGCGGCTAACTGTAGCTCTGGGCAAGTGCGGCGGAGCTTTCCCGTGGGCTGTGTTTCCCGCGTTCAGTGCCGATCAAGGGAGAGAGTGAGCGAGCGAGCGCTTCGCAAAGTCGCCCCCTGCTGGGCAGCGAGGGCTGCAACCGGCGGCCTGCCTGCGTGCAAGAGCAACTCATACTTACCTGGCAGGGGAGATACCATGATCACGAAGGTGGTTCTCCCAGGGTGTGGCCCGTCCATTGCACTCCGGGCAGGTTGACCCCTGCGATTTCCCCAAATGCGGGAAACTCGACTGCATAATTTGTGGTAGTGGGGGACTGCGTTCGCGCTTTCCCCTGATGAGCACCGGTTAACGACAGAGCAGGCGTGCCGCTGAGGATCCCTTGCTGGCTGGGGACAGTGGGGAGAGCATGCGGGACTCGGTCCTTTATCTGCACTGCGACAGAGAAGGCTTTTTTCATCCTTCACAGGGGCTGGGTGTGGCTGCTTCTGTGACATCATCACTCTATGCAAATCCTCAGGGCTCACTGCGCTCCGGCCGAGTGCCCGGTTTATGGCATTTTCTGGTGTTTGCGGCTAACTGTAGCTCTGGGCAAGTGCGGCGGAGCTTTCCCGTGGGCTGTGTTTCCCGCGTTCAGTGCCGATCAAGGGAGAGAGTGAGCGAGCGAGCGCTTCGCAAAGTCGCCCCCTGCTGGGCAGCGAGGGCTGCAACCGGCGGCCTGCCTGCGTGCAAGAGCAACTCATACTTACCTGGCAGGGGAGATACCATGATCACGAAGGTGGTTCTCCCAGGGTGAGGCCCGTCCATTGCACTCTGGGCAGGTTGACCCCTGCGATTTCCCCAAATGCGGGAAACTCGACTGCATAATTTGTGGTAGTGGGGGACTGCGTTCGCGCTTTCCCCTGATGAGCACCGGTTAACGACAGAGCAGGCGTGCCGCTGAGGATCCCTTGCTGGCTGGGGACAGTGGGGAGAGCATGCGGGACTCGGTCCTTTATCTGCACTGCGACAGAGAAGGCTTTTTTCATCCTTCACAGGGGCTGGGTGTGGCTGCTTCTGTGACATCATCACTCTATGCAAATCCTCAGGGCTCACTGCGCTCCGGCCGAGTGCCCGGTTTATGGCATTTTCTGGTGTTTGCGGCTAACTGTAGCTCTGGGCAAGTGCGGCGGAGCTTTCCCGTGGGCTGTGTTTCCCGCGTTCAGTGCCGATCAAGGGAGAGAGTGAGCGAGCGAGCGCTTCGCAAAGTCGCCCCCTGCTGGGCAGCGAGGGCTGCAACCGGCGGCCTGCCTGCGTGCAAGAGCAACTCATACTTACCTGGCAGGGGAGATACCATGATCACGAAGGTGGTTCTCCCAGGGTGAGGCCCGTCCATTGCACTCCGGGCAGGTTGACCCCTGCGATTTCCCCAAATGCGGGAAACTCGACTGCATAATTTGTGGTAGTGGGGGACTGCGTTCGCGCTTTCCCCTGATGAGCACCGGTTAACGACAGAGCAGGCGTGCCGCTGAGGATCCCTTGCTGGCTGGGGACAGTGGGGAGAGCATGCGGGACTCGGTCCTTTATCTGCACTGCGACAGAGAAGGCTTTTTTCATCCTTCACAGGGGCTGGGTGTGGCTGCTTCTGTGACATCATCACTCTATGCAAATCCTCAGGGCTCACTGCGCTCCGGCCGAGTGCCCGGTTTATGGCATTTTCTGGTGTTTGCGGCTAACTGTAGCTCTGGGCAAGTGCGGCGGAGCTTTCCCGTGGGCTGTGTTTCCCGCGTTCAGTGCCGATCAAGGGAGAGAGTGAGCGAGCGAGCGCTTCGCAAAGTCGCCCCCTGCTGGGCAGCGAGGGCTGCAACCGGCGGCCTGCCTGCGTGCAAGAGCAACTCATACTTACCTGGCAGGGGAGATACCATGATCACGAAGGTGGTTCTCCCAGGGTGAGGCCCGTCCATTGCACTCCGGGCAGGTTGACCCCTGCGATTTCCCCAAATGCGGGAAACTCGACTGCATAATTTGTGGTAGTGGGGGACTGCGTTCGCGCTTTCCCCTGATGAGCACCGGTTAACGACAGAGCAGGCGTGCCGCTGAGGATCTCTTGCTGGCTGGGGACAGTGGGGAGAGCATGCGGGACTCGGTCCTTTATCTGCACTGCGACAGAGAAGGCTTTTTTCATCCTTCACAGGGGCTGGGTGTGGCTGCTTCTGTGACATCATCACTCTATGCAAATCCTCAGGGCTCACTGCGCTCCGGCCGAGTGCCCGGTTTATGGCATTTTCTGGTGTTTGCGGCTAACTGTAGCTCTGGGCAAGTGCGGCGGAGCTTTCCCGTGGGCTGTGTTTCCCGCGTTCAGTGCCGATCAAGGGAGAGAGCGAGCGCTTCGCAAAGTCGCCCCCTGCTGGGCAGCGAGGGCTGCAACCGGCGGCCTGCCTGCGTGCAAGAGCAACTCATACTTACCTGGCAGGGGAGATACCATGATCACGAAGGTGGTTCTCCCAGGGTGAGGCCCGTCCATTGCACTCCGGGCAGGTTGACCCCTGCGATTTCCCCAAATGCGGGAAACTCGACTGCATAATTTGTGGTAGTGGGGGACTGCGTTCGCGCTTTCCCCTGATGAGCACCGGTTAACGACAGAGCAGGCGTGCCGCTGAGGATCCCTTGCTGGCTGGGGACAGTGGGGAGAGCATGCGGGACTCGGTCCTTTATCTGCACTGCGACAGAGAAGGCTTTTTTCATCCTTCACAGGGGCTGGGTGTGGCTGCTTCTGTGACATCATCACTCTATGCAAATCCTCAGGGCTCACTGCGCTCCGGCCGAGTGCCCGGTTTATGGCATTTTCTGGTGTTTGCGGCTAACTGTAGCTCTGGGCAAGTGCGGCGGAGCTTTCCCGTGGGCTGTGTTTCCCGCGTTCAGTGCCGATCAAGGGAGAGAGTGAGCGAGCGAGCGCTTCGCAAAGTCGCCCCCTGCTGGGCAGCGAGGGCTGCAACCGGCGGCCTGCCTGCGTGCAAGAGCAACTCATACTTACCTGGCAGGGGAGATACCATGATCACGAAGGTGGTTCTCCCAGGGTGAGGCCCGTCCATTGCACTCCGGGCAGGTTGACCCCTGCGATTTCCCCAAATGCGGGAAACTCGACTGCATAATTTGTGGTAGTGGGGGACTGCGTTCGCGCTTTCCCCTGATGAGCACCGGTTAACGACAGAGCAGGCGTGCCGCTGAGGATCCCTTGCTGGCTGGGGACAGTGGGGAGAGCATGCGGGACTCGGTCCTTTATCTGCACTGCGACAGAGAAGGCTTTTTTCATCCTTCACAGGGGCTGGGTGTGGCTGCTTCTGTGACATCATCACTCTATGCAAATCCTCAGGGCTCACTGCGCTCCGGCCGAGTGCCCGGTTTATGGCATTTTCTGGTGTTTGCGGCTAACTGTAGCTCTGGGCAAGTGCGGCGGAGCTTTCCCGTGGGCTGTGTTTCCCGCGTTCAGTGCCGATCAAGGGAGAGAGTGAGCGAGCGAGCGCTTCGCAAAGTCGCCCCCTGCTGGGCAGCGAGGGCTGCAACTGGCGGCCTGCCTGCGTGCAAGAGCAACTCATACTTACCTGGCAGGGGAGATACCATGATCACGAAGGTGGTTCTCCCAGGGTGAGGCCCGTCCATTGCACTCCGGGCAGGTTGACCCCTGCGATTTCCCCAAATGCGGGAAACTCGACTGCATAATTTGTGGTAGTGGGGGACTGCGTTCGCGCTTTCCCCTGATGAGCACCGGTTAACGACAGAGCAGGCGTGCCGCTGAGGATCCCTTGCTGGCTGGGGACAGTGGGGAGAGCATGCGGGACTCGGTCCTTTATCTGCACTGCGACAGAGAAGGCTTTTTTCATCCTTCACAGGGGCTAGGTGTGGCTGCTTCTGTGACATCATCACTCTATGCAAATCCTCAGGGCTCCGGCCGAGTGCCCGGTTTATGGCATTTTCTGGTGTTTGCGGCTAACTGTAGCTCTGGGCAAGTGCGGCGGAGCTTTCCCGTGGGCTGTGTTTCCCGCGTTCAGTGCCGATCAAGGGAGAGAGTGAGCGAGCGAGCGCTTCGCAAAGTCGCCCCCTGCTGGGCAGTGAGGGCTGCAACCGGCGGCCTGCCTGCGTGCAAGAGCAACTCATACTTACCTGGCAGGGGAAATACCATGATCACGAAGGTGGTTCTCCCAGGGTGAGGCCCGTCCATTGCACTCTGGGCAGGTTGACCCCTGCGATTTCCCCAAATGCGGGAAACTCGACTGCATAATTTGTGGTAGTGGGGGACTGCGTTCGCGCTTTCCCCTGATGAGCACCGGTTAACGACAGAGCAGGCGTGCCGCTGAGGATCCCTTGCTGGCTGGGGACAGTGGGGAGAGCATGCGGGACTCGGTCCTTTATCTGCACTGCGACAGAGAAGGCTTTTTTCATCCTTCACAGGGGCTGGGTGTGGCTGCTTCTGTGACATCATCACTCTATGCAAATCCTCAGGGCTCACTGCGCTCCGGCCGAGTGCCCGGTTTATGGCATTTTCTGGTGTTTGCGGCTAACTGTAGCTCTGGGCAAGTGCGGCAGAGCTTTCCCGTGGGCTGTGTTTCCCGCGTTCAGTGCCGATCAAGGGAGAGAGTGAGCGAGCGAGCGCTTCGCAAAGTCGCCCCCTGCTAGGCAGCGAGGGCTGCAACTGGCGGCCTGCCTGCGTGCAAGACCAACTCATACTTACCTGGCAGGGGAGGCACCATGATCACGAAGGTGGTTCTCTCAGGGTGTGGCCCGTCCATTGCACTCCGGGCAGGTTGACCCCTGCGATTTCCCCAAATGCGGGAAACTCGACTGCATAATTTGTGGTAGTGGGGGACTGCGTTCGCGCTTTCGCCTGATTAGCACCGGTTAACGACAGAGCAGGCGTGCCGCTGAGGATCCCTTGCTGGCTGGGGACAGTGGGGAGAGCATGCGGGACTCGGTCCTTTATCTGCACTGCGACAGAGAAGGCTTTTTTCATCCTTCACAGGGGCTGGGTGTGGCTGCTTCTGTGACATCATCACTCTATGCAAATCCTCAGGGCTCACTGCACTCCGGCCGAGTGCCCGGTTTATGGCATTTTCTGGTGTTTGCGGCTAACTGTAGCTCTGGGCAAGTGCGGCGGAGCTTTCCCGTGGGCTGTTTTTACCGCGTTCAGTGCCGATCAAGGGAGAGAGTGAGCGAGCGAGTGCTTCGCAAAGTCGCCCCCTGCTGGGCAGCGAGGGCTGCAACCGGCGGCCTGCCTGCGTGCAAGAGCAACTCATACTTACCTGGCAGGGGAGATACCATGATCACGAAGGTGGTTCTCCCAGGGTGAGGCCCGTCCATTGCACTCCGGGCAGGTTGACCCCTGCGATTTCCCCAAATGCGGGAAACTCGACTGCATAATTTGTGGTAGTGGGGGACTGCGTTCGCGCTTTCCCCTGATGAGCACCGGTTAACGACAGAGCAGGCGTGCCGCTGAGGATCCCTTGCTGGCTGGGGACAGTGGGGAGAGCATGCGGGACTCGGTCCTTTATCTGCACTGCGACAGAGAAGGCTTTTTTCATCCTTCACAGGGGCTAGGTGTGGCTGCTTCTGTGACATCATCACTCTATGCAAATCCTCAGGGCTCCGGCCGAGTGCCCGGTTTATGGCATTTTCTGGTGTTTGCGGCTAACTGTAGCTCTGGGCAAGTGCGGCGGAGCTTTCCCGTGGGCTGTGTTTCCCGCGTTCAGTGCCGATCAAGGGAGAGAGTGAGCGAGCGAGCGCTTCGCAAAGTCGCCCCCTGCTGGGCAGCGAGGGCTGCAACCGGCGGCCTGCCTGCGTACAAGAGCAACTCATACTTACCTGGCAGGGGAGATACCATGATCACGAAGGTGGTTCTCCCAGGGTGAGGCCCGTCCATTGCACTCCGGGCAGGTTGACCCCTGCGATTTCCCCAAATGCGGGAAACTCGACTGCATAATTTGTGGTAGTGGGGGACTGCGTTCGCGCTTTCCCCTGATGAGCACCGGTTAACGACAGAGCAGGCGTGCCGCTGAGGATCCCTTGCTGGCTGGGGACAGTGGGGAGAGCATGCGGGACTCGGTCCTTTATCTGCACTGCGACAGAGAAGGCTTTTTTCATCCTTCACAGGGGCTGGGTGTGGCTGCTTCTGTGACATCATCACTCTATGCAAATCCTCAGGGCTCACTGCGCTCCGGCCGAGTGCCCGGTTTATGGCATTTTCTGGTGTTTGCGGCTAACTGTAGCTCTGGGCAAGTGCGGCGGAGCTTTCCCGTGGGCTGTGTTTCCCGCGTTCAGTGCCGATCAAGGGAGAGAGTGAGCGAGCGAGCGCTTCGCAAAGTCGCCCCCTGCTGGGCAGCGAGGGCTGCAACCGGCGGCCTGCCTGCGTGCAAGAGCAACTCATACTTACCTGGCAGGGGAGATACCATGATCACGAAGGTGGTTCTCCCAGGGTGAGGCCCGTCCATTGCACTCCGGGCAGGTTGACCCCTGCGATTTCCCCAAATGCGGGAAACTCGACTGCATAATTTGTGGTAGTGGGGGACTGCGTTCGCGCTTTCCCCTGATGAGCACCGGTTAACGACAGAGCAGGCGTGCCGCTGAGGATCCCTTGCTGGCTGGGGACAGTGGGGAGAGCATGCGGGACTCGGTCCTTTATCTGCACTGCGACAGAGAAGGCTTTTTTCATCCTTCACAGGGGCTGGGTGTGGCTGCTTCTGTGACATCATCACTCTATGCAAATCCTCAGGGCTCACTGCGCTCCGGCCGAGTGCCCGGTTTATGGCATTTTCTGGTGTTTGCGGCTAACTGTAGCTCTGGGCAAGTGCGGCGGAGCTTTCCCGTGGGCTGTGTTTCCCGCGTTCAGTGCCGATCAAGGGAGAGAGTGAGCGAGCGAGCGCTTCGCAAAGTCGCCCCCTGCTGGGCAGCGAGGGCTGCAACCGGCGGCCTGCCTGCGTGCAAGAGCAACTCATACTTACCTGGCAGGGGAGATACCATGATCACGAAGGTGGTTCTCCCAGGGTGTGGCCCGTCCATTGCACTCCGGGCAGGTTGACCCCTGCGATTTCCCCAAATGCGGGAAACTCGACTGCATAATTTGTGGTAGTGGGGGACTGCGTTCGCGCTTTCCCCTGATGAGCACCGGTTAACGACAGAGCAGGCGTGCCGCTGAGGATCCCTTGCTGGCTGGGGACAGTGGGGAGAGCATGCGGGACTCGGTCCTTTATCTGCACTGCGACAGAGAAGGCTTTTTTCATCCTTCACAGGGGCTGGGTGTGGCTGCTTCTGTGACATCATCACTCTATGCAAATCCTCAGGGCTCACTGCGCTCCGGCCGAGTGCCCGGTTTATGGCATTTTCTGGTGTTTGCGGCTAACTGTAGCTCTGGGCAAGTGCGGCGGAGCTTTCCCGTGGGCTGTGTTTCCCGCGTTCAGTGCCGATCAAGGGAGAGAGTGAGCGAGCGAGCGCTTCGCAAAGTCGCCCCCTGCTGGGCAGCGAGGGCTGCAACCGGCGGCCTGCCTGCGTGCAAGAGCAACTCATACTTACCTGGCAGGGGAGATACCATGATCACGAAGGTGGTTCTCCCAGGGTGAGGCCCGTCCATTGCACTCTGGGCATGTTGACCCCTGCGATTTCCCCAAATGCGGGAAACTCGACTGCATAATTTGTGGTAGTGGGGGACTGCGTTCGCGCTTTCCCCTGATGAGCACCGGTTAACGACAGAGCAGGCGTGCCGCTGAGGATCCCTTGCTGGCTGGGGACAGTGGGGAGAGCATGCGGGACTCGGTCCTTTATCTGCACTGCGACAGAGAAGGCTTTTTTCATCCTTCACAGGGGCTGGGTGTGGCTGCTTCTGTGACATCATCACTCTATGCAAATCCTCAGGGCTCACTGCGCTCCGGCCGAGTGCCCGGTTTATGGCATTTTCTGGTGTTTGCGGCTAACTGTAGCTCTGGGCAAGTGCGGCGGAGCTTTCCCGTGGGCTGTGTTTCCCGCGTTCAGTGCCGATCAAGGGAGAGAGTGAGCGAGCGAGCGCTTCGCAAAGTCGCCCCCTGCTGGGCAGCGAGGGCTGCAACCGGCGGCCTGCCTGCGTGCAAGAGCAACTCATACTTACCTGGCAGGGGAGATACCATGATCACGAAGGTGGTTCTCCCAGGGTGAGGCCCGTCCATTGCACTCCGGGCAGGTTGACCCCTGCGATTTCCCCAAATGCGGGAAACTCGACTGCATAATTTGTGGTAGTGGGGGACTGCGTTCGCGCTTTCCCCTGATGAGCACCGGTTAACGACAGAGCAGGCGTGCCGCTGAGGATCCCTTGCTGGCTGGGGACAGTGGGGAGAGCATGCGGGACTCGGTCCTTTATCTGCACTGCGACAGAGAAGGCTTTTTTCATCCTTCACAGGGGCTGGGTGTGGCTGCTTCTGTGACATCATCACTCTATGCAAATCCTCAGGGCTCACTGCGCTCCGGCCGAGTGCCCGGTTTATGGCATTTTCTGGTGTTTGCGGCTAACTGTAGCTCTGGGCAAGTGCGGCGGAGCTTTCCCGTGGGCTGTGTTTCCCGCGTTCAGTGCCGATCAAGGGAGAGAGTGAGCGAGCGAGCGCTTCGCAAAGTCGCCCCCTGCTGGGCAGCGAGGGCTGCAACCGGCGGCCTGCCTGCGTGCAAGAGCAACTCATACTTACCTGGCAGGGGAGATACCATGATCACGAAGGTGGTTCTCCCAGGGTGAGGCCCGTCCATTGCACTCCGGGCAGGTTGACCCCTGCGATTTCCCCAAATGCGGGAAACTCGACTGCATAATTTGTGGTAGTGGGGGACTGCGTTCGCGCTTTCCCCTGATGAGCACCGGTTAACGACAGAGCAGGCGTGCCGCTGAGGATCTCTTGCTGGCTGGGGACAGTGGGGAGAGCATGCGGGACTCGGTCCTTTATCTGCACTGCGACAGAGAAGGCTTTTTTCATCCTTCACAGGGGCTGGGTGTGGCTGCTTCTGTGACATCATCACTCTATGCAAATCCTCAGGGCTCACTGCGCTCCGGCCGAGTGCCCGGTTTATGGCATTTTCTGGTGTTTGCGGCTAACTGTAGCTCTGGGCAAGTGCGGCGGAGCTTTCCCGTGGGCTGTGTTTCCCGCGTTCAGTGCCGATCAAGGGAGAGAGCGAGCGCTTCGCAAAGTCGCCCCCTGCTGGGCAGCGAGGGCTGCAACCGGCGGCCTGCCTGCGTGCAAGAGCAACTCATACTTACCTGGCAGGGGAGATACCATGATCACGAAGGTGGTTCTCCCAGGGTGAGGCCCGTCCATTGCACTCCGGGCAGGTTGACCCCTGCGATTTCCCCAAATGCGGGAAACTCGACTGCATAATTTGTGGTAGTGGGGGACTGCGTTCGCGCTTTCCCCTGATGAGCACCGGTTAACGACAGAGCAGGCGTGCCGCTGAGGATCCCTTGCTGGCTGGGGACAGTGGGGAGAGCATGCGGGACTCGGTCCTTTATCTGCACTGCGACAGAGAAGGCTTTTTTCATCCTTCACAGGGGCTGGGTGTGGCTGCTTCTGTGACATCATCACTCTATGCAAATCCTCAGGGCTCACTGCGCTCCGGCCGAGTGCCCGGTTTATGGCATTTTCTGGTGTTTGCGGCTAACTGTAGCTCTGGGCAAGTGCGGCGGAGCTTTCCCGTGGGCTGTGTTTCCCGCGTTCAGTGCCGATCAAGGGAGAGAGTGAGCGAGCGAGCGCTTCGCAAAGTCGCCCCCTGCTGGGCAGCGAGGGCTGCAACCGGCGGCCTGCCTGCGTGCAAGAGCAACTCATACTTACCTGGCAGGGGAGATACCATGATCACGAAGGTGGTTCTCCCAGGGTGAGGCCCGTCCATTGCACTCCGGGCAGGTTGACCCCTGCGATTTCCCCAAATGCGGGAAACTCGACTGCATAATTTGTGGTAGTGGGGGACTGCGTTCGCGCTTTCCCCTGATGAGCACCGGTTAACGACAGAGCAGGCGTGCCGCTGAGGATCCCTTGCTGGCTGGGGACAGTGGGGAGAGCATGCGGGACTCGGTCCTTTATCTGCACTGCGACAGAGAAGGCTTTTTTCATCCTTCACAGGGGCTGGGTGTGGCTGCTTCTGTGACATCATCACTCTATGCAAATCCTCAGGGCTCACTGCGCTCCGGCCGAGTGCCCGGTTTATGGCATTTTCTGGTGTTTGCGGCTAACTGTAGCTCTGGGCAAGTGCGGCGGAGCTTTCCCGTGGGCTGTGTTTCCCGCGTTCAGTGCCGATCAAGGGAGAGAGTGAGCGAGCGAGCGCTTCGCAAAGTCGCCCCCTGCTGGGCAGCGAGGGCTGCAACCGGCGGCCTGCCTGCGTGCAAGAGCAACTCATACTTACCTGGCAGGGGAGATACCATGATCACGAAGGTGGTTCTCCCAGGGTGAGGCCCGTCCATTGCACTCCGGGCAGGTTGACCCCTGCGATTTCCCCAAATGCGGGAAACTCGACTGCATAATTTGTGGTAGTGGGGGACTGCGTTCGCGCTTTCCCCTGATGAGCACCGGTTAACGACAGAGCAGGCGTGCCGCTGAGGATCCCTTGCTGGCTGGGGACAGTGGGGAGAGCATGCGGGACTCGGTCCTTTATCTGCACTGCGACAGAGAAGGCTTTTTTCATCCTTCACAGGGGCTGGGTGTGGCTGCTTCTGTGACATCATCACTCTATGCAAATCCTCAGGGCTCACTGCGCTCCGGCCGAGTGCCCGGTTTATGGCATTTTCTGGTGTTTGCGGCTAACTGTAGCTCTGGGCAAGTGCGGCGGAGCTTTCCCGTGGGCTGTGTTTCCCGCGTTCAGTGCCGATCAAGGGAGAGAGTGAGCGAGCGAGCGCTTCGCAAAGTCGCCCCCTGCTGGGCAGCGAGGGCTGCAACCGGCGGCCTGCCTGCGTGCAAGAGCAACTCATACTTACCTGGCAGGGGAGATACCATGATCACGAAGGTGGTTCTCCCAGGGTGAGGCCCGTCCATTGCACTCCGGGCAGGTTGACCCCTGCGATTTCCCCAAATGCGGGAAACTCGACTGCATAATTTGTGGTAGTGGGGGACTGCGTTCGCGCTTTCCCCTGATGAGCACCGGTTAACGACAGAGCAGGCGTGCCGCTGAGGATCCCTTGCTGGCTGGGGACAGTGGGGAGAGCATGCGGGACTCGGTCCTTTATCTGCACTGCGACAGAGAAGGCTTTTTTCATCCTTCACAGGGGCTGGGTGTGGCTGCTTCTGTGACATCATCACTCTATGCAAATCCTCAGGGCTCACTGCGCTCCGGCCGAGTGCCCGGTTTATGGCATTTTCTGGTGTTTGCGGCTAACTGTAGCTCTGGGCAAGTGCGGCGGAGCTTTCCCGTGGGCTGTGTTTCCCGCGTTCAGTGCCGATCAAGGGAGAGAGTGAGCGAGCGAGCGCTTCGCAAAGTCGCCCCCTGCTGGGCAGCGAGGGCTGCAACCGGCGGCCTGCCTGCGTGCAAGAGCAACTCATACTTACCTGGCAGGGGAGATACCATGATCACGAAGGTGGTTCTACCAGGGTGAGGCCCGTCCATTGCACTCCGGGCAGGTTGACCCCTGCGATTTCCCCAAATGCGGGAAACTCGACTGCATAATTTGTGGTAGTGGGGGACTGCGTTCGCGCTTTCCCCTGATGAGCACCGGTTAACGACAGAGCAGGCGTGCCGCTGAGGATCCCTTGCTGGCTGGGGACAGTGGGGAGAGCATGCGGGACTCGGTCCTTTATCTGCACTGCAACAGAGAAGGCTTTTTTCATCCTTCACAGGGGCTGGGTGTGGCTGCTTCTGTGACATCATCACTCTATGCAAATCCTCAGGGCTCACTGCGCTCCGGCCGAGTGCCCGGTTTATGGCATTTTCTGGTGTTTGCGGCTAACTGTAGCTCTGGGCAAGTGCGGCGGAGCTTTCCCGTGGGCTGTGTTTCCCGCGTTCAGTGCCGATCAAGGGAGAGAGTGAGCGAGCGAGCGCTTCGCAAAGTCGCCCCCTGCTGGGCAGCGAGGGCTGCAACCGGCGGCCTGCCTGCGTGCAAGAGCAACTTATACTTACCTGGCAGGGGAGATACCATGATCACGAAGGTGGTTCTCCCAGGGTGAGGCCCGTCCATTGCACTCCGGGCAGGTTGACCCCTGCGATTTCCCCAAATGCGGGAAACTCGACTGCATAATTTGTGGTAGTGGGGGACTGCGTTCGCGCTTTCCCCTGATGAGCACCGGTTAACGACAGAGCAGGGGTGCCGCTGAGGATCCCCTGCTGGCCGGGGACAGTGGGGAGAGCATGCGGGACTCGGTCCTTTATCTGCACTGCGACAGAGAAGGCTTTTTTTCATCCTTCACAGGGGCTGGGTGTGGCTGCTTCTGTGACATCATCACTCTATGCAAATCCTCAGGGCTCACTGCGCTCCGGCCGAGTGCCCGGTTTATGGCATTTTCTGGTGTTTGCGGCTAACTGTAGCTCTGGGCAAGTGCGGCGGAGCTTTCCCGTGGGCTGTGTTTCCCGCGTTCAGTGCCGATCAAGGGAAAGAGTGAGCGAGCGAGCGCTTCGCAAAGTCGCCCCCTGCTGGGCAGCGAGGGCTGCAACCGGCGGCCTGCCTGCGTGCAAGAGCAACTCATACTTACCTGGCAGGGGAGATACCATGATCACGAAGGTGGTTCTCCCAGGGTGAGGCCCGTCCATTGCACTCCGGGCAGGTTGACCCCTGCGATTTCCCCAAATGCGGGAAACTCGACTGCATAATTTGTGGTTGTGGGGGACTGCGTTCGCGCTTTCCCCTGATGAGCACCGGTTAACGACAGAGCAGGCGTGCCGCTGAGGATCCCTTGCTGGCTGGGGACAGTGGGGAGAGCATGCGGGACTCGGTCCTTTATCTGCACTGCGACAGAGAAGGCTTTTTTCATCCTTCACAGGGGCTGGGTGTGGCTGCTTCTGTGACACCATCACTCTATGCAAATCCTCAGGGCTCACTGCGCTCCGGCCGAGTGCCCGGTTTATGGCATTTTCTGGTGTTTGCGGCTAACTGTAGCTCTGGGCAAGTGCGGCGGAGCTTTCCCGTGGGCTGTGTTTCCCGCGTTCAGTGCCGATCAAGGGAGAGAGTGAGCGAGCGAGCGCTTCGCAAAGTCGCCCCCTGCTGGGCAGCGAGGGCTGCAACCGGCGGCCTGCCTGCGTGCAAGAGCAACTCATACTTACCTGGCAGGGGAGATACCATGATCACGAAGGTGGTTCTCCCAGGGTGAGGCCCGTCCATTGCACTCCGGGCAGGTTGACCCCTGCGATTTCCCCAAATGCGGGAAACTCGACTGCATAATTTGTGGTAGTGGGGGACTGCGTTCGCGCTTTCCCCTGATGAGCACCGGTTAACGACAGAGCAGGCGTGCCGCTGAGGATCCCTTGCTGGCTGGGGACAGTGGGGAGAGCATGCGGGACTCGGTCCTTTATCTGCACTGCGACAGAGAAGGCTTTTTTCATCCTTCACAGGGGCTGGGTGTGGCTGCTTCTGTGACATCATCACTCTATGCAAATCCTCAGGGCTCACTGCGCTCCGGCCGAGTGCCCGGTTTATGGCATTTTCTGGTGTTTGCGGCTAACTGTAGCTCTGGGCAAGTGCGGCGGAGCTTTCCCGTGGGCTGTGTTTCCCGCGTTCAGTGCCGATCAAGGGAGAGAGTGAGCGAGCGAGCGCTTCGCAAAGTCGCCCCCTGCTGGGCAGCGAGGGCTGCAACCGGCGGCCTGCCTGCGTGCAAGAGCAACTCATACTTACCTGGCAGGGGAGATACCATGATCACGAAGGTGGTTCTACCAGGGTGAGGCCCGTCCATTGCACTCCGGGCAGGTTGACCCCTGCGATTTCCCCAAATGCGGGAAACTCGACTGCATAATTTGTGGTAGTGGGGGACTGCGTTCGCGCTTTCCCCTGATGAGCACCGGTTAACGACAGAGCAGGCGTGCCGCTGAGGATCCCTTGCTGGCTGGGGACAGTGGGGAGAGCATGCGGGACTCGGTCCTTTATCTGCACTGCGACAGAGAAGGCTTTTTTCATCCTTCACAGGGGCTGGGTGTGGCTGCTTCTGTGACATCATCACTCTATGCAAATCCTCAGGGCTCACTGCGCTCCGGCCGAGTGCCCGGTTTATGGCATTTTCTGGTGTTTGCGGCTAACTGTAGCTCTGGGCAAGTGCGGCGGAGCTTTCCCGTGGGCTGTGTTTCCCGCGTTCAGTGCCGATCAAGGGAGAGAGTGAGCGAGCGAGCGCTTCGCAAAGTCGCCCCCTGCTGGGCAGCGAGGGCTGCAACCGGCGGCCTGCCTGCGTGCAAGAGCAACTTATACTTACCTGGCAGGGGAGATACCATGATCACGAAGGTGGTTCTCCCAGGGTGAGGCCCGTCCATTGCACTCCGGGCAGGTTGACCCCTGCGATTTCCCCAAATGCGGGAAACTCGACTGCATAATTTGTGGTAGTGGGGGACTGCGTTCGCGCTTTCCCCTGATGAGCACCGGTTAACGACAGAGCAGGGGTGCCGCTGAGGATCCCCTGCTGGCCGGGGACAGTGGGGAGAGCATGCGGGACTCGGTCCTTTATCTGCACTGCGACAGAGAAGGCTTTTTTTCATCCTTCACAGGGGCTGGGTGTGGCTGCTTCTGTGACATCATCACTCTATGCAAATCCTCAGGGCTCACTGCGCTCCGGCCGAGTGCCCGGTTTATGGCATTTTCTGGTGTTTGCGGCTAACTGTAGCTCTGGGCAAGTGCGGCGGAGCTTTCCCGTGGGCTGTGTTTCCCGCGTTCAGTGCCGATCAAGGGAAAGAGTGAGCGAGCGAGCGCTTCGCAAAGTCGCCCCCTGCTGGGCAGCGAGGGCTGCAACCGGCGGCCTGCCTGCGTGCAAGAGCAACTCATACTTACCTGGCAGGGGAGATACCATGATCACGAAGGTGGTTCTCCCAGGGTGAGGCCCGTCCATTGCACTCCGGGCAGGTTGACCCCTGCGATTTCCCCAAATGCGGGAAACTCGACTGCATAATTTGTGGTTGTGGGGGACTGCGTTCGCGCTTTCCCCTGATGAGCACCGGTTAACGACAGAGCAGGCGTGCCGCTGAGGATCCCTTGCTGGCTGGGGACAGTGGGGAGAGCATGCGGGACTCGGTCCTTTATCTGCACTGCGACAGAGAAGGCTTTTTTCATCCTTCACAGGGGCTGGGTGTGGCTGCTTCTGTGACACCATCACTCTATGCAAATCCTCAGGGCTCACTGCGCTCCGGCCGAGTGCCCGGTTTATGGCATTTTCTGGTGTTTGCGGCTAACTGTAGCTCTGGGCAAGTGCGGCGGAGCTTTCCCGTGGGCTGTGTTTCCCGCGTTCAGTGCCGATCAAGGGAGAGAGTGAGCGAGCGAGCGCTTCGCAAAGTCGCCCCCTGCTGGGCAGCGAGGGCTGCAACCGGCGGCCTGCCTGCGTGCAAGAGCAACTCATACTTACCTGGCAGGGGAGATACCATGATCACGAAGGTGGTTCTCCCAGGGTGAGGCCCGTCCATTGCACTCCGGGCAGGTTGACCCCTGCGATTTCCCCAAATGCGGGAAACTCGACTGCATAATTTGTGGTAGTGGGGGATAGAGATGGGAAGTTCGGATCTTTTCAATGATCCGGATGATTCGAATCGGATCATTGAAGAGATCCGGATCTTTGATCCGAATCTCGGATCATTTTACTACAGGAAGCATTCGGGGGTGAAATGAACAGCAGGACAGGTCTGTGGACAGAGAAGGGGAGGGAGTGGACACACAGAGAAGGGGAGAAGATGGACAGAGGGCAGGGAGTGGACAGAGAAGGGAGGAGGGACGAGCAGAGAGCAGAAATGTTTGCACGTAATACCCACATGCTGAAGTCATATGCTTTACATGTATTTCACCTACATGCTCATCTGTACACTTTGAAAGAAAAGGTCGCACAGTGAAAGAAAGCATTCCCAGAAGATAAGTGCAGCTGTTTAGTGCCGAGTGCAGGAGGATCATACTGCCTTTCAATCACACTGTCTGCAAAGTTACTGAGCTGTGCTGAGCCAAAAGCTTCCCATGTGATCACTGTGCAGCACTACGGAACAGCCAGCCTATAATGGGCAGCACATTGCAGCCAGTATGTGTGCTCTACACATATCTGGCAGTGGCACCCATGTCCCCTCTCTCTCATCTACCTGTCTCCCTGCAAGGCTGGCTCCCATCCAACAGAGCGATCCCTGCTTCCAGGACCCCGCTGCCCGCTGAGAGGGGGCGTGTCGCTCCTGGCCCCGCCCCTTTTGCGATCCGAATCGTTCATTTTGATGATTCGGATGATCGACTCATAAAATAGATTCGGATCAAAGATCCGAATCGTTCATGATCCGGACAACACTAGTGGGGGACTGCGTTCGCGCTTTCCCCTGATGAGCACCGGTTAACGACAGAGCAGGCGTGCCGCTGAGGATCCCTTGCTGGCTGGGGACAGTGGGGAGAGCATGCGGGACTCGGTCCTTTATCTGCACTGCGACAGAGAAGGCTTTTTTCATCCTTCACAGGGGCTGGGTGTGGCTGCTTCTGTGACATCATCACTCTATGCAAATCCTCAGGGCTCACTGCGCTCCGGCCGAGTGCCCGGTTTATGGCATTTTCTGGTGTTTGCGGCTAACTGTAGCTCTGGGCAAGTGCGGCGGAGCTTTCCCGTGGGCTGTGTTTCCCGCGTTCAGTGCCGATCAAGGGAGAGAGTGAGCGAGCGAGCGCTTCGCAAAGTCGCCCCCTGCTGGGCAGCGAGGGCTGCAACCGGCGGCCTGCCTGCGTGCAAGAGCAACTCATACTTACCTGGCAGGGGAGATACCATGATCACGAAGGTGGTTCTCCCAGGGTGAGGCCCGTCCATTGCACTCCGGGCAGGTTGACCCCTGCGATTTCCCCAAATGCGGGAAACTCGACTGCATAATTTGTGGTAGTGGGGGACTGCGTTCGCGCTTTCCCCTGATGAGCACCGGTTAACGACAGAGCAGGCGTGCCGCTGAGGATCCCTTGCTGGCTGGGGACAGTGGGGAGAGCATGCGGGACTCGGTCCTTTATCTGCACTGCGACAGAGAAGGCTTTTTTCATCCTTCACAGGGGCTGGGTGTGGCTGCTTCTGTGACATCATCACTCTATGCAAATCCTCAGGGCTCACTGCGCTCCGGCCGAGTGCCCGGTTTATGGCATTTTCTGGTGTTTGCGGCTAACTGTAGCTCTGGGCAAGTGCGGCGGAGCTTTCCCGTGGGCTGTGTTTCCCGCGTTCAGTGCCGATCAAGGGAGAGAGTGAGCGAGCGAGCGCTTCGCAAAGTCGCCCCCTGCTGGGCAGCGAGGGCTGCAACCGGCGGCCTGCCTGCGTGCAAGAGCAACTCATACTTACCTGGCAGGGGAGATACCATGATCACGAAGGTGGTTCTCCCAGGGTGAGGCCCGTCCATTGCACTCCGGGCAGGTTGACCCCTGCGATTTCCCCAAATGCGGGAAACTCGACTGCATAATTTGTGGTAGTGGGGGACTGCGTTCGCGCTTTCCCCTGATGAGCACCGGTTAACGACAGAGCAGGCGTGCCGCTGAGGATCTCTTGCTGGCTGGGGACAGTGGGGAGAGCATGCGGGACTCGGTCCTTTATCTGCACTGCGACAGAGAAGGCTTTTTTCATGCTTCACAGGGGCTGGGTGTGGCTGCTTCTGTGACATCATCACTCTATGCAAATCCTCAGGGCTCACTGCGCTCCGGCCGAGTGCCCGGTTTATGGCATTTTCTGGTGTTTGCGGCTAACTGTAGCTCTGGGCAAGTGCGGCGGAGCTTTCCCGTGGGCTGTGTTTCCCGCGTTCAGTGCCGATCAAGGGAGAGAGTGAGCGAGCGAGCGCTTCGCAAAGTCGCCCCCTGCTGGGCAGCGAGGGCTGCAACCGGCGGCCTGCCTGCGTGCAAGAGCAACTCATACTTACCTGCCAGGGGAGATACCATGATCACGAAGGTGGTTCTCCCAGGGTGAGGCCCGTCCATTGCACTCCGGGCAGGTTGACCCCTGCGATTTCCCCAAATGCGGGAAACTCGACTGCATAATTTGTGGTAGTGGGGGACTGCGTTCGCGCTTTCCCCTGATGAGCACCGGTTAACGACAGAGCAGGCGTGCCGCTGAGGATCCCTTGCTGGCTGGGGACAGTGGGGAGAGCATGCGGGACTCGGTCCTTTATCTGCACTGCGACAGAGAAGGCTTTTTTCATCCTTCACAGGGGCTGGATGTGGCTGCTTCTGTGACATCATCACTCTATGCAAATCCTCAGGGCTCACTGCGCTCCGGCCGAGTGCCCGGTTTATGGCATTTTCTGGTGTTTGCGGCTAACTGTAGCTCTGGGCAAGTGCGGCGGAGCTTTCCCGTGGGCTGTGTTTCCCGCGTTCAGTGCCGATCAAGGGAGAGAGTGAGCGAGCGAGCGCTTCGCAAAGTCGCCCCCTGCTGGGCAGCGAGGGCTGCAACCGGCGGCCTGCCTGCGTGCAAGAGCAACTCATACTTACCTGGCAGGGGAGATACCATGATCACGAAGGTGGTTCTCCCAGGGTGAGGCCCGTCCATTGCACTCCGGGCAGGTTGACCCCTGCGATTTCCCCAAATGCGGGAAACTCGACTGCATAATTTGTGGTAGTGGGGGACTGCGTTCGCGCTTTCCCCTGATGAGCACCGGTTAACGACAGAGCAGGCGTGCCGCTGAGGATCCCTTGCTGGCTGGGGACAGTGGGGAGAGCATGCGGGACTCGGTCCTTTATCTGCACTGCGACAGAGAAGGCTTTTTTCATCCTTCACAGGGGCTGGGTGTGGCTGCTTCTGTGACATCATCACTCTATGCAAATCCTCAGGGCTCACTGCGCTCCGGCCGAGTGCCCGGTTTATGGCATTTTCTGGTGTTTGCGGCTAACTGTAGCTCTGGGCAAGTGCGGCGGAGCTTTCCCGTGGGCTGTGTTTCCCGCGTTCAGTGCCGATCAAGGGAGAGAGTGAGCGAGCGAGCGCTTCGCAAAGTCGCCCCCTGCTGGGCAGCGAGGGCTGCAACCGGCGGCCTGCCTGCGTGCAAGAGCAACTCATACTTACCTGGCAGGGGAGATACCATGATCACGAAGGTGGTTCTCCCAGGGTGTGGCCCGTCCATTGCACTCCGGGCAGGTTGACCCCTGCGATTTCCCCAAATGCGGGAAACTCGACTGCATAATTTGTGGTAGTGGGGGACTGCGTTCGCGCTTTCCCCTGATGAGCACCGGTTAACGACAGAGCAGGCGTGCCGCTGAGGATCCCTTGCTGGCTGGGGACAGTGGGGAGAGCATGCGGGACTCGGTCCTTTATCTGCACTGCGACAGAGAAGGCTTTTTTCATCCTTCACAGGGGCTGGGTGTGGCTGCTTCTGTGACATCATCACTCTATGCAAATCCTCAGGGCTCACTGCGCTCCGGCCGAGTGCCCGGTTTATGGCATTTTCTGGTGTTTGCGGCTAACTGTAGCTCTGGGCAAGTGCGGCGGAGCTTTCCCGTGGGCTGTGTTTCCCGCGTTCAGTGCCGATCAAGGGAGAGAGTGAGCGAGCGAGCGCTTCGCAAAGTCGCCCCCTGCTGGGCAGCGAGGGCTGCAACCGGCGGCCTGCCTGCGTGCAAGAGCAACTCATACTTACCTGGCAGGGGAGATACCATGATCACGAAGGTGGTTCTCCCAGGGTGAGGCCCGTCCATTGCACTCTGGGCAGGTTGACCCCTGCGATTTCCCCAAATGCGGGAAACTCGACTGCATAATTTGTGGTAGTGGGGGACTGCGTTCGCGCTTTCCCCTGATGAGCACCGGTTAACGACAGAGCAGGCGTGCCGCTGAGGATCCCTTGCTGGCTGGGGACAGTGGGGAGAGCATGCGGGACTCGGTCCTTTATCTGCACTGCGACAGAGAAGGCTTTTTTCATCCTTCACAGGGGCTGGGTGTGGCTGCTTCTGTGACATCATCACTCTATGCAAATCCTCAGGGCTCACTGCGCTCCGGCCGAGTGCCCGGTTTATGGCATTTTCTGGTGTTTGCGGCTAACTGTAGCTCTGGGCAAGTGCGGCGGAGCTTTCCCGTGGGCTGTGTTTCCCGCGTTCAGTGCCGATCAAGGGAGAGAGTGAGCGAGCGAGCGCTTCGCAAAGTCGCCCCCTGCTGGGCAGCGAGGGCTGCAACCGGCGGCCTGCCTGCGTGCAAGAGCAACTCATACTTACCTGGCAGGGGAGATACCATGATCACGAAGGTGGTTCTCCCAGGGTGAGGCCCGTCCATTGCACTCCGGGCAGGTTGACCCCTGCGATTTCCCCAAATGCGGGAAACTCGACTGCATAATTTGTGGTAGTGGGGGACTGCGTTCGCGCTTTCCCCTGATGAGCACCGGTTAACGACAGAGCAGGCGTGCCGCTGAGGATCTCTTGCTGGCTGGGGACAGTGGGGAGAGCATGCGGGACTCGGTCCTTTATCTGCACTGCGACAGAGAAGGCTTTTTTCATCCTTCACAGGGGCTGGGTGTGGCTGCTTCTGTGACATCATCACTCTATGCAAATCCTCAGGGCTCACTGCGCTCCGGCCGAGTGCCCGGTTTATGGCATTTTCTGGTGTTTGCGGCTAACTGTAGCTCTGGGCAAGTGCGGCGGAGCTTTCCCGTGGGCTGTGTTTCCCGCGTTCAGTGCCGATCAAGGGAGAGAGTGAGCGAGCGAGCGCTTCGCAAAGTCGCCCCCTGCTGGGCAGCGAGGGCTGCAACCGGCGGCCTGCCTGCGTGCAAGAGCAACTCATACTTACCTGGCAGGGGAGATACCATGATCACGAAGGTGGTTCTCCCAGGGTGAGGCCCGTCCATTGCACTCCGGGCAGGTTGACCCCTGCGATTTCCCCAAATGCGGGAAACTCGACTGCATAATTTGTGGTAGTGGGGGACTGCGTTCGCGCTTTCCCCTGATGAGCACCGGTTAACGACAGAGCAGGCGTGCCGCTGAGGATCCCTTGCTGGCTGGGGACAGTGGGGAGAGCATGCGGGACTCGGTCCTTTATCTGCACTGCGACAGAGAAGGCTTTTTTCATCCTTCACAGGGGCTGGGTGTGGCTGCTTCTGTGACATCATCACTCTATGCAAATCCTCAGGGCTCACTGCGCTCCGGCCGAGTGCCCGGTTTATGGCATTTTCTGGTGTTTGCGGCTAACTGTAGCTCTGGGCAAGTGCGGCGGAGCTTTCCCGTCGGCTGTGTTTCCCGCGTTCAGTGCCGATCAAGGGAGAGAGTGAGCGAGCGAGCGCTTCGCAAAGTCGCCCCCTGCTGGGCAGCGAGGGCTGCAACCGGCGGCCTGCCTGCGTGCAAGAGCAACTCATACTTACCTGGCAGGGGAGATACCATGATCACGAAGGTGGTTCTCCCAGGGTGAGGCCCGTCCATTGCACTCCGGGCAGGTTGACCCCTGCGATTTCCCCAAATGCGGGAAACTCGACTGCATAATTTGTGGTAGTGGGGGACTGCGTTCGCGCTTTCCCCTGATGAGCACCGGTTAACGACAGAGCAGGCGTGCCGCTGAGGATCCCTTGCTGGCTGGGGACAGTGGGGAGAGCATGCGGGACTCGGTCCTTTATCTGCACTGCGACAGAGAAGGCTTTTTTCATCCTTCACAGGGGCTGGGTGTGGCTGCTTCTGTGACATCATCACTCTATGCAAATCCTCAGGGCTCACTGCGCTCCGGCCGAGTGCCCGGTTTATGGCATTTTCTGGTGTTTGCGGCTAACTGTAGCTCTGGGCAAGTGCGGCGGAGCTTTCCCGTGGGCTGTGTTTCCCGCGTTCAGTGCCGATCAAGGGAGAGAGTGAGCGAGCGAGCGCTTCGCAAAGTCGCCCCCTGCTGGGCAGCGAGTGCTGCAACCGGCGGCCTGCCTGCGTGCAAGAGCAACTCATACTTACCTGGCAGGGGAGATACCATGATCACGAAGGTGGTTCTCCCAGGGTGAGGCCCGTCCATTGCACTCCGGGCAGGTTGACCCCTGCGATTTCCCCAAATGCGGGAAACTCGACTGCATAATTTGTGGTAGTGGGGGACTGCGTTCGCGCTTTCCCCTGATGAGCACCGGTTAACGACAGAGCAGGCGTGCCGCTGAGGATCCCTTGCTGGCTGGGGACAGTGGGGAGAGCATGCGGGACTCGGTCCTTTATCTGCACTGCGACAGAGAAGGCTTTTTTCATCCTTCACAGGGGCTGGGTGTGGCTGCTTCTGTGACATCATCACTCTATGCAAATCCTCAGGGCTCACTGCGCTCCGGCCGAGTGCCCGGTTTATGGCATTTTCTGGTGTTTGCGGCTAACTGTAGCTCTGGGCAAGTGCGGCGGAGCTTTCCCGTGGGCTGTGTTTCCCGCGTTCAGTGCCGATCAAGGGAGAGAGTGAGCGAGCGAGCGCTTCGCAAAGTCGCCCCCTGCTGGGCAGCGAGGGCTGCAACCGGCGGCCTGCCTGCGTGCAAGAGCAACTCATACTTACCTGGCAGGGGAGATACCATGATCACGAAGGTGGTTCTCCCAGGGTGAGGCCCGTCCATTGCACTCCGGGCAGGTTGACCCCTGCGATTTCCCCAAATGCGGGAAACTCGACTGCATAATTTGTGGTAGTGGGGGACTGCGTTCGCGCTTTCCCCTGATGAGCACCGGTTAACGACAGAGCAGGCGTGCCGCTGAGGATCCCTTGCTGGCTGGGGACAGTGGGGAGAGCATGCGGGACTCGGTCCTTTATCTGCACTGCGACAGAGAAGGCTTTTTTCATCCTTCACAGGGGCTGGGTGTGGCTGCTTCTGTGACATCATCACTCTATGCAAATCCTCAGGGCTCACTGCGCTCCGGCCGAGTGCCCGGTTTATGGCATTTTCTGGTGTTTGCGGCTAACTGTAGCTCTGGGCAAGTGCGGCGGAGCTTTCCCGTGGGCTGTGTTTCCCGCGTTCAGTGCCGATCAAGGGAGAGAGTGAGCGAGCGAGCGCTTCGCAAAGTCGCCCCCTGCTGGGCAGCGAGGGCTGCAACCGGCGGCCTGCCTGCGTGCAAGAGCAACTCATACTTACCTGGCAGGGGAGATACCATGATCACGAAGGTGGTTCTCCCAGGGTGAGGCCCGTCCATTGCACTCCGGGCAGGTTGACCCCTGCGATTTCCCCAAATGCGGGAAACTCGACTGCATAATTTGTGGTAGTGGGGGACTGCGTTCGCGCTTTCCCCTGATGAGCACCGGTTAACGACAGAGCAGGCGTGCCGCTGAGGATCCCTTGCTGGCTGGGGACAGTGGGGAGAGCATGCGGGACTCGGTCCTTTATCTGCACTGCGACAGAGAAGGCTTTTTTCATCCTTCACAGGGGCTGGGTGTGGCTGCTTCTGTGACATCATCACTCTATGCAAATCCTCAGGGCTCACTGCGCTCCGGCCGAGTGCCCGGTTTATGGCATTTTCTGGTGTTTGCGGCTAACTGTAGCTCTGGGCAAGTGCGGCGGAGCTTTCCCGTGGGCTGTGTTTCCCGCGTTCAGTGCCGATCAAGGGAGAGAGTGAGCGAGCGAGCGCTTCGCAAAGTCGCCCCCTGCTGGGCAGCGAGGGCTGCAACCGGCGGCCTGCCTGCGTGCAAGAGCAACTCATACTTACCTGGCAGGGGAGATACCATGATCACGAAGGTGGTTCTCCCAGGGTGAGGCCCGTCCATTGCACTCCGGGCAGGTTGACCCCTGCGATTTCCCCAAATGCGGGAAACTCGACTGCATAATTTGTGGTAGTGGGGGACTGCGTTCGCGCTTTCCCCTGATGAGCACCGGTTAACGACAGAGCAGGCGTGCCGCTGAGGATCTCTTGCTGGCTGGGGACAGTGGGGAGAGCATGCGGGACTCGGTCCTTTATCTGCACTGCGACAGAGAAGGCTTTTTTCATCCTTCACAGGGGCTGGGTGTGGCTGCTTCTGTGACATCATCACTCTATGCAAATCCTCAGGGCTCACTGCGCTCCGGCCGAGTGCCCGGTTTATGGCATTTTCTGGTGTTTGCGGCTAACTGTAGCTCTGGGCAAGTGCGGCGGAGCTTTCCCGTGGGCTGTGTTTCCCGCGTTCAGTGCCGATCAAGGGAGAGAGTGAGCGAGCGAGCGCTTCGCAAAGTCGCCCCCTGCTGGGCAGCGAGGGCTGCAACCGGCGGCCTGCCTGCGTGCAAGAGCAACTCATACTTACCTGGCAGGTGAGATACCATGATCACGAAGGTGGTTCTCCCAGGGTGAGGCCCGTCCATTGCACTCCGGGCAGGTTGACCCCTGCGATTTCCCCAAATGCGGGAAACTCGACTGCATAATTTGTGGTAGTGGGGGACTGCGTTCGCGCTTTCCCCTGATGAGCACCGGTTAACGACAGAGCAGGCGTGCCGCTGAGGATCCCTTGCTGGCTGGGGACAGTGGGGAGAGCATGCGGGACTCGGTCCTTTATCTGCACTGCGACAGAGAAGGCTTTTTTCATCCTTCACAGGGGCTGGGTGTGGCTGCTTCTGTGACATCATCACTCTATGCAAATCCTCAGGGCTCACTGCGCTCCGGCCGAGTGCCCGGTTTATGGCATTTTCTGGTGTTTGCGGCTAACTGTAGCTCTGGGCAAGTGCGGCGGAGCTTTCCCGTGGGCTGTGTTTCCCGCGTTCAGTGCCGATCAAGGGAGAGAGTGAGCGAGCGAGCGCTTCGCAAAGTCGCCCCCTGCTGGGCAGCGAGGGCTGCAACCGGCGGCCTGCCTGCGTGCAAGAGCAACTCATACTTACCTGGCAGGGGAGATACCATGATCACGAAGGTGGTTCTCCCAGGGTGAGGCCCGTCCATTGCACTCCGGGCAGGTTGACCCCTGCGATTTCCCCAAATGCGGGAAACTCGACTGCATAATTTGTGGTAGTGGGGGACTGCGTTCGCGCTTTCCCCTGATGAGCACCGGTTAACGACAGAGCAGGCGTGCCGCTGAGGATCCCTTGCTGGCTGGGGACAGTGGGGAGAGCATGCGGGACTCGGTCCTTTATCTGCACTGCGACAGAGAAGGCTTTTTTCATCCTTCACAGGGGCTGGGTGTGGCTGCTTCTGTGACATCATCACTCTATGCAAATCCTCAGGGCTCACTGCGCTCCGGCCGAGTGCCCGGTTTATGGCATTTTCTGGTGTTTGCGGCTAACTGTAGCTCTGGGCAAGTGCGGCGGAGCTTTCCCGTGGGCTGTGTTTCCCGCGTTCAGTGCCGATCAAGGGAGAGAGTGAGCGAGCGAGCGCTTCGCAAAGTCGCCCCCTGCTGGGCAGCGAGGGCTGCAACCGGCGGCCTGCCTGCGTGCAAGAGCAACTCATACTTACCTGGCAGGGGAGATACCATGATCACGAAGGTGGTTCTCCCAGGGTGAGGCCCGTCCATTGCACTCCGGGCAGGTTGACCCCTGCGATTTCCCCAAATGCGGGAAACTCGACTGCATAATTTGTGGTAGTGGGGGACTGCGTTCGCGCTTTCCCCTGATGAGCACCGGTTAACGACAGAGCAGGCGTGCCGCTGAGGATCCCTTGCTGGCTGGGGACAGTGGGGAGAGCATGCGGGACTCGGTCCTTTATCTGCACTGCGACAGAGAAGGCTTTTTTCATCCTTCACAGGGGCTGGGTGTGGCTGCTTCTGTGACATCATCACTCTATGCAAATCCTCAGGGCTCACTGCGCTCCGGCCGAGTGCCCGGTTTATGGCATTTTCTGGTGTTTGCGGCTAACTGTAGCTCTGGGCAAGTGCGGCGGAGCTTTCCCGTGGGCTGTGTTTCCCGCGTTCAGTGCCGATCAAGGGAGAGAGTGAGCGAGCGAGCGCTTCGCAAAGTCGCCCCCTGCTGGGCAGCGAGGGCTGCAACCGGCGGCCTGCCTGCGTGCAAGAGCAACTCATACTTACCTGGCAGGGGAGATACCATGATCACGAAGGTGGTTCTCCCAGGGTGAGGCCCGTCCATTGCACTCCGGGCAGGTTGACCCCTGCGATTTCCCCAAATGCGGGAAACTCGACTGCATAATTTGTGGTAGTGGGGGACTGCGTTCGCGCTTTCCCCTGATGAGCACCGGTTAACGACAGAGCAGGCGTGCCGCTGAGGATCCCTTGCTGGCTGGGGACAGTGGGGAGAGCATGCGGGACTCGGTCCTTTATCTGCACTGCGACAGAGAAGGCTTTTTTCATCCTTCACAGGGGCTGGGTGTGGCTGCTTCTGTGACATCATCACTCTATGCAAATCCTCAGGGCTCACTGCGCTCCGGCCGAGTGCCCGGTTTATGGCATTTTCTGGTGTTTGCGGCTAACTGTAGCTCTGGGCAAGTGCGGCGGAGCTTTCCCGTGGGCTGTGTTTCCCGCGTTCAGTGCCGATCAAGGGAGAGAGTGAGCGAGCGAGCGCTTCGCAAAGTCGCCCCCTGCTGGGCAGCGAGGGCTGCAACTGGCGGCCTGCCTGCGTGCAAGAGCAACTCATACTTACCTGGCAGGGGAGATACCATGATCACGAAGGTGGTTCTCCCAGGGTGAGGCCCGTCCATTGCACTCCGGGCAGGTTGACCCCTGCGATTTCCCCAAATGCGGGAAACTCGACTGCATAATTTGTGGTAGTGGGGGACTGCATTCGCGCTTTCCCCTGATGAGCACCGGTTAACGACAGAGCAGGCGTGCCGCTGAGGATCCCTTGCTGGCTGGGGACAGTGGGGAGAGCATGCGGGACTCGGTCCTTTATCTGCACTGCGACAGAGAAGGCTTTTTTCATCCTTCACAGGGGCTGGGTGTGGCTGCTTCTGTGACATCATCACTCTATGCAAATCCTCAGGGCTCCGGCCGAGTGCCCGGTTTATGGCATTTTCTGGTGTTTGCGGCTAACTGTAGCTCTGGGCAAGTGCGGCGGAGCTTTCCCGTGGGCTGTGTTTCCCGCGTTCAGTGCCGATCAAGGGAGAGAGTGAGCGAGCGAGCGCTTCGCAAAGTCGCCCCCTGCTGGGCAGCGAGGGCTGCAACCGGCGGCCTGCCTGCGTGCAAGAGCAACTCATACTTACCTGGCAGGGGAGATACCATGATCACGAAGGTGGTTCTCCCAGGGTGAGGCCCGTCCATTGCATTCCGGGCAGGTTGACCCCTGCGATTTCCCCAAATGCGGGAAACTCGACTGCATAATTTGTGGTAGTGGGGGACTGCGTTCGCGCTTTCCCCTGATGAGCACCGGTTAACGACAGAGCAGGCGTGCCGCTGAGGATCCCTTGCTGGCTGGGGACAGTGGGGAGAGCATGCGGGACTCGGTCCTTTATCTGCACTGCGACAGAGAAGGCTTTTTTCATCCTTCACAGGGGCTGGGTGTGGCTGCTTCTGTGACATCATCACTCTATGCAAATCCTCAGGGCTCACTGCGCTCCGGCCGAGTGCCCGGTTTATGGCATTTTCTGGTGTTTGCGGCTAACTGTAGCTCTGGGCAAGTGCGGCGGAGCTTTCCCGTGGGCTGTGTTTCCCGCGTTCAGTGCCGATCAAGGGAGAGAGTGAGCGAGCGAGCGCTTCGCAAAGTCGCCCCCTGCTGGGCAGCGAGGGCTGCAACCGGCGGCCTGCCTGCGTGCAAGAGCAACTCATACTTACCTGGCAGGGGAGATACCATGATCACGAAGGTGGTTCTCCCAGGGTGAGGCCCGTCCATTGCACTCCGGGCAGGTTGACCCCTGCGATTTCCCCAAATGCGGGAAACTCGACTGCATAATTTGTGGTAGTGGGGGACTGCGTTCGCGCTTTCCCCTGATGAGCACCGGTTAACGACAGAGCAGGCGTGCCGCTGAGGATCCCTTGCTGGCTGGGGACAGTGGGGAGAGCATGCGGGACTCGGTCCTTTATCTGCACTGCGACAGAGAAGGCTTTTTTCATCCTTCACAGGGGCTGGGTGTGGCTGCTTCTGTGACATCATCACTCTATGCAAATCCTCAGGGCTCACTGCGCTCCGGCCGAGTGCCCGGTTTATGGCATTTTCTGGTGTTTGCGGCTAACTGTAGCTCTGGGCAAGTGCGGCGGAGCTTTCCCGTGGGCTGTGTTTCCCGCGTTCAGTGCCGATCAAGGGAGAGAGTGAGCGAGCGAGCGCTTCGCAAAGTCGCCCCCTGCTGGGCAGCGAGGGCTGCAACCGGCGGCCTGCCTGCGTGCAAGAGCAACTCATACTTACCTGGCAGGGGAGATACCATGATCACGAAGGTGGTTCTCCCAGGGTGAGGCCCGTCCATTGCACTCCGGGCAGGTTGACCCCTGCGATTTCCCCAAATGCGGGAAACTCGACTGCATAATTTGTGGTAGTGGGGGACTGCGTTCGCGCTTTCCCCTGATGAGCACCGGTTAACGACAGAGCAGGCGTGCCGCTGAGGATCCCTTGCTGGCTGGGGACAGTGGGGAGAGCATGCGGGACTCGGTCCTTTATCTGCACTGCGACAGAGAAGGCTTTTTTCATCCTTCACAGGGGCTGGGTGTGGCTGCTTCTGTGACATCATCACTCTATGCAAATCCTCAGGGCTCACTGCGCTCCGGCCGAGTGCCCGGTTTATGGCATTTTCTGGTGTTTGCGGCTAACTGTAGCTCTGGGCAAGTGCGGCGGAGCTTTCCCGTTGGCTGTGTTTCCCGCGTTCAGTGCCGATCAAGGGAGAGAGTGAGCGAGCGAGCGCTTCGCAAAGTCGCCCCCTGCTGGGCAGCGAGGGCTGCAACCGGCGGCCTGCCTGCGTGCAAGAGCAACTCATACTTACCTGGCAGGGGAGATACCATGATCACGAAGGTGGTTCTCCCAGGGTGAGGCCCGTCCATTGCACTCCGGGCAGGTTGACCCCTGCGATTTCCCCAAATGCGGGAAACTCGACTGCATAATTTGTGGTAGTGGGGGACTGCGTTCGCGCTTTCCCCTGATGAGCACCGGTTAACGACAGAGCAGGCGTGCCGCTGAGGATCCCTTGCTGGCTGGGGACAGTGGGGAGAGCATGCGGGACTCGGTCCTTTATCTGCACTGCGACAGAGAAGGCTTTTTTCATCCTTCACAGGGGCTGGGTGTGGCTGCTTCTGTGACATCATCACTCTATGCAAATCCTCAGGGCTCACTGCGCTCCGGCCGAGTGCCCGGTTTATGGCATTTTCTGGTGTTTGCGGCTAACTGTAGCTCTGGGCAAGTGCGGCGGAGCTTTCCCGTGGGCTGTGTTTCCCGCGTTCAGTGCCGATCAAGGGAGAGAGTGAGCGAGCGAGCGCTTCGCAAAGTCGCCCCCTGCTGGGCAGCGAGGGCTGCAACCGGCGGCCTGCCTGCGTGCAAGAGCAACTCATACTTACCTGGCAGGGGAGATACCATGATCACGAAGGTGGTTCTCCCAGGGTGAGGCCCGTCCATTGCACTCCGGGCAGGTTGACCCCTGCGATTTCCCCAAATGCGGGAAACTCGACTGCATAATTTGTGGTAGTGGGGGACTGCGTTCGCGCTTTCCCCTGATGAGCACCGGTTAACGACAGAGCAGGCGTGCCGCTGAGGATCCCTTGCTGGCTGGGGACAGTGGGGAGAGCATGCGGGACTCGGTCCTTTATCTGCACTGCGACAGAGAAGGCTTTTTTCATCCTTCACAGGGGCTGGGTGTGGCTGCTTCTGTGACATCATCACTCTATGCAAATCCTCAGGGCTCACTGCGCTCCGGCCGAGTGCCCGGTTTATGGCATTTTCTGGTGTTTGCGGCTAACTGTAGCTCTGGGCAAGTGCGGCGGAGCTTTCCCGTGGGCTGTGTTTCCCGCGTTCAGTGCCGATCAAGGGAGAGAGTGAGCGAGCGAGCGCTTCGCAAAGTCGCCCCCTGCTGGGCAGCGAGGGCTGCAACCGGCGGCCTGCCTGCGTGCAAGAGCAACTCATACTTACCTGGCAGGGGAGATACCATGATCACGAAGGTGGTTCTCCCAGGGTGAGGCCCGTCCATTGCACTCCGGGCAGGTTGACCCCTGCGATTTCCCCAAATGCGGGAAACTCGACTGCATAATTTGTGGTAGTGGGGGACTGCGTTCGCGCTTTCCCCTGATGAGCACCGGTTAACGACAGAGCAGGCGTGCCGCTGAGGATCCCTTGCTGGCTGGGGACAGTGGGGAGAGCATGCGGGACTCGGTCCTTTATCTGCACTGCGACAGAGAAGGCTTTTTTCATCCTTCACAGGGGCTGGGTGTGGCTGCTTCTGTGACATCATCACTCTATGCAAATCCTCAGGGCTCACTGCGCTCCGGCCGAGTGCCCGGTTTATGGCATTTTCTGGTGTTTGCGGCTAACTGTAGCTCTGGGCAAGTGCGGCGGAGCTTTCCCGTGGGCTGTGTTTCCCGCGTTCAGTGCCGATCAAGGGAGAGAGTGAGCGAGCGAGCGCTTCGCAAAGTCGCCCCCTGCTGGGCAGCGAGGGCTGCAACCGGCGGCCTGCCTGCGTGCAAGAGCAACTCATACTTACCTGGCAGGGGAGATACCATGATCACGAAGGTGGTTCTCCCAGGGTGAGGCCCGTCCATTGCACTCCGGGCAGGTTGACCCCTGCGATTTCCCCAAATGCGGGAAACTCGACTGCATAATTTGTGGTAGTGGGGGACTGCGTTCGCGCTTTCCCCTGATGAGCACCGGTTAACGACAGAGCAGGCGTGCCGCTGAGGATCCCTTGCTGGCTGGGGACAGTGGGGAGAGCATGCGGGACTCGGTCCTTTATCTGCACTGCGACAGAGAAGGCTTTTTTCATCCTTCACAGGGGCTGGGTGTGGCTGCTTCTGTGACATCATCACTCTATGCAAATCCTCAGGGCTCACTGCGCTCCGGCCGAGTGCCCGGTTTATGGCATTTTCTGGTGTTTGCGGCTAACTGTAGCTCTGGGCAAGTGCGGCGGAGCTTTCCCGTGGGCTGTGTTTCCCGCGTTCAGTGCCGATCAAGGGAGAGAGTGAGCGAGCGAGCGCTTCGCAAAGTCGCCCCCTGCTGGGCAGCGAGGGCTGCAACCGGCGGCCTGCCTGCGTGCAAGAGCAACTCATACTTACCTGGCAGGGGAGATACCATGATCACGAAGGTGGTTCTCCCAGGGTGAGGCCCGTCCATTGCACTCCGGGCAGGTTGACCCCTGCGATTTCCCCAAATGCGGGAAACTCGACTGCATAATTTGTGGTAGTGGGGGACTGCGTTCGCGCTTTCCCCTGATGAGCACCGGTTAACGACAGAGCAGGCGTGCCGCTGAGGATCCCTTGCTGGCTGGGGACAGTGGGGAGAGCATGCGGGACTCGGTCCTTTATCTGCACTGCGACAGAGAAGGCTTTTTTCATCCTTCACAGGGGCTGGGTGTGGCTGCTTCTGTGACATCATCACTCTATGCAAATCCTCAGGGCTCACTGCGCTCCGGCCGAGTGCCCGGTTTATGGCATTTTCTGGTGTTTGCGGCTAACTGTAGCTCTGGGCAAGTGCGGCGGAGCTTTCCCGTGGGCTGTGTTTCCCGCGTTCAGTGCCGATCAAGGGAGAGAGTGAGCGAGCGAGCGCTTCGCAAAGTCGCCCCCTGCTGGGCAGCGAGGGCTGCAACCGGCGGCCTGCCTGCGTGCAAGAGCAACTCATACTTACCTGGCAGGGGAGATACCATGATCACGAAGGTGGTTCTCCCAGGGTGAGGCCCGTCCATTGCACTCCGGGCAGGTTGACCCCTGCGATTTCCCCAAATGCGGGAAACTCGACTGCATAATTTGTGGTAGTGGGGGACTGCGTTCGCGCTTTCCCCTGATGAGCACCGGTTAACGACAGAGCAGGCGTGCCGCTGAGGATCCCTTGCTGGCTGGGGACAGTGGGGAGAGCATGCGGGACTCGGTCCTTTATCTGCACTGCGACAGAGAAGGCTTTTTTCATCCTTCACAGGGGCTGGGTGTGGCTGCTTCTGTGACATCATCACTCTATGCAAATCCTCAGGGCTCACTGCGCTCCGGCCGAGTGCCCGGTTTATGGCATTTTCTGGTGTTTGCGGCTAACTGTAGCTCTGGGCAAGTGCGGCGGAGCTTTCCCGTGGGCTGTGTTTCCCGCGTTCAGTGCCGATCAAGGGAGAGAGTGAGCGAGCGAGCGCTTCGCAAAGTCGCCCCCTGCTGGGCAGCGAGGGCTGCAACCGGCGGCCTGCCTGCGTGCAAGAGCAACTCATACTTACCTGGCAGGGGAGATACCATGATCACGAAGGTGGTTCTCCCAGGGTGAGGCCCGCCCATTGCACTCCGGGCAGGTTGACCCCTGCGATTTCCCCAAATGCGGGAAACTCGACTGCATAATTTGTGGTAGTGGGGGACTGCGTTCGCGCTTTCCCCTGATGAGCACCGGTTAACGACAGAGCAGGCGTGCCGCTGAGGATCCCTTGCTGGCTGGGGACAGTGGGGAGAGCATGCGGGACTCGGTCCTTTATCTGCACTGCGACAGAGAAGGCTTTTTTCATCCTTCACAGGGGCTGGGTGTGGCTGCTTCTGTGACATCATCACTCTATGCAAATCCTCAGGGCTCACTGCGCTCCGGCCGAGTGCCCGGTTTATGGCATTTTCTGGTGTTTGCGGCTAACTGTAGCTCTGGGCAAGTGCGGCGGAGCTTTCCCGTGGGCTGTGTTTCCCGCGTTCAGTGCCGATCAAGGGAGAGAGTGAGCGAGCGAGCGCTTCGCAAAGTCGCCCCCTGCTGGGCAGCGAGGGCTGCAACCGGCGGCCTGCCTGCGTGCAAGAGCAACTCATACTTACCTGGCAGGGGAGATACCTTGATCATGAAGGTGGTTCTCCCAGGGTGAGGCCCGTCCATTGCACTCCGGGCAGGTTGACCCCTGCGATTTCCCCAAATGCGGGAAACTCGACTGCATAATTTGTGGTAGTGGGGGACTGTGTTCGCGCTTTCCCCTGATGAGCACCGGTTAACGACAGAGCAGGCGTGCCGCTGAGGATCCCTTGCTGGCTGGGGACAGTGGGGAGAGCATGCGGGACTCGGTCCTTTATCTGCACTGCGACAGAGAAGGCTTTTTTCATCCTTCACAGGGGCTGGGTGTGGCTGCTTCTGTGACATCATCACTCTATGCAAATCCTCAGGGCTCACTGCGCTCCGGCCGAGTGCCCGGTTTATGGCATTTTCTGGTGTTTGCGGCTAACTGTAGCTCTGGGCAAGTGCGGCGGAGCTTTCCCGTGGGCTGTGTTTCCCGCGTTCAGTGCCGATCAAGGGAGAGAGTGAGCGAGCGAGCGCTTCGCAAAGTCGCCCCCTGCTGGGCAGCGAGGGCTGCAACCGGCGGCCTGCCTGCGTGCAAGAGCAACTCATACTTACCTGGCAGGGGAGATACCATGATCACGAAGGTGGTTCTCCCAGGGTGAAGCCCGCCCATTGCACTCCGGGCAGGTTGACCCCTGCGATTTCCCCAAATGCGGGAAACTCGACTGCATAATTTGTGGTAGTGGGGGACTGCGTTCGCGCTTTCCCCTGATGAGCACCGGTTAACGACAGAGCAGGCGTGCCGCTGAGGATCCCTTGCTGGCTGGGGACAGTGGGGAGAGCATGCGGGACTCGGTCCTTTATCTGCACTGCGACAGAGAAGGCTTTTTTCATCCTTCACAGGGGCTGGGTGTGGCTGCTTCTGTGACATCATCACTCTATGCAAATCCTCAGGGCTCACTGCGCTCCGGCCGAGTGCCCGGTTTATGGCATTTTCTGGTGTTTGCGGCTAACTGTAGCTCTGGGCAAGTGCGGCGGAGCTTTCCCGTGGGCTGTGTTTCCCGCGTTCAGTGCCGATCAAGGGAGAGAGTGAGCGAGCGAGCGCTTCGCAAAGTCGCCCCCTGCTGGGCAGCGAGGGCTGCAACCGGCGGCCTGCCTGCGTGCAAGAGCAACTCATACTTACCTGGCAGGGGAGATACCATGATCACGAAGGTGGTTCTCCCAGGGTGAGGCCCGCCCATTGCACTCCGGGCAGGTTGACCCCTGCGATTTCCCCAAATGCGGGAAACTCGACTGCATAATTTGTGGTAGTGGGGGACTGCGTTCGCGCTTTCCCCTGATGAGCACCGGTTAACGACAGAGCAGGCGTGCCGCTGAGGATCCCTTGCTGGCTGGGGACAGTGGGGAGAGCATGCGGGACTCGGTCCTTTATCTGCACTGCGACAGAGAAGGCTTTTTTCATCCTTCACAGGGGCTGGGTGTGGCTGCTTCTGTGACATCATCACTCTATGCAAATCCTCAGGGCTCACTGCGCTCCGGCCGAGTGCCCGGTTTATGGCATTTTCTGGTGTTTGCGGCTAACTGTAGCTCTGGGCAAGTGCGGCGGAGCTTTCCCGTGGGCTGTGTTTCCCGCGTTCAGTGCCGATCAAGGGAGAGAGTGAGCGAGCGAGCGCTTCGCAAAGTCGCCCCCTGCTGGGCAGCGAGGGCTGCAACCGGCGGCCTGCCTGCGTGCAAGAGCAACTCATACTTACCTGGCAGGGGAGATACCTTGATCACGAAGGTGGTTCTCCCAGGGTGAGGCCCGTCCATTGCACTCCGGGCAGGTTGACCCCTGCGATTTCCCCAAATGCGGGAAACTCGACTGCATAATTTGTGGTAGTGGGGGACTGTGTTCGCGCTTTCCCCTGATGAGCACCGGTTAACGACAGAGCAGGCGTGCCGCTGAGGATCCCTTGCTGGCTGGGGACAGTGGGGAGAGCATGCGGGACTCGGTCCTTTATCTGCACTGCGACAGAGAAGGCTTTTTTCATCCTTCACAGGGGCTGGGTGTGGCTGCTTCTGTGACATCATCACTCTATGCAAATCCTCAGGGCTCACTGCGCTCCGGCCGAGTGCCCGGTTTATGGCATTTTCTGGTGTTTGCGGCTAACTGTAGCTCTGGGCAAGTGCGGCGGAGCTTTCCCGTGGGCTGTGTTTCCCGCGTTCAGTGCCGATCAAGGGAGAGAGTGAGCGAGCGAGCGCTTCGCAAAGTCGCCCCCTGCTGGGCAGCGAGGGCTGCAACCGGCGGCCTGCCTGCGTGCAAGAGCAACTCATACTTACCTGGCAGGGGAGATACCATGATCACGAAGGTGGTTCTCCCAGGGTGAGGCCCGTCCATTGCACTCCGGGCAGGTTGACCCCTGCGATTTCCCCAAATGCGGGAAACTCGACTGCATAATTTGTGGTAGTGGGGGACTGCGTTCGCGCTTTCCCCTGATGAGCACCGGTTAACGACAGAGCAGGCGTGCCGCTGAGGATCCCTTGCTGGCTGGGGACAGTGGGGAGAGCATGCGGGACTCGGTCCTTTATCTGCACTGCGACAGAGAAGGCTTTTTTCATCCTTCACAGGGGCTGGGTGTGGCTGCTTCTGTGACATCATCACTCTATGCAAATCCTCAGGGCTCACTGCGCTCCGGCCGAGTGCCCGGTTTATGGCATTTTCTGGTGTTTGCGGCTAACTGTAGCTCTGGGCAAGTGCGGCGGAGCTTTCCCGTGGGCTGTGTTTCCCGCGTTCAGTGCCGATCAAGGGAGAGAGTGAGCGAGCGAGCGCTTCGCAAAGTCGCCCCCTGCTGGGCAGCGAGGGCTGCAACCGGCGGCCTGCCTGCGTGCAAGAGCAACTCATACTTACCTGGCAGGGGAGATACCATGATCACGAAGGTGGTTCTCCCAGGGTGAGGCCCGTCCATTGCACTCCGGGCAGGTTGACCCCTGCGATTTCCCCAAATGCGGGAAACTCGACTGCATAATTTGTGGTAGTGGGGGACTGCGTTCGCGCTTTCCCCTGATGAGCACCGGTTAACGACAGAGCAGGCGTGCCGCTGAGGATCCCTTGCTGGCTGGGGACAGTGGGGAGAGCATGCGGGACTCGGTCCTTTATCTGCACTGCGACAGAGAAGGCTTTTTTCATCCTTCACAGGGGCTGGGTGTGGCTGCTTCTGTGACATCATCACTCTATGCAAATCCTCAGGGCTCACTGCGCTCCGGCCGAGTGCCCGGTTTATGGCATTTTCTGGTGTTTGCGGCTAACTGTAGCTCTGGGCAAGTGCGGCGGAGCTTTCCCGTGGGCTGTGTTTCCCGCGTTCAGTGCCGATCAAGGGAGAGAGTGAGCGAGCGAGCGCTTCGCAAAGTCGCCCCCTGCTGGGCAGCGAGGGCTGCAACCGGCGGCCTGCCTGCGTGCAAGAGCAACTCATACTTACCTGGCAGGGGAGATACCATGATCACGAAGGTGGTTCTCCCAGGGTGAGGCCCGTCCATTGCACTCCGGGCAGGTTGACCCCTGCGATTTCCCCAAATGCGGGAAACTCGACTGCATAATTTGTGGTAGTGGGGGACTGCGTTCGCGCTTTCCCCTGATGAGCACCGGTTAACGACAGAGCAGGCGTGCCGCTGAGGATCCCTTGCTGGCTGGGGACAGTGGGGAGAGCATGCGGGACTCGGTCCTTTATCTGCACTGCGACAGAGAAGGCTTTTTTCATCCTTCACAGGGGCTGGGTGTGGCTGCTTCTGTGACATCATCACTCTATGCAAATCCTCAGGGCTCACTGCGCTCCGGCCGAGTGCCCGGTTTATGGCATTTTCTGGTGTTTGCGGCTAACTGTAGCTCTGGGCAAGTGCGGCGGAGCTTTCCCGTGGGCTGTGTTTCCCGCGTTCAGTGCCGATCAAGGGAGAGAGTGAGCGAGCGAGCGCTTCGCAAAGTCGCCCCCTGCTGGGCAGCGAGGGCTGCAACCGGCGGCCTGCCTGCGTGCAAGAGCAACTCATACTTACCTGGCAGGGGAGATACCATGATCACGAAGGTGGTTCTCCCAGGGTGAGGCCCGTCCATTGCACTCCGGGCAGGTTGACCCCTGCGATTTCCCCAAATGCGGGAAACTCGACTGCATAATTTGTGGTAGTGGGGGACTGCGTTCGCGCTTTCCCCTGATGAGCACCGGTTAACGACAGAGCAGGCGTGCCGCTGAGGATCCCTTGCTGGCTGGGGACAGTGGGGAGAGCATGCGGGACTCGGTCCTTTATCTGCACTGCGACAGAGAAGGCTTTTTTCATCCTTCACAGGGGCTGGGTGTGGCTGCTTCTGTGACATCATCACTCTATGCAAATCCTCAGGGCTCACTGCGCTCCGGCCGAGTGCCCGGTTTATGGCATTTTCTGGTGTTTGCGGCTAACTGTAGCTCTGGGCAAGTGCGGCGGAGCTTTCCCGTGGGCTGTGTTTCCCGCGTTCAGTGCCGATCAAGGGAGAGAGTGAGCGAGCGAGCGCTTCGCAAAGTCGCCCCCTGCTGGGCAGCGAGGGCTGCAACCGGCGGCCTGCCTGCGTGCAAGAGCAACTCATACTTACCTGGCAGGGGAGATACCATGATCACGAAGGTGGTTCTCCCAGGGTGAGGCCCGTCCATTGCACTCCGGGCAGGTTGACCCCTGCGATTTCCCCAAATGCGGGAAACTCGACTGCATAATTTGTGGTAGTGGGGGACTGCGTTCGCGCTTTCCCCTGATGAGCACCGGTTAACGACAGAGCAGGCGTGCCGCTGAGGATCCCTTGCTGGCTGGGGACAGTGGGGAGAGCATGCGGGACTCGGTCCTTTATCTGCACTGCGACAGAGAAGGCTTTTTTCATCCTTCACAGGGGCTGGGTGTGGCTGCTTCTGTGACATCATCACTCTATGCAAATCCTCAGGGCTCACTGCGCTCCGGCCGAGTGCCCGGTTTATGGCATTTTCTGGTGTTTGCGGCTAACTGTAGCTCTGGGCAAGTGCGGCGGAGCTTTCCCGTGGGCTGTGTTTCCCGCGTTCAGTGCCGATCAAGGGAGAGAGTGAGCGAGCGAGCGCTTCGCAAAGTCGCCCCCTGCTGGGCAGCGAGGGCTGCAACCGGCGGCCTGCCTGCGTGCAAGAGCAACTCATACTTACCTGGCAGGGGAGATACCATGATCACGAAGGTGGTTCTCCCAGGGTGAGGCCCGTCCATTGCACTCCGGGCAGGTTGACCCCTGCGATTTCCCCAAATGCGGGAAACTCGACTGCATAATTTGTGGTAGTGGGGGACTGCGTTCGCGCTTTCCCCTGATGAGCACCGGTTAACGACAGAGCAGGCGTGCCGCTGAGGATCCCTTGCTGGCTGGGGACAGTGGGGAGAGCATGCGGGACTCGGTCCTTTATCTGCACTGCGACAGAGAAGGCTTTTTTCATCCTTCACAGGGGCTGGGTGTGGCTGCTTCTGTGACATCATCACTCTATGCAAATCCTCAGGGCTCACTGCGCTCCGGCCGAGTGCCCGGTTTATGGCATTTTCTGGTGTTTGCGGCTAACTGTAGCTCTGGGCAAGTGCGGCGGAGCTTTCCCGTGGGCTGTGTTTCCCGCGTTCAGTGCCGATCAAGGGAGAGAGTGAGCGAGCGAGCGCTTCGCAAAGTCGCCCCCTGCTGGGCAGCGAGGGCTGCAACCGGCGGCCTGCCTGCGTGCAAGAGCAACTCATACTTACCTGGCAGGGGAGATACCATGATCACGAAGGTGGTTCTCCCAGGGTGAGGCCCGTCCATTGCACTCCGGGCAGGTTGACCCCTGCGATTTCCCCAAATGCGGGAAACTCGACTGCATAATTTGTGGTAGTGGGGGACTGCGTTCGCGCTTTCCCCTGATGAGCACCGGTTAACGACAGAGCAGGCGTGCCGCTGAGGATCCCTTGCTGGCTGGGGACAGTGGGGAGAGCATGCGGGACTCGGTCCTTTATCTGCACTGCGACAGAGAAGGCTTTTTTCATCCTTCACAGGGGCTGGGTGTGGCTGCTTCTGTGACATCATCACTCTATGCAAATCCTCAGGGCTCACTGCGCTCCGGCCGAGTGCCCGGTTTATGGCATTTTCTGGTGTTTGCGGCTAACTGTAGCTCTGGGCAAGTGCGGCGGAGCTTTCCCGTGGGCTGTGTTTCCCGCGTTCAGTGCCGATCAAGGGAGAGAGTGAGCGAGCGAGCGCTTCGCAAAGTCGCCCCCTGCTGGGCAGCGAGGGCTGCAACCGGCGGCCTGCCTGCGTGCAAGAGCAACTCATACTTACCTGGCAGGGGAGATACCATGATCACGAAGGTGGTTCTCCCAGGGTGAGGCCCGTCCATTGCACTCCGGGCAGGTTGACCCCTGCGATTTCCCCAAATGCGGGAAACTCGACTGCATAATTTGTGGTAGTGGGGGACTGCGTTCGCGCTTTCCCCTGATGAGCACCGGTTAACGACAGAGCAGGCGTGCCGCTGAGGATCCCTTGCTGGCTGGGGACAGTGGGGAGAGCATGCGGGACTCGGTCCTTTATCTGCACTGCGACAGAGAAGGCTTTTTTCATCCTTCACAGGGGCTGGGTGTGGCTGCTTCTGTGACATCATCACTCTATGCAAATCCTCAGGGCTCACTGCGCTCCGGCCGAGTGCCCGGTTTATGGCATTTTCTGGTGTTTGCGGCTAACTGTAGCTCTGGGCAAGTGCGGCGGAGCTTTCCCGTGGGCTGTGTTTCCCGCGTTCAGTGCCGATCAAGGGAGAGAGTGAGCGAGCGAGCGCTTCGCAAAGTCGCCCCCTGCTGGGCAGCGAGGGCTGCAACCGGCGGCCTGCCTGCGTGCAAGAGCAACTCATACTTACCTGGCAGGGGAGATACCATGATCACGAAGGTGGTTCTCCCAGGGTGAGGCCCGTCCATTGCACTCCGGGCAGGTTGACCCCTGCGATTTCCCCAAATGCGGGAAACTCGACTGCATAATTTGTGGTAGTGGGGGACTGCGTTCGCGCTTTCCCCTGATGAGCACCGGTTAACGACAGAGCAGGCGTGCCGCTGAGGATCCCTTGCTGGCTGGGGACAGTGGGGAGAGCATGCGGGACTCGGTCCTTTATCTGCACTGCGACAGAGAAGGCTTTTTTCATCCTTCACAGGGGCTGGGTGTGGCTGCTTCTGTGACATCATCACTCTATGCAAATCCTCAGGGCTCACTGCGCTCCGGCCGAGTGCCCGGTTTATGGCATTTTCTGGTGTTTGCGGCTAACTGTAGCTCTGGGCAAGTGCGGCGGAGCTTTCCCGTGGGCTGTGTTTCCCGCGTTCAGTGCCGATCAAGGGAGAGAGTGAGCGAGCGAGCGCTTCGCAAAGTCGCCCCCTGCTGGGCAGCGAGGGCTGCAACCGGCGGCCTGCCTGCGTGCAAGAGCAACTCATACTTACCTGGCAGGGGAGATACCATGATCACGAAGGTGGTTCTCCCAGGGTGAGGCCCGCCCATTGCACTCCGGGCAGGTTGACCCCTGCGATTTCCCCAAATGCGGGAAACTCGACTGCATAATTTGTGGTAGTGGGGGACTGCGTTCGCGCTTTCCCCTGATGAGCACCGGTTAACGACAGAGCAGGCGTGCCGCTGAGGATCCCTTGCTGGCTGGGGACAGTGGGGAGAGCATGCGGGACTCGGTCCTTTATCTGCACTGCGACAGAGAAGGCTTTTTTCATCCTTCACAGGGGCTGGGTGTGGCTGCTTCTGTGACATCATCACTCTATGCAAATCCTCAGGGCTCACTGCGCTCCGGCCGAGTGCCCGGTTTATGGCATTTTCTGGTGTTTGCGGCTAACTGTAGCTCTGGGCAAGTGCGGCGGAGCTTTCCCGTGGGCTGTGTTTCCCGCGTTCAGTGCCGATCAAGGGAGAGAGTGAGCGAGCGAGCGCTTCGCAAAGTCGCCCCCTGCTGGGCAGCGAGGGCTGCAACCGGCGGCCTGCCTGCGTGCAAGAGCAACTCATACTTACCTGGCAGGGGAGATACCATGATCACGAAGGTGGTTCTCCCAGGGTGAGGCCCGCCCATTGCACTCCGGGCAGGTTGACCCCTGCGATTTCCCCAAATGCGGGAAACTCGACTGCATAATTTGTGGTAGTGGGGGACTGCGTTCGCGCTTTCCCCTGATGAGCACCGGTTAACGACAGAGCAGGCGTGCCGCTGAGGATCCCTTGCTGGCTGGGGACAGTGGGGAGAGCATGCGGGACTCGGTCCTTTATCTGCACTGCGACAGAGAAGGCTTTTTTCATCCTTCACAGGGGCTGGGTGTGGCTGCTTCTGTGACATCATCACTCTATGCAAATCCTCAGGGCTCACTGCGCTCCGGCCGAGTGCCCGGTTTATGGCATTTTCTGGTGTTTGCGGCTAACTGTAGCTCTGGGCAAGTGCGGCGGAGCTTTCCCGTGGGCTGTGTTTCCCGCGTTCAGTGCCGATCAAGGGAGAGAGTGAGCGAGCGAGCGCTTCGCAAAGTCGCCCCCTGCTGGGCAGCGAGGGCTGCAACCGGCGGCCTGCCTGCGTGCAAGAGCAACTCATACTTACCTGGCAGGGGAGATACCATGATCACGAAGGTGGTTCTCCCAGGGTGAGGCCCGTCCATTGCACTCCGGGCAGGTTGACCCCTGCGATTTCCCCAAATGCGGGAAACTCGACTGCATAATTTGTGGTAGTGGGGGACTGCGTTCGCGCTTTCCCCTGATGAGCACCGGTTAACGACAGAGCAGGCGTGCCGCTGAGGATCCCTTGCTGGCTGGGGACAGTGGGGAGAGCATGCGGGACTCGGTCCTTTATCTGCACTGCGACAGAGAAGGCTTTTTTCATCCTTCACAGGGGCTGGGTGTGGCTGCTTCTGTGACATCATCACTCTATGCAAATCCTCAGGGCTCACTGCGCTCCGGCCGAGTGCCCGGTTTATGGCATTTTCTGGTGTTTGCGGCTAACTGTAGCTCTGGGCAAGTGCGGCGGAGCTTTCCCGTGGGCTGTGTTTCCCGCGTTCAGTGCCGATCAAGGGAGAGAGTGAGCGAGCGAGCGCTTCGCAAAGTCGCCCCCTGCTGGGCAGCGAGGGCTGCAACCGGCGGCCTGCCTGCGTGCAAGAGCAACTCATACTTACCTGGCAGGGGAGATACCATGATCACGAAGGTGGTTCTCCCAGGGTGAGGCCCGTCCATTGCACTCCGGGCAGGTTGACCCCTGCGATTTCCCCAAATGCGGGAAACTCGACTGCATAATTTGTGGTAGTGGGGGACTGCGTTCGCGCTTTCCCCTGATGAGCACCGGTTAACGACAGAGCAGGCGTGCCGCTGAGGATCCCTTGCTGGCTGGGGACAGTGGGGAGAGCATGCGGGACTCGGTCCTTTATCTGCACTGCGACAGAGAAGGCTTTTTTCATCCTTCACAGGGGCTGGGTGTGGCTGCTTCTGTGACATCATCACTCTATGCAAATCCTCAGGGCTCACTGCGCTCCGGCCGAGTGCCCGGTTTATGGCATTTTCTGGTGTTTGCGGCTAACTGTAGCTCTGGGCAAGTGCGGCGGAGCTTTCCCGTGGGCTGTGTTTCCCGCGTTCAGTGCCGATCAAGGGAGAGAGTGAGCGAGCGAGCGCTTCGCAAAGTCGCCCCCTGCTGGGCAGCGAGGGCTGCAACCGGCGGCCTGCCTGCGTGCAAGAGCAACTCATACTTACCTGGCAGGGGAGATACCATGATCACGAAGGTGGTTCTCCCAGGGTGAGGCCCGTCCATTGCACTCCGGGCAGGTTGACCCCTGCGATTTCCCCAAATGCGGGAAACTCGACTGCATAATTTGTGGTAGTGGGGGACTGCGTTCGCGCTTTCCCCTGATGAGCACCGGTTAACGACAGAGCAGGCGTGCCGCTGAGGATCCCTTGCTGGCTGGGGACAGTGGGGAGAGCATGCGGGACTCGGTCCTTTATCTGCACTGCGACAGAGAAGGCTTTTTTCATCCTTCACAGGGGCTGGGTGTGGCTGCTTCTGTGACATCATCACTCTATGCAAATCCTCAGGGCTCACTGCGCTCCGGCCGAGTGCCCGGTTTATGGCATTTTCTGGTGTTTGCGGCTAACTGTAGCTCTGGGCAAGTGCGGCGGAGCTTTCCCGTGGGCTGTGTTTCCCGCGTTCAGTGCCGATCAAGGGAGAGAGTGAGCGAGCGAGCGCTTCGCAAAGTCGCCCCCTGCTGGGCAGCGAGGGCTGCAACCGGCGGCCTGCCTGCGTGCAAGAGCAACTCATACTTACCTGGCAGGGGAGATACCATGATCACGAAGGTGGTTCTCCCAGGGTGAGGCCCGCCCATTGCACTCCGGGCAGGTTGACCCCTGCGATTTCCCCAAATGCGGGAAACTCGACTGCATAATTTGTGGTAGTGGGGGACTGCGTTCGCGCTTTCCCCTGATGAGCACCGGTTAACGACAGAGCAGGCGTGCCGCTGAGGATCCCTTGCTGGCTGGGGACAGTGGGGAGAGCATGCGGGACTCGGTCCTTTATCTGCACTGCGACAGAGAAGGCTTTTTTCATCCTTCACAGGGGCTGGGTGTGGCTGCTTCTGTGACATCATCACTCTATGCAAATCCTCAGGGCTCACTGCGCTCCGGCCGAGTGCCCGGTTTATGGCATTTTCTGGTGTTTGCGGCTAACTGTAGCTCTGGGCAAGTGCGGCGGAGCTTTCCCGTGGGCTGTGTTTCCCGCGTTCAGTGCCGATCAAGGGAGAGAGTGAGCGAGCGAGCGCTTCGCAAAGTCGCCCCCTGCTGGGCAGCGAGGGCTGCAACCGGCGGCCTGCCTGCGTGCAAGAGCAACTCATACTTACCTGGCAGGGGAGATACCATGATCACGAAGGTGGTTCTCCCAGGGTGAGGCCCGCCCATTGCACTCCGGGCAGGTTGACCCCTGCGATTTCCCCAAATGCGGGAAACTCGACTGCATAATTTGTGGTAGTGGGGGACTGCGTTCGCGCTTTCCCCTGATGAGCACCGGTTAACGACAGAGCAGGCGTGCCGCTGAGGATCCCTTGCTGGCTGGGGACAGTGGGGAGAGCATGCGGGACTCGGTCCTTTATCTGCACTGCGACAGAGAAGGCTTTTTTCATCCTTCACAGGGGCTGGGTGTGGCTGCTTCTGTGACATCATCACTCTATGCAAATCCTCAGGGCTCACTGCGCTCCGGCCGAGTGCCCGGTTTATGGCATTTTCTGGTGTTTGCGGCTAACTGTAGCTCTGGGCAAGTGCGGCGGAGCTTTCCCGTGGGCTGTGTTTCCCGCGTTCAGTGCCGATCAAGGGAGAGAGTGAGCGAGCGAGCGCTTCGCAAAGTCGCCCCCTGCTGGGCAGCGAGGGCTGCAACCGGCGGCCTGCCTGCGTGCAAGAGCAACTCATACTTACCTGGCAGGGGAGATACCATGATCACGAAGGTGGTTCTCCCAGGGTGAGGCCCGTCCATTGCACTCCGGGCAGGTTGACCCCTGCGATTTCCCCAAATGCGGGAAACTCGACTGCATAATTTGTGGTAGTGGGGGACTGCGTTCGCGCTTTCCCCTGATGAGCACCGGTTAACGACAGAGCAGGCGTGCCGCTGAGGATCCCTTGCTGGCTGGGGACAGTGGGGAGAGCATGCGGGACTCGGTCCTTTATCTGCACTGCGACAGAGAAGGCTTTTTTCATCCTTCACAGGGGCTGGGTGTGGCTGCTTCTGTGACATCATCACTCTATGCAAATCCTCAGGGCTCACTGCGCTCCGGCCGAGTGCCCGGTTTATGGCATTTTCTGGTGTTTGCGGCTAACTGTAGCTCTGGGCAAGTGCGGTGGAGCTTTCCCGTGGGCTGTGTTTCCCGCGTTCAGTGCCGATCAAGGGAGAGAGTGAGCGAGCGAGCGCTTCGCAAAGTCGCCCCCTGCTGGGCAGCGAGGGCTGCAACCGGCGGCCTGCCTGCGTGCAAGAGCAACTCATACTTACCTGGCAGGGGAGATACCATGATCACGAAGGTGGTTCTCCCAGGGTGAGGCCCGTCCATTGCACTCCGGGCAGGTTGACCCCTGCGATTTCCCCAAATGCGGGAAACTCGACTGCATAATTTGTGGTAGTGGGGGACTGCGTTCGCGCTTTCCCCTGATGAGCACCGGTTAACGACAGAGCAGGCGTGCCGCTGAGGATCCCTTGCTGGCTGGGGACAGTGGGGAGAGCATGCGGGACTCGGTCCTTTATCTGCACTGCGACAGAGAAGGCTTTTTTCATCCTTCACAGGGGCTGGGTGTGGCTGCTTCTGTGACATCATCACTCTATGCAAATCCTCAGGGCTCACTGCGCTCCGGCCGAGTGCCCGGTTTATGGCATTTTCTGGTGTTTGCGGCTAACTGTAGCTCTGGGCAAGTGCGGCGGAGCTTTCCCGTGGGCTGTGTTTCCCGCGTTCAGTGCCGATCAAGGGAGAGAGTGAGCGAGCGAGCGCTTCGCAAAGTCGCCCCCTGCTGGGCAGCGAGGGCTGCAACCGGCGGCCTGCCTGCGTGCAAGAGCAACTCATACTTACCTGGCAGGGGAGATACCATGATCACGAAGGTGGTTCTCCCAGGGTGAGGCCCGTCCATTGCACTCCGGGCAGGTTGACCCCTGCGATTTCCCCAAATGCGGGAAACTCGACTGCATAATTTGTGGTAGTGGGGGACTGCGTTCGCGCTTTCCCCTGATGAGCACCGGTTAACGACAGAGCAGGCGTGCCGCTGAGGATCCCTTGCTGGCTGGGGACAGTGGGGAGAGCATGCGGGACTCGGTCCTTTATCTGCACTGCGACAGAGAAGGCTTTTTTCATCCTTCACAGGGGCTGGGTGTGGCTGCTTCTGTGACATCATCACTCTATGCAAATCCTCAGGGCTCACTGCGCTCCGGCCGAGTGCCCGGTTTATGGCATTTTCTGGTGTTTGCGGCTAACTGTAGCTCTGGGCAAGTGCGGCGGAGCTTTCCCGTGGGCTGTGTTTCCCGCGTTCAGTGCCGATCAAGGGAGAGAGTGAGCGAGCGAGCGCTTCGCAAAGTCGCCCCCTGCTGGGCAGCGAGGGCTGCAACCGGCGGCCTGCCTGCGTGCAAGAGCAACTCATACTTACCTGGCAGGGGAGATACCATGATCACGAAGGTGGTTCTCCCAGGGTGAGGCCCGCCCATTGCACTCCGGGCAGGTTGACCCCTGCGATTTCCCCAAATGCGGGAAACTCGACTGCATAATTTGTGGTAGTGGGGGACTGCGTTCGCGCTTTCCCCTGATGAGCACCGGTTAACGACAGAGCAGGCGTGCCGCTGAGGATCCCTTGCTGGCTGGGGACAGTGGGGAGAGCATGCGGGACTCGGTCCTTTATCTGCACTGCGACAGAGAAGGCTTTTTTCATCCTTCACAGGGGCTGGGTGTGGCTGCTTCTGTGACATCATCACTCTAGGCAAATCCTCAGGGCTCACTGCGCTCCGGCCGAGTGCCCGGTTTATGGCATTTTCTGGTGTTTGCGGCTAACTGTAGCTCTGGGCAAGTGCGGCGGAGCTTTCCCGTGGGCTGTGTTTCCCGCGTTCAGTGCCGATCAAGGGAGAGAGTGAGCGAGCGAGCGCTTCGCAAAGTCGCCCCCTGCTGGGCAGCGAGGGCTGCAACCGGCGGCCTGCCTGCGTGCAAGAGCAACTCATACTTACCTGGCAGGGGAGATACCATGATCACGAAGGTGGTTCTCCCAGGGTGAGGCCCGTCCATTGCACTCCGGGCAGGTTGACCCCTGCGATTTCCCCAAATGCGGGAAACTCGACTGCATAATTTTTGGTAGTGGGGGACTGCGTTCGCGCTTTCCCCTGATGAGCACCGGTTAACGACAGAGCAGGCGTGCCGCTGAGGATCCCTTGCTGGCTGGGGACAGTGGGGAGAGCATGCGGGACTCGGTCCTTTATCTGCACTGCGACAGAGAAGGCTTTTTTCATCCTTCACAGGGGCTGGGTGTGGCTGCTTCTGTGACATCATCACTCTATGCAAATCCTCAGGGCTCACTGCGCTCCGGCCGAGTGCCCGGTTTATGGCATTTTCTGGTGTTTGCGGCTAACTGTAGCTCTGGGCAAGTGCGGCGGAGCTTTCCCGTGGGCTGTGTTTCCCGCGTTCAGTGCCGATCAAGGGAGAGAGTGAGCGAGCGAGCGCTTCGCAAAGTCGCCCCCTGCTGGGCAGCGAGGGCTGCAACCGGCGGCCTGCCTGCGTGCAAGAGCAACTCATACTTACCTGGCAGGGGAGATACCATGATCACGAAGGTGGTTCTCCCAGGGTGAGGCCCGTCCATTGCACTCCGGGCAGGTTGACCCCTGCGATTTCCCCAAATGCGGGAAACTCGACTGCATAATTTGTGGTAGTGGGGGACTGCGTTCGCGCTTTCCCCTGATGAGCACCGGTTAACGACAGAGCAGGCGTGCCGCTGAGGATCCCTTGCTGGCTGGGGACAGTGGGGAGAGCATGCGGGACTCGGTCCTTTATCTGCACTGCGACAGAGAAGGCTTTTTTCATCCTTCACAGGGGCTGGGTGTGGCTGCTTCTGTGACATCATCACTCTAGGCAAATCCTCAGGGCTCACTGCGCTCCGGCCGAGTGCCCGGTTTATGGCATTTTCTGGTGTTTGCGGCTAACTGTAGCTCTGGGCAAGTGCGGCGGAGCTTTCCCGTGGGCTGTGTTTCCCGCGTTCAGTGCCGATCAAGGGAGAGAGTGAGCGAGCGAGCGCTTCGCAAAGTCGCCCCCTGCTGGGCAGCGAGGGCTGCAACCGGCGGCCTGCCTGCGTGCAAGAGCAACTCATACTTACCTGGCAGGGGAGATACCATGATCACGAAGGTGGTTCTCCCAGGGTGAGGCCCGTCCATTGCACTCCGGGCAGGTTGACCCCTGCGATTTCCCCAAATGCGGGAAACTCGACTGCATAATTTGTGGTAGTGGGGGACTGCGTTCGCGCTTTCCCCTGATGAGCACCGGTTAACGACAGAGCAGGCGTGCCGCTGAGGATCCCTTGCTGGCTGGGGACAGTGGGGAGAGCATGCGGGACTCGGTCCTTTATCTGCACTGCGACAGAGAAGGCTTTTTTCATCCTTCACAGGGGCTGGGTGTGGCTGCTTCTGTGACATCATCACTCTATGCAAATCCTCAGGGCTCACTGCGCTCCGGCCGAGTGCCCGGTTTATGGCATTTTCTGGTGTTTGCGGCTAACTGTAGCTCTGGGCAAGTGCGGCGGAGCTTTCCCGTGGGCTGTGTTTCCCGCGTTCAGTGCCGATCAAGGGAGAGAGTGAGCGAGCGAGCGCTTCGCAAAGTCGCCCCCTGCTGGGCAGCGAGGGCTGCAACCGGCGGCCTGCCTGCGTGCAAGAGCAACTCATACTTACCTGGCAGGGGAGATACCATGATCACGAAGGTGGTTCTCCCAGGGTGAGGCCCGTCCATTGCACTCCGGGCAGGTTGACCCCTGCGATTTCCCCAAATGCGGGAAACTCGACTGCATAATTTGTGGTAGTGGGGGACTGCGTTCGCGCTTTCCCCTGATGAGCACCGGTTAACGACAGAGCAGGCGTGCCGCTGAGGATCCCTTGCTGGCTGGGGACAGTGGGGAGAGCATGCGGGACTCGGTCCTTTATCTGCACTGCGACAGAGAAGGCTTTTTTCATCCTTCACAGGGGCTGGGTGTGGCTGCTTCTGTGACATCATCACTCTATGCAAATCCTCAGGGCTCACTGCGCTCCGGCCGAGTGCCCGGTTTATGGCATTTTCTGGTGTTTGCGGCTAACTGTAGCTCTGGGCAAGTGCGGCGGAGCTTTCCCGTGGGCTGTGTTTCCCGCGTTCAGTGCCGATCAAGGGAGAGAGTGAGCGAGCGCTTCGCAAAGTCGCCCCCTGCTGGGCAGCGAGGGCTGCAACCGGCGGCCTGCCTGCGTGCAAGAGCAACTCATACTTACCTGGCAGGGGAGATACCATGATCACGAAGGTGGTTCTCCCAGGGTGAGGCCCGTCCATTGCACTCCGGGCAGGTTGACCCCTGCGATTTCCCCAAATGCGGGAAACTCGACTGCATAATTTGTGGTAGTGGGGGACTGCGTTCGCGCTTTCCCCTGATGAGCACCGGTTAACGACAGAGCAGGCGTGCCGCTGAGGATCCCTTGCTGGCTGGGGACAGTGGGGAGAGCATGCGGGACTCGGTCCTTTATCTGCACTGCGACAGAGAAGGCTTTTTTCATCCTTCACAGGGGCTGGGTGTGGCTGCTTCTGTGACATCATCACTCTATGCAAATCCTCAGGGCTCACTGCGCTCCGGCCGAGTGCCCGGTTTATGGCATTTTCTGGTGTTTGCGGCTAACTGTAGCTCTGGGCAAGTGCGGCGGAGCTTTCCCGTGGGCTGTGTTTCCCGCGTTCAGTGCCGATCAAGGGAGAGAGTGAGCGAGCGAGCGCTTCGCAAAGTCGCCCCCTGCTGGGCAGCGAGGGCTGCAACCGGCGGCCTGCCTGCGTGCAAGAGCAACTCATACTTACCTGGCAGGGGAGATACCATGATCACGAAGGTGGTTCTCCCAGGGTGAGGCCCGTCCATTGCACTCCGGGCAGGTTGACCCCTGCGATTTCCCCAAATGCGGGAAACTCGACTGCATAATTTGTGGTAGTGGGGGACTGCGTTCGCGCTTTCCCCTGATGAGCACCGGTTAACGACAGAGCAGGCGTGCCGCTGAGGATCCCTTGCTGGCTGGGGACAGTGGGGAGAGCATGCGGGACTCGGTCCTTTATCTGCACTGCGACAGAGAAGGCTTTTTTCATCCTTCACAGGGGCTGGGTGTGGCTGCTTCTGTGACATCATCACTCTATGCAAATCCTCAGGGCTCACTGCGCTCCGGCCGAGTGCCCGGTTTATGGCATTTTCTGGTGTTTGCGGCTAACTGTAGCTCTGGGCAAGTGCGGCGGAGCTTTCCCGTGGGCTGTGTTTCCCGCGTTCAGTGCCGATCAAGGGAGAGAGTGAGCGAGCGCTTCGCAAAGTCGCCCCCTGCTGGGCAGCGAGGGCTGCAACCGGCGGCCTGCCTGCGTGCAAGAGCAACTCATACTTACCTGGCAGGGGAGATACCATGATCACGAAGGTGGTTCTCCCAGGGTGAGGCCCGTCCATTGCACTCCGGGCAGCTTGACCCCTGCGATTTCCCCAAATGCGGGAAACTCGACTGCATAATTTGTGGTAGTGGGGGACTGCGTTCGCGCTTTCCCCTGATGAGCACCGGTTAATGACAGAGCAGGCGTGCTGCTGAGGATCCCTTGCTGGCTGGGGACAGTGGGGAGAGCATGCGGGACTCGGTCCTTTATCTGCACTGCGACAGAGAAGGCTTTTTTCATCCTTCACAGGGGCTGGGTGTGGCTGCTTCTGTGACATCATCACTCTATGCAAATCCTCAGGGCTCACTGCGCTCCGGCCGAGTGCCCGGTTTATGGCATTTTCTGGTGTTTGCGGCTAACTGTAGCTCTGGGCAAGTGCGGCGGAGCTTTCCCGTGGGCTGTGTTTCCCGCGTTCAGTGCCGATCAAGGGAGAGAGTGAGCGAGCGAGCGCTTCGCAAAGTCGCCCCCTGCTGGGCAGCGAGGGCTGCAACCGGCGGCCTGCCTGCGTGCAAGAGCAACTCATACTTACCTGGCAGGGGAGATACCATGATCACGAAGGTGGTTCTCCCAGGGTGAGGCCCGTCCATTGCACTCCGGGCAGGTTGACCCCTGCGATTTCCCCAAATGCGGGAAACTCGACTGCATAATTTGTGGTAGTGGGGGACTGCGTTCGCGCTTTCCCCTGATGAGCACCGGTTAACGACAGAGCAGGCGTGCCGCTGAGGATCCCTTGCTGGCTGGGGACAGTGGGGAGAGCATGCGGGACTCGGTCCTTTATCTGCACTGCGACAGAGAAGGCTTTTTTCATCCTTCACAGGGGCTGGGTGTGGCTGCTTCTGTGACATCATCACTCTATGCAAATCCTCAGGGCTCACTGCGCTCCGGCCGAGTGCCCGGTTTATGGCATTTTCTGGTGTTTGCGGCTAACTGTAGCTCTGGGCAAGTGCGGCGGAGCTTTCCCGTGGGCTGTGTTTCCCGCGTTCAGTGCCGATCAAGGGAGAGAGTGAGCGAGCGAGCGCTTCGCAAAGTCGCCCCCTGCTGGGCAGCGAGGGCTGCAACCGGCGGCCTGCCTGCGTGCAAGAGCAACTCATACTTACCTGGCAGGGGAGATACCATGATCACGAAGGTGGTTCTCCCAGGGTGAGGCCCGCCCATTGCACTCCGGGCAGGTTGACCCCTGCGATTTCCCCAAATGCGGGAAACTCGACTGCATAATTTGTGGTAGTGGGGGACTGCGTTCGCGCTTTCCCCTGATGAGCACCGGTTAACGACAGAGCAGGCGTGCCGCTGAGGATCTCTTGCTGGCTGGGGACAGTGGGGAGAGCATGCGGGACTCGGTCCTTTATCTGCACTGCGACAGAGAAGGCTTTTTTCATCCTTCACAGGGGCTGGGTGTGGCTGCTTCTGTGACATCATCACTCTAGGCAAATCCTCAGGGCTCACTGCGCTCCGGCCGAGTGCCCGGTTTATGGCATTTTCTGGTGTTTGCGGCTAACTGTAGCTCTGGGCAAGTGCGGCGGAGCTTTCCCGTGGGCTGTGTTTCCCGCGTTCAGTGCCGATCAAGGGAGAGAGTGAGCGAGCGAGCGCTTCGCAAAGTCGCCCCCTGCTGGGCAGCGAGGGCTGCAACCGGCGGCCTGCCTGCGTGCAAGAGCAACTCATACTTACCTGGCAGGGGAGATACCATGATCACGAAGGTGGTTCTCCCAGGGTGAGGCCCGTCCATTGCACTCCGGGCAGGTTGACCCCTGCGATTTCCCCAAATGCGGGAAACTCGACTGCATAATTTTTGGTAGTGGGGGACTGCGTTCGCGCTTTCCCCTGATGAGCACCGGTTAATGACAGAGCAGGCGTGCTGCTGAGGATCCCTTGCTGGCTGGGGACAGTGGGGAGAGCATGCGGGACTCGGTCCTTTATCTGCACTGCGACAGAGAAGGCTTTTTTCATCCTTCACAGGGGCTGGGTGTGGCTGCTTCTGTGACATCATCACTCTATGCAAATCCTCAGGGCTCACTGCGCTCCGGCCGAGTGCCCGGTTTATGGCATTTTCTGGTGTTTGCGGCTAACTGTAGCTCTGGGCAAGTGCGGCGGAGCTTTCCCGTGGGCTGTGTTTCCCGCGTTCAGTGCCGATCAAGGGAGAGAGTGAGCGAGCGAGCGCTTCGCAAAGTCGCCCCCTGCTGGGCAGCGAGGGCTGCAACCGGCGGCCTGCCTGCGTGCAAGAGCAACTCATACTTACCTGGCAGGGGAGATACCATGATCACGAAGGTGGTTCTCCCAGGGTGAGGCCCGTCCATTGCACTCCGGGCAGGTTGACCCCTGCGATTTCCCCAAATGCGGGAAACTCGACTGCATAATTTGTGGTAGTGGGGGACTGCGTTCGCGCTTTCCCCTGATGAGCACCGGTTAACGACAGAGCAGGCGTGCCGCTGAGGATCCCTTGCTGGCTGGGGACAGTGGGGAGAGCATGCGGGACTCGGTCCTTTATCTGCACTGCGACAGAGAAGGCTTTTTTCATCCTTCACAGGGGCTGGGTGTGGCTGCTTCTGTGACATCATCACTCTATGCAAATCCTCAGGGCTCACTGCGCTCCGGCCGAGTGCCCGGTTTATGGCATTTTCTGGTGTTTGCGGCTAACTGTAGCTCTGGGCAAGTGCGGCGGAGCTTTCCCGTGGGCTGTGTTTCCCGCGTTCAGTGCCGATCAAGGGAGAGAGTGAGCGAGCGAGCGCTTCGCAAAGTCGCCCCCTGCTGGGCAGCGAGGGCTGCAACCGGCGGCCTGCCTGCGTGCAAGAGCAACTCATACTTACCTGGCAGGGGAGATACCATGATCACGAAGGTGGTTCTCCCAGGGTGAGGCCCGCCCATTGCACTCCGGGCAGGTTGACCCCTGCGATTTCCCCAAATGCGGGAAACTCGACTGCATAATTTGTGGTAGTGGGGGACTGCGTTCGCGCTTTCCCCTGATGAGCACCGGTTAACGACAGAGCAGGCGTGCCGCTGAGGATCTCTTGCTGGCTGGGGACAGTGGGGAGAGCATGCGGGACTCGGTCCTTTATCTGCACTGCGACAGAGAAGGCTTTTTTCATCCTTCACAGGGGCTGGGTGTGGCTGCTTCTGTGACATCATCACTCTAGGCAAATCCTCAGGGCTCACTGCGCTCCGGCCGAGTGCCCGGTTTATGGCATTTTCTGGTGTTTGCGGCTAACTGTAGCTCTGGGCAAGTGCGGCGGAGCTTTCCCGTGGGCTGTGTTTCCCGCGTTCAGTGCCGATCAAGGGAGAGAGTGAGCGAGCGAGCGCTTCGCAAAGTCGCCCCCTGCTGGGCAGCGAGGGCTGCAACCGGCGGCCTGCCTGCGTGCAAGAGCAACTCATACTTACCTGGCAGGGGAGATACCATGATCACGAAGGTGGTTCTCCCAGGGTGAGGCCCGCCCATTGCACTCCGGGCAGGTTGACCCCTGCGATTTCCCCAAATGCGGGAAACTCGACTGCATAATTTGTGGTAGTGGGGGACTGCGTTCGCGCTTTCCCCTGATGAGCACCGGTTAACGACAGAGCAGGCGTGCCGCTGAGGATCTCTTGCTGGCTGGGGACAGTGGGGAGAGCATGCGGGACTCGGTCCTTTATCTGCACTGCGACAGAGAAGGCTTTTTTCATCCTTCACAGGGGCTGGGTGTGGCTGCTTCTGTGACATCATCACTCTAGGCAAATCCTCAGGGCTCACTGCGCTCCGGCCGAGTGCCCGGTTTATGGCATTTTCTGGTGTTTGCGGCTAACTGTAGCTCTGGGCAAGTGCGGCGGAGCTTTCCCGTGGGCTGTGTTTCCCGCGTTCAGTGCCGATCAAGGGAGAGAGTGAGCGAGCGAGCGCTTCGCAAAGTCGCCCCCTGCTGGGCAGCGAGGGCTGCAACCGGCGGCCTGCCTGCGTGCAAGAGCAACTCATACTTACCTGGCAGGGGAGATACCATGATCACGAAGGTGGTTCTCCCAGGGTGAGGCCCGTCCATTGCACTCCGGGCAGGTTGACCCCTGCGATTTCCCCAAATGCGGGAAACTCGACTGCATAATTTTTGGTAGTGGGGGACTGCGTTCGCGCTTTCCCCTGATGAGCACCGGTTAACGACAGAGCAGGCGTGCCGCTGAGGATCCCTTGCTGGCTGGGGACAGTGGGGAGAGCATGCGGGACTCGGTCCTTTATCTGCACTGCGACAGAGAAGGCTTTTTTCATCCTTCACAGGGGCTGGGTGTGGCTGCTTCTGTGACATCATCACTCTATGCAAATCCTCAGGGCTCACTGCGCTCCGGCCGAGTGCCCGGTTTATGGCATTTTCTGGTGTTTGCGGCTAACTGTAGCTCTGGGCAAGTGCGGCGGAGCTTTCCCGTGGGCTGTGTTTCCCGCGTTCAGTGCCGATCAAGGGAGAGAGTGAGCGAGCGAGCGCTTCGCAAAGTCGCCCCCTGCTGGGCAGCGAGGGCTGCAACCGGCGGCCTGCCTGCGTGCAAGAGCAACTCATACTTACCTGGCAGGGGAGATACCATGATCACGAAGGTGGTTCTCCCAGGGTGAGGCCCGTCCATTGCACTCCGGGCAGGTTGACCCCTGCGATTTCCCCAAATGCGGGAAACTCGACTGCATAATTTGTGGTAGTGGGGGACTGCGTTCGCGCTTTCCCCTGATGAGCACCGGTTAACGACAGAGCAGGCGTGCCGCTGAGGATCCCTTGCTGGCTGGGGACAGTGGGGAGAGCATGCGGGACTCGGTCCTTTATCTGCACTGCGACAGAGAAGGCTTTTTTCATCCTTCACAGGGGCTGGGTGTGGCTGCTTCTGTGACATCATCACTCTAGGCAAATCCTCAGGGCTCACTGCGCTCCGGCCGAGTGCCCGGTTTATGGCATTTTCTGGTGTTTGCGGCTAACTGTAGCTCTGGGCAAGTGCGGCGGAGCTTTCCCGTGGGCTGTGTTTCCCGCGTTCAGTGCCGATCAAGGGAGAGAGTGAGCGAGCGAGCGCTTCGCAAAGTCGCCCCCTGCTGGGCAGCGAGGGCTGCAACCGGCGGCCTGCCTGCGTGCAAGAGCAACTCATACTTACCTGGCAGGGGAGATACCATGATCACGAAGGTGGTTCTCCCAGGGTGAGGCCCGTCCATTGCACTCCGGGCAGGTTGACCCCTGCGATTTCCCCAAATGCGGGAAACTCTACTGCATAATTTGTGGTAGTGGGGGACTGCGTTCGCGCTTTCCCCTGATGAGCACCGGTTAACGACAGAGCAGGCGTGCCGCTGAGGATCCCTTGCTGGCTGGGGACAGTGGGGAGAGCATGCGGGACTCGGTCCTTTATCTGCACTGCGACAGAGAAGGCTTTTTTCATCCTTCACAGGGGCTGGGTGTGGCTGCTTCTGTGACATCATCACTCTATGCAAATCCTCAGGGCTCACTGCGCTCCGGCCGAGTGCCCGGTTTATGGCATTTTCTGGTGTTTGCGGCTAACTGTAGCTCTGGGCAAGTGCGGCGGAGCTTTCCCGTGGGCTGTGTTTCCCGCGTTCAGTGCCGATCAAGGGAGAGAGTGAGCGAGCGAGCGCTTCGCAAAGTCGCCCCCTGCTGGGCAGCGAGGGCTGCAACCGGCGGCCTGCCTGCGTGCAAGAGCAACTCATACTTACCTGGCAGGGGAGATACCATGATCACGAAGGTGGTTCTCCCAGGGTGAGGCCCGCCCATTGCACTCTGGGCAGGTTGACCCCTGCGATTTCCCCAAATGCGGGAAACTCGACTGCATAATTTGTGGTAGTGGGGGACTGCGTTCGCGCTTTCCCCTGATGAGCACCGGTTAACGACAGAGCAGGCGTGCCGCTGAGGATCCCTTGCTGGCTGGGGACAGTGGGGAGAGCATGCGGGACTCGGTCCTTTATCTGCACTGCGACAGAGAAGGCTTTTTTCATCCTTCACAGGGGCTGGGTGTGGCTGCTTCTGTGACATCATCACTCTAGGCAAATCCTCAGGGCTCACTGCGCTCCGGCCGAGTGCCCGGTTTATGGCATTTTCTGGTGTTTGCGGCTAACTGTAGCTCTGGGCAAGTGCGGCGGAGCTTTCCCGTGGGCTGTGTTTCCCGCGTTCAGTGCCGATCAAGGGAGAGAGTGAGCGAGCGAGCGCTTCGCAAAGTCGCCCCCTGCTGGGCAGCGAGGGCTGCAACCGGCGGCCTGCCTGCGTGCAAGAGCAACTCATACTTACCTGGCAGGGGAGATACCATGATCACGAAGGTGGTTCTCCCAGGGTGAGGCCCGTCCATTGCACTCCGGGCAGGTTGACCCCTGCGATTTCCCCAAATGCGGGAAACTCGACTGCATAATTTGTGGTAGTGGGGGACTGCGTTCGCGCTTTCCCCTGATGAGCACCGGTTAACGACAGAGCAGGCGTGCCGCTGAGGATCCCTTGCTGGCTGGGGACAGTGGGGAGAGCATGCGGGACTCGGTCCTTTATCTGCACTGCGACAGAGAAGGCTTTTTTCATCCTTCACAGGGGCTGGGTGTGGCTGCTTCTGTGACATCATCACTCTATGCAAATCCTCAGGGCTCACTGCGCTCCGGCCGAGTGCCCGGTTTATGGCATTTTCTGGTGTTTGCGGCTAACTGTAGCTCTGGGCAAGTGCGGCGGAGCTTTCCCGTGGGCTGTGTTTCCCGCGTTCAGTGCCGATCAAGGGAGAGAGTGAGCGAGCGAGCGCTTCGCAAAGTCGCCCCCTGCTGGGCAGCGAGGGCTGCAACCGGCGGCCTGCCTGCGTGCAAGAGCAACTCATACTTACCTGGCAGGGGAGATACCATGATCACGAAGGTGGTTCTCCCAGGGTGAGGCCCGTCCATTGCACTCCGGGCAGCTTGACCCCTGCGATTTCCTCAAATGCGGGAAACTCGACTGCATAATTTGTGGTAGTGGGGGACTGCGTTTGCGCTTTCCCCTGATGAGCACCGGTTAATGACAGAGCAGGCGTGCTGCTGAGGATCCCTTGCTGGCTGGGGACAGTGGGGAGAGCATGCGGGACTCGGTCCTTTATCTGCACTGCGACAGAGAAGGCTTTTTTCATCCTTCACAGGGGCTGGGTGTGGCTGCTTCTGTGACATCATCACTCTATGCAAATCCTCAGGGCTCACTGCGCTCCGGCCGAGTGCCCGGTTTATGGCATTTTCTGGTGTTTGCGGCTAACTGTAGCTCTGGGCAAGTGCGGCGGAGCTTTCCCGTGGGCTGTGTTTCCCGCGTTCAGTGCCGATCAAGGGAGAGAGTGAGCGAGCGAGCGCTTCGCAAAGTCGCCCCCTGCTGGGCAGCGAGGGCTGCAACCGGCGGCCTGCCTGCGTGCAAGAGCAACTCATACTTACCTGGCAGGGGAGATACCATGATCACGAAGGTGGTTCTCCCAGGGTGAGGCCCGTCCATTGCACTCCGGGCAGGTTGACCCCTGCGATTTCCCCAAATGCGGGAAACTCGACTGCATAATTTGTGGTAGTGGGGGACTGCGTTCGCGCTTTCCCCTGATGAGCACCGGTTAACGACAGAGCAGGCGTGCCGCTGAGGATCCCTTGCTGGCTGGGGACAGTGGGGAGAGCATGCGGGACTCGGTCCTTTATCTGCACTGCGACAGAGAAGGCTTTTTTCATCCTTCACAGGGGCTGGGTGTGGCTGCTTCTGTGACATCATCACTCTATGCAAATCCTCAGGGCTCACTGCGCTCCGGCCGAGTGCCCGGTTTATGGCATTTTCTGGTGTTTGCGGCTAACTGTAGCTCTGGGCAAGTGCGGCGGAGCTTTCCCGTGGGCTGTGTTTCCCGCGTTCAGTGCCGATCAAGGGAGAGAGTGAGCGAGCGAGCGCTTCGCAAAGTCGCCCCCTGCTGGGCAGCGAGGGCTGCAACCGGCGGCCTGCCTGCGTGCAAGAGCAACTCATACTTACCTGGCAGGGGAGATACCATGATCACGAAGGTGGTTCTCCCAGGGTGAGGCCCGTCCATTGCACTCCGGGCAGGTTGACCCCTGCGATTTCCCCAAATGCGGGAAACTCGACTGCATAATTTGTGGTAGTGGGGGACTGCGTTCGCGCTTTCCCCTGATGAGCACCGGTTAACGACAGAGCAGGCGTTCTGCTGAGGATCCCTTGCTGGCTGGGGACAGTGGGGAGAGCATGCGGGACTCGGTCCTTTATCTGCACTGCGACAGAGAAGGCTTTTTTCATCCTTCACAGGGGCTGGGTGTGGCTGCTTCTGTGACATCATCACTCTATGCAAATCCTCAGGGCTCACTGCGCTCCGGCCGAGTGCCCGGTTTATGGCATTTTCTGGTGTTTGCGGCTAACTGTAGCTCTGGGCAAGTGCGGCGGAGCTTTCCCGTGGGCTGTGTTTCCCGCGTTCAGTGCCGATCAAGGGAGAGAGTGAGCGAGCGAGCGCTTCGCAAAGTCGCCCCCTGCTGGGCAGCGAGGGCTGCAACCGGCGGCCTGCCTGCGTGCAAGAGCAACTCATACTTACCTGGCAGGGGAGATACCATGATCACGAAGGTGGTTCTCCCAGGGTGAGGCCCGTCCATTGCACTCCGGGCAGGTTGACCCCTGCGATTTCCCCAAATGCGGGAAACTCGACTGCATAATTTGTGGTAGTGGGGGACTGCGTTCGCGCTTTCCCCTGATGAGCACCGGTTAATGACAGAGCAGGCGTGCCGCTGAGGATCCCTTGCTGGCTGGGGACAGTGGGGAGAGCATGCGGGACTCGGTCCTTTATCTGCACTGCGACAGAGAAGGCTTTTTTCATCCTTCACAGGGGCTGGGTGTGGCTGCTTCTGTGACATCATCACTCTATGCAAATCCTCAGGGCTCACTGCGCTCCGGCCGAGTGCCCGGTTTATGGCATTTTCTGGTGTTTGCGGCTAACTGTAGCTCTGGGCAAGTGCGGCGGAGCTTTCCCGTGGGCTGTGTTTCCCGCGTTCAGTGCCGATCAAGGGAGAGAGTGAGCGAGCGCTTCGCAAAGTCGCCCCCTGCTGGGCAGCGAGGGCTGCAACCGGCGGCCTGCCTGCGTGCAAGAGCAACTCATACTTACCTGGCAGGGGAGATACCATGATCACGAAGGTGGTTCTCCCAGGGTGAGGCCCGTCCATTGCACTCCGGGCAGGTTGACCCCTGCGATTTCCCCAAATGCGGGAAACTCGACTGCATAATTTGTGGTAGTGGGGGACTGCGTTCGCGCTTTCCCCTGATGAGCACCGGTTAACGACAGAGCAGGCGTGCCGCTGAGGATCCCTTGCTGGCTGGGGACAGTGGGGAGAGCATGCGGGACTCGGTCCTTTATCTGCACTGCGACAGAGAAGGCTTTTTTCATCCTTCACAGGGGCTGGGTGTGGCTGCTTCTGTGACATCATCACTCTATGCAAATCCTCAGGGCTCACTGCGCTCCGGCCGAGTGCCCGGTTTATGGCATTTTCTGGTGTTTGCGGCTAACTGTAGCTCTGGGCAAGTGCGGCGGAGCTTTCCCGTGGGCTGTGTTTCCCGCGTTCAGTGCCGATCAAGGGAGAGAGTGAGCGAGCGAGCGCTTCGCAAAGTCGCCCCCTGCTGGGCAGCGAGGGCTGCAACCGGCGGCCTGCCTGCGTGCAAGAGCAACTCATACTTACCTGGCAGGGGAGATACCATGATCACGAAGGTGGTTCTCCCAGGGTGAGGCCCGTCCATTGCACTCCGGGCAGGTTGACCCCTGCGATTTCCCCAAATGCGGGAAACTCGACTGCATAATTTGTGGTAGTGGGGGACTGCGTTCGCGCTTTCCCCTGATGAGCACCGGTTAACGACAGAGCAGGCGTGCCGCTGAGGATCCCTTGCTGGCTGGGGACAGTGGGGAGAGCATGCGGGACTCGGTCCTTTATCTGCACTGCGACAGAGAAGGCTTTTTTCATCCTTCACAGGGGCTGGGTGTGGCTGCTTCTGTGACATCATCACTCTATGCAAATCCTCAGGGCTCACTGCGCTCCGGCCGAGTGCCCGGTTTATGGCATTTTCTGGTGTTTGCGGCTAACTGTAGCTCTGGGCAAGTGCGGCGGAGCTTTCCCGTGGGCTGTGTTTCCCGCGTTCAGTGCCGATCAAGGGAGAGAGTGAGCGAGCGAGCGCTTCGCAAAGTCGCCCCCTGCTGGGCAGCGAGGGCTGCAACCGGCGGCCTGCCTGCGTGCAAGAGCAACTCATACTTACCTGGCAGGGGAGATACCATGATCACGAAGGTGGTTCTCCCAGGGTGAGGCCCGTCCATTGCACTCCGGGCAGGTTGACCCCTGCGATTTCCCCAAATGCGGGAAACTCGACTGCATAATTTGTGGTAGTGGGGGACTGCGTTCGCGCTTTCCCCTGATGAGCACCGGTTAACGACAGAGCAGGCGTGCCGCTGAGGATCCCTTGCTGGCTGGGGACAGTGGGGAGAGCATGCGGGACTCGGTCCTTTATCTGCACTGCGACAGAGAAGGCTTTTTTCATCCTTCACAGGGGCTGGGTGTGGCTGCTTCTGTGACATCATCACTCTAGGCAAATCCTCAGGGCTCACTGCGCTCCGGCCGAGTGCCCGGTTTATGGCATTTTCTGGTGTTTGCGGCTAACTGTAGCTCTGGGCAAGTGCGGCGGAGCTTTCCCGTGGGCTGTGTTTCCCGCGTTCAGTGCCGATCAAGGGAGAGAGTGAGCGAGCGAGCGCTTCGCAAAGTCGCCCCCTGCTGGGCAGCGAGGGCTGCAACCGGCGGCCTGCCTGCGTGCAAGAGCAACTCATACTTACCTGGCAGGGGAGATACCATGATCACGAAGGTGGTTCTCCCAGGGTGAGGCCCGTCCATTGCACTCCGGGCAGGTTGACCCCTGCGATTTCCCCAAATGCGGGAAACTCGACTGCATAATTTGTGGTAGTGGAGGACTGCGTTCGCGCTTTCCCCTGATGAGCACCGGTTAACAACAGAGCAGGCGTGCCGCTGAGGATCCCTTGCTGGCTGGGGACAGTGGGGAGAGCATGCGGGACTCGGTCCTTTATCTGCACTGCGACAGAGAAGGCTTTTTTCATCCTTCACAGGGGCTGGGTGTGGCTGCTTCTGTGACATCATCACTCTATGCAAATCCTCAGGGCTCACTGCGCTCCGGCCGAGTGCCCGGTTTATGGCATTTTCTGGTGTTTGCGGCTAACTGTAGCTCTGGGCAAGTGCGGCGGAGCTTTCCCGTGGGCTGTGTTTCCCGCGTTCAGTGCCGATCAAGGGAGAGAGTGAGCGAGCGAGCGCTTCGCAAAGTCGCCCCCTGCTGGGCAGCGAGGGCTGCAACCGGCGGCCTGCCTGCGTGCAAGAGCAACTCATACTTACCTGGCAGGGGAGATACCATGATCACGAAGGTGGTTCTCCCAGGGTGAGGCCCGTCCATTGCACTCCGGGCAGGTTGACCCCTGCGATTTCCCCAAATGCGGGAAACTCGACTGCATAATTTGTGGTAGTGGGGGACTGCGTTCGCGCTTTCCCCTGATGAGCACCGGTTAACGACAGAGCAGGCGTGCCGCTGAGGATCCCTTGCTGGCTGGGGACAGTGGGGAGAGCATGCGGGACTCGGTCCTTTATCTGCACTGCGACAGAGAAGGCTTTTTTCATCCTTCACAGGGGCTGGGTGTGGCTGCTTCTGTGACATCATCACTCTATGCAAATCCTCAGGGCTCACTGCGCTCCGGCCGAGTGCCCGGTTTATGGCATTTTCTGGTGTTTGCGGCTAACTGTAGCTCTGGGCAAGTGCGGCGGAGCTTTCCCGTGGGCTGTGTTTCCCGCGTTCAGTGCCGATCAAGGGAGAGAGTGAGCGAGCGAGCGCTTCGCAAAGTCGCCCCCTGCTGGGCAGCGAGGGCTGCAACCGGCGGCCTGCCTGCGTGCAAGAGCAACTCATACTTACCTGGCGGGGGAGATACCATGATCACGAAGGTGGTTCTCCCAGGGTGAGGCCCGTCCATTGCACTCCGGGCAGGTTGACCCCTGCGATTTCCCCAAATGCGGGAAACTCGACTGCATAATTTGTGGTAGTGGGGGACTGCGTTCGCGCTTTCCCCTGATGAGCACCGGTTAACGACAGAGCAGGCGTGCCGCTGAGGATCCCTTGCTGGCTGGGGACAGTGGGGAGAGCATGCGGGACTCGGTCCTTTATCTGCACTGCGACAGAGAAGGCTTTTTTCATCCTTCACAGGGGCTGGGTGTGGCTGCTTCTGTGACATCATCACTCTATGCAAATCCTCAGGGCTCACTGCGCTCCGGCCGAGTGCCCGGTTTATGGCATTTTCTGGTGTTTGCGGCTAACTGTAGCTCTGGGCAAGTGCGGCGGAGCTTTCCCGTGGGCTGTGTTTCCCGCGTTCAGTGCCGATCAAGGGAGAGAGTGAGCGAGCGAGCGCTTCGCAAAGTCGCCCCCTGCTGGGCAGCGAGGGCTGCAACCGGCGGCCTGCCTGCGTGCAAGAGCAACTCATACTTACCTGGCAGGGGAGATACCATGATCACGAAGGTGGTTCTCCCAGGGTGAGGCCCGTCCATTGCACTCCGGGCAGGTTGACCCCTGCGATTTCCCCAAATGCGGGAAACTCGACTGCATAATTTGTGGTAGTGGGGGACTGCGTTCGCGCTTTCCCCTGATGAGCACCGGTTAACGACAGAGCAGGCGTGCCGCTGAGGATCCCTTGCTGGCTGGGGACAGTGGGGAGAGCATGCGGGACTCGGTCCTTTATCTGCACTGCGACAGAGAAGGCTTTTTTCATCCTTCACAGGGGCTGGGTGTGGCTGCTTCTGTGACATCATCACTCTATGCAAATCCTCAGGGCTCACTGCGCTCCGGCCGAGTGCCCGGTTTATGGCATTTTCTGGTGTTTGCGGCTAACTGTAGCTCTGGGCAAGTGCGGCGGAGCTTTCCCGTGGGCTGTGTTTCCCGCGTTCAGTGCCGATCAAGGGAGAGAGTGAGCGAGCGAGCGCTTCGCAAAGTCGCCCCCTGCTGGGCAGCGAGGGCTGCAACCGGCGGCCTGCCTGCGTGCAAGAGCAACTCATACTTACCTGGCAGGGGAGATACCATGATCACGAAGGTGGTTCTCCCAGGGTGAGGCCCGTCCATTGCACTCCGGGCAGGTTGACCCCTGCGATTTCCCCAAATGCGGGAAACTCGACTGCATAATTTGTGGTAGTGGGGGACTGCGTTCGCGCTTTCCCCTGATGAGCACCGGTTAACGACAGAGCAGGCGTGCCGCTGAGGATCCCTTGCTGGCTGGGGACAGTGGGGAGAGCATGCGGGACTCGGTCCTTTATCTGCACTGCGACAGAGAAGGCTTTTTTCATCCTTCACAGGGGCTGGGTGTGGCTGCTTCTGTGACATCATCACTCTATGCAAATCCTCAGGGCTCACTGCGCTCCGGCCGAGTGCCCGGTTTATGGCATTTTCTGGTGTTTGCGGCTAACTGTAGCTCTGGGCAAGTGCGGCGGAGCTTTCCCGTGGGCTGTGTTTCCCGCGTTCAGTGCCGATCAAGGGAGAGAGTGAGCGAGCGAGCGCTTCGCAAAGTCGCCCCCTGCTGGGCAGCGAGGGCTGCAACCGGCGGCCTGCCTGCGTGCAAGAGCAACTCATACTTACCTGGCAGGGGAGATACCATGATCACGAAGGTGGTTCTCCCAGGGTGAGGCCCGCCCATTGCACTCTGGGCAGGTTGACCCCTGCGATTTCCCCAAATGCGGGAAACTCGACTGCATAATTTGTGGTAGTGGGGGACTGCGTTCGCGCTTTCCCCTGATGAGCACCGGTTAACGACAGAGCAGGCGTGCCGCTGAGGATCCCTTGCTGGCTGGGGACAGTGGGGAGAGCATGCGGGACTCGGTCCTTTATCTGCACTACGACAGAGAAGGCTTTTTTCATCCTTCACAGGGGCTGGGTGTGGCTGCTTCTGTGACATCATCACTCTATGCAAATCCTCAGGGCTCACTGCGCTCCGGCCGAGTGCCCGGTTTATGGCATTTTCTGGTGTTTGCGGCTAACTGTAGCTCTGGGCAAGTGCGGCGGAGCTTTCCCGTGGGCTGTGTTTCCCGCGTTCAGTGCCGATCAAGGGAGAGAGTGAGCGAGCGAGCGCTTCGCAAAGTCGCCCCCTGCTGGGCAGCGAGGGCTGCAACCGGCGGCCTGCCTGCGTGCAAGAGCAACTCATACTTACCTGGCAGGGGAGATACCATGATCACGAAGGTGGTTCTCCTAGGGTGAGGCCCGTCCATTGCACTCCGGGCAGGTTGACCCCTGTGATTTCCCCAAATGCGGGAAACTCGACTGCATAATTTGTGGTAGTGGGGGACTGCGTTCGCGCTTTCCCCTGATGAGCACCGGTTAACGACAGAGCAGGCGTGCCGCTGAGGATCCCTTGCTGGCTGGGGACAGTGGGGAGAGCATGCGGGACTCGGTCCTTTATCTGCACTGCGACAGAGAAGGCTTTTTTCATCCTTCACAGGGGCTGGGTGTGGCTGCTTCTGTGACATCATCACTCTATGCAAATCCTCAGGGCTCACTGCGCTCCGGCCGAGTGCCCGGTTTATGGCATTTTCTGGTGTTTGCGGCTAACTGTAGCTCTGGGCAAGTGCGGCGGAGCTTTCCCGTGGGCTGTGTTTCCCGCGTTCAGTGCCGATCAAGGGAGAGAGTGAGCGAGCGAGCGCTTCGCAAAGTCGCCCCCTGCTGGGCAGCGAGGGCTGCAACCGGCGGCCTGCCTGCGTGCAAGAGCAACTCATACTTACCTGGCAGGGGAGATACCATGATCACGAAGGTGGTTCTCCCAGGGTGAGGCCCGTCCATTGCACTCCGGGCAGGTTGACCCCTGCGATTTCCCCAAATGCGGGAAACTCGACTGCATAATTTGTGGTAGTGGGGGACTGCGTTCGCGCTTTCCCCTGATGAGCACCGGTTAACGACAGAGCAGGCGTGCCGCTGAGGATCCCTTGCTGGCTGGGGACAGTGGGGAGAGCATGCGGGACTCGGTCCTTTATCTGCACTGCGACAGAGAAGGCTTTTTTCATCCTTCACAGGGGCTGGGTGTGGCTGCTTCTGTGACATCATCACTCTATGCAAATCCTCAGGGCTCACTGCGCTCCGGCCGAGTGCCCGGTTTATGGCATTTTCTGGTGTTTGCGGCTAACTGTAGCTCTGGGCAAGTGCGGCGGAGCTTTCCCGTGGGCTGTGTTTCCCGCGTTCAGTGCCGATCAAGGGAGAGAGTGAGCGAGCGAGCGCTTCGCAAAGTCGCCCCCTGCTGGGCAGCGAGGGCTGCAACCGGCGGCCTGCCTGCGTGCAAGAGCAACTCATACTTACCTGGCAGGGGAGATACCATGTTCACGAAGGTGGTTCTCCCAGGGTGAGGCCCGTCCATTGCACTCCGGGCAGGTTGACCCCTGCGATTTCCCCAAATGCGGGAAACTCGACTGCATAATTTGTGGTAGTGGGGGACTGCGTTCGCGCTTTCCCCTGATGAGCACCGGTTAACGACAGAGCAGGCGTGCCGCTGAGGATCCCTTGCTGGCTGGGGACAGTGGGGAGAGCATGCGGGACTCGGTCCTTTATCTGCACTGCGACAGAGAAGGCTTTTTTCATCCTTCACAGGGGCTGGGTGTGGCTGCTTCTGTGACATCATCACTCTATGCAAATCCTCAGGGCTCACTGCGCTCCGGCCGAGTGCCCGGTTTATGGCATTTTCTGGTGTTTGCGGCTAACTGTAGCTCTGGGCAAGTGCGGCGGAGCTTTCCCGTGGGCTGTGTTTCCCGCGTTCAGTGCCGATCAAGGGAGAGAGTGAGCGAGCGAGCGCTTCGCAAAGTCGCCCCCTGCTGGGCAGCGAGGGCTGCAACCGGCGGCCTGCCTGCGTGCAAGAGCAACTCATACTTACCTGGCAGGGGAGATACCATGATCACGAAGGTGGTTCTCCCAGGGTGAGGCCCGTCCATTGCACTCCGGGCAGGTTGACCCCTGCGATTTCCCCAAATGCGGGAAACTCGACTGCATAATTTGTGGTAGTGGGGGACTGCGTTCGCGCTTTCCCCTGATGAGCACCGGTTAACGACAGAGCAGGCGTGCCGCTGAGGATCCCTTGCTGGCTGGGGACAGTGGGGAGAGCATGCGGGACTCGGTCCTTTATCTGCACTGCGACAGAGAAGGCTTTTTTCATCCTTCACAGGGGCTGGGTGTGGCTGCTTCTGTGACATCATCACTCTAGGCAAATCCTCAGGGCTCACTGCGCTCCGGCCGAGTGCCCGGTTTATGGCATTTTCTGGTGTTTGCGGCTAACTGTAGCTCTGGGCAAGTGCGGCGGAGCTTTCCCGTGGGCTGTGTTTCCCGCGTTCAGTGCCGATCAAGGGAGAGAGTGAGCGAGCGAGCGCTTCGCAAAGTCGCCCCCTGCTGGGCAGCGAGGGCTGCAACCGGCGGCCTGCCTGCGTGCAAGAGCAACTCATACTTACCTGGCAGGGGAGATACCATGATCACGAAGGTGGTTCTCCCAGGGTGAGGCCCGTCCATTGCACTCCGGGCAGGTTGACCCCTGCGATTTCCCCAAATGCGGGAAACTCGACTGCATAATTTGTGGTAGTGGGGGACTGCGTTCGCGCTTTCCCCTGATGAGCACCGGTTAACGACAGAGCAGGCGTGCCGCTGAGGATCCCTTGCTGGCTGGGGACAGTGGGGAGAGCATGCGGGACTCGGTCCTTTATCTGCACTGCGACAGAGAAGGCTTTTTTCATCCTTCACAGGGGCTGGGTGTGGCTGCTTCTGTGACATCATCACTCTATGCAAATCCTCAGGGCTCACTGCGCTCCGGCCGAGTGCCCGGTTTATGGCATTTTCTGGTGTTTGCGGCTAACTGTAGCTCTGGGCAAGTGCGGCGGAGCTTTCCCGTGGGCTGTGTTTCCCGCGTTCAGTGCCGATCAAGGGAGAGAGTGAGCGAGCGAGCGCTTCGCAAAGTCGCCCCCTGCTGGGCAGCGAGGGCTGCAACCGGCGGCCTGCCTGCGTGCAAGAGCAACTCATACTTACCTGGCAGGGGAGATACCATGATCACGAAGGTGGTTCTCCCAGGGTGAGGCCCGTCCATTGCACTCCGGGCAGGTTGACCCCTGCGATTTCCCCAAATGCGGGAAACTCGACTGCATAATTTGTGGTAGTGGGGGACTGCGTTCGCGCTTTCCCCTGATGAGCACCGGTTAACGACAGAGCAGGCGTGCCGCTGAGGATCCCTTGCTGGCTGGGGACAGTGGGGAGAGCATGCGGGACTCGGTCCTTTATCTGCACTGCGACAGAGAAGGCTTTTTTCATCCTTCACAGGGGCTGGGTGTGGCTGCTTCTGTGACATCATCACTCTAGGCAAATCCTCAGGGCTCACTGCGCTCCGGCCGAGTGCCCGGTTTATGGCATTTTCTGGTGTTTGCGGCTAACTGTAGCTCTGGGCAAGTGCGGCGGAGCTTTCCCGTGGGCTGTGTTTCCCGCGTTCAGTGCCGATCAAGGGAGAGAGTGAGCGAGCGAGCGCTTCGCAAAGTCGCCCCCTGCTGGGCAGCGAGGGCTGCAACCGGCGGCCTGCCTGCGTGCAAGAGCAACTCATACTTACCTGGCAGGGGAGATACCATGATCACGAAGGTGGTTCTCCCAGGGTGAGGCCCGTCCATTGCACTCCGGGCAGGTTGACCCCTGCGATTTCCCCAAATGCGGGAAACTCGACTGCATAATTTGTGGTAGTGGGGGACTGCGTTCGCGCTTTCCCCTGATGAGCACCGGTTAACGACAGAGCAGGCGTGCCGCTGAGGATCCCTTGCTGGCTGGGGACAGTGGGGAGAGCATGCGGGACTCGGTCCTTTATCTGCACTGCGACAGAGAAGGCTTTTTTCATCCTTCACAGGGGCTGGGTGTGGCTGCTTCTGTGACATCATCACTCTATGCAAATCCTCAGGGCTCACTGCGCTCCGGCCGAGTGCCCGGTTTATGGCATTTTCTGGTGTTTGCGGCTAACTGTAGCTCTGGGCAAGTGCGGCGGAGCTTTCCCGTGGGCTGTGTTTCCCGCGTTCAGTGCCGATCAAGGGAGAGAGTGAGCGAGCGAGCGCTTCGCAAAGTCGCCCCCTGCTGGGCAGCGAGGGCTGCAACCGGCGGCCTGCCTGCGTGCAAGAGCAACTCATACTTACCTGGCAGGGGAGATACCATGATCACGAAGGTGGTTCTCCCAGGGTGAGGCCCGTCCATTGCACTCCGGGCAGGTTGACCCCTGCGATTTCCCCAAATGCGGGAAACTCGACTGCATAATTTGTGGTAGTGGGGGACTGCGTTCGCGCTTTCCCCTGATGAGCACCGGTTAACGACAGAGCAGGCGTGCCGCTGAGGATCCCTTGCTGGCTGGGGACAGTGGGGAGAGCATGCGGGACTCGGTCCTTTATCTACACTGCGACAGAGAAGGCTTTTTTCATCCTTCACAGGGGCTGGGTGTGGCTGCTTCTGTGACATCATCACTCTATGCAAATCCTCAGGGCTCACTGCGCTCCGGCCGAGTGCCCGGTTTATGGCATTTTCTGGTGTTTGCGGCTAACTGTAGCTCTGGGCAAGTGCGGCGGAGCTTTCCCGTGGGCTGTGTTTCCCGCGTTCAGTGCCGATCAAGGGAGAGAGTGAGCGAGCGAGCGCTTCGCAAAGTCGCCCCCTGCTGGGCAGCGAGGGCTGCAACCGGCGGCCTGCCTGCGTGCAAGAGCAACTCATACTTACCTGGCAGGGGAGATACCATGATCACGAAGGTGGTTCTCCCAGGGTGAGGCCCGTCCATTGCACTCCGGGCAGGTTGACCCCTGCGATTTCCCCAAATGCGGGAAACTCGACTGCATAATTTGTGGTAGTGGGGGACTGCGTTCGCGCTTTCCCCTGATGAGCACCGGTTAACGACAGAGCAGGCGTGCCGCTGAGGATCCCTTGCTGGCTGGGGACAGTGGGGAGAGCATGCGGGACTCGGTCCTTTATCTGCACTGCGACAGAGAAGGCTTTTTTCATCCTTCACAGGGGCTGGGTGTGGCTGCTTCTGTGACATCATCACTCTATGCAAATCCTCAGGGCTCACTGCGCTCCGGCCGAGTGCCCGGTTTATGGCATTTTCTGGTGTTTGCGGCTAACTGTAGCTCTGGGCAAGTGCGGCGGAGCTTTCCCGTGGGCTGTGTTTCCCGCGTTCAGTGCCGATCAAGGGAGAGAGTGAGCGAGCGAGCGCTTCGCAAAGTCGCCCCCTGCTGGGCAGCGAGGGCTGCAACCGGCGGCCTGCCTGCGTGCAAGAGCAACTCATACTTACCTGGCAGGGGAGATACCATGATCACGAAGGTGGTTCTCCCAGGGTGAGGCCCGTCCATTGCACTCCGGGCAGGTTGACCCCTGCGATTTCCCCAAATGCGGGAAACTCGACTGCATAATTTGTGGTAGTGGGGGACTGCGTTCGCGCTTTCCCCTGATGAGCACCGGTTAACGACAGAGCAGGCGTGCCGCTGAGGATCCCTTGCTGGCTGGGGACAGTGGGGAGAGCATGCGGGACTCGGTCCTTTATCTGCACTGCGACAGAGAAGGCTTTTTTCATCCTTCACAGGGGCTGGGTGTGGCTGCTTCTGTGACATCATCACTCTATGCAAATCCTCAGGGCTCACTGCGCTCCGGCCGAGTGCCCGGTTTATGGCATTTTCTGGTGTTTGCGGCTAACTGTAGCTCTGGGCAAGTGCGGCGGAGCTTTCCCGTAGGCTGTGTTTCCCGCGTTCAGTGCCGATCAAGGGAGAGAGTGAGCGAGCGAGCGCTTCGCAAAGTCGCCCCCTGCTCGGCAGCGAGGGCTGCAACTGGCGGCCTGCCTGCGTGCAAGAGCAACTCATACTTACCTGGCAGGGGAGATACCATGATCACGAAGGTGGTTCTCCCAGGGTGAGGCCCGTCCATTGCACTCCGGGCAGGTTGACCCCTGCGATTTCCCCAAATGCGGGAAACTCGACTGCATAATTTGTGGTAGTGGGGGACTGCGTTCGCGCTTTCCCCTGATGAGCACCGGTTAACGACAGAGCAGGCGTGCCGCTGAGGATCCCTTGCTGGCTGGGGACAGTGGGGAGAGCATGCGGGACTCGGTCCTTTATCTGCACTACGACAGAGAAGGCTTTTTTCATCCTTCACAGGGGCTGGGTGTGGCTGCTTCTGTGACATCATCACTCTATGCAAATCCTCAGGGCTCACTGCGCTCCGGCCGAGTGCCCGGTTTATGGCATTTTCTGGTGTTTGCGGCTAACTGTAGCTCTGGGCAAGTGCGGCGGAGCTTTCCCGTGGGCTGTGTTTCCCGCGTTCAGTGCCGATCAAGGGAGAGAGTGAGCGAGCGAGCGCTTCGCAAAGTCGCCCCCTGCTGGGCAGCGAGGGCTGCAACCGGCGGCCTGCCTGCGTGCAAGAGCAACTCATACTTACCTGGCAGGGGAGATACCATGATCACGAAGGTGGTTCTCCCAGGGTGAGGCCCGTCCATTGCACTCCGGGCAGGTTGACCCCTGCGATTTCCCCAAATGCGGGAAACTCGACTGCATAATTTGTGGTAGTGGGGGACTGCGTTCGCGCTTTCCCCTGATGAGCACCGGTTAACGACAGAGCAGGCGTGCCGCTGAGGATCCCTTGCTGGCTGGGGACAGTGGGGAGAGCATGCGGGACTCGGTCCTTTATCTGCACTGCGACAGAGAAGGCTTTTTTCATCCTTCACAGGGGCTGGGTGTGGCTGCTTCTGTGACATCATCACTCTATGCAAATCCTCAGGGCTCACTGCGCTCCGGCCGAGTGCCCGGTTTATGGCATTTTCTGGTGTTTGCGGCTAACTGTAGCTCTGGGCAAGTGCGGCGGAGCTTTCCCGTGGGCTGTGTTTCCCGCGTTCAGTGCCGATCAAGGGAGAGAGTGAGCGAGCGAGCGCTTCGCAAAGTCGCCCCCTGCTGGGCAGCGAGGGCTGCAACCGGCGGCCTGCCTGCGTGCAAGAGCAACTCATACTTACCTGGCAGGGGAGATACCATGATCACGAAGGTGGTTCTCCCAGGGTGAGGCCCGTCCATTGCACTCCGGGCAGGTTGACCCCTGCGATTTCCCCAAATGCGGGAAACTCGACTGCATAATTTGTGGTAGTGGGGGACTGCGTTCGCGCTTTCCCCTGATGAGCACCGGTTAACGACAGAGCAGGCGTGCCGCTGAGGATCCCTTGCTGGCTGGGGACAGTGGGGAGAGCATGCGGGACTCGGTCCTTTATCTGCACTGCGACAGAGAAGGCTTTTTTCATCCTTCACAGGGGCTGGGTGTGGCTGCTTCTGTGACATCATCACTCTATGCAAATCCTCAGGGCTCACTGCGCTCCGGCCGAGTGCCCGGTTTATGGCATTTTCTGGTGTTTGCGGCTAACTGTAGCTCTGGGCAAGTGCGGCGGAGCTTTCCCGTGGGCTGTGTTTCCCGCGTTCAGTGCCGATCAAGGGAGAGAGTGAGCGAGCGAGCGCTTCGCAAAGTCGCCCCCTGCTGGGCAGCGAGGGCTGCAACCGGCGGCCTGCCTGCGTGCAAGAGCAACTCATACTTACCTGGCAGGGGAGATACCATGATCACGAAGGTGGCTCTCCCAGGGTGAGGCCCGTCCATTGCACTCCGGGCAGGTTGACCCCTGCGATTTCCCCAAATGCGGGAAACTCGACTGCATAATTTGTGGTAGTGGGGGACTGCGTTCGCGCTTTCCCCTGATGAGCACCGGTTAACGACAGAGCAGGCGTGCCGCTGAGGATCCCTTGCTGGCTGGGGACAGTGGGGAGAGCATGCGGGACTCGGTCCTTTATCTGCACTGCGACAGAGAAGGCTTTTTTCATCCTTCACAGGGGCTGGGTGTGGCTGCTTCTGTGACATCATCACTCTATGCAAATCCTCAGGGCTCACTGCGCTCCGGCCGAGTGCCCGGTTTATGGCATTTTCTGGTGTTTGCGGCTAACTGTAGCTCTGGGCAAGTGCGGCGGAGCTTTCCCGTGGGCTGTGTTTCCCGCGTTCAGTGCCGATCAAGGGAGAGAGTGAGCGAGCGAGCGCTTCGCAAAGTCGCCCCCTGCTGGGCAGCGAGGGCTGCAACCGGCGGCCTGCCTGCGTGCAAGAGCAACTCATACTTACCTGGCAGGGGAGATACCATGATCACGAAGGTGGCTCTCCCAGGGTGAGCCCCGTCCATTGCACTCCGGGCAGGTTGACCCCTGCGATTTCCCCAAATGCGGGAAACTCGACTGCATAATTTGTGGTAGTGGGGGACTGCGTTCGCGCTTTCCCCTGATGAGCACCGGTTAACGACAGAGCAGGCGTGCCGCTGAGGATCCCTTGCTGGCTGGGGACAGTGGGGAGAGCATGCGGGACTCGGTCCTTTATCTGCACTGCGACAGAGAAGGCTTTTTTCATCCTTCACAGGGGCTGGGTGTGGCTGCTTCTGTGACATCATCACTCTATGCAAATCCTCAGGGCTCACTGCGCTCCGGCCGAGTGCCCGGTTTATGGCATTTTCTGGTGTTTGCGGCTAACTGTAGCTCTGGGCAAGTGCGGCGGAGCTTTCCCGTGGGCTGTGTTTCCCGCGTTCAGTGCCGATCAAGGGAGAGAGTGAGCGAGCGAGCGCTTCGCAAAGTCGCCCCCTGCTGGGCAGCGAGGGCTGCAACCGGCGGCCTGCCTGCGTGCAAGAGCAACTCATACTTACCTGGCAGGGGAGATACCATGATCACGAAGGTGGCTCTCCCAGGGTGAGGCCCGTCCATTGCACTCCGGGCAGGTTGACCCCTGCGATTTCCCCAAATGCGGGAAACTCGACTGCATAATTTGTGGTAGTGGGGGACTGCGTTCGTGCTTTCCCCTGATGAGCACCGGTTAACGACAGAGCAGGCGTGCCGCTGAGGATCCCTTGCTGGCTGGGGACAGTGGGGAGAGCATGCGGGACTCGGTCCTTTATCTGCACTGCGACAGAGAAGGCTTTTTTCATCCTTCACAGGGGCTGGGTGTGGCTGCTTCTGTGACATCATCACTCTATGCAAATCCTCAGGGCTCACTGCGCTCCGGCCGAGTGCCCGGTTTATGGCATTTTCTGGTGTTTGCGGCTAACTGTAGCTCTGGGCAAGTGCGGCGGAGCTTTCCCGTGGGCTGTGTTTCCCGCGTTCAGTGCCGATCAAGGGAGAGAGTGAGCGAGCGAGCGCTTCGCAAAGTCGCCCCCTGCTGGGCAGCGAGGGCTGCAACCGGCGGCCTGCCTGCGTGCAAGAGCAACTCATACTTACCTGGCAGGGGAGATACCATGATCACGAAGGTGGTTCTCCCAGGGTGAGGCCCGTCCATTGCACTCCGGGCAGGTTGACCCCTGCGATTTCCCCAAATGCGGGAAACTCGACTGCATAATTTGTGGTAGTGGGGGACTGCGTTCGCGCTTTCCCCTGATGAGCACCGGTTAACGACAGAGCAGGCGTGCCGCTGAGGATCCCTTGCTGGCTGGGGACAGTGGGGAGAGCATGCGGGACTCGGTCCTTTATCTGCACTGCAACAGAGAAGGCTTTTTTCATCCTTCACAGGGGCTGGGTGTGGCTGCTTCTGTGACATCATCACTCTATGCAAATCCTCAGGGCTCACTGCGCTCCGGCCGAGTGCCCGGTTTATGGCATTTTCTGGTGTTTGCGGCTAACTGTAGCTCTGGGCAAGTGCGGCGGAGCTTTCCCGTGGGCTGTGTTTCCCGCGTTCAGTGCCGATCAAGGGAGAGAGTGAGCGAGCGAGCGCTTCGCAAAGTCGCCCCCTGCTGGGCAGCGAGGGCTGCAACCGGCGGCCTGCCTGCGTGCAAGAGCAACTCATACTTACCTGGCAGGGGAGATACCATGATCACGAAGGTGGTTCTCCCAGGGTGAGGCCCGTCCATTGCACTCCGGGCAGGTTGACCCCTGCGATTTCCCCAAATGCGGGAAACTCGACTGCATAATTTGTGGTAGTGGGGGACTGCGTTCGCGCTTTCCCCTGATGAGCACCGGTTAACGACAGAGCAGGCGTGCCGCTGAGGATCCCTTGCTGGCTGGGGACAGTGGGGAGAGCATGCGGGACTCGGTCCTTTATCTGCACTGCAACAGAGAAGGCTTTTTTCATCCTTCACAGGGGCTGGGTGTGGCTGCTTCTGTGACATCATCACTCTATGCAAATCCTCAGGGCTCACTGCGCTCCGGCCGAGTGCCCGGTTTATGGCATTTTCTGGTGTTTGCGGCTAACTGTAGCTCTGGGCAAGTGCGGCGGAGCTTTCCCGTGGGCTGTGTTTCCCGCGTTCAGTGCCGATCAAGGGAGAGAGTGAGCGAGCGAGCGCTTCGCAAAGTCGCCCCCTGCTGGGCAGCGAGGGCTGCAACCGGCGGCCTGCCTGCGTGCAAGAGCAACTCATACTTACCTGGCAGGGGAGATACCATGATCACGAAGGTGGTTCTCCCAGGGTGAGGCCCGTCCATTGCACTCCGGGCAGGTTGACCCCTGCGATTTCCCCAAATGCGGGAAACTCGACTGCATAATTTGTGGTAGTGGGGGACTGCGTTCGCGCTTTCCCCTGATGAGCACCGGTTAACGACAGAGCAGGCGTGCCGCTGAGGATCCCTTGCTGGCTGGGGACAGTGGGGAGAGCATGCGGGACTCGGTCCTTTATCTGCACTGCGGCAGAGAAGGCTTTTTTCATCCTTCACAGGGGCTGGGTGTGGCTGCTTCTGTGACATCATCACTCTATGCAAATCCTCAGGGCTCACTGCGCTCCGGCCGAGTGCCCGGTTTATGGCATTTTCTGGTGTTTGCGGCTAACTGTAGCTCTGGGCAAGTGCGGCGGAGCTTTCCCGTGGGCTGTGTTTCCCGCGTTCAGTGCCGATCAAGGGAGAGAGTGAGCGAGCGAGCGCTTCGCAAAGTCGCCCCCTGCTGGGCAGCGAGGGCTGCAACCGGCGGCCTGCCTGCGTGCAAGAGCAACTCATACTTACCTGGCAGGGGAGATACCATGATCACGAAGGTGGCTCTCCCAGGGTGAGGCCCGTCCATTGCACTCCGGGCAGGTTGACCCCTGCGATTTCCCCAAATGCGGGAAACTCGACTGCATAATTTGTGGTAGTGGGGGACTGCGTTCGTGCTTTCCCCTGATGAGCACCGGTTAACGACAGAGCAGGCGTGCCGCTGAGGATCCCTTGCTGGCTGGGGACAGTGGGGAGAGCATGCGGGACTCGGTCCTTTATCTGCACTGCGACAGAGAAGGCTTTTTTCATCCTTCACAGGGGCTGGGTGTGGCTGCTTCTGTGACATCATCACTCTATGCAAATCCTCAGGGCTCACTGCGCTCCGGCCGAGTGCCCGGTTTATGGCATTTTCTGGTGTTTGCGGCTAACTGTAGCTCTGGGCAAGTGCGGCGGAGCTTTCCCGTGGGCTGTGTTTCCCGCGTTCAGTGCCGATCAAGGGAGAGAGTGAGCGAGCGAGCGCTTCGCAAAGTCGCCCCCTGCTGGGCAGCGAGGGCTGCAACCGGCGGCCTGCCTGCGTGCAAGAGCAACTCATACTTACCTGGCAGGGGAGATACCATGATCACGAAGGTGGTTCTCCCAGGGTGAGGCCCGTCCATTGCACTCCGGGCAGGTTGACCCCTGCGATTTCCCCAAATGCGGGAAACTCGACTGCATAATTTGTGGTAGTGGGGGACTGCGTTCGCGCTTTCCCCTGATGAGCACCGGTTAACGACAGAGCAGGCGTGCCGCTGAGGATCCCTTGCTGGCTGGGGACAGTGGGGAGAGCATGCGGGACTCGGTCCTTTATCTGCACTGCAACAGAGAAGGCTTTTTTCATCCTTCACAGGGGCTGGGTGTGGCTGCTTCTGTGACATCATCACTCTATGCAAATCCTCAGGGCTCACTGCGCTCCGGCCGAGTGCCCGGTTTATGGCATTTTCTGGTGTTTGCGGCTAACTGTAGCTCTGGGCAAGTGCGGCGGAGCTTTCCCGTGGGCTGTGTTTCCCGCGTTCAGTGCCGATCAAGGGAGAGAGTGAGCGAGCGAGCGCTTCGCAAAGTCGCCCCCTGCTGGGCAGCGAGGGCTGCAACCGGCGGCCTGCCTGCGTGCAAGAGCAACTCATACTTACCTGGCAGGGGAGATACCATGATCACGAAGGTGGTTCTCCCAGGGTGAGGCCCGTCCATTGCACTCCGGGCAGGTTGACCCCTGCGATTTCCCCAAATGCGGGAAACTCGACTGCATAATTTGTGGTAGTGGGGGACTGCGTTCGCGCTTTCCCCTGATGAGCACCGGTTAACGACAGAGCAGGCGTGCCGCTGAGGATCCCTTGCTGGCTGGGGACAGTGGGGAGAGCATGCGGGACTCGGTCCTTTATCTGCACTACGACAGAGAAGGCTTTTTTCATCCTTCACAGGGGCTGGGTGTGGCTGCTTCTGTGACATCATCACTCTATGCAAATCCTCAGGGCTCACTGCGCTCCGGCCGAGTGCCCGGTTTATGGCATTTTCTGGTGTTTGCGGCTAACTGTAGCTCTGGGCAAGTGCGGCGGAGCTTTCCCGTGGGCTGTGTTTCCCGCGTTCAGTGCCGATCAAGGGAGAGAGTGAGCGAGCGAGCGCTTCGCAAAGTCGCCCCCTGCTGGGCAGCGAGGGCTGCAACCGGCGGCCTGCCTGCGTGCAAGAGCAACTCATACTTACCTGGCAGGGGAGATACCATGATCACGAAGGTGGTTCTCCCAGGGTGAGGCCCGTCCATTGCACTCCGGGCAGGTTGACCCCTGCGATTTCCCCAAATGCGGGAAACTCGACTGCATAATTTGTGGTAGTGGGGGACTGCGTTCGCGCTTTCCCCTGATGAGCACCGGTTAACGACAGAGCAGGCGTGCCGCTGAGGATCCCTTGCTGGCTGGGGACAGTGGGGAGAGCATGCGGGACTCGGTCCTTTATCTGCACTGCGACAGAGAAGGCTTTTTTCATCCTTCACAGGGGCTGGGTGTGGCTGCTTCTGTGACATCATCACTCTATGCAAATCCTCAGGGCTCACTGCGCTCCGGCCGAGTGCCCGGTTTATGGCATTTTCTGGTGTTTGCGGCTAACTGTAGCTCTGGGCAAGTGCGGCGGAGCTTTCCCGTGGGCTGTGTTTCCCGCGTTCAGTGCCGATCAAGGGAGAGAGTGAGCGAGCGAGCGCTTCGCAAAGTCGCCCCCTGCTGGGCAGCGAGGGCTGCAACCGGCGGCCTGCCTGCGTGCAAGAGCAACTCATACTTACCTGGCAGGGGAAATACCATGATCACGAAGGTGGCTCTCCCAGGGTGAGGCCCGTCCATTGCACTCCGGGCAGGTTGACCCCTGCGATTTCCCCAAATGCGGGAAACTCGACTGCATAATTTGTGGTAGTGGGGGACTGCGTTCGCGCTTTCCCCTGATGAGCACCGGTTAACGACAGAGCAGGCGTGCCGCTGAGGATCCCTTGCTGGCTGGGGACAGTGGGGAGAGCATGCGGGACTCGGTCCTTTATCTGCACTGCGACAGAGAAGGCTTTTTTCATCCTTCACAGGGGCTGGGTGTGGCTGCTTCTGTGACATCATCACTCTATGCAAATCCTCAGGGCTCACTGCGCTCCGGCCGAGTGCCCGGTTTATGGCATTTTCTGGTGTTTGCGGCTAACTGTAGCTCTGGGCAAGTGCGGCGGAGCTTTCCCGTGGGCTGTGTTTCCCGCGTTCAGTGCCGATCAAGGGAGAGAGTGAGCGAGCGAGCGCTTCGCAAAGTCGCCCCCTGCTGGGCAGCGAGGGCTGCAACCGGCGGCCTGCCTGCGTGCAAGAGCAACTCATACTTACCTGGCAGGGGAGATACCATGATCACGAAGGTGGCTCTCCCAGGGTGAGGCCCGTCCATTGCACTCCGGGCAGGTTGACCCCTGCGATTTCCCCAAATGCGGGAAACTCGACTGCATAATTTGTGGTAGTGGGGGACTGCGTTCGTGCTTTCCCCTGATGAGCACCGGTTAACGACAGAGCAGGCGTGCCGCTGAGGATCCCTTGCTGGCTGGGGACAGTGGGGAGAGCATGCGGGACTCGGTCCTTTATCTGCACTGCGACAGAGAAGGCTTTTTTCATCCTTCACAGGGGCTGGGTGTGGCTGCTTCTGTGACATCATCACTCTATGCAAATCCTCAGGGCTCACTGCGCTCCGGCCGAGTGCCCGGTTTATGGCATTTTCTGGTGTTTGCGGCTAACTGTAGCTCTGGGCAAGTGCGGCGGAGCTTTCCCGTGGGCTGTGTTTCCCGCGTTCAGTGCCGATCAAGGGAGAGAGTGAGCGAGCGAGCGCTTCGCAAAGTCGCCCCCTGCTGGGCAGCGAGGGCTGCAACCGGCGGCCTGCCTGCGTGCAAGAGCAACTCATACTTACCTGGCAGGGGAGATACCATGATCACGAAGGTGGTTCTCCCAGGGTGAGGCCCGTCCATTGCACTCCGGGCAGGTTGACCCCTGCGATTTCCCCAAATGCGGGAAACTCGACTTCATAATTTGTGGTAGTGGGGGACTGCGTTCGCGCTTTCCCCTGATGAGCACCGGTTAACGACAGAGCAGGCGTGCCGCTGAGGATCCCTTGCTGGCTGGGGACAGTGGGGAGAGCATGCGGGACTCGGTCCTTTATCTGCACTGCAACAGAGAAGGCTTTTTTCATCCTTCACAGGGGCTGGGTGTGGCTGCTTCTGTGACATCATCACTCTATGCAAATCCTCAGGGCTCACTGCGCTCCGGCCGAGTGCCCGGTTTATGGCATTTTCTGGTGTTTGCGGCTAACTGTAGCTCTGGGCAAGTGCGGCGGAGCTTTCCCGTGGGCTGTGTTTCCCGCGTTCAGTGCCGATCAAGGGAGAGAGTGAGCGAGCGAGCGCTTCGCAAAGTCGCCCCCTGCTGGGCAGCGAGGGCTGCAACCGGCGGCCTGCCTGCGTGCAAGAGCAACTCATACTTACCTGGCAGGGGAGATACCATGATCACGAAGGTGGTTCTCCCAGGGTGAGGCCCGTCCATTGCACTCCGGGCAGGTTGACCCCTGCGATTTCCCCAAATGCGGGAAACTCGACTGCATAATTTGTGGTAGTGGGGGACTGCGTTCGCGCTTTCCCCTGATGAGCACCGGTTAACGACAGAGCAGGCGTGCCGCTGAGGATCCCTTGCTGGCTGGGGACAGTGGGGAGAGCATGCGGGACTCGGTCCTTTATCTGCACTACGACAGAGAAGGCTTTTTTCATCCTTCACAGGGGCTGGGTGTGGCTGCTTCTGTGACATCATCACTCTATGCAAATCCTCAGGGCTCACTGCGCTCCGGCCGAGTGCCCGGTTTATGGCATTTTCTGGTGTTTGCGGCTAACTGTAGCTCTGGGCAAGTGCGGCGGAGCTTTCCCGTGGGCTGTGTTTCCCGCGTTCAGTGCCGATCAAGGGAGAGAGTGAGCGAGCGAGCGCTTCGCAAAGTCGCCCCCTGCTGGGCAGCGAGGGCTGCAACCGGCGGCCTGCCTGCGTGCAAGAGCAACTCATACTTACCTGGCAGGGGAGATACCATGATCACGAAGGTGGTTCTCCCAGGGTGAGGCCCGTCCATTGCACTCCGGGCAGGTTGACCCCTGCGATTTCCCCAAATGCGGGAAACTCGACTGCATAATTTGTGGTAGTGGGGGACTGCGTTCGCGCTTTCCCCTGATGAGCACCGGTTAACGACAGAGCAGGCGTGCCGCTGAGGATCCCTTGCTGGCTGGGGACAGTGGGGAGAGCATGCGGGACTCGGTCCTTTATCTGCACTGCGACAGAGAAGGCTTTTTTCATCCTTCACAGGGGCTGGGTGTGGCTGCTTCTGTGACATCATCACTCTATGCAAATCCTCAGGGCTCACTGCGCTCCGGCCGAGTGCCCGGTTTATGGCATTTTCTGGTGTTTGCGGCTAACTGTAGCTCTGGGCAAGTGCGGCGGAGCTTTCCCGTGGGCTGTGTTTCCCGCGTTCAGTGCCGATCAAGGGAGAGAGTGAGCGAGCGAGCGCTTCGCAAAGTCGCCCCCTGCTGGGCAGCGAGGGCTGCAACCGGCGGCCTGCCTGCGTGCAAGAGCAACTCATACTTACCTGGCAGGGGAGATACCATGATCACGAAGGTGGCTCTCCCAGGGTGAGGCCCGTCCATTGCACTCCGGGCAGGTTGACCCCTGCGATTTCCCCAAATGCGGGAAACTCGACTGCATAATTTGTGGTAGTGGGGGACTGCGTTCGCGCTTTCCCCTGATGAGCACCGGTTAACGACAGAGCAGGCGTGCCGCTGAGGATCCCTTGCTGGCTGGGGACAGTGGGGAGAGCATGCGGGACTCGGTCCTTTATCTGCACTGCGACAGAGAAGGCTTTTTTCATCCTTCACAGGGGCTGGGTGTGGCTGCTTCTGTGACATCATCACTCTATGCAAATCCTCAGGGCTCACTGCGCTCCGGCCGAGTGCCCGGTTTATGGCATTTTCTGGTGTTTGCGGCTAACTGTAGCTCTGGGCAAGTGCGGCGGAGCTTTCCCGTGGGCTGTGTTTCCCGCGTTCAGTGCCGATCAAGGGAGAGAGTGAGCGAGCGAGCGCTTCGCAAAGTCGCCCCCTGCTGGGCAGCGAGGGCTGCAACCGGCGGCCTGCCTGCGTGCAAGAGCAACTCATACTTACCTGGCAGGGGAGATACCATGATCACGAAGGTGGTTCTCCCAGGGTGAGGCCCGTCCATTGCACTCCGGGCAGGTTGACCCCTGCGATTTCCCCAAATGCGGGAAACTCGACTGCATAATTTGTGGTAGTGGGGGACTGCGTTCGCGCTTTCCCCTGATGAGCACCGGTTAACGACAGAGCAGGCGTGCCGCTGAGGATCCCTTGCTGGCTGGGGACAGTGGGGAGAGCATGCGGGACTCGGTCCTTTATCTGCACTGCGACAGAGAAGGCTTTTTTCATCCTTCACAGGGGCTGGGTGTGGCTGCTTCTGTGACATCATCACTCTATGCAAATCCTCAGGGCTCACTGCGCTCCGGCCGAGTGCCCGGTTTATGGCATTTTCTGGTGTTTGCGGCTAACTGTAGCTCTGGGCAAGTGCGGCGGAGCTTTCCCGTGGGCTGTGTTTCCCGCGTTCAGTGCCGATCAAGGGAGAGAGTGAGCGAGCGAGCGCTTCGCAAAGTCGCCCCCTGCTGGGCAGCGAGGGCTGCAACCGGCGGCCTGCCTGCGTGCAAGAGCAACTCATACTTACCTGGCAGGGGAGATACCATGATCACGAAGGTGGTTCTCCCAGGGTGAGGCCCGTCCATTGCACTCCGGGCAGGTTGACCCCTGCGATTTCCCCAAATGCGGGAAACTCGACTGCATAATTTGTGGTAGTGGGGGACTGCGTTTGCGCTTTCCCCTGATGAGCACCGGTTAACGACAGAGCAGGCGTGCCGCTGAGGATCCCTTGCTGGCTGGGGACAGTGGGGAGAGCATGCGGGACTCGGTCCTTTATCTGCACTGCGACAGAGAAGGCTTTTTTCATCCTTCACAGGGGCTGGGTGTGGCTGCTTCTGTGACATCATCACTCTATGCAAATCCTCAGGGCTCACTGCGCTCCGGCCGAGTGCCCGGTTTATGGCATTTTCTGGTGTTTGCGGCTAACTGTAGCTCTGGGCAAGTGCGGCGGAGCTTTCCCGTGGGCTGTGTTTCCCGCGTTCAGTGCCGATCAAGGGAGAGAGTGAGCGAGCGAGCGCTTCGCAAAGTCGTCCCCTGCTGGGCAGCGAGGGCTGCAACCGGCGGCCTGCCTGCGTGCAAGAGCAACTCATACTTACCTGGCAGGGGAGATACCATGATCACGAAGGTGGCTCTCCCAGGGTGAGGCCCGTCCATTGCACTCCGGGCAGGTTGACCCCTGCGATTTCCCCAAATGCGGGAAACTCGACTGCATAATTTGTGGTAGTGGGGGACTGCGTTCGCGCTTTCCCCTGATGAGCACCGGTTAACGACAGAGCAGGCGTGCCGCTGAGGATCCCTTGCTGGCTGGGGACAGTGGGGAGAGCATGCGGGACTCGGTCCTTTATCTGCACTGCGACAGAGAAGGCTTTTTTCATCCTTCACAGGGGCTGGGTGTGGCTGCTTCTGTGACATCATCACTCTATGCAAATCCTCAGGGCTCACTGCGCTCCGGCCGAGTGCCCGGTTTATGGCATTTTCTGGTGTTTGCGGCTAACTGTAGCTCTGGGCAAGTGCGGCGGAGCTTTCCCGTGGGCTGTGTTTCCCGCGTTCAGTGCCGATCAAGGGAGAGAGTGAGCGAGCGAGCGCTTCGCAAAGTCGCCCCCTGCTGGGCAGCGAGGGCTGCAACCGGCGGCCTGCCTGCGTGCAAGAGCAACTCATACTTACCTGGCAGGGGAGATACCATGATCACGAAGGTGGTTCTCCCAGGGTGAGGCCCGTCCATTGCACTCCGGGCAGGTTGACCCCTGCGATTTCCCCAAATGCGGGAAACTCGACTGCATAATTTGTGGTAGTGGGGGACTGCGTTCGCGCTTTCCCCTGATGAGCACCGGTTAACGACAGAGCAGGCGTGCCGCTGAGGATCCCTTGCTGGCTGGGGACAGTGGGGAGAGCATGCGGGACTCGGTCCTTTATCTGCACTGCGACAGAGAAGGCTTTTTTCATCCTTCACAGGGGCTGGGTGTGGCTGCTTCTGTGACATCATCACTCTATGCAAATCCTCAGGGCTCACTGCGCTCCGGCCGAGTGCCCGGTTTATGGCATTTTCTGGTGTTTGCGGCTAACTGTAGCTCTGGGGAAGTGCGGCGGAGCTTTCCCGTGGGCTGTGTTTCCCGCGTTCAGTGCCGATCAAGGGAGAGAGTGAGCGAGCGAGCGCTTCGCAAAGTCGCCCCCTGCTGGGCAGCGAGGGCTGCAACCGGCGGCCTGCCTGCGTGCAAGAGCAACTCATACTTACCTGGCAGGGGAGATACCATGATCACGAAGGTGGTTCTCCCAGGGTGAGGCCCGTCCATTGCACTCCGGGCAGGTTGACCCCTGCGATTTCCCCAAATGCGGGAAACTCGACTGCATAATTTGTGGTAGTGGGGGACTGCGTTCGCGCTTTCCCCTGATGAGCACCGGTTAACGACAGAGCAGGCGTGCCGCTGAGGATCCCTTGCTGGCTGGGGACAGTGGGGAGAGCATGCGGGACTCGGTCCTTTATCTGCACTGCGACAGAGAAGGCTTTTTTCATCCTTCACAGGGGCTGGGTGTGGCTGCTTCTGTGACATCATCACTCTATGCAAATCCTCAGGGCTCACTGCGCTCCGGCCGAGTGCCCGGTTTATGGCATTTTCTGGTGTTTGCGGCTAACTGTAGCTCTGGGCAAGTGCGGCGGAGCTTTCCCGTGGGCTGTGTTTCCCGCGTTCAGTGCCGATCAAGGGAGAGAGTGAGCGAGCGAGCGCTTCGCAAAGTCGCCCCCTGCTGGGCAGCGAGGGCTGCAACCGGCGGCCTGCCTGCGTGCAAGAGCAACTCATACTTACCTGGCAGGGGAGATACCATGATCACGAAGGTGGTTCTCCCAGGGTGAGGCCCGTCCATTGCACTCCGGGCAGGTTGACCCCTGCGATTTCCCCAAATGCGGGAAACTCGACTGCATAATTTGTGGTAGTGGGGGACTGCGTTCGCGCTTTCCCCTGATGAGCACCGGTTAACGACAGAGCAGGCGTGCCGCTGAGGATCCCTTGCTGGCTGGGGACAGTGGGGAGAGCATGCGGGACTCGGTCCTTTATCTGCACTACGACAGAGAAGGCTTTTTTCATCCTTCACAGGGGCTGGGTGTGGCTGCTTCTGTGACATCATCACTCTATGCAAATCCTCAGGGCTCACTGCGCTCCGGCCGAGTGCCCGGTTTATGGCATTTTCTGGTGTTTGCGGCTAACTGTAGCTCTGGGCAAGTGCGGCGGAGCTTTCCCGTGGGCTGTGTTTCCCGCGTTCAGTGCCGATCAAGGGAGAGAGTGAGCGAGCGAGCGCTTCGCAAAGTCGCCCCCTGCTGGGCAGCGAGGGCTGCAACCGGCGGCCTGCCTGCGTGCAAGAGCAACTCATACTTACCTGGCAGGGGAGATACCATGATCACGAAGGTGGTTCTCCCAGGGTGAGGCCCGTCCATTGCACTCCGGGCAGGTTGACCCCTGCGATTTCCCCAAATGCGGGAAACTCGACTGCATAATTTGTGGTAGTGGGGGACTGCGTTTGCGCTTTCCCCTGATGAGCACCGGTTAACGACAGAGCAGGCGTGCCGCTGAGGATCCCTTGCTGGCTGGGGACAGTGGGGAGAGCATGCGGGACTCGGTCCTTTATCTGCACTGCGACAGAGAAGGCTTTTTTCATCCTTCACAGGGGCTGGGTGTGGCTGCTTCTGTGACATCATCACTCAATGCAAATCCTCAGGGCTCACTGCGCTCCGGCCGAGTGCCCGGTTTATGGCATTTTCTGGTGTTTGCGGCTAACTGTAGCTCTGGGCAAGTGCGGCGGAGCTTTCCCGTGGGCTGTGTTTCCCGCGTTCAGTGCCGATCAAGGGAGAGAGTGAGCGAGCGAGCGCTTCGCAAAGTCGCCCCCTGCTGGGCAGCGAGGGCTGCAACCGGCGGCCTGCCTGCGTGCAAGAGCAACTCATACTTACCTGGCAGGGGAGATACCATGATCACGAAGGTGGCTCTCCCAGGGTGAGGCCCGTCCATTGCACTCCGGGCAGGTTGACCCCTGCGATTTCCCCAAATGCGGGAAACTCGACTGCATAATTTGTGGTAGTGGGGGACTGCGTTCGCGCTTTCCCCTGATGAGCACCGGTTAACGACAGAGCAGGCGTGCCGCTGAGGATCCCTTGCTGGCTGGGGACAGTGGGGAGAGCATGCGGGACTCGGTCCTTTATCTGCACTGCGACAGAGAAGGCTTTTTTCATCCTTCACAGGGGCTGGGTGTGGCTGCTTCTGTGACATCATCACTCTATGCAAATCCTCAGGGCTCACTGCGCTCCGGCCGAGTGCCCGGTTTATGGCATTTTCTGGTGTTTGCGGCTAACTGTAGCTCTGGGGAAGTGCGGCGGAGCTTTCCCGTGGGCTGTGTTTCCCGCGTTCAGTGCCGATCAAGGGAGAGAGTGAGCGAGCGAGCGCTTCGCAAAGTCGCCCCCTGCTGGGCAGCGAGGGCTGCAACCGGCGGCCTGCCTGCGTGCAAGAGCAACTCATACTTACCTGGCAGGGGAGATACCATGATCACGAAGGTGGTTCTCCCAGGGTGAGGCCCGTCCATTGCACTCCGGGCAGGTTGACCCCTGCGATTTCCCCAAATGCGGGAAACTCGACTGCATAATTTGTGGTAGTGGGGGACTGCGTTCGCGCTTTCCCCTGATGAGCACCGGTTAACGACAGAGCAGGCGTGCCGCTGAGGATCCCTTGCTGGCTGGGGACAGTGGGGAGAGCATGCGGGACTCGGTCCTTTATCTGCACTGCGACAGAGAAGGCTTTTTTCATCCTTCACAGGGGCTGGGTGTGGCTGCTTCTGTGACATCATCACTCTATGCAAATCCTCAGGGCTCACTGCGCTCCGGCCGAGTGCCCGGTTTATGGCATTTTCTGGTGTTTGCGGCTAACTGTAGCTCTGGGCAAGTGCGGCGGAGCTTTCCCGTGGGCTGTGTTTCCCGCGTTCAGTGCCGATCAAGGGAGAGAGTGAGCGAGCGAGCGCTTCGCAAAGTCGCCCCCTGCTGGGCAGCGAGGGCTGCAACCGGCGGCCTGCCTGCGTGCAAGAGCAACTCATACTTACCTGGCAGGGGAGATACCATGATCACGAAGGTGGTTCTCCCAGGGTGAGGCCCGTCCATTGCACTCCGGGCAGGTTGACCCCTGCGATTTCCCCAAATGCGGGAAACTCGACTGCATAATTTGTGGTAGTGGGGGACTGCGTTCGCGCTTTCCCCTGATGAGCACCGGTTAACGACAGAGCAGGCGTGCCGCTGAGGATCCCTTGCTGGCTGGGGACAGTGGGGAGAGCATGCGGGACTCGGTCCTTTATCTGCACTGCGACAGAGAAGGCTTTTTTCATCCTTCACAGGGGCTGGGTGTGGCTGCTTCTGTGACATCATCACTCTATGCAAATCCTCAGGGCTCACTGCGCTCCGGCCGAGTGCCCGGTTTATGGCATTTTCTGGTGTTTGCGGCTAACTGTAGCTCTGGGCAAGTGCGGCGGAGCTTTCCCGTGGGCTGTGTTTCCCGCGTTCAGTGCCGATCAAGGGAGAGAGTGAGCGAGCGAGCGCTTCGCAAAGTCGTCCCCTGCTGGGCAGCGAGGGCTGCAACCGGCGGCCTGCCTGCGTGCAAGAGCAACTCATACTTACCTGGCAGGGGAGATACCATGATCACGAAGGTGGCTCTCCCAGGGTGAGGCCCGTCCATTGCACTCCGGGCAGGTTGACCCCTGCGATTTCCCCAAATGCGGGAAACTCGACTGCATAATTTGTGGTAGTGGGGGACTGCGTTCGCGCTTTCCCCTGATGAGCACCGGTTAACGACAGAGCAGGCGTGCCGCTGAGGATCCCTTGCTGGCTGGGGACAGTGGGGAGAGCATGCGGGACTCGGTCCTTTATCTGCACTGCGACAGAGAAGGCTTTTTTCATCCTTCACAGGGGCTGGGTGTGGCTGCTTCTGTGACATCATCACTCTATGCAAATCCTCAGGGCTCACTGCGCTCCGGCCGAGTGCCCGGTTTATGGCATTTTCTGGTGTTTGCGGCTAACTGTAGCTCTGGGCAAGTGCGGCGGAGCTTTCCCGTGGGCTGTGTTTCCCGCGTTCAGTGCCGATCAAGGGAGAGAGTGAGCGAGCGAGCGCTTCGCAAAGTCGCCCCCTGCTGGGCAGCGAGGGCTGCAACCGGCGGCCTGCCTGCGTGCAAGAGCAACTCATACTTACCTGGCAGGGGAGATACCATGATCACGAAGGTGGTTCTCCCAGGGTGAGGCCCGTCCATTGCACTCCGGGCAGGTTGACCCCTGCGATTTCCCCAAATGCGGGAAACTCGACTGCATAATTTGTGGTAGTGGGGGACTGCGTTCGCGCTTTCCCCTGATGAGCACCGGTTAACGACAGAGCAGGCGTGCCGCTGAGGATCCCTTGCTGGCTGGGGACAGTGGGGAGAGCATGCGGGACTCGGTCCTTTATCTGCACTGCGACAGAGAAGGCTTTTTTCATCCTTCACAGGGGCTGGGTGTGGCTGCTTCTGTGACATCATCACTCTATGCAAATCCTCAGGGCTCACTGCGCTCCGGCCGAGTGCCCGGTTTATGGCATTTTCTGGTGTTTGCGGCTAACTGTAGCTCTGGGCAAGTGCGGCGGAGCTTTCCCGTGGGCTGTGTTTCCCGCGTTCAGTGCCGATCAAGGGAGAGAGTGAGCGAGCGAGCGCTTCGCAAAGTCGCCCCCTGCTGGGCAGCGAGGGCTGCAACCGGCGGCCTGCCTGCGTGCAAGAGCAACTCATACTTACCTGGCAGGGGAGATACCATGATCACGAAGGTGGATCTCCCAGGGTGAGGCCCGTCCATTGCACTCCGGGCAGGTTGACCCCTGCGATTTCCCCAAATGCGGGAAACTCGACTGCATAATTTGTGGTAGTGGGGGACTGCGTTCGCGCTTTCCCCTGATGAGCACCGGTTAACGACAGAGCAGGCGTGCCGCTGAGGATCCCTTGCTGGCTGGGGACAGTGGGGAGAGCATGCGGGACTCGGTCCTTTATCTGCACTGCGACAGAGAAGGCTTTTTTCATCCTTCACAGGGGCTGGGTGTGGCTGCTTCTGTGACATCATCACTCTATGCAAATCCTCAGGGCTCACTGCGCTCCGGCCGAGTGCCCGGTTTATGGCATTTTCTGGTGTTTGCGGCTAACTGTAGCTCTGGGCAAGTGCGGCGGAGCTTTCCCGTGGGCTGGGTTTCCCGCGTTCAGTGCCGATCAAGGGAGAGAGTGAGCGAGCGAGCGCTTCGCAAAGTCGCCCCCTGCTGGGCAGCGAGGGCTGCAACCGGCGGCCTGCCTGCGTGCAAGAGCAACTCATACTTACCTGGCAGGGGAGATACCATGATCACGAAGGTGGTTCTCCCAGGGTGAGGCCCGTCCATTGCACTCCGGGCAGGTTGACCCCTGCGATTTCCCCAAATGCGGGAAACTCGACTGCATAATTTGTGGTAGTGGGGGACTGCGTTCGCGCTTTCCCCTGATGAGCACCGGTTAACGACAGAGCAGGCGTGCCGCTGAGGATCCCTTGCTGGCTGGGGACAGTGGGGAGAGCATGCGGGACTCGGTCCTTTATCTGCACTGCGACAGAGAAGGCTTTTTTCATCCTTCACAGGGGCTGGGTGTGGCTGCTTCTGTGACATCATCACTCTATGCAAATCCTCAGGGCTCACTGCGCTCCGGCCGAGTGCCCGGTTTATGGCATTTTCTGGTGTTTGCGGCTAACTGTAGCTCTGGGCAAGTGCGGCGGAGCTTTCCCGTGGGCTGTGTTTCCCGCGTTCAGTGCCGATCAAGGGAGAGAGTGAGCGAGCGAGCGCTTCGCAAAGTCGCCCCCTGCTGGGCAGCGAGGGCTGCAACCGGCGGCCTGCCTGCGTGCAAGAGCAACTCATACTTACCTGGCAGGGGAGATACCATGATCACGAAGGTGGTTCTCCCAGGGTGAGGCCCGTCCATTGCACTCCGGGCAGGTTGACCCCTGCGATTTCCCCAAATGCGGGAAACTCGACTGCATAATTTGTGGTAGTGGGGGACTGCGTTCGCGCTTTCCCCTGATGAGCACCGGTTAACGACAGAGCAGGCGTGCCGCTGAGGATCCCTTGCTGGCTGGGGACAGTGGGGAGAGCATGCGGGACTCGGTCCTTTATCTGCACTGCGACAGAGAAGGCTTTTTTCATCCTTCACAGGGGCTGGGTGTGGCTGCTTCTGTGACATCATCACTCTATGCAAATCCTCAGGGCTCACTGCGCTCCGGCCGAGTGCCCGGTTTATGGCATTTTCTGGTGTTTGCGGCTAACTGTAGCTCTGGGCAAGTGCGGCGGAGCTTTCCCGTGGGCTGTGTTTCCCGCGTTCAGTGCCGATCAAGGGAGAGAGTGAGCGAGCGAGCGCTTCGCAAAGTCGCCCCCTGCTGGGCAGCGAGGGCTGCAACCGGCGGCCTGCCTGCGTGCAAGAGCAACTCATACTTACCTGGCAGGGGAGATACCATGATCACGAAGGTGGTTCTCCCAGGGTGAGGCCCGTCCATTGCACTCCGGGCAGGTTGACCCCTGCGATTTCCCCAAATGCGGGAAACTCGACTGCATAATTTGTGGTAGTGGGGGACTGCGTTCGCGCTTTCCCCTGATGAGCACCGGTTAACGACAGAGCAGGCGTGCCGCTGAGGATCCCTTGCTGGCTGGGGACAGTGGGGAGAGCATGCGGGACTCGGTCCTTTATCTGCACTGCGACAGAGAAGGCTTTTTTCATCCTTCACAGGGGCTGGGTGTGGCTGCTTCTGTGACATCATCACTCTATGCAAATCCTCAGGGCTCACTGCGCTCCGGCCGAGTGCCCGGTTTATGGCATTTTCTGGTGTTTGCGGCTAACTGTAGCTCTGGGCAAGTGCGGCGGAGCTTTCCCGTGGGCTGTGTTTCCCGCGTTCAGTGCCGATCAAGGGAGAGAGTGAGCGAGCGAGCGCTTCGCAAAGTCGCCCCCTGCTGGGCAGCGAGGGCTGCAACCGGCGGCCTGCCTGCGTGCAAGAGCAACTCATACTTACCTGGCAGGGGAGATACCATGATCACGAAGGTGGTTCTCCCAGGGTGAGGCCCGTCCATTGCACTCCGGGCAGGTTGACCCCTGCGATTTCCCCAAATGCGGGAAACTCGACTGCATAATTTGTGGTAGTGGGGGACTGCGTTCGCGCTTTCCCCTGATGAGCACCGGTTAACGACAGAGCAGGCGTGCCGCTGAGGATCCCTTGCTGGCTGGGGACAGTGGGGAGAGCATGCGGGACTCGGTCCTTTATCTGCACTGCGACAGAGAAGGCTTTTTTCATCCTTCACAGGGGCTGGGTGTGGCTGCTTCTGTGACATCATCACTCTATGCAAATCCTCAGGGCTCACTGCGCTCCGGCCGAGTGCCCGGTTTATGGCATTTTCTGGTGTTTGCGGCTAACTGTAGCTCTGGGCAAGTGCAGCGGAGCTTTCCCGTGGGCTGTGTTTCCCGCGTTCAGTGCCGATCAAGGGAGAGAGTGAGCGAGCGAGCGCTTCGCAAAGTCGCCCCCTGCTGGGCAGCGAGGGCTGCAACCGGCGGCCTGCCTGCGTGCAAGAGCAACTCATACTTACCTGGCAGGGGAGATACCATGATCACGAAGGTGGTTCTCCCAGGGTGAGGCCCGTCCATTGCACTCCGGGCAGGTTGACCCCTGCGATTTCCCCAAATGCGGGAAACTCGACTGCATAATTTGTGGTAGTGGGGGACTGCGTTCGCGCTTTCCCCTGATGAGCACCGGTTAACGACAGAGCAGGCGTGCCGCTGAGGATCCCTTGCTGGCTGGGGACAGTGGGGAGAGCATGCGGGACTCGGTCCTTTATCTGCACTGCGACAGAGAAGGCTTTTTTCATCCTTCACAGGGGCTGGGTGTGGCTGCTTCTGTGACATCATCACTCTATGCAAATCCTCAGGGCTCACTGCGCTCCGGCCGAGTGCCCGGTTTATGGCATTTTCTGGTGTTTGCGGCTAACTGTAGCTCTGGGCAAGTGCGGCGGAGCTTTCCCGTGGGCTGTGTTTCCCGCATTCAGTGCCGATCAAGGGAGAGAGTGAGCGAGCGAGCGCTTCGCAAAGTCGCCCCCTGCTGGGCAGCGAGGGCTGCAACCGGCGGCCTGCCTGCGTGCAAGAGCAACTCATACTTACCTGGCAGGGGAGATACCATGATCACGAAGGTGGTTCTCCCAGGGTGAGGCCCGTCCATTGCACTCCGGGCAGGTTGACCCCTGCGATTTCCCCAAATGCGGGAAACTCGACTGCATAATTTGTGGTAGTGGGGGACTGCGTTCGCGCTTTCCCCTGATGAGCACCGGTTAACGACAGAGCAGGCGTGCCGCTGAGGATCCCTTGCTGGCTGGGGACAGTGGGGAGAGCATGCGGGACTCGGTCCTTTATCTGCACTGCGACAGAGAAGGCTTTTTTCATCCTTCACAGGGGCTGGGTGTGGCTGCTTCTGTGACATCATCACTCTATGCAAATCCTCAGGGCTCACTGCGCTCCGGCCGAGTGCCCGGTTTATGGCATTTTCTGGTGTTTGCGGCTAACTGTAGCTCTGGGCAAGTGCGGCGGAGCTTTCCCGTGGGCTGTGTTTCCCGCGTTCAGTGCCGATCAAGGGAGAGAGTGAGCGAGCGAGCGCTTCGCAAAGTCGCCCCCTGCTGGGCAGCGAGGGCTGCAACTGGCGGCCTGCCTGCGTGCAAGAGCAACTCATACTTACCTGGCAGGGGAGATACCATGATCACGAAGGTGGTTCTCCCAGGGTGAGGCCCGTCCATTGCACTCCGGGCAGGTTGACCCCTGCGATTTCCCCAAATGCGGGAAACTCGACTGCATAATTTGTGGTAGTGGGGGACTGCGTTCGCGCTTTCCCCTGATGAGCACCGGTTAACGACAGAGCAGGCGTGCCGCTGAGGATCCCTTGCTGGCTGGGGACAGTGGGGAGAGCATGCGGGACTCGGTCCTTTATCTGCACTGCGACAGAGAAGACTTTTTTCATCCTTCACAGGGGCTGGGTGTGGCTGCTTCTGTGACATCATCACTCTATGCAAATCCTCAGGGCTCACTGCGCTCCGGCCGAGTGCCCGGTTTATGGCATTTTCTGGTGTTTGCGGCTAACTGTAGCTCTGGGCAAGTGCGGCGGAGCTTTCCCGTGGGCTGTGTTTCCCGCGTTCAGTGCCGATCAAGGGAGAGAGTGAGCGAGCGAGCGCTTCGCAAAGTCGCCCCCTGCTGGGCAGCGAGGGCTGCAACCGGCGGCCTGCCTGCGTGCAAGAGCAACTCATACTTACCTGGCAGGGGAGATACCATGATCACGAAGGTGGTTCTCCCAGGGTGAGGCCCGTCCATTGCACTCCGGGCAGGTTGACCCCTGCGATTTCCCCAAATGCGGGAAACTCGACTGCATAATTTGTGGTAGTGGGGGACTGCGTTCGCGCTTTCCCCTGATGAGCACCGGTTAACGACAGAGCAGGCGTGCCGCTGAGGATCCCTTGCTGGCTGGGGACAGTGGGGAGAGCATGCGGGACTCGGTCCTTTATCTGCACTGCGACAGAGAAGGCTTTTTTCATCCTTCACAGGGGCTGGGTGTGGCTGCTTCTGTGACATCATCACTCTATGCAAATCCTCAGGGCTCACTGCGCTCCGGCCGAGTGCCCGGTTTATGGCATTTTCTGGTGTTTGCGGCTAACTGTAGCTCTGGGCAAGTGCGGCGGAGCTTTCCCGTGGGCTGTGTTTCCCGCGTTCAGTGCCGATCAAGGGAGAGAGTGAGCGAGCGAGCGCTTCGCAAAGTCGCCCCCTGCTGGGCAGCGAGGGCTGCAACCGGCGGCCTGCCTGCGTGCAAGAGCAACTCATACTTACCTGGCAGGGGAGATACCATGATCACGAAGGTGGTTCTCCCAGGGTGAGGCCCGTCCATTGCACTCCGGGCAGGTTGACCCCTGCGATTTCCCCAAATGCGGGAAACTCGACTGCATAATTTGTGGTAGTGGGGGACTGCGTTCGCGCTTTCCCCTGATGAGCACCGGTTAACGACAGAGCAGGCGTGCCGCTGAGGATCCCTTGCTGGCTGGGGACAGTGGGGAGAGCATGCGGGACTCGGTCCTTTATCTGCACTGCGACAGAGAAGGCTTTTTTCATCCTTCACAGGGGCTGGGTGTGGCTGCTTCTGTGACATCATCACTCTATGCAAATCCTCAGGGCTCACTGCGCTCCGGCCGAGTGCCCGGTTTATGGCATTTTCTGGTGTTTGCGGCTAACTGTAGCTCTGGGCAAGTGCGGCGGAGCTTTCCCGTGGGCTGTGTTTCCCGCGTTCAGTGCCGATCAAGGGAGAGAGTGAGCGAGCGAGCGCTTCGCAAAGTCGCCCCCTGCTGGGCAGCGAGGGCTGCAACCGGCGGCCTGCCTGCGTGCAAGAGCAACTCATACTTACCTGGCAGGGGAGATACCATGATCACGAAGGTGGTTCTCCCAGGGTGAGGCCCGTCCATTGCACTCCGGGCAGGTTGACCCCTGCGATTTCCCCAAATGCGGGAAACTCGACTGCATAATTTGTGGTAGTGGGGGACTGCGTTCGCGCTTTCCCCTGATGAGCACCGGTTAACGACAGAGCAGGCGTGCCGCTGAGGATCCCTTGCTGGCTGGGGACAGTGGGGAGAGCATGCGGGACTCGGTCCTTTATCTGCACTGCGACAGAGAAGGCTTTTTTCATCCTTCACAGGGGCTGGGTGTGGCTGCTTCTGTGACATCATCACTCTATGCAAATCCTCAGGGCTCACTGCGCTCCGGCCGAGTGCCCGGTTTATGGCATTTTCTGGTGTTTGCGGCTAACTGTAGCTCTGGGCAAGTGCAGCGGAGCTTTCCCGTGGGCTGTGTTTCCCGCGTTCAGTGCCGATCAAGGGAGAGAGTGAGCGAGCGAGCGCTTCGCAAAGTCGCCCCCTGCTGGGCAGCGAGGGCTGCAACCGGCGGCCTGCCTGCGTGCAAGAGCAACTCATACTTACCTGGCAGGGGAGATACCATGATCACGAAGGTGGTTCTCCCAGGGTGAGGCCCGTCCATTGCACTCCGGGCAGGTTGACCCCTGCGATTTCCCCAAATGCGGGAAACTCGACTGCATAATTTGTGGTAGTGGGGGACTGCGTTCGCGCTTTCCCCTGATGAGCACCGGTTAACGACAGAGCAGGCGTGCCGCTGAGGATCCCTTGCTGGCTGGGGACAGTGGGGAGAGCATGCGGGACTCGGTCCTTTATCTGCACTGCGACAGAGAAGGCTTTTTTCATCCTTCACAGGGGCTGGGTGTGGCTGCTTCTGTGACATCATCACTCTATGCAAATCCTCAGGGCTCACTGCGCTCCGGCCGAGTGCCCGGTTTATGGCATTTTCTGGTGTTTGCGGCTAACTGTAGCTCTGGGCAAGTGCGGCGGAGCTTTCCCGTGGGCTGTGTTTCCCGCGTTCAGTGCCGATCAAGGGAGAGAGTGAGCGAGCGAGCGCTTCGCAAAGTCGCCCCCTGCTGGGCAGCGAGGGCTGCAACCGGCGGCCTGCCTGCGTGCAAGAGCAACTCATACTTACCTGGCAGGGGAGATACCATGATCACGAAGGTGGTTCTCCCAGGGTGAGGCCCGTCCATTGCACTCCGGGCAGGTTGACCCCTGCGATTTCCCCAAATGCGGGAAACTCGACTGCATAATTTGTGGTAGTGGGGGACTGCGTTCGCGCTTTCCCCTGATGAGCACCGGTTAACGACAGAGCAGGCGTGCCGCTGAGGATCCCTTGCTGGCTGGGGACAGTGGGGAGAGCATGCGGGACTCGGTCCTTTATCTGCACTGCGACAGAGAAGGCTTTTTTCATCCTTCACAGGGGCTGGGTGTGGCTGCTTCTGTGACATCATCACTCTATGCAAATCCTCAGGGCTCACTGCGCTCCGGCCGAGTGCCCGGTTTATGGCATTTTCTGGTGTTTGCGGCTAACTGTAGCTCTGGGCAAGTGCGGCGGAGCTTTCCCGTGGGCTGTGTTTCCCGCGTTCAGTGCCGATCAAGGGAGAGAGTGAGCGAGCGAGCGCTTCGCAAAGTCGCCCCCTGCTGGGCAGCGAGGGCTGCAACTGGCGGCCTGCCTGCGTGCAAGAGCAACTCATACTTACCTGGCAGGGGAGATACCATGATCACGAAGGTGGTTCTCCCAGGGTGAGGCCCGTCCATTGCACTCCGGGCAGGTTGACCCCTGCGATTTCCCCAAATGCGGGAAACTCGACTGCATAATTTGTGGTAGTGGGGGACTGCGTTCGCGCTTTCCCCTGATGAGCACCGGTTAACGACAGAGCAGGCGTGCCGCTGAGGATCCCTTGCTGGCTGGGGACAGTGGGGAGAGCATGCGGGACTCGGTCCTTTATCTGCACTGCGACAGAGAAGGCTTTTTTCATCCTTCACAGGGGCTGGGTGTGGCTGCTTCTGTGACATCATCACTCTATGCAAATCCTCAGGGCTCACTGCGCTCCGGCCGAGTGCCCGGTTTATGGCATTTTCTGGTGTTTGCGGCTAACTGTAGCTCTGGGCAAGTGCGGCGGAGCTTTCCCGTGGGCTGTGTTTCCCGCGTTCAGTGCCGATCAAGGGAGAGAGTGAGCGAGCGAGCGCTTCGCAAAGTCGCCCCCTGCTGGGCAGCGAGGGCTGCAACCGGCGGCCTGCCTGCGTGCAAGAGCAACTCATACTTACCTGGCAGGGGAGATACCATGATCACGAAGGTGGTTCTCCCAGGGTGAGGCCCGTCCATTGCACTCCGGGCAGGTTGACCCCTGCGATTTCCCCAAATGCGGGAAACTCGACTGCATAATTTGTGGTAGTGGGGGACTGCGTTCGCGCTTTCCCCTGATGAGCACCGGTTAACGACAGAGCAGGCGTGCCGCTGAGGATCCCTTGCTGGCTGGGGACAGTGGGGAGAGCATGCGGGACTCGGTCCTTTATCTGCACTGCGACAGAGAAGGCTTTTTTCATCCTTCACAGGGGCTGGGTGTGGCTGCTTCTGTGACATCATCACTCTATGCAAATCCTCAGGGCTCACTGCGCTCCGGCCGAGTGCCCGGTTTATGGCATTTTCTGGTGTTTGCGGCTAACTGTAGCTCTGGGCAAGTGCGGCGGAGCTTTCCCGTGGGCTGTGTTTCCCGCGTTCAGTGCCGATCAAGGGAGAGAGTGAGCGAGCGAGCGCTTCGCAAAGTCGCCCCCTGCTGGGCAGCGAGGGCTGCAACCGGCGGCCTGCCTGCGTGCAAGAGCAACTCATACTTACCTGGCAGGGGAGATACCATGATCACGAAGGTGGTTCTCCCAGGGTGAGGCCCGTCCATTGCACTCCGGGCAGGTTGACCCCTGCGATTTCCCCAAATGCGGGAAACTCGACTGCATAATTTGTGGTAGTGGGGGACTGCGTTCGCGCTTTCCCCTGATGAGCACCGGTTAACGACAGAGCAGGCGTGCCGCTGAGGATCCCTTGCTGGCTGGGGACAGTGGGGAGAGCATGCGGGACTCGGTCCTTTATCTGCACTGCGACAGAGAAGGCTTTTTTCATCCTTCACAGGGGCTGGGTGTGGCTGCTTCTGTGACATCATCACTCTATGCAAATCCTCAGGGCTCACTGCGCTCCGGCCGAGTGCCCGGTTTATGGCATTTTCTGGTGTTTGCGGCTAACTGTAGCTCTGGGCAAGTGCGGCGGAGCTTTCCCGTGGGCTGTGTTTCCCGCGTTCAGTGCCGATCAAGGGAGAGAGTGAGCGAGTGAGCGCTTCGCAAAGTCGCCCCCTGCTGGGCAGCGAGGGCTGCAACCGGCGGCCTGCCTGCGTGCAAGAGCAACTCATACTTACCTGGCAGGGGAGATACCATGATCACGAAGGTGGTTCTCCCAGGGTGAGGCCCGTCCATTGCACTCCGGGCAGGTTGACCCCTGCGATTTCCCCAAATGCGGGAAACTCGACTGCATAATTTGTGGTAGTGGGGGACTGCGTTCGCGCTTTCCCCTGATGAGCACCGGTTAACGACAGAGCAGGCGTGCCGCTGAGGATCCCTTGCTGGCTGGGGACAGTGGGGAGAGCATGCGGGACTTGGTCCTTTATCTGCACTGCGACAGAGAAGGCTTTTTTCATCCTTCACAGGGGCTGGGTGTGGCTGCTTCTGTGACATCATCACTCTATGCAAATCCTCAGGGCTCACTGCGCTCCGGCCGAGTGCCCGGTTTATGGCATTTTCTGGTGTTTGCGGCTAACTGTAGCTCTGGGCAAGTGCGGCGGAGCTTTCCCGTGGGCTGTGTTTCCCGCGTTCAGTGCCGATCAAGGGAGAGAGTGAGCGAGCGAGCGCTTCGCAAAGTCGCCCCCTGCTGGGCAGCGAGGGCTGCAACCGGCGGCCTGCCTGCGTGCAAGAGCAACTCATACTTACCTGGCAGGGGAGATACCATGATCACGAAGGTGGTTCTCCCAGGGTGAGGCCCGTCCATTGCACTCCGGGCAGGTTGACCCCTGCGATTTCCCCAAATGCGGGAAACTCGACTGCATAATTTGTGGTAGTGGGGGACTGCGTTCGCGCTTTCCCCTGATGAGCACCGGTTAACGACAGAGCAGGCGTGCCGCTGAGGATCCCTTGCTGGCTGGGGACAGTGGGGAGAGCATGCGGGACTCGGTCCTTTATCTGCACTGCGACAGAGAAGGCTTTTTTCATCCTTCACAGGGGCTGGGTGTGGCTGCTTCTGTGACATCATCACTCTATGCAAATCCTCAGGGCTCACTGCGCTCCGGCCGAGTGCCCGGTTTATGGCATTTTCTGGTGTTTGCGGCTAACTGTAGCTCTGGGCAAGTGCGGCGGAGCTTTCCCGTGGGCTGTGTTTCCCGCGTTCAGTGCCGATCAAGGGAGAGAGTGAGCGAGCGAGCGCTTCGCAAAGTCGCCCCCTGCTGGGCAGCGAGGGCTGCAACCGGCGGCCTGCCTGCGTGCAAGAGCAACTCATACTTACCTGGCAGGGGAGATACCATGATCACGAAGGTGGTTCTCCCAGGGTGAGGCCCGTCCATTGCACTCCGGGCAGGTTGACCCCTGCGATTTCCCCAAATGCGGGAAACTCGACTGCATAATTTGTGGTAGTGGGGGACTGCGTTCGCGCTTTCCCCTGATGAGCACCGGTTAACGACAGAGCAGGCGTGCCGCTGAGGATCCCTTGCTGGCTGGGGACAGTGGGGAGAGCATGCGGGACTTGGTCCTTTATCTGCACTGCGACAGAGAAGGCTTTTTTCATCCTTCACAGGGGCTGGGTGTGGCTGCTTCTGTGACATCATCACTCTATGCAAATCCTCAGGGCTCACTGCGCTCCGGCCGAGTGCCCGGTTTATGGCATTTTCTGGTGTTTGCGGCTAACTGTAGCTCTGGGCAAGTGCGGCGGAGCTTTCCCGTGGGCTGTGTTTCCCGCGTTCAGTGCCGATCAAGGGAGAGAGTGAGCGAGCGAGCGCTTCGCAAAGTCGCCCCCTGCTGGGCAGCGAGGGCTGCAACCGGCGGCCTGCCTGCGTGCAAGAGCAACTCATACTTACCTGGCAGGGGAGATACCATGATCACGAAGGTGGTTCTCCCAGGGTGAGGCCCGTCCATTGCACTCCGGGCAGGTTGACCCCTGCGATTTCCCCAAATGCGGGAAACTCGACTGCATAATTTGTGGTAGTGGGGGACTGCGTTCGCGCTTTCCCCTGATGAGCACCGGTTAACGACAGAGCAGGCGTGCCGCTGAGGATCCCTTGCTGGCTGGGGACAGTGGGGAGAGCATGCGGGACTCGGTCCTTTATCTGCACTGCGACAGAGAAGGCTTTTTTCATCCTTCACAGGGGCTGGGTGTGGCTGCTTCTGTGACATCATCACTCTATGCAAATCCTCAGGGCTCACTGCGCTCCGGCCGAGTGCCCGGTTTATGGCATTTTCTGGTGTTTGCGGCTAACTGTAGCTCTGGGCAAGTGCGGCGGAGCTTTCCCGTGGGCTGTGTTTTCCGCGTTCAGTGCCGATCAAGGGAGAGAGTGAGCGAGCGAGCGCTTCGCAAAGTCGCCCCCTGCTGGGCAGCGAGGGCTGCAACCGGCGGCCTGCCTGCGTGCAAGAGCAACTCATACTTACCTGGCAGGGGAGATACCATGATCACGAAGGTGGTTCTCCCAGGGTGAGGCCCGTCCATTGCACTCCGGGCAGGTTGACCCCTGCGATTTCCCCAAATGCGGGAAACTCGACTGCATAATTTGTGGTAGTGGGGGACTGCGTTCGCGCTTTCCCCTGATGAGCACCGGTTAACGACAGAGCAGGCGTGCCGCTGAGGATCCCTTGCTGGCTGGGGACAGTGGGGAGAGCATGCGGGACTCGGTCCTTTATCTGCACTGCGACAGAGAAGGCTTTTTTCATCCTTCACAGGGGCTGGGTGTGGCTGCTTCTGTGACATCATCACTCTATGCAAATCCTCAGGGCTCACTGCGCTCCGGCCGAGTGCCCGGTTTATGGCATTTTCTGGTGTTTGCGGCTAACTGTAGCTCTGGGCAAGTGCGGCGGAGCTTTCCCGTGGGCTGTGTTTCCCGCGTTCAGTGCCGATCAAGGGAGAGAGTGAGCGAGCGAGCGCTTCGCAAAGTCGCCCCCTGCTGGGCAGCGAGGGCTGCAACCGGCGGCCTGCCTGCGTGCAAGAGCAACTCATACTTACCTGGCAGGGGAGATACCATGATCACGAAGGTGGTTCTCCCAGGGTGAGGCCCGTCCATTGCACTCCGGGCAGGTTGACCCCTGCGATTTCCCCAAATGCGGGAAACTCGACTGCATAATTTGTGGTAGTGGGGGACTGCGTTCGCGCTTTCCCCTGATGAGCACCGGTTAACGACAGAGCAGGCGTGCCGCTGAGGATCCCTTGCTGGCTGGGGACAGTGGGGAGAGCATGCGGGACTTGGTCCTTTATCTGCACTGCGACAGAGAAGGCTTTTTTCATCCTTCACAGGGGCTGGGTGTGGCTGCTTCTGTGACATCATCACTCTATGCAAATCCTCAGGGCTCACTGCGCTCCGGCCGAGTGCCCGGTTTATGGCATTTTCTGGTGTTTGCGGCTAACTGTAGCTCTGGGCAAGTGCGGCGGAGCTTTCCCGTGGGCTGTGTTTCCCGCGTTCAGTGCCGATCAAGGGAGAGAGTGAGCGAGCGAGCGCTTCGCAAAGTCGCCCCCTGCTGGGCAGCGAGGGCTGCAACCGGCGGCCTGCCTGCGTGCAAGAGCAACTCATACTTACCTGGCAGGGGAGATACCATGATCACGAAGGTGGTTCTCCCAGGGTGAGGCCCGTCCATTGCACTCCGGGCAGGTTGACCCCTGCGATTTCCCCAAATGCGGGAAACTCGACTGCATAATTTGTGGTAGTGGGGGACTGCGTTCGCGCTTTCCCCTGATGAGCACCGGTTAACGACAGAGCAGGCGTGCCGCTGAGGATCCCTTGCTGGCTGGGGACAGTGGGGAGAGCATGCGGGACTCGGTCCTTTATCTGCACTGCGACAGAGAAGGCTTTTTTCATCCTTCACAGGGGCTGGGTGTGGCTGCTTCTGTGACATCATCACTCTATGCAAATCCTCAGGGCTCACTGCGCTCCGGCCGAGTGCCCGGTTTATGGCATTTTCTGGTGTTTGAGGCTAACTGTAGCTCTGGGCAAGTGCGGCGGAGCTTTCCCGTGGGCTGTGTTTCCCGCGTTCAGTGCCGATCAAGGGAGAGAGTGAGCGAGCGAGCGCTTCGCAAAGTCGCCCCCTGCTGGGCAGCGAGGGCTGCAACCGGCGGCCTGCCTGCGTGCAAGAGCAACTCATACTTACCTGGCAGGGGAGATACCATGATCACGAAGGTGGTTCTCCCAGGGTGAGGCCCGTCCATTGCACTCCGGGCAGGTTGACCCCTGCGATTTCCCCAAATGCGGGAAACTCGACTGCATAATTTGTGGTAGTGGGGGACTGCGTTCGCGCTTTCCCCTGATGAGCACCGGTTAACGACAGAGCAGGCGTGCCGCTGAGGATCCCTTGCTGGCTGGGGACAGTGGGGAGAGCATGCGGGACTCGGTCCTTTATCTGCACTGCGACAGAGAAGGCTTTTTTCATCCTTCACAGGGGCTGGGTGTGGCTGCTTCTGTGACATCATCACTCTATGCAAATCCTCAGGGCTCACTGCGCTCCGGCCGAGTGCCCGGTTTATGGCATTTTCTGGTGTTTGAGGCTAACTGTAGCTCTGGGCAAGTGCGGCGGAGCTTTCCCGTGGGCTGTGTTTCCCGCGTTCAGTGCCGATCAAGGGAGAGAGTGAGCGAGCGCTTCGCAAAGTCGCCCCCTGCTGGGCAGCGAGGGCTGCAACCGGCGGCCTGCCTGCGTGCAAGAGCAACTCATACTTACCTGGCAGGGGAGATACCATGATCACGAAGGTGGTTCTCCCAGGGTGAGGCCCGTCCATTGCACTCCGGGCAGGTTGACCCCTGCGATTTCCCCAAATGCGGGAAACTCGACTGCATAATTTGTGGTAGTGGGGGACTGCGTTCGCGCTTTCCCCTGATGAGCACCGGTTAACGACAGAGCAGGCGTGCCGCTGAGGATCCCTTGCTGGCTGGGGACAGTGGGGAGAGCATGCGGGACTCGGTCCTTTATCTGCACTGCGACAGAGAAGGCTTTTTTCATCCTTCACAGGGGCTGGGTGTGGCTGCTTCTGTGACATCATCACTCTATGCAAATCCTCAGGGCTCACTGCGCTCCGGCCGAGTGCCCGGTTTATGGCATTTTCTGGTGTTTGCGGCTAACTGTAGCTCTGGGCAAGTGCGGCGGAGCTTTCCCGTGGGCTGTGTTTCCCGCGTTCAGTGCCGATCAAGGGAGAGAGTGAGCGAGCGAGCGCTTCGCAAAGTCGCCCCCTGCTGGGCAGCGAGGGCTGCAACCGGCGGCCTGCCTGCGTGCAAGAGCAACTCATACTTACCTGGCAGGGGAGATACCATGATCACGAAGGTGGTTCTCCCAGGGTGAGGCCCGTCCATTGCACTCCGGGCAGGTTGACCCCTGCGATTTCCCCAAATGCGGGAAACTCGACTGCATAATTTGTGGTAGTGGGGGACTGCGTTCGCGCTTTCCCCTGATGAGCACCGGTTAACGACAGAGCAGGCGTGCCGCTGAGGATCCCTTGCTGGCTGGGGACAGTGGGGAGAGCATGCGGGACTCGGTCCTTTATCTGCACTGCGACAGAGAAGGCTTTTTTCATCCTTCACAGGGGCTGGGTGTGGCTGCTTCTGTGACATCATCACTCTATGCAAATCCTCAGGGCTCACTGCGCTCCGGCCGAGTGCCCGGTTTATGGCATTTTCTGGTGTTTGCGGCTAACTGTAGCTCTGGGCAAGTGCGGCGGAGCTTTCCCGTGGGCTGTGTTTCCCGCGTTCAGTGCCGATCAAGGGAGAGAGTGAGCGAGCGAGCGCTTCGCAAAGTCGCCCCCTGCTGGGCAGCGAGGGCTGCAACCGGCGGCCTGCCTGCGTGCAAGAGCAACTCATACTTACCTGGCAGGGGAGATACCATGATCACGAAGGTGGTTCTCCCAGGGTGAGGCCCGTCCATTGCACTCCGGGCAGGTTGACCCCTGCGATTTCCCCAAATGCGGGAAACTCGACTGCATAATTTGTGGTAGTGGGGGACTGCGTTCGCGCTTTCCCCTGATGAGCACCGGTTAACGACAGAGCAGGCGTGCCGCTGAGGATCCCTTGCTGGCTGGGGACAGTGGGGAGAGCATGCGGGACTTGGTCCTTTATCTGCACTGCGACAGAGAAGGCTTTTTTCATCCTTCACAGGGGCTGGGTGTGGCTGCTTCTGTGACATCATCACTCTATGCAAATCCTCAGGGCTCACTGCGCTCCGGCCGAGTGCCCGGTTTATGGCATTTTCTGGTGTTTGCGGCTAACTGTAGCTCTGGGCAAGTGCGGCGGAGCTTTCCCGTGGGCTGTGTTTCCCGCGTTCAGTGCCGATCAAGGGAGAGAGTGAGCGAGCGCTTCGCAAAGTCGCCCCCTGCTGGGCAGCGAGGGCTGCAACCGGCGGCCTGCCTGCGTGCAAGAGCAACTCATACTTACCTGGCAGGGGAGATACCATGATCACGAAGGTGGTTCTCCCAGGGTGAGGCCCGTCCATTGCACTCCGGGCAGGTTGACCCCTGCGATTTCCCCAAATGCGGGAAACTCGACTGCATAATTTGTGGTAGTGGGGGACTGCGTTCGCGCTTTCCCCTGATGAGCACCGGTTAACGACAGAGCAGGCGTGCCGCTGAGGATCCCTTGCTGGCTGGGGACAGTGGGGAGAGCATGCGGGACTCGGTCCTTTATCTGCACTGCGACAGTGAAGGCTTTTTTCATCCTTCACAGGGGCTGGGTGTGGCTGCTTCTGTGACATCATCACTCTATGCAAATCCTCAGGGCTCACTGCGCTCCGGCCGAGTGCCCGGTTTATGGCATTTTCTGGTGTTTGAGGCTAACTGTAGCTCTGGGCAAGTGCGGCGGAGCTTTCCCGTGGGCTGTGTTTCCCGCGTTCAGTGCCGATCAAGGGAGAGAGTGAGCGAGCGAGCGCTTCGCAAAGTCGCCCCCTGCTGGGCAGCGAGGGCTGCAACCGGCGGCCTGCCTGCGTGCAAGAGCAACTCATACTTACCTGGCAGGGGAGATACCATGATCACGAAGGTGGTTCTCCCAGGGTGAGGCCCGTCCATTGCACTCCGGGCAGGTTGACCCCTGCGATTTCCCCAAATGCGGGAAACTCGACTGCATAATTTGTGGTAGTGGGGGACTGCGTTCGCGCTTTCCCCTGATGAGCACCGGTTAACGACAGAGCAGGCGTGCCGCTGAGGATCCCTTGCTGGCTGGGGACAGTGGGGAGAGCATGCGGGACTCGGTCCTTTATCTGCACTGCGACAGAGAAGGCTTTTTTCATCCTTCACAGGGGCTGGGTGTGGCTGCTTCTGTGACATCATCACTCTATGCAAATCCTCAGGGCTCACTGCGCTCCGGCCGAGTGCCCGGTTTATGGCATTTTCTGGTGTTTGAGGCTAACTGTAGCTCTGGGCAAGTGCGGCGGAGCTTTCCCGTGGGCTGTGTTTCCCGCGTTCAGTGCCGATCAAGGGAGAGAGTGAGCGAGCGCTTCGCAAAGTCGCCCCCTGCTGGGCAGCGAGGGCTGCAACCGGCGGCCTGCCTGCGTGCAAGAGCAACTCATACTTACCTGGCAGGGGAGATACCATGATCACGAAGGTGGTTCTCCCAGGGTGAGGCCCGTCCATTGCACTCCGGGCAGGTTGACCCCTGCGATTTCCCCAAATGCGGGAAACTCGACTGCATAATTTGTGGTAGTGGGGGACTGCGTTCGCGCTTTCCCCTGATGAGCACCGGTTAACGACAGAGCAGGCGTGCCGCTGAGGATCCCTTGCTGGCTGGGGACAGTGGGGAGAGCATGCGGGACTCGGTCCTTTATCTGCACTGCGACAGTGAAGGCTTTTTTCATCCTTCACAGGGGCTGGGTGTGGCTGCTTCTGTGACATCATCACTCTATGCAAATCCTCAGGGCTCACTGCGCTCCGGCCGAGTGCCCGGTTTATGGCATTTTCTGGTGTTTGAGGCTAACTGTAGCTCTGGGCAAGTGCGGCGGAGCTTTCCCGTGGGCTGTGTTTCCCGCGTTCAGTGCCGATCAAGGGAGAGAGTGAGCGAGCGAGCGCTTCGCAAAGTCGCCCCCTGCTGGGCAGCGAGGGCTGCAACCGGCGGCCTGCCTGCGTGCAAGAGCAACTCATACTTACCTGGCAGGGGAGATACCATGATCACGAAGGTGGTTCTCCCAGGGTGAGGCCCGTCCATTGCACTCCGGGCAGGTTGACCCCTGCGATTTCCCCAAATGCGGGAAACTCGACTGCATAATTTGTGGTAGTGGGGGACTGCGTTCGCGCTTTCCCCTGATGAGCACCGGTTAACGACAGAGCAGGCGTGCCGCTGAGGATCCCTTGCTGGCTGGGGACAGTGGGGAGAGCATGCGGGACTCGGTCCTTTATCTGCACTGCGACAGAGAAGGCTTTTTTCATCCTTCACAGGGGCTGGGTGTGGCTGCTTCTGTGACATCATCACTCTATGCAAATCCTCAGGGCTCACTGCGCTCCGGCCGAGTGCCCGGTTTATGGCATTTTCTGGTGTTTGAGGCTAACTGTAGCTCTGGGCAAGTGCGGCGGAGCTTTCCCGTGGGCTGTGTTTCCCGCGTTCAGTGCCGATCAAGGGAGAGAGTGAGCGAGCGAGCGCTTCGCAAAGTCGCCCCCTGCTGGGCAGCGAGGGCTGCAACCGGCGGCCTGCCTGCGTGCAAGAGCAACTCATACTTACCTGGCAGGGGAGATACCATGATCACGAAGGTGGTTCTCCCAGGGTGAGGCCCGTCCATTGCACTCCGGGCAGGTTGACCCCTGCGATTTCCCCAAATGCGGGAAACTCGACTGCATAATTTGTGGTAGTGGGGGACTGCGTTCGCGCTTTCCCCTGATGAGCACCGGTTAACGACAGAGCAGGCGTGCCGCTGAGGATCCCTTGCTGGCTGGGGACAGTGGGGAGAGCATGCGGGACTCGGTCCTTTATCTGCACTGCGACAGAGAAGGCTTTTTTCATCCTTCACAGGGGCTGGGTGTGGCTGCTTCTGTGACATCATCACTCTATGCAAATCCTCAGGGCTCACTGCGCTCCGGCCGAGTGCCCGGTTTATGGCATTTTCTGGTGTTTGCGGCTAACTGTAGCTCTGGGCAAGTGCGGCGGAGCTTTCCCGTGGGCTGTGTTTCCCGCGTTCAGTGCCGATCAAGGGAGAGAGTGAGCGAGCGAGCGCTTCGCAAAGTCGCCCCCTGCTGGGCAGCGAGGGCTGCAACCGGCGGCCTGCCTGCGTGCAAGAGCAACTCATACTTACCTGGCAGGGGAGATACCATGATCACGAAGGTGGTTCTCCCAGGGTGAGGCCCGTCCATTGCACTCCGGGCAGGTTGACCCCTGCGATTTCCCCAAATGCGGGAAACTCGACTGCATAATTTGTGGTAGTGGGGGACTGCGTTCGCGCTTTCCCCTGATGAGCACCGGTTAACGACAGAGCAGGCGTGCCGCTGAGGATCCCTTGCTGGCTGGGGACAGTGGGGAGAGCATGCGGGACTCGGTCCTTTATCTGCACTGCGACAGAGAAGGCTTTTTTCATCCTTCACAGGGGCTGGGTGTGGCTGCTTCTGTGACATCATCACTCTATGCAAATCCTCAGGGCTCACTGCGCTCCGGCCGAGTGCCCGGTTTATGGCATTTTCTGGTGTTTGCGGCTAACTGTAGCTCTGGGCAAGTGCGGCGGAGCTTTCCCGTGGGCTGTGTTTCCCGCGTTCAGTGCCGATCAAGGGAGAGAGTGAGCGAGCGAGCGCTTCGCAAAGTCGCCCCCTGCTGGGCAGCGAGGGCTGCAACCGGCGGCCTGCCTGCGTGCAAGAGCAACTCATACTTACCTGGCAGGGGAGATACCATGATCACGAAGGTGGTTCTCCCAGGGTGAGGCCCGTCCATTGCACTCCGGGCAGGTTGACCCCTGCGATTTCCCCAAATGCGGGAAACTCGACTGCATAATTTGTGGTAGTGGGGGACTGCGTTCGCGCTTTCCCCTGATGAGCACCGGTTAACGACAGAGCAGGCGTGCCGCTGAGGATCCCTTGCTGGCTGGGGACAGTGGGGAGAGCATGCGGGACTCGGTCCTTTATCTGCACTGCGACAGAGAAGGCTTTTTTCATCCTTCACAGGGGCTGGGTGTGGCTGCTTCTGTGACATCATCACTCTATGCAAATCCTCAGGGCTCACTGCGCTCCGGCCGAGTGCCCGGTTTATGGCATTTTCTGGTGTTTGCGGCTAACTGTAGCTCTGGGCAAGTGCGGCGGAGCTTTCCCGTGGGCTGTGTTTCCCGCGTTCAGTGCCGATCAAGGGAGAGAGTGAGCGAGCGAGCGCTTCGCAAAGTCGCCCCCTGCTGGGCAGCGAGGGCTGCAACCGGCGGCCTGCCTGCGTGCAAGAGCAACTCATACTTACCTGGCAGGGGAGATACCATGATCACGAAGGTGGTTCTCCCAGGGTGAGGCCCGTCCATTGCACTCCGGGCAGGTTGACCCCTGCGATTTCCCCAAATGCGGGAAACTCGACTGCATAATTTGTGGTAGTGGGGGACTGCGTTCGCGCTTTCCCCTGATGAGCACCGGTTAACGACAGAGCAGGCGTGCCGCTGAGGATCCCTTGCTGGCTGGGGACAGTGGGGAGAGCATGCGGGACTCGGTCCTTTATCTGCACTGCGACAGAGAAGGCTTTTTTCATCCTTCACAGGGGCTGGGTGTGGCTGCTTCTGTGACATCATCACTCTATGCAAATCCTCAGGGCTCACTGCGCTCCGGCCGAGTGCCCGGTTTATGGCATTTTCTGGTGTTTGCGGCTAATTGTAGCTCTGGGCAAGTGCGGCGGAGCTTTCCCGTGGGCTGTGTTTCCCGCGTTCAGTGCCGATCAAGGGAGAGAGTGAGCGAGCGAGCGCTTCGCAAAGTCGCCCCCTGCTGGGCAGCGAGGGCTGCAACCGGCGGCCTGCCTGCGTGCAAGAGCAACTCATACTTACCTGGCAGGGGAGATACCATGATCACGAAGGTGGTTCTCCCAGGGTGAGGCCCGTCCATTGCACTCCGGGCAGGTTGACCCCTGCGATTTCCCCAAATGCGGGAAACTCGACTGCATAATTTGTGGTAGTGGGGGACTGCGTTCGCGCTTTCCCCTGATGAGCACCGGTTAACGACAGAGCAGGCGTGCCGCTGAGGATCCCTTGCTGGCTGGGGACAGTGGGGAGAGCATGCGGGACTCGGTCCTTTATCTGCACTGCGACAGAGAAGGCTTTTTTCATCCTTCACAGGGGCTGGGTGTGGCTGCTTCTGTGACATCATCACTCTATGCAAATCCTCAGGGCTCACTGCGCTCCGGCCGAGTGCCCGGTTTATGGCATTTTCTGGTGTTTGAGGCTAACTGTAGCTCTGGGCAAGTGCGGCGGAGCTTTCCCGTGGGCTGTGTTTCCCGCGTTCAGTGCCGATCAAGGGAGAGAGTGAGCGAGCGAGCGCTTCGCAAAGTCGCCCCCTGCTGGGCAGCGAGGGCTGCAACCGGCGGCCTGCCTGCGTGCAAGAGCAACTCATACTTACCTGGCAGGGGAGATACCATGATCACGAAGGTGGTTCTCCCAGGGTGAGGCCCGTCCATTGCACTCCGGGCAGGTTGACCCCTGCGATTTCCCCAAATGCGGGAAACTCGACTGCATAATTTGTGGTAGTGGGGGACTGCGTTCGCGCTTTCCCCTGATGAGCACCGGTTAACGACAGAGCAGGCGTGCCGCTGAGGATCCCTTGCTGGCTGGGGACAGTGGGGAGAGCATGCGGGACTCGGTCCTTTATCTGCACTGCGACAGAGAAGGCTTTTTTCATCCTTCACAGGGGCTGGGTGTGGCTGCTTCTGTGACATCATCACTCTATGCAAATCCTCAGGGCTCACTGCGCTCCGGCCGAGTGCCCGGTTTATGGCATTTTCTGGTGTTTGAGGCTAACTGTAGCTCTGGGCAAGTGCGGCGGAGCTTTCCCGTGGGCTGTGTTTCCCGCGTTCAGTGCCGATCAAGGGAGAGAGTGAGCGAGCGAGCGCTTCGCAAAGTCGCCCCCTGCTGGGCAGCGAGGGCTGCAACCGGCGGCCTGCCTGCGTGCAAGAGCAACTCATACTTACCTGGCAGGGGAGATACCATGATCACGAAGGTGGTTCTCCCAGGGTGAGGCCCGTCCATTGCACTCCGGGCAGGTTGACCCCTGCGATTTCCCCAAATGCGGGAAACTCGACTGCATAATTTGTGGTAGTGGGGGACTGCGTTCGCGCTTTCCCCTGATGAGCACCGGTTAACGACAGAGCAGGCGTGCCGCTGAGGATCCCTTGCTGGCTGGGGACAGTGGGGAGAGCATGCGGGACTCGGTCCTTTATCTGCACTGCGACAGAGAAGGCTTTTTTCATCCTTCACAGGGGCTGGGTGTGGCTGCTTCTGTGACATCATCACTCTATGCAAATCCTCAGGGCTCACTGCGCTCCGGCCGAGTGCCCGGTTTATGGCATTTTCTGGTGTTTGCGGCTAACTGTAGCTCTGGGCAAGTGCGGCGGAGCTTTCCCGTGGGCTGTGTTTCCCGCGTTCAGTGCCGATCAAGGGAGAGAGTGAGCGAGCGAGCGCTTCGCAAAGTCGCCCCCTGCTGGGCAGCGAGGGCTGCAACCGGCGGCCTGCCTGCGTGCAAGAGCAACTCATACTTACCTGGCAGGGGAGATACCATGATCACGAAGGTGGTTCTCCCAGGGTGAGGCCCGTCCATTGCACTCCGGGCAGGTTGACCCCTGCGATTTCCCCAAATGCGGGAAACTCGACTGCATAATTTGTGGTAGTGGGGGACTGCGTTCGCGCTTTCCCCTGATGAGCACCGGTTAACGACAGAGCAGGCGTGCCGCTGAGGATCCCTTGCTGGCTGGGGACAGTGGGGAGAGCATGCGGGACTCGGTCCTTTATCTGCACTGCGACAGAGAAGGCTTTTTTCATCCTTCACAGGGGCTGGGTGTGGCTGCTTCTGTGACATCATCACTCTATGCAAATCCTCAGGGCTCACTGCGCTCCGGCCGAGTGCCCGGTTTATGGCATTTTCTGGTGTTTGCGGCTAACTGTAGCTCTGGGCAAGTGCGGCGGAGCTTTCCCGTGGGCTGTGTTTCCCGCGTTCAGTGCCGATCAAGGGAGAGAGTGAGCGAGCGAGCGCTTCGCAAAGTCGCCCCCTGCTGGGCAGCGAGGGCTGCAACCGGCGGCCTGCCTGCGTGCAAGAGCAACTCATACTTACCTGGCAGGGGAGATACCATGATCACGAAGGTGGTTCTCCCAGGGTGAGGCCCGTCCATTGCACTCCGGGCAGGTTGACCCCTGCGATTTCCCCAAATGCGGGAAACTCGACTGCATAATTTGTGGTAGTGGGGGACTGCGTTCGCGCTTTCCCCTGATGAGCACCGGTTAACGACAGAGCAGGCGTGCCGCTGAGGATCCCTTGCTGGCTGGGGACAGTGGGGAGAGCATGCGGGACTCGGTCCTTTATCTGCACTGCGGCAGAGAAGGCTTTTTTCATCCTTCACAGGGGCTGGGTGTGGCTGCTTCTGTGACATCATCACTCTATGCAAATCCTCAGGGCTCACTGCGCTCCGGCCGAGTGCCCGGCTTATGGCATTTTCTGGTGTTTGCGGCTAACTGTAGCTCTGGGCAAGTGCGGCGGAGCTTTCCCGTGGGCTGTGTTTCCCGCGTTCAGTGCCGATCAAGGGAGAGAGTGAGCGAGCGAGCGCTTCGCAAAGTCGCCCCCTGCTGGGCAGCGAGGGCTGCAACCGGCGGCCTGCCTGCGTGCAAGAGCAACTCATACTTACCTGGCAGGGGAGATACCATGATCACGAAGGTGGTTCTCCCAGGGTGAGGCCCGTCCATTGCACTCCGGGCAGGTTGACCCCTGCGATTTCCCCAAATGCGGGAAACTCGACTGCATAATTTGTGGTAGTGGGGGACTGCGTTTGCGCTTTCCCCTGATGAGCACCGGTTAACGACAGAGCAGGCGTGCCGCTGAGGATCCCTTGCTGGCTGGGGACAGTGGGGAGAGCATGCGGGACTCGGTCCTTTATCTGCACTGCGGCAGAGAAGGCTTTTTTCATCCTTCACAGGGGCTGGGTGTGGCTGCTTCTGTGACATCATCACTCTATGCAAATCCTCAGGGCTCACTGCGCTCCGGCCGAGTGCCCGGTTTATGGCATTTTCTGGTGTTTGCGGCTAACTGTAGCTCTGGGCAAGTGCGTCGGAGCTTTCCCGTGGGCTGTGTTTCCCGCGTTTAGTGCCGATCAAGGGAGAGAGTGAGCGAGCGAGCGCTTCGCAAAATCGCCCCCTGCTGGGCAGCGAGGGCTGCAACCGGCGGCCTGCCTGCGTGCAAGAGCAACTCATACTTACCTGGCAGGGGAGATACCATGATCACGAAGGTGGTTCTCCCAGGGTGAGGCCCGTCCATTGCACTCCGGGCAGGTTGACCCCTGCGATTTCCCCAAATGCGGGAAACTCGACTGCATAATTTGTGGTAGTGGGGGACTGCGTTCGCGCTTTCCCCTGATGAGCACCGGTTAACGACAGAGCAGGCGTGCCGCTGAGGATCCCTTGCTGGCTGGGGACAGTGGGGAGAGCATGCGGGACTCGGTCCTTTATCTGCACTGCGACAGAGAAGGCTTTTTTCATCCTTCACAGGGGCTGGGTGTGGCTGCTTCTGTGACATCATCACTCTATGCAAATCCTCAGGGCTCACTGCGCTCCGGCCGAGTGCCCGGTTTATGGCATTTTCTGGTGTTTGCGGCTAACTGTAGCTCTGGGCAAGTGCGGCGGAGCTTTCCCGTGGGCTGTGTTTCCCGCGTTCAGTGCCGATCAAGGGAGAGAGTGAGCGAGCGAGCGCTTCGCAAAATCGCCCCCTGCTGGGCAGCGAGGGCTGCAACCGGCGGCCTGCCTGCGTGCAAGAGCAACTCATACTTACCTGGCAGGGGAGATACCATGATCACGAAGGTGGTTCTCCCAGGGTGAGGCCCGTCCATTGCACTCCGGGCAGGTTGACCCCTGCGATTTCCCCAAATGCGGGAAACTCGACTGCATAATTTGTGGTAGTGGGGGACTGCGTTCGCGCTTTCCCCTGATGAGCACCGGTTAACGACAGAGCAGGCGTGCCGCTGAGGATCCCTTGCTGGCTGGGGACAGTGGGGAGAGCATGCGGGACTCGGTCCTTTATCTGCACTGCGACAGAGAAGGCTTTTTTCATCCTTCACAGGGGCTGGGTGTGGCTGCTTCTGTGACATCATCACTCTATGCAAATCCTCAGGGCTCACTGCGCTCCGGCCGAGTGCCCGGTTTATGGCATTTTCTGGTGTTTGCGGCTAACTGTAGCTCTGGGCAAGTGCGGCGGAGCTTTCCCGTGGGCTGTGTTTCCCGCGTTCAGTGCCGATCAAGGGAGAGAGTGAGCGAGCGAGCGCTTCGCAAAGTCGCCCCCTGCTGGGCAGCGAGGGCTGCAACCGGCGGCCTGCCTGCGTGCAAGAGCAACTCATACTTACCTGGCAGGGGAGATACCATGATCACGAAGGTGGTTCTCCCAGGGTGAGGCCCGTCCATTGCACTCCGGGCAGGTTGACCCCTGCGATTTCCCCAAATGCGGGAAACTCGACTGCATAATTTGTGGTAGTGGGGGACTGCGTTCGCGCTTTCCCCTGATGAGCACCGGTTAACGACAGAGCAGGCGTGCCGCTGAGGATCCCTTGCTGGCTGGGGACAGTGGGGAGAGCATGCGGGACTCGGTCCTTTATCTGCACTGCGGCAGAGAAGGCTTTTTTCATCCTTCACAGGGGCTGGGTGTGGCTGCTTCTGTGACATCATCACTCTATGCAAATCCTCAGGGCTCACTGCGCTCCGGCCGAGTGCCCGGTTTATGGCATTTTCTGGTGTTTGCGGCTAACTGTAGCTCTGGGCAAGTGCGGCGGAGCTTTCCCGTGGGCTGTGTTTCCCGCGTTTAGTGCCGATCAAGGGAGAGAGTGAGCGAGCGAGCGCTTCGCAAAATCGCCCCCTGCTGGGCAGCGAGGGCTGCAACCGGCGGCCTGCCTGCGTGCAAGAGCAATTCATACTTACCTGGCAGGGGAGATACCATGATCACGAAGGTGGTTCTCCCAGGGTGAGGCCCGTCCATTGCACTCCGGGCAGGTTGACCCTTGCGATTTCCCCAAATGCGGGAAACTCGACTGCATAATTTGTGGTAGTGGGGGACTGCGTTCGCGCTTTCCCCTGATGAGCACCGGTTAACGACAGAGCAGGCGTGCCGCTGAGGATCCCTTGCTGGCTGGGGACAGTGGGGAGAGCATGCGGGACTCGGTCCTTTATCTGCACTGCGACAGAGAAGGCTTTTTTCATCCTTCACAGGGGCTGGGTGTGGCTGCTTCTGTGACATCATCACTCTATGCAAATCCTCAGGGCTCACTGCGCTCCGGCCGAGTGCCCGGTTTATGGCATTTTCTGGTGTTTGCGGCTAACTGTAGCTCTGGGCAAGTGCGGCGGAGCTTTCCCGTGGGCTGTGTTTCCCGCGTTCAGTGCCGATCAAGGGAGAGAGTGAGCGAGCGAGCGCTTCGCAAAATCGCCCCCTGCTGGGCAGCGAGGGCTGCAACCGGCGGCCTGCCTGCGTGCAAGAGCAACTCATACTTACCTGGCAGGGGAGATACCATGATCACGAAGGTGGTTCTCCCAGGGTGAGGCCCGTCCATTGCACTCCGGGCAGGTTGACCCCTGCGATTTCCCCAAATGCGGGAAACTCGACTGCATAATTTGTGGTAGTGGGGGACTGCGTTCGCGCTTTCCCCTGATGAGCACCGGTTAACGACAGAGCAGGCGTGCCGCTGAGGATCCCTTGCTGGCTGGGGACAGTGGGGAGAGCATGCGGGACTCGGTCCTTTATCTGCACTGCGACAGAGAAGGCTTTTTTCATCCTTCACAGGGGCTGGGTGTGGCTGCTTCTGTGACATCATCACTCTATGCAAATCCTCAGGGCTCACTGCGCTCCGGCCGAGTGCCCGGTTTATGGCATTTTCTGGTGTTTGCGGCTAACTGTAGCTCTGGGCAAGTGCGGCGGAGCTTTCCCGTGGGCTGTGTTTCCCGCGTTCAGTGCCGATCAAGGGAGAGAGTGAGCGAGCGAGCGCTTCGCAAAGTCGCCCCCTGCTGGGCAGCGAGAGCTGCAACCGGCGGCCTGCCTGCGTGCAAGAGCAACTCATACTTACCTGGCAGGGGAGATACCATGATCACGAAGGTGGTTCTCCCAGGGTGAGGCCCGTCCATTGCACTCCGGGCAGGTTGACCCCTGCGATTTCCCCAAATGCGGGAAACTCGACTGCATAATTTGTGGTAGTGGGGGACTGCGTTCGCGCTTTCCCCTGATGAGCACCGGTTAACGACAGAGCAGGCGTGCCGCTGAGGATCCCTTGCTGGCTGGGGACAGTGGGGAGAGCATGCGGGACTCGGTCCTTTATCTGCACTGCGACAGAGAAGGCTTTTTTCATCCTTCACAGGGGCTGGGTGTGGCTGCTTCTGTGACATCATCACTCTATGCAAATCCTCAGGGCTCACTGCGCTCCGGCCGAGTGCCCGGTTTATGGCATTTTCTGGTGTTTGCGGCTAACTGTAGCTCTGGGCAAGTGCGGCGGAGCTTTCCCGTGGGCTGTGTTTCCCGCGTTCAGTGCCGATCAAGGGAGAGAGTGAGCGAGCGAGCGCTTCGCAAAATCGCCCCCTGCTGGGCAGCGAGGGCTGCAACCGGCGGCCTGCCTGCGTGCAAGAGCAACTCATACTTACCTGGCAGGGGAGATACCATGATCACGAAGGTGGTTCTCCCAGGGTGAGGCCCGTCCATTGCACTCCGGGCAGGTTGACCCCTGCGATTTCCCCAAATGCGGGAAACTCGACTGCATAATTTGTGGTAGTGGGGGACTGCGTTCGCGCTTTCCCCTGATGAGCACCGGTTAACGACAGAGCAGGCGTGCCGCTGAGGATCCCTTGCTGGCTGGGGACAGTGGGGAGAGCATGCGGGACTCGGTCCTTTATCTGCACTGCGACAGAGAAGGCTTTTTTCATCCTTCACAGGGGCTGGGTGTGGCTGCTTCTGTGACATCATCACTCTATGCAAATCCTCAGGGCTCACTGCGCTCCGGCCGAGTGCCCGGTTTATGGCATTTTCTGGTGTTTGCGGCTAACTGTAGCTCTGGGCAAGTGCGGCGGAGCTTTCCCGTGGGCTGTGTTTCCCGCGTTCAGTGCCGATCAAGGGAGAGAGTGAGCGAGCGAGCGCTTCGCAAAGTCGCCCCCTGCTGGGCAGCGAGAGCTGCAACCGGCGGCCTGCCTGCGTGCAAGAGCAACTCATACTTACCTGGCAGGGGAGATACCATGATCACGAAGGTGGTTCTCCCAGGGTGAGGCCCGTCCATTGCACTCCGGGCAGGTTGACCCCTGCGATTTCCCCAAATGCGGGAAACTCGACTGCATAATTTGTGGTAGTGGGGGACTGCGTTCGCGCTTTCCCCTGATGAGCACCGGTTAACGACAGAGCAGGCGTGCCGCTGAGGATCCCTTGCTGGCTGGGGACAGTGGGGAGAGCATGCGGGACTCGGTCCTTTATCTGCACTGCGACAGAGAAGGCTTTTTTCATCCTTCACAGGGGCTGGGTGTGGCTGCTTCTGTGACATCATCACTCTATGCAAATCCTCAGGGCTCACTGCGCTCCGGCCGAGTGCCCGGTTTATGGCATTTTCTGGTGTTTGCGGCTAACTGTAGCTCTGGGCAAGTGCGGCGGAGCTTTCCCGTGGGCTGTGTTTCCCGCGTTCAGTGCCGATCAAGGGAGAGAGTGAGCGAGCGAGCGCTTCGCAAAATCGCCCCCTGCTGGGCAGCGAGGGCTGCAACCGGCGGCCTGCCTGCGTGCAAGAGCAACTCATACTTACCTGGCAGGGGAGATACCATGATCACGAAGGTGGTTCTCCCAGGGTGAGGCCCGTCCATTGCACTCCGGGCAGGTTGACCCCTGCGATTTCCCCAAATGCGGGAAACTCGACTGCATAATTTGTGGTAGTGGGGGACTGCGTTCGCGCTTTCCCCTGATGAGCACCGGTTAACGACAGAGCAGGCGTGCCGCTGAGGATCCCTTGCTGGCTGGGGACAGTGGGGAGAGCATGCGGGACTCGGTCCTTTATCTGCACTGCGACAGAGAAGGCTTTTTTCATCCTTCACAGGGGCTGGGTGTGGCTGCTTCTGTGACATCATCACTCTATGCAAATCCTCAGGGCTCACTGCGCTCCGGCCGAGTGCCCGGTTTATGGCATTTTCTGGTGTTTGCGGCTAACTGTAGCTCTGGGCAAGTGCGGCGGAGCTTTCCCGTGGGCTGTGTTTCCCGCGTTCAGTGCCGATCAAGGGAGAGAGTGAGCGAGCGAGCGCTTCGCAAAGTCGCCCCCTGCTGGGCAGCGAGGGCTGCAACCGGCGGCCTGCCTGCGTGCAAGAGCAACTCATACTTACCTGGCAGGGGAGATACCATGATCACGAAGGTGGTTCTCCCAGGGTGAGGCCCGTCCATTGCACTCCGGGCAGGTTGACCCCTGCGATTTCCCCAAATGCGGGAAACTCGACTGCATAATTTGTGGTAGTGGGGGACTGCGTTCGCGCTTTCCCCTGATGAGCACCGGTTAACGACAGAGCAGGCGTGCCGCTGAGGATACCTTGCTGGCTGGGGACAGTGGGGAGAGCATGCGGGACTCGGTCCTTTATCTGCACTGCGACAGAGAAGGCTTTTTTCATCCTTCACAGGGGCTGGGTGTGGCTGCTTCTGTGACATCATCACTCTATGCAAATCCTCAGGGCTCACTGCGCTCCGGCCGAGTGCCCGGTTTATGGCATTTTCTGGTGTTTGCGGCTAACTGTAGCTCTGGGCAAGTGCGGCGGAGCTTTCCCGTGGGCTGTGTTTCCCGCGTTCAGTGCCGATCAAGGGAGAGAGTGAGCGAGCGAGCGCTTCGCAAAATCGCCCCCTGCTGGGCAGCGAGGGCTGCAACCGGCGGCCTGCCTGCGTGCAAGAGCAACTCATACTTACCTGGCAGGGGAGATACCATGATCACGAAGGTGGTTCTCCCAGGGTGAGGCCCGTCCATTGCACTCCGGGCAGGTTGACCCCTGCGATTTCCCCAAATGCGGGAAACTCGACTGCATAATTTGTGGTAGTGGGGGACTGCGTTCGCGCTTTCCCCTGATGAGCACCGGTTAACGACAGAGCAGGCGTGCCGCTGAGGATCCCTTGCTGGCTGGGGACAGTGGGGAGAGCATGCGGGACTCGGTCCTTTATCTGCACTGCGACAGAGAAGGCTTTTTTCATCCTTCACAGGGGCTGGGTGTGGCTGCTTCTGTGACATCATCACTCTATGCAAATCCTCAGGGCTCACTGCGCTCCGGCCGAGTGCCCGGTTTATGGCATTTTCTGGTGTTTGCGGCTAACTGTAGCTCTGGGCAAGTGCGGCGGAGCTTTCCCGTGGGCTGTGTTTCCCGCGTTCAGTGCCGATCAAGGGAGAGAGTGAGCGAGCGAGCGCTTCGCAAAGTCGCCCCCTGCTGGGCAGCGAGAGCTGCAACCGGCGGCCTGCCTGCGTGCAAGAGCAACTCATACTTACCTGGCAGGGGAGATACCATGATCACGAAGGTGGTTCTCCCAGGGTGAGGCCCGTCCATTGCACTCCGGGCAGGTTGACCCCTGCGATTTCCCCAAATGCGGGAAACTCGACTGCATAATTTGTGGTAGTGGGGGACTGCGTTCGCGCTTTCCCCTGATGAGCACCGGTTAACGACAGAGCAGGCGTGCCGCTGAGGATCCCTTGCTGGCTGGGGACAGTGGGGAGAGCATGCGGGACTCGGTCCTTTATCTGCACTGCGACAGAGAAGGCTTTTTTCATCCTTCACAGGGGCTGGGTGTGGCTGCTTCTGTGACATCATCACTCTATGCAAATCCTCAGGGCTCACTGCGCTCCGGCCGAGTGCCCGGTTTATGGCATTTTCTGGTGTTTGCGGCTAACTGTAGCTCTGGGCAAAGTGCGGCGGAGCTTTCCCGTGGGCTGTGTTTCCCGCGTTCAGTGCCGATCAAGGGAGAGAGTGAGCGAGCGAGCGCTTCGCAAAGTCGCCCCCTGCTGGGCAGCGAGGGCTGCAACCGGCGGCCTGCCTGCGTGCAAGAGCAACTCATACTTACCTGGCAGGGGAGATACCATGATCACGAAGGTGGTTCTCCCAGGGTGAGGCCCGTCCATTGCACTCCGGGCAGGTTGACCCCTGCGATTTCCCCAAATGCGGGAAACTCGACTGCATAATTTGTGGTAGTGGGGGACTGCGTTCGCGCTTTCCCCTGATGAGCACCGGTTAACGACAGAGCAGGCGTGCCGCTGAGGATCCCTTGCTGGCTGGGGACAGTGGGGAGAGCATGCGGGACTCGGTCCTTTATCTGCACTGCGACAGAGAAGGCTTTTTTCATCCTTCACAGGGGCTGGGTGTGGCTGCTTCTGTGACATCATCACTCTATGCAAATCCTCAGGGCTCACTGCGCTCCGGCCGAGTGCCCGGTTTATGGCATTTTCTGGTGTTTGCGGCTAACTGTAGCTCTGGGCAAGTGCGGCGGAGCTTTCCCGTGGGCTGTGTTTCCCGCGTTCAGTGCCGATCAAGGGAGAGAGTGAGCGAGCGAGCGCTTCGCAAAGTCGCCCCCTGCTGGGCAGCGAGGGCTGCAACCGGCGGCCTGCTTGCGTGCAAGAGCAACTCATACTTACCTGGCAGGGGAGATACCATGATCACGAAGGTGGTTCTCCCAGGGTGAGGCCCGTCCATTGCACTCCGGGCAGGTTGACCCCTGCGATTTCCCTAAATGCGGGAAACTCGACTGCATAATTTGTGGTAGTGGGGGACTGCGTTCGCGCTTTCCCCTGATGAGCACCGGTTAACGACAGAGCAGGCGTGCCGCTGAGGATCCCTTGCTGGCTGGGGACAGTGGGGAGAGCATGCGGGACTCGGTCCTTTATCTGCACTGCGACAGAGAAGGCTTTTTTCATCCTTCACAGGGGCTGGGTGTGGCTGCTTCTGTGACATCATCACTCTATGCAAATCCTCAGGGCTCACTGCGCTCCGGCCGAGTGCCCGGTTTATGGCATTTTCTGGTGTTTGCGGCTAACTGTAGCTCTGGGCAAGTGCGGCGGAGCTTTCCCGTGGGCTGTGTTTCCCGCGTTCAGTGCCGATCAAGGGAGAGAGTGAGCGAGCGAGCGCTTCGCAAAGTCGCCCCCTGCTGGGCAGCGAGGGCTGCAACCGGCGGCCTGCCTGCGTGCAAGAGCAACTCATACTTACCTGGCAGGGGAGATACCATGATCACGAAGGTGGTTCTCCCAGGGTGAGGCCCGTCCATTGCACTCCGGGCAGGTTGACCCCTGCGATTTCCCCAAATGCGGGAAACTCGACTGCATAATTTGTGGTAGTGGGGGACTGCGTTCGCGCTTTCCCCTGATGAGCACCGGTTAACGACAGAGCAGGCGTGCCGCTGAGGATCCCTTGCTGGCTGGGGACAGTGGGGAGAGCATGCGGGACTCGGTCCTTTATCTGCACTGCGGCAGAGAAGGCTTTTTTCATCCTTCACAGGGGCTGGGTGTGGCTGCTTCTGTGACATCATCACTCTATGCAAATCCTCAGGGCTCACTGCGCTCCGGCCGAGTGCCCGGTTTATGGCATTTTCTGGTGTTTGCGGCTAACTGTAGCTCTGGGCAAGTGCGGCGGAGCTTTCCCGTGGGCTGTGTTTCCCGCGTTCAGTGCCGATCAAGGGAGAGAGTGAGCGAGCGAGCGCTTCGCAAAGTCGCCCCCTGCTGGGCAGCGAGGGCTGCAACCGGCGGCCTGCCTGCGTGCAAGAGCAACTCATACTTACCTGGCAGGGGAGATACCATGATCACGAAGGTGGTTCTCCCAGGGTGAGGCCCGTCCATTGCACTCCGGGCAGGTTGACCCCTGCGATTTCCCCAAATGCGGGAAACTCGACTGCATAATTTGTGGTAGTGGGGGACTGCGTTCGCGCTTTCCCCTGATGAGCACCGGTTAACGACAGAGCAGGCGTGCCGCTGAGGATCCCTTGCTGGCTGGGGACAGTGGGGAGAGCATGCGGGACTCGGTCCTTTATCTGCACTGCGGCAGAGAAGGCTTTTTTCATCCTTCACAGGGGCTGGGTGTGGCTGCTTCTGTGACATCATCACTCTATGCAAATCCTCAGGGCTCACTGCGCTCCGGCCGAGTGCCCGGTTTATGGCATTTTCTGGTGTTTGCGGCTAACTGTAGCTCTGGGCAAGTGCGGCGGAGCTTTCCCGTGGGCTGTGTTTCCCGCGTTCAGTGCCGATCAAGGGAGAGAGTGAGCGAGCGAGCGCTTCGCAAAGTCGCCCCCTGCTGGGCAGCGAGGGCTGCAACCGGCGGCCTGCCTGCGTGCAAGAGCAACTCATACTTACCTGGCAGCGGAGATACCATGATCACGAAGGTGGTTCTCCCAGGGTGAGGCCCGTCCATTGCACTCCGGGCAGGTTGACCCCTGCGATTTCCCCAAATGCGGGAAACTCGACTGCATAATTTGTGGTAGTGGGGGACTGCGTTCGCGCTTTCCCCTGATGAGCACCGGTTAACGACAGAGCAGGCGTGCCGCTGAGGATCCCTTGCTGGCTGGGGACAGTGGGGAGAGCATGCGGGACTCGGTCCTTTATCTGCACTGCGGCAGAGAAGGCTTTTTTCATCCTTCACAGGGGCTGGGTGTGGCTGCTTCTGTGACATCATCACTCTATGCAAATCCTCAGGGCTCACTGCGCTCCGGCCGAGTGCCCGGTTTATGGCATTTTCTGGTGTTTGCGGCTAACTGTAGCTCTGGGCAAGTGCGGCGGAGCTTTCCCGTGGGCTGTGTTTCCCGCGTTCAGTGCCGATCAAGGTAGAGAGTGAGCGAGCGAGCGCTTCGCAAAGTCGCCCCCTGCTGGGCAGCGAGGGCTGCAACCGGCGGCCTGCCTGCGTGCAAGAGCAACTCATACTTACCTGGCAGGGGAGATACCATGATCACGAAGGTGGTTCTCCCAGGGTGAGGCCCGTCCATTGCACTCCGGGCAGGTTGACCCCTGCGATTTCCCCAAATGCGGGAAACTCGACTGCATAATTTGTGGTAGTGGGGGACTGCGTTCGCGCTTTCCCCTGATGAGCACCGGTTAACGACAGAGCAGGCGTGCCGCTGAGGATCCCTTGCTGGCTGGGGACAGTGGGGAGAGCATGCGGGACTCGGTCCTTTATCTGCACTGCGCCAGAGAAGGCTTTTTTCATCCTTCACAGGGGCTGGGTGTGGCTGCTTCTGTGACATCATCACTCTATGCAAATCCTCAGGGCTCACTGCGCTCCGGCCGAGTGCCCGGTTTATGGCATTTTCTGGTGTTTGCGGCTAACTGTAGCTCTGGGCAAGTGCGGCGGAGCTTTCCCGTGGGCTGTGTTTCCCGCGTTCAGTGCCGATCAAGGGAGAGAGTGAGCGAGCGAGCGCTTCGCAAAGTCGCCCCCTGCTGGGCAGCGAGGGCTGCAACCGGCGGCCTGCCTGCGTGCAAGAGCAACTCATACTTACCTGGCAGGGGAGATACCATGATCACGAAGGTGGTTCTCCCAGGGTGAGGCCCGTCCATTGCACTCCGGGCAGGTTGACCCCTGCGATTTCCCCAAATGCGGGAAACTCGACTGCATAATTTGTGGTAGTGGGGGACTGCGTTCGCGCTTTCCCCTGATGAGCACCGGTTAACGACAGAGCAGGCGTGCCGCTGAGGATCCCTTGCTGGCTGGGGACAGTGGGGAGAGCATGCGGGACTCGGTCCTTTATCTGCACTGCGGCAGAGAAGGCTTTTTTCATCCTTCACAGGGGCTGGGTGTGGCTGCTTCTGTGACATCATCACTCTATGCAAATCCTCAGGGCTCACTGCGCTCCGGCCGAGTGCCCGGTTTATGGCATTTTCTGGTGTTTGCGGCTAACTGTAGCTCTGGGCAAGTGCGGCGGAGCTTTCCCGTGGGCTGTGTTTCCCGCGTTCAGTGCCGATCAAGGGAGAGAGTGAGCGAGCGAGCGCTTCGCAAAGTCGCCCCCTGCTGGGCAGCGAGGGCTGCAACCGGCGGCCTGCCTGCGTGCAAGAGCAACTCATACTTACCTGGCAGGGGAGATTCCATGATCACGAAGGTGGTTCTCCCAGGGTGAGGCCCGTCCATTGCACTCCGGGCAGGTTGACCCCTGCGATTTCCCCAAATGCGGGAAACTCGACTGCATAATTTGTGGTAGTGGGGGACTGCGTTCGCGCTTTCCCCTGATGAGCACCGGTTAACGACAGAGCAGGCGTGCCGCTGAGGATCCCTTGCTGGCTGGGGACAGTGGGGAGAGCATGCGGGACTCGGTCCTTTATCTGCACTGCGCCAGAGAAGGCTTTTTTCATCCTTCACAGGGGCTGGGTGTGGCTGCTTCTGTGACATCATCACTCTATGCAAATCCTCAGGGCTCACTGCGCTCCGGCCGAGTGCCCGGTTTATGGCATTTTCTGGTGTTTGCGGCTAACTGTAGCTCTGGGCAAGTGCGGCGGAGCTTTCCCGTGGGCTGTGTTTCCCGCGTTCAGTGCCGATCAAGGGAGAGAGTGAGCGAGCGAGCGCTTCGCAAAGTCGCCCCCTGCTGGGCAGCGAGGGCTGCAACCGGCGGCCTGCCTGCGTGCAAGAGCAACTCATACTTACCTGGCAGGGGAGATACCATGATCACGAAGGTGGTTCTCCCAGGGTGAGGCCCGTCCATTGCACTCCGGGCAGATTGACCCCTGCGATTTCCCCAAATGCGGGAAACTCGACTGCATAATTTGTGGTAGTGGGGGACTGCGTTCGCGCTTTCCCCTGATGAGCACCGGTTAACGACAGAGCAGGCGTGCCGCTTAGGATCCCTTGCTGGCTGGGGACAGTGGGGAGAGCATGCGGGACTCGGTCCTTTATCTGCACTGCGACAGAGAAGGCTTTTTTCATCCTTCACAGGGGCTGGGTGTGGCTGCTTCTGTGACATCATCACTCTATGCAAATCCTCAGGGCTCACTGCGCTCCGGCCGAGTGCCCGGTTTATGGCATTTTCTGGTGTTTGCGGCTAACTGTAGCTCTGGGCAAGTGCGGCGGAGCTTTCCCGTGGGCTGTGTTTCCCGCGTTCAGTGCCGATCAAGGGAGAGAGTGAGCGAGCGCTTCGCAAAGTCGCCCCCTGCTGGGCAGCGAGGGCTGCAACCGGCGGCCTGCCTGCGTGCAAGAGCAACTCATACTTACCTGGCAGGGGAGATACCATGATCACGAAGGTGGTTTTCCCAGGGTGAGGCCCGTCCATTGCACTCCGGGCAGGTTGACCCCTGCGATTTCCCCAAATGCGGGAAACTCGACTGCATAATTTGTGGTAGTGGGGGACTGCGTTCGCGCTTTCCCCTGATGAGCACCGGTTAACGACAGAGCAGGCGTGCCGCTGAGGATCCCTTGCTGGCTGGGGACAGTGGGGAGAGCATGCGGGACTCGGTCCTTTATCTGCATTGCGACAGAGAAGGCTTTTTTCATCCTTCACAGGGGCTGGGTGTGGCTGCTTCTGTGACATCATCACTCTATGCAAATCCTCAGGGCTCACTGCGCTCCGGCCGAGTGCCCGGTTTATGGCATTTTCTGGTGTTTGCGGCTAACTGTAGCTCTGGGCAAGTGCGGCGGAGCTTTCCCGTGGGCTGTGTTTCCCGCGTTCAGTGCCGATCAAGGGAGAGAGTGAGCGAGCGAGCGCTTCGCAAAGTCGCCCCCTGCTGGGCAGCGAGGGCTGCAACAGGCGGCCTGCCTGCGTGCAAGAGCAACTCATACTTACCTGGCAGGGGAGATACCATGATCACGAAGGTGGTTTTCCTAGGGTGAGGCCCGTCCATTGCACTCCGGGCAGGTTGACCCCTGCGATTTCCCCAAATGCGGGAAACTCGACTGCATAATTTGTGGTAGTGGGGGACTGCGTTCGCGCTTTCCCCTGATGAGCACCGGTTAACGACAGAGCAGGCGTGCCGCTGAGGATCCCTTGCTGGCTGGGGACAGTGGGGAGAGCATGCGGGACTCGGTCCTTTATCTGCACTGCGACAGAGAAGGCTTTTTTCATCCTTCACAGGGGCTGGGTGTGGCTGCTTCTGTGACATCATCACTCTATGCAAATCCTCAGGGCTCACTGCGCTCCGGCCGAGTGCCCGGTTTATGGCATTTTCTGGTGTTTGCGGCTAACTGTAGCTCTGGGCAAGTGCGGCGGAGCTTTCCCGTGGGCTGTGTTTCCCGCGTTCAGTGCCGATCAAGGGAGAGAGTGAGCGAGCGAGCGCTTCGCAAAGTCGCCCCCTGCTGGGCAGCGAGGGCTGCAACCGGCGGCCTGCTTGCGTGCAAGAGCAACTCATACTTACCTGGCAGGGGAGATACCATGATCACGAAGGTGGTTCTCCCAGGGTGAGGCCCGTCCATTGCACTCCGGGCAGGTTGACCCCTGCGATTTCCCCAAATGCGGGAAACTCGACTGCATAATTTGTGGTAGTGGGGGACTGCGTTCGCGCTTTCCCCTGATGAGCACCGGTTAACGACAGAGCAGGCGTGCCGCTGAGGATCCCTTGCTAGCTGGGGACAGTGGGGAGAGCATGCGGGACTCGGTCCCTTATCTGCACTGCGACAGAGAAGGCTTTTTTCATCCTTCACAGGGGTTGGGTGTGGCTGCTTCTGTGACATCATCACTCTATGCAAATCCTCAGGGCTCACTGCGCTCCGGCCGAGTGCCCGGTTTATGGCATTTTCTGGTGTTTGCGGCTAACTGTAGCTCTGGGCAAGTGCGGCGGAGCTTTCCCGTGGGCTGTGTTTCCCGCGTTCAGTGCCGATCAAGGGAGAGAGTGAGCGAGCGAGCGCTTCGCAAAGTCGCCCCCTGCTGGGCAGCGAGGGCTGCAACCGGCGGCCTGCCTGCGTGCAAGAGCAACTCATACTTACCTGGCAGGGGAGATACCATGATCACGAAGGTGGTTCTCCCAGGGTGAGGCCCGTCCATTGCACTCCGGGCAGGTTGACCCCTGCGATTTCCCCAAATGCGGGAAACTCGACTGCATAATTTGTGGTAGTGGGGGACTGCGTTCGCGCTTTCCCCTGATGAGCACCGGTTAACGACAGAGCAGGCGTGCCGCTGAGGATCCCTTGCTGGCTGGGGACAGTGGGGAGAGCATGCGGGACTCGGTCCTTTATCTGCACTGCGACAGAGAAGGCTTTTTTCATCCTTCACAGGGGCTGGGTGTGGCTGCTTCTGTGACATCATCACTCTATGCAAATCCTCAGGGCTCACTGCGCTCCGGCCGAGTGCCCGGTTTATGGCATTTTCTGGTGTTTGCGGCTAACTGTAGCTCTGGGCAAGTGCGGCGGAGCTTTCCCGTGGGCTGTGTTTCCCGCGTTCAGTGCCGATCAAGGGAGAGAGTGAGCGAGCGAGCGCTTCGCAAAGTCGCCCCCTGCTGGGCAGCGAGGGCTGCAACCGGCGGCCTGCCTGCGTGCAAGAGCAACTCATACTTACCTGGCAGGGGAGATACCATGATCACGAAGGTGGTTCTCCCAGGGTGAGGCACGTCCATTGCACTCCGGGCAGGTTGACCCCTGCGATTTCCCCAAATGCGGGAAACTCGACTGCATAATTTGTGGTAGTGGGGGACTGCGTTCGCGCTTTCCCCTGATGAGCACCGGTTAACGACAGAGCAGGCGTGCCACTGAGGATCCCTTGCTGGCTGGGGACAGTGGGGAGAGCATGCGGGACTCGGTCCTTTATCTGCACTGCGACAGAGAAGGCTTTTTTCATCCTTCACAGGGGCTGGGTGTGGCTGCTTCTGTGACATCATCACTCTATGCAAATCCTCAGGGCTCACTGCGCTCCGGCCGAGTGCCCGGTTTATGGCATTTTCTGGTGTTTGCGGCTAACTGTAGCTCTGGGCAAGTGCGGCGGAGCTTTCCCGTGGGCTGTGTTTCCCGCGTTCAGTGCCGATCAAGGGAGAGAGTGAGCGAGCGAGCGCTTCGCAAAGTCGCCCCCTGCTGGGCAGCGAGGGCTGCAACCGGCGGCCTGCCTGCGTGCAAGAGCAACTCATACTTACCTGGCAGGGGAGATACCATGATCACGAAGGTGGTTCTCCCAGGGTGAGGCCCGTCCATTGCACTCCGGGCAGGTTGACCCCTGCGATTTCCCCAAATGCGGGAAACTCGACTGCATAATTTGTGGTAGTGGGGGACTGCGTTCGCGCTTTCCCCTGATGAGCACCGGTTAACGACAGAGCAGGCGTGCCGCTGAGAATCCCTTGCTGGCTGGGGACAGTGGGGAGAGCATGCGGGACTCGGTCCTTTATCTGCACTGCGGCAGAGAAGGCTTTTTTCATCCTTCACAGGGGCTGGGTGTGGCTGCTTCTGTGACATCATCACTCTATGCAAATCCTCAGGGCTCACTGCGCTCCGGCCGAGTGCCCGGTTTATGGCATTTTCTGGTGTTTGCGGCTAACTGTAGCTCTGGGCAAGTGCGGCGGAGCTTTCCCGTGGGCTGTGTTTCCCGCGTTCAGTGCCGATCAAGGGAGAGAGTGAGCGAGCGAGCGCTTCGCAAAGTCGCCCCCTGCTGGGCAGCGAGGGCTGCAACCGGCGGCCTGCCTGCGTGCAAGAGCAACTCATACTTACCTGGCAGGGGAGATACCATGATCACGAAGGTGGTTCTCCCAGCGTGAGGCCCGTCCATTGCACTCCGGGCAGGTTGACCCCTGCGATTTCCCCAAATGCGGGAAACTCGACTGCATAATTTGTGGTAGTGGGGGACTGCGTTCGCGCTTTCCCCTGATGAGCACCGGTTAACGACAGAGCAGGCGTGCCGCTGAGGATCCCTTGCTGGCTGGGGACAGTGGGGAGAGCATGCGGGACTCGGTCCTTTATCTGCACTGCGGCAGAGAAGGCTTTTTTCATCCTTCACAGGGGCTGGGTGTGGCTGCTTCTGTGACATCATCACTCTATGCAAATCCTCAGGGCTCACTGCGCTCCGGCCGAGTGCCCGGTTTATGGCATTTTCTGGTGTTTGCGGCTAACTGTAGCTCTGGGCAAGTGCGGCAGAGCTTTCCCGTGGGCTGTGTTTCCCGCGTTCAGTGCCGATCAAGGGAGAGAGTGAGCGAGCGAGCGCTTCGCAAAGTCGCCCCCTGCTGGGCAGCGAGGGCTGCAACCGGCGGCCTGCCTGCGTGCAAGAGCAACTCATACTTACCTGGCAGGGGAGATACCATGATCACGAAGGTGGTTCTCCCAGGGTGAGGCCCGTCCATTGCACTCCGGGCAGGTTGACCCCTGCGATTTCCCCAAATGCGGGAAACTCGACTGCATAATTTGTGGTAGTGGGGGACTGCGTTCGCGCTTTCCCCTGATGAGCACCGGTTAACGACAGAGCAGGCGTGCCGCTGAGGATCCCTTGCTGGCTGGGGACAGTGGGGAGAGCATGCGGGACTCGGTCCTTTATCTGCACTGCGACAGAGAAGGCTTTTTTCATCCTTCACAGGGGCTGGGTGTGGCTGCTTCTGTGACATCATCACTCTATGCAAATCCTCAGGGCTCACTGCGCTCCGGCCGAGTGCCCGGTTTATGGCATTTTCTGGTGTTTGCGGCTAACTGTAGCTCTGGGCAAGTGCGGCGGAGCTTTCCCGTGGGCTGTGTTTCCCGCGTTCAGTGCCGATCAAGGGAGAGAGTGAGCGAGCGAGCGCTTCGCAAAGTCGCCCCCTGCTGGGCAGCGAGGGCTGCAACCGGCGGCCTGCCTGCGTGCAAGAGCAACTCATACTTACCTGGCAGGGGAGATACCATGATCACGAAGGTGGTTCTCCCAGGGTGAGGCCCGTCCATTGCACTCCGGGCAGGTTGACCCCTGCGATTTCCCCAAATGCGGGAAACTCGACTGCATAATTTGTGGTAGTGGGGGACTGCGTTCGCGCTTTCCCCTGATGAGCACCGGTTAACGACAGAGCAGGCGTGCCGCTGAGGATCCCTTGCTGGCTGGGGACAGTGGGGAGAGCATGCGGGACTCGGTCCTTTATCTGCACTGCGACAGAGAAGGCTTTTTTCATCCTTCACAGGGGCTGGGTGTGGCTGCTTCTGTGACATCATCACTCTATGCAAATCCTCAGGGCTCACTGCGCTCCGGCCGAGTGCCCGGTTTATGGCATTTTCTGGTGTTTGCGGCTAACTGTAGCTCTGGGCAAGTGCGGCGGAGCTTTCCCGTGGGCTGTGTTTCCCGCGTTCAGTGCCGATCAAGGGAGAGAGTGAGCGAGCGAGCGCTTCGCAAAGTCGCCCCCTGCTGGGCAGCGAGGGCTGCAACCGGCGGCCTGCCTGCGTGCAAGAGCAACTCATACTTACCTGGCAGGGGAGATACCATGATCACGAAGGTGGTTCTCCCAGGGTGAGGCCCGTCCATTGCACTCCGGGCAGGTTGACCCCTGCGATTTCCCCAAATGCGGGAAACTCGACTGCATAATTTGTGGTAGTGGGGGACTGCGTTCGCGCTTTCCCCTGATGAGCACCGGTTAACGACAGAGCAGGCGTGCCGCTGAGGATCCCTTGCTGGCTGGGGACAGTGGGGAGAGCATGCGGGACTCGGTCCTTTATCTGCACTGCGACAGAGAAGGCTTTTTTCATCCTTCACAGGGGCTGGGTGTGGCTGCTTCTGTGACATCATCACTCTATGCAAATCCTCAGGGCTCACTGCGCTCCGGCCGAGTGCCCGGTTTATGGCATTTTCTGGTGTTTGCGGCTAACTGTAGCTCTGGGCAAGTGCGGCGGAGCTTTCCCGTGGGCTGTGTTTCCCGCGTTCAGTGCCGATCAAGGGAGAGAGTGAGCGAGCGAGCGCTTCGCAAAGTCGCCCCCTGCTGGGCAGCGAGGGCTGCAACCGGCGGCCTGCTTGCGTGCAAGAGCAACTCATACTTACCTGGCAGGGGAGATACCATGATCACGAAGGTGGTTCTCCCAGGGTGAGGCCCGTCCATTGCACTCCGGGCAGGTTGACCCCTGCGATTTCCCCAAATGCGGGAAACTCGACTGCATAATTTGTGGTAGTGGGGGACTGCGTTCGCGCTTTCCCCTGATGAGCACCGGTTAACGACAGAGCAGGCGTGCCGCTGAGGATCCCTTGCTGGCTGGGGACAGTGGGGAGAGCATGCGGGACTCGGTCCTTTATCTGCACTGCGACAGAGAAGGCTTTTTTCATCCTTCACAGGGGCTGGGTGTGGCTGCTTCTGTGACATCATCACTCTATGCAAATCCTCAGGGCTCACTGCGCTCCGGCCGAGTGCCCGGTTTATGGCATTTTCTGGTGTTTGCGGCTAACTGTAGCTCTGGGCAAGTGCGGCGGAGCTTTCCCGTGGGCTGTGTTTCCCGCGTTCAGTGCCGATCAAGGGAGAGAGTGAGCGAGCGAGAGCTTCGCAAAGTCGCCCCCTGCTGGGCAGCGAGGGCTGCAACCGGCGGCCTGCCTGCGTGCAAGAGCAACTCATACTTACCTGGCAGGGGAGATACCATGATCACGAAGGTGGTTCTCCCAGGGTGAGGCCCGTCCATTGCACTCCGGGCAGGTTGACCCCTGCGATTTCCCCAAATGCGGGAAACTCGACTGCATAATTTGTGGTAGTGGGGGACTGCGTTCGCGCTTTCCCCTGATGAGCACCGGTTAACGACAGAGCAGGCGTGCCGCTGAGGATCCCTTGCTGGCTGGGGACAGTGGGGAGAGCATGCGGGACTCGGTCCTTTATCTGCACTGCGACAGAGAAGGCTTTTTTCATCCTTCACAGGGGCTGGGTGTGGCTGCTTCTGTGACATCATCACTCTATGCAAATCCTCAGGGCTCACTGCGCTCCGGCCGAGTGCCCGGTTTATGGCATTTTCTGGTGTTTGCGGCTAACTGTAGCTCTGGGCAAGTGCGGCGGAGCTTTCCCGTGGGCTGTGTTTCCCGCGTTCAGTGCCGATCAAGGGAGAGAGTGAGCGAGCGAGCGCTTCGCAAAGTCGCCCCCTGCTGGGCAGCGAGGGCTGCAACCGGCGGCCTGCCTGCGTGCAAGAGCAACTCATACTTACCTGGCAGGGGAGATACCATGATCACGAAGGTGGTTCTCCCAGGGTGAGGCCCGTCCATTGCACTCCGGGCAGGTTGACCCCTGCGATTTCCCCAAATGCGGGAAACTCGACTGCATAATTTGTGGTAGTGGGGGACTGCGTTCGCGCTTTCCCCTGATGAGCACCGGTTAACGACAGAGCAGGCGTGCCGCTGAGGATCCCTTGCTGGCTGGGGACAGTGGGGAGAGCATGCGGGACTCGGTCCTTTATCTGCACTGCGACAGAGAAGGCTTTTTTCATCCTTCACAGGGACTGGGTGTGGCTGCTTCTGTGACATCATCACTCTATGCAAATCCTCAGGGCTCACTGCGCTCCGGCCGAGTGCCCGGTTTATGGCATTTTCTGGTGTTTGCGGCTAACTGTAGCTCTGGGCAAGTGCGGCGGAGCTTTCCCGTGGGCTGTGTTTCCCGCGTTCAGTGCCGATCAAGGGAGAGAGTGAGCGAGCGAGCGCTTCGCAAAGTCGCCCCCTGCTGGGCAGCGAGGGCTGCAACCGGCGGCCTGCCTGCGTGCAAGAGCAACTCATACTTACCTGGCAGGGGAGATGCCATGATCACGAAGGTGGTTCTCCCAGGGTGAGGCCCGTCCATTGCACTCCGGGCAGGTTGACCCCTGCGATTTCCCCAAATGCGGGAAACTCGACTGCATAATTTGTGGTAGTGGGGGACTGCGTTCGCGCTTTCCCCTGATGAGCACCGGTTAACGACAGAGCAGGCGTGCCGCTGAGGATCCCTTGCTGGCTGGGGACAGTGGGGAGAGCATGCGGGACTCGGTCCTTTATCTGCACTGCGACAGAGAAGGCTTTTTTCATCCTTCACAGGGGCTGGGTGTGGCTGCTTCTGTGACATCATCACTCTATGCAAATCCTCAGGGCTCACTGCGCTCCGGCCGAGTGCCCGGTTTATGGCATTTTCTGGTGTTTGCGGCTAACTGTAGCTCTGGGCAAGTGCGGCGGAGCTTTCCCGTGGGCTGTGTTTCCCGCGTTCAGTGCCGATCAAGGGAGAGAGTGAGCGAGCGAGCGCTTCGCAAAGTCGCCCCCTGCTGGGCAGCGAGGGCTGCAACCGGCGGCCTGCCTGCGTGCAAGAGCAACTCATACTTACCTGGCAGGGGAGATACCATGATCACGAAGGTGGTTCTCCCAGGGTGAGGCCCGTCCATTGCACTCCGGGCAGGTTGACCCCTGCGATTTCCCCAAATGCGGGAAACTCGACTGCATAATTTGTGGTAGTGGGGTACTGCGTTCGCGCTTTCCCCTGATGAGCACCGGTTAACGACAGAGCAGGCGTGCCGCTGAGGATCCCTTGCTGGCTGGGGACAGTGGGGAGAGCATGCGGGACTCGGTCCTTTATCTGCACTGCGACAGAGAAGGCTTTTTTCATCCTTCACAGGGGCTGGGTGTGGCTGCTTCTGTGACATCATCACTCTATGCAAATCCTCAGGGCTCACTGCGCTCCGGCCGAGTGCCCGGTTTATGGCATTTTCTGGTGTTTGCGGCTAACTGTAGCTCTGGGCAAGTGCGGCGGAGCTTTCCCGTGGGCTGTGTTTCCCGCGTTCAGTGCCGATCAAGGGAGAGAGTGAGCGAGCGAGCGCTTCGCAAAGTCGCCCCCTGCTGGGCAGCGAGGGCTGCAACCGGCGGCCTGCCTGCGTGCAAGAGCAACTCATACTTACCTGGCAGGGGAGATACCATGATCACGAAGGTGGTTCTCCCAGGGTGAGGCCCGTCCATTGCACTCCGGGCAGGTTGACCCCTGCGATTTCCCCAAATGCGGGAAACTCGACTGCATAATTTGTGGTAGTGGGGGACTGCGTTCGCGCTTTCCCCTGATGAGCACCGGTTAACGACAGAGCAGGCGTGCCGCTGAGGATCCCTTGCTGGCTGGGGACAGTGGGGAGAGCATGCGGGACTCGGTCCTTTATCTGCACTGCGACAGAGAAGGCTTTTTTCATCCTTCACAGGGGCTGGGTGTGGCTGCTTCTGTGACATCATCACTCTATGCAAATCCTCAGGGCTCACTGCGCTCCGGCCGAGTGCCCGGTTTATGGCATTTTCTGGTGTTTGCGGCTAACTGTAGCTCTGGGCAAGTGCGGCGGAGCTTTCCCGTGGGCTGTGTTTCCCGCGTTCAGTGCCGATCAAGGGAGAGAGTGAGCGAGCGAGCGCTTCGCAAAGTCGCCCCCTGCTGGGCAGCGAGGGCTGCAACCGGCGGCCTGCCTGCGTGCAAGAGCAACTCATACTTACCTGGCAGGGGAGATGCCATGATCACGAAGGTGGTTCTCCCAGGGTGAGGCCCGTCCATTGCACTCCGGGCAGGTTGACCCCTGCGATTTCCCCAAATGCGGGAAACTCGACTGCATAATTTGTGGTAGTGGGGGACTGCGTTCGCGCTTTTCCCTGATGAGCACCGGTTAACGACAGAGCAGGCGTGCCGCTGAGGATCCCTTGCTGGCTGGGGACAGTGGGGAGAGCATGCGGGACTCGGTCCTTTATCTGCACTGCGACAGAGAAGGCTTTTTTCATCCTTCACAGGGGCTGGGTGTGGCTGCTTCTGTGACATCATCACTCTATGCAAATCCTCAGGGCTCACTGCGCTCCGGCCGAGTGCCCGGTTTATGGCATTTTCTGGTGTTTGCGGCTAACTGTAGCTCTGGGCAAGTGCGGCGGAGCTTTCCCGTGGGCTGTGTTTCCCGCGTTCAGTGCCGATCAAGGGAGAGAGTGAGCGAGCGAGCGCTTCGCAAAGTCGCCCCCTGCTGGGCAGCGAGGGCTGCAACCGGCGGCCTGCCTGCGTGCAAGAGCAACTCATACTTACCTGGCAGGGGAGATACCATGATCACGAAGGTGGTTCTCCCAGGGTGAGGCCCGTCCATTGCACTCCGGGCAGGTTGACCCCTGCGATTTCCCCAAATGCGGGAAACTCGACTGCATAATTTGTGGTAGTGGGGGACTGCGTTCGCGCTTTCCCCTGATGAGCACCGGTTAACGACAGAGCAGGCGTGCCGCTGAGGATCCCTTGCTGGCTGGGGACAGTGGGGAGAGCATGCGGGACTCGGTCCTTTATCTGCACTGCGACAGAGAAGGCTTTTTTCATCCTTCACAGGGGCTGGGTGTGGCTGCTTCTGTGACATCATCACTCTATGCAAATCCTCAGGGCTCACTGCGCTCCGGCCGAGTGCCCGGTTTATGGCATTTTCTGGTGTTTGCGGCTAACTGTAGCTCTGGGCAAGTGCGGCGGAGCTTTCCCGTGGGCTGTGTTTCCCGCGTTCAGTGCCGATCAAGGGAGAGAGTGAGCGAGCGCTTCGCAAAGTCGCCCCCTGCTGGGCAGCGAGGGCTGCAACCGGCGGCCTGCCTGCGTGCAAGAGCAACTCATACTTACCTGGCAGGGGAGATACCATGATCACGAAGGTGGTTTTCCCAGGGTGAGGCCCGTCCATTGCACTCCGGGCAGGTTGACCCCTGCGATTTCCCCAAATGCGGGAAACTCGACTGCATAATTTGTGGTAGTGGGGGACTGCGTTCGCGCTTTCCCCTGATGAGCACCGGTTAACGACAGAGCAGGCGTGCCGCTGAGGATCCCTTGCTGGCTGGGGACAGTGGGGAGAGCATGCGGGACTCGGTCCTTTATCTGCATTGCGACAGAGAAGGCTTTTTTCATCCTTCACAGGGGCTGGGTGTGGCTGCTTCTGTGACATCATCACTCTATGCAAATCCTCAGGGCTCACTGCGCTCCGGCCGAGTGCCCGGTTTATGGCATTTTCTGGTGTTTGCGGCTAACTGTAGCTCTGGGCAAGTGCGGCGGAGCTTTCCCGTGGGCTGTGTTTCCCGCGTTCAGTGCCGATCAAGGGAGAGAGTGAGCGAGCGAGCGCTTCGCAAAGTCGCCCCCTGCTGGGCAGCGAGGGCTGCAACCGGCGGCCTGCCTGCGTGCAAGAGCAACTCATACTTACCTGGCAGGGGAGATACCATGATCACGAAGGTGGTTTTCCTAGGGTGAGGCCCGTCCATTGCACTCCGGGCAGGTTGACCCCTGCGATTTCCCCAAATGCGGGAAACTCGACTGCATAATTTGTGGTAGTGGGGGACTGCGTTCGCGCTTTCCCCTGATGAGCACCGGTTAACGACAGAGCAGGCGTGCCGCTGAGGATCCCTTGCTGGCTGGGGACAGTGGGGAGAGCATGCGGGACTCGGTCCTTTATCTGCACTGCGACAGAGAAGGCTTTTTTCATCCTTCACAGGGGCTGGGTGTGGCTGCTTCTGTGACATCATCACTCTATGCAAATCCTCAGGGCTCACTGCGCTCCGGCCGAGTGCCCGGTTTATGGCATTTTCTGGTGTTTGCGGCTAACTGTAGCTCTGGGCAAGTGCGGCGGAGCTTTCCCGTGGGCTGTGTTTCCCGCGTTCAGTGCCGATCAAGGGAGAGAGTGAGCGAGCGAGCGCTTCGCAAAGTCGCCCCCTGCTGGGCAGCGAGGGCTGCAACCGGCGGCCTGCCTGCATGCAAGAGCAACTCATACTTACCTGGCAGGGGAGATACCATGATCACGAAGGTGGTTCTCCCAGGGTGAGGCCCGTCCATTGCACTCCGGGCAGGTTGACCCCTGCGATTTCCCCAAATGCGGGAAACTCGACTGCATAATTTGTGGTAGTGGGGGACTGCGTTCGCGCTTTCCCCTGATGAGCACCGGTTAACGACAGAGCAGGCGTGCCGCTGAGGATCCCTTGCTGGCTGGGGACAGTGGGGAGAGCATGCGGGACTCGGTCCTTTATCTGCACTGCGACAGAGAAGGCTTTTTTCATCCTTCACAGGGGCTGGGTGTGGCTGCTTCTGTGACATCATCACTCTATGCAAATCCTCAGGGCTCACTGCGCTCCGGCCGAGTGCCCGGTTTATGGCATTTTCTGGTGTTTGCGGCTAACTGTAGCTCTGGGCAAGTGCGGCGGAGCTTTCCCGTGGGCTGTGTTTCCCGCGTTCAGTGCCGATCAAGGGAGAGAGTGAGCGAGCGAGCGCTTCGCAAAGTCGCCCCCTGCTGGGCAGCGAGGGCTGCAACCGGCGGCCTGCTTGCGTGCAAGAGCAACTCATACTTACCTGGCAGGGGAGATACCATGATCACGAAGGTGGTTCTCCCAGGGTGAGGCCCGTCCATTGCACTCCGGGCAGGTTGACCCCTGCGATTTCCCCAAATGCGGGAAACTCGACTGCATAATTTGTGGTAGTGGGGGACTGCGTTCGCGCTTTCCCCTGATGAGCACCGGTTAACGACAGAGCAGGCGTGCCGCTGAGGATCCCTTGCTGGCTGGGGACAGTGGGGAGAGCATGCGGGACTCGGTCCTTTATCTGCACTGCGACAGAGAAGGCTTTTTTCATCCTTCACAGGGGTTGGGTGTGGCCAGTGGTGCTCAAATACCCCTTTTAAAAATTCGAATTTGGTCGAATTCGAATAGTAAATTATTCGAGGTCAGTCGAATATTCGAGTCGAATATTTTTTACTATTCGATTCGACCTCGGACTTCGAGCTCACTATTCGAGTCGGTATTCGAGCTCACTATTCGAGCTGACTATTCGAATTGGCCCAAAATAGCTTCCAACACTTGTTTTGAGGGTGAATGATGCAAGAAACATCTTTTTTTCCAAGTAACAACAGCAAGTGATTATGTGGGGATGTTCCTTTAAAAAAAAATGTGGAAAGAGAAGTTGTGTCCTTAATTTGGTTCAGTAGTGTAGTGTTACTGTATATACTTGTTCTTCTTCTTCTTTATCTTTCTTAATCTTCTTCTAGATCTTCTTCTTCTTCTTCTTCTTCTTCTTCATCATCTTCTTCTTCTTCTTCATCTTCATCTTCTTCATCTTCTTCTTCATCTTCTTCTTCTTCTTCTTCATCTTCTTCTTCTTCTTCATCTTCTTCATCTTCTTCATCTTCATCTTCTTCATCTTCATCTTCTTCATCTTCATCTTCTTCTTCATCTTCTTCATCTTCTTCATCTTCTTCATCTTCTTCTTCTTCTTCTTCATCTTCTTCTTCTTCTTCTTCATCTTCTTCATCTTCTTCTTCTTCTTCTTCATCTTCTTCATCATCTTCTTCTTCTTCTTCATCTTCATCTTCTTCATCTTCTTCTTCATCTTCTTCATCTTCTTCTTCATCTTCTTCTTCTTCATCTTCTTCTTCTTCATCTTCTTCTTCTTCTTCTTCATCTTCTTCATCATCTTCTTCTTCTTCTTCATCTTCATCTTCTTCATCTTCTTCTTCATCTTCTTCTTCTTCATCTTCTTCTTCTTCTTCATCTTCATCTTCTTCATCTTCATCTTCTTCTTCTTCATCTTCTTCTTCATCTTCTTCTTCATCTTCTCCTTCTCCTTCTTTTTCAATATCGTCTTCTTCTTCTTCTTCACGTATTTCTCTTTTCAAATTTTTTTTTAAAGAAATGCAGCTATTTTTGAGCGTAACAAATAGCTGGTGGGCGCACGCATGTTGGAAGCGCCATTGTATGTGCTCCCTGGCAGTGGAAACACAAAGACAGCAGGAGGTAAATTCAGCAGCAGGAGGAGGAGGATGAGTGTGTGGCAGCAGGCAGTCAATGAGGCAGGCAGCTCGCCGTGACATAATAGCCCTGGTACCTAGCGGTGATACCAGGGCTGTAAATAAACACAACAGGAGGTCCCAGACAGCGGTCGTGCAGCCCACATTGTGTCCAATACACAACTGGGACAACACAGTTTTCAACCCGGGCACCTCAGAAAAATTAAACCTTTTTTTTTTTTTATTGGTTTTTTTTGGTTTTGGTTTTACAACCAATATAGCTATTGTTTTGACGTAATAGCTGGTGGCAGAGTGGCAGCAGAAGGTAATTCTGTGTACCCTGGCAGTGGGAAACACAGACAGACAGCAGCAGCAGGAGGAATGGAGGAGCAGTGTGAGCAGCTATTGTTGTGACGTAATAGCTGGTGGCAGAGTGGCAGCAGACGGTAATTCTGTGTACCCTGGCAGTGGGAAACACAGACAGACAGCAGCAGCAGGAGGAATGGAGGAGCAGTGTGAGTGTGGCAGCAGGTAGGCAGCGTGACATAATAGCCCTGGTACCTAGCGGTGATACCAGGGCTGTAAATAAACACAACAGGAGGTCCCAGACAGCGGTCGTGCAGCCCACATTGTGTCCAATACACAACTGGGACAACACAGTTTTCAACCCGGGCACCTCAGAAAAATTAAACCTTTTTTTTTTTTTATTGGTTTTTTTTGGTTTTGGTTTTACAACCAATATAGCTATTGTTTTGACGTAATAGCTGGTGGCAGAGTGGCAGCAGAAGGTAATTCTGTGTACCCTGGCAGTGGGAAACACAGACAGACAGCAGAAGGGCAGTACACAGCAGCAGCCCACTGTAGGTGTGAAATGTGTGGCTGCAGGCGACGTAATAGTCAAAGTGAACCAGGCTGGCTTAGTGAGCAGGAGCCAGGAGGTGGTAAAGGGTGGTAAGGCACATTAACGATGGTACTAAGTTCCGGCAGCCAGTTCATGTCCCCCTCTCGCCGACAACAGGGGCCAGGAACTCGCCTTCCACCCACGCCTGGTTCATCTTGAGAAACGTCAGTCTGTCCACAGACTTGTGAGACAGACGTGAGCGTTTCTCGGTGACCACGCCACCAGCTGCACTGAAGCAGCGCTCGGACAGCACGCTGGAAGGGGGGCAGGACAGCACTTCCAGGGCGTACTGCGCCAGCTCGCTCCAGATCTCCATGCGCTTGACCCAATACTCCATGGGATCAACAGGGGCATCGCTGTCAAGCCCGCTGTAGGACCCCATGTAGTCAGCCACCATGCGGGTCAGGCGCTGGCTGTGACCGGAGGAGGATGCTGCTGCATGCATCTCCTCTCTAGTCACTGCTGCCGGAGCCTCTACAGTCCTGTAGAGCTCGTGGCTGAGAGACAGCAGGTCTGTGGGGCGCTTGCTGCTGCTGGATGCAGGCACCTGCTGCTGCCTCTGTGCTGGCTGCTGGACAGTGGGGGTGGAAGGCTGGGGGAAGGCTTCCTCCAAGCGCTCAACAAGGGCCTGCTGCAAGCTCCTTATTTGTTGCGCTGGGTCTCCTCCTGCAGGCGGCAGGAACTGGCTCAACTTCCCCTTGAGGCGTGGGTCCAACATCATGCTGATCCAGATGTCCTCCCTCTGCTTCATCTGGATCACCCTGGGGTCCCTGCGCAGGCACGTCAGCATGTGCGCTGCCATTGGGAAGAGGCGGGCCACGTCTGCTGGCACATCGACGTCAGTGCTGTCCTCCTCATCCTCCTCCTCTGCTGCCTCATCCTCTCTCCACCCCCGCACCAACTCAGCTGCACTGCGCTGATCCCCCTCATCAGCAGCCAGGTCAGGGACCTCCACCAAGTCCTCCTCCTCCTCCCCCTCAGAGGTGGACTGTGCAGCTGCTTGCCGCTCCTGCTGGTCCAAGGCTGCCGCTCCCTGTGCCAGCAAAGCATCGAGTGCCCTGTTCAGCAGAGAAACCAGGGGCACCCACTCGCAGACCATAGCATGGTCCCTGCTCACCATGTTTGTGGCCTGCAGGAAGGGAGCCAGCACTAAGCACACCTGCTGCATGTGCCTCCAGTCATCATCGGGGACGATGGACGGGATGTTGCTGGTCTTGTCCCTTCTCTGAGCTGCGGAAACAGTGGCCAGGGCAAGGTAGTGGTTGACAGCGTGCTTCTGTTCAACCAGACGCTCCAACATCGCCAGGGTGGAGTTCCAGCGAGTCGGAACGTCAATGATCAGCCGATGGCGTGGCAGATCCAGCTCCTTTTGCACGTCTTCCAGGCTCGCACAGGCTGCAGCCGAGCGCCGGAAGTGACGCACAACGTTCCTTGCCGTTTCCAGCAGCTCGTCCATCCCCTGGTAGGTGCGCAGGAACTTCTGCACCACCAGGTTCAGCACGTGGGCAAGACAGGGGATGTGGGTCAGGTTTCCCCTGTCTATGGCAGCAACCAGATTGGCCCCATTGTCGGACACCACCTCTCCGACTCTGAGGCCTCTGGGGGTCAGCCAAATCCGCTCCTGCTCCTGGAGTTTGGCCAACACGTGGGCTGCCGTCAGCTTGGTCTTGCCAAGGCTGACCAAGTGCAGCAGCGCTTGGCAGTGGCGGGCCTTCACACTGCTGCTGAGGCGGGGGGTTTGGCCAGGTGTGGCGGAGGATGGCAGAGGATCGGAGGAACCCGCTGCAGTTCCCCTGACCCTGCGGGGTGGCACCACCCACTGTGTTGCTGCTGCTGCTGTGCCCGCTGCTGCTCTCCCATCCTCACCCCCTTCCACCAAGCTGACCCAGTGGACAGTGAAGGACAGGTAGCGGCCTGTCCCGAAGCGGCTGCTCCAGGAGTCCATGGTGACGTGGACCCTTTCACCAACCGCGTGCTCCAGCCCTCGCTCCACATTGGCCATCACAAAGCGGTGCAGTGCAGGAATGGCCTTGCGGGCGAAGAAGTGTCTGCTGGGGAGCTGCCAGTCTGGGGCTGCACAAGCAAGCAGCGCCCGCATGTCGCTCCCCTCCTGCACGAGCGTGTACGGCAGGAGTTGGGAGCACATGGCCCGTGCCAGCAAGCCGTTCAGCTGCCGCACGCGACGGCTGCTGGGAGGCAGAGCCCTAACCACCCCCTGGAAGGACTCGCTCAAAAGGCTCTGGCGTGCCTTTTTGCTGGCACGGGAATCAGCAGACGGAGCAGAGGAGGCCACTGAGGACTGGCTGCCAGAACAGGCCTCAGTGTCGGCGGCAGGAGTTGCAGAGGGGGGAGGAGCAGGGCGTTTCCGCACTCCTGCTGGTGCTGCTGGAGGAGCAGGAGGGCGGGTGGCTGCTGTTGCTGCTGCTGCTGCTGAAGGCTGTGCAGTGATGGGATTGGTGCCACTGCCAGCACCAGATGCCTTCAGCCTCTGGAACTCCTCATGCTGGTGGAAGTGTTTCGCAGAAAGGTGGTTGATCAGCGAGCTGGTGCTGAACTTCAAGGGGTCTGCACCTCTGCTCAACTTCCGCTGACAGTGGTTGCAAGTGGCGTACTTGCTGTACACTGTGGGCATGGTGAAAAACCGCCAGATTGGTGACAAAAACATCCCCCTACGGCATGGAAGCGCTGCTGCCTGTTTCCCTGTGGTGGTTGGGGGGGGGGGGGGGGTCTTGGGTGCGGCTGGTGGTGGTACTGGCTGATGCTGCTGCTGCTGCTGCTGAGCCTGAGACACCAGCAGGCTGTGGGACGCTGCCAATGCTTGCAATGATGCGCCTCCTTGCAAGGCCCACAACCGCATCCTCCTCCTCCTCCTCAGAGCTGCTGAGGACGACATCCTCTGGATGTGTTGGCACCCAGTCTCTGTCTGTCACCGGGTCATCATCATCATGCCCCTCCTGAAACATGTCCTGCTCTGATGATGACCCCCCAAACTCCTCTGCTGATGCATGGATGGGACGCTTGACTGTCGCCACAGTCTTGCTGTCCAATCCCTCCTCCCCCAAAGTGCCCATCAGCATCTCCTCCTCCAAATCGCCAACAACAGCATTCAATTGACTCATCATGCCTGGGGTCAAAAGAGTGCTGAGTGACAGGTCGGCGACTGACGGTGAACTGGCCTCCTCCCCAGGCCCTGCTGGGCGGCTGCTGCGAACAGGGGTGGTGGTGGTGAGGGTGGAGGCCTCGGATGCAGAGCTGATGGCGGGCTGCTCATCCTCCGTCATGAGTTGCACCACAGTGTCTGCATCCTTTTCCTCAATGGGACGTTTCCGACCCGGCTGGAGGAAAATGGGAGCAGGTGCTACACGCTGCTGCTGCTGTGTCTCTGCAGCGTGAGTTGCAGATGCTCCTCCTGGGCGGCGCCCAAGGCGTCCACGGCCAGTGGCTATGGGAGGAATGTTAGCCACTGACGCTGCTGCTGCTGCTGCGGAACTGTGCATGGTGGCGCGCCCGCGGCCGCGGCTTGCCACAATGCTGCTCCCTCTCTTCCTGATTCCCTTGCTGCCCTTCCCCTTGCCCAAACCGCGCTGGCTGCCACTTCCAGACATCTTCAATGTTTTGGGCGTATAGACAAAAGTTTTGTAAAAGGGCGGGTGAAAAGTGGGGTACTTTAATGGAGTGGGTTGGTTGGTGAGGTGACTGAGTGAGTGTCCCCTAGTACAGTAAGTAAGTATTAACAGTCAGGAAGTACAACTAGCAGTTACAATAATCAGTAGTAGTAATCACAAGTAAATTTAGTGTGTGTACACTCAGACAGTGAGTGCACGCACGCAGGAGCTAGTAGCCTATGGACACAGTGACTGAGTGTCCTAGACTCCTAGTACGGTAAGAGTAAGTAAGTAGTAACAGTAAGTAGAACTAACTAATAACAATAATCAATCAGCGATCAGAAGGAAATGGAGTGTGGGTGGTGTGTGTGTACACTCAGACAGTGAGTGCACGCACGCAGGAGCTAGTAGCCTATGGACACAGTGACTGAGTGTCCTAGACTCCTAGTACAGTAAGAGTAAGTAAGTAGTAACAGTAAGTAGAACTAACTAATAACAATAATCAATCAGCGATCAGAAGGAAATGGAGTGTGGGTGGTGTGTGTACACTCAGACAGTGAGTGCACGCACGCAGGAGCTAGTAGCCTATGGACACAGTGACTGGGTGTCCTAGACTCCTAGTACAGTAAGAGTAAGTAAGTAGTAACAGTAAGTAGTAGAACTAACTAATAACAATAATCAATCAGCGATCAGAAGGAAATGGAGTGTGGGTGGTGTGTGTACACTCAGACAGTGAGTGCACGCACGCAGGAGCTAGTAGCCTATGGACACAGTGACTGAGTGTCCTAGACTCCTAGTACAGTAAGTAGTAACAGTAAGTAGTAGAACTAACTAATAACAATAATCAATCAGCGATCAGAAGGAAATGGAGTGTGGGTGGTGTGTGTACACTCAGACAGTGAGTGCACGCACGCAGGAGCTAGTAGCCTATGGACACAGTGACTGAGTGTCCTAGACTCCTAGTACAGTAAGAGTAAGTAAGTAGTAACAGTAAGTAGAACTAACTAATAACAATAATCAATCAGCGATCAGAAGGAAATGGAGTGTGGGTGGTGTGTGTGTACACTCAGACAGTGAGTGCACGCACGCAGGAGCTAGTAGCCTATGGACACAGTGACTGAGTGTCCTAGACTCCTAGTACAGTAAGAGTAAGTAAGTAGTAACAGTAAGTAGAACTAACTAATAACAATAATCAATCAGCGATCAGAAGGAAATGGAGTGTGGGTGGTGTGTGTACACTCAGACAGTGAGTGCACGCACGCAGGAGCTAGTAGCCTATGGACACAGTGACTGGGTGTCCTAGACTCCTAGTACAGTAAGAGTAAGTAAGTAGTAACAGTAAGTAGTAGAACTAACTAATAACAATAATCAATCAGCGATCAGAAGGAAATGGAGTGTGGGTGGTGTGTGTACACTCAGACAGTGAGTGCACGCACGCAGGAGCTAGTAGCCTATGGACACAGTGACTGAGTGTCCTAGACTCCTAGTACAGTAAGTAGTAACAGTAAGTAGTAGAACTAACTAATAACAATAATCAATCAGCGATCAGAAGGAAATGGAGTGTGGGTGGTGTGTGTACACTCAGACAGTGAGTGCACGCACGCAGGAGCTAGTAGCCTATGGACACAGTGACTGAGTGTCCTAGACTCCTAGTACAGTAAGAGTAAGTAAGTAGTAACAGTAAGTAGAACTAACTAATAACAATAATCAATCAGCGATCAGAAGGAAATGGAGTGTGGGTGGTGTGTGTACACTCAGACAGTGAGTGCACGCACGCAGGAGCTAGTAGCCTATGGACACAGTGACTGGGTGTCCTAGACTCCTAGTACAGTAAGAGTAAGTAAGTAGTAACAGTAAGTAGTAGAACTAACTAATAACAATAATCAATCAGCGATCAGAAGGAAATGGAGTGTGGGTGGTGTGTGTACACTCAGACAGTGAGTGCACGCACGCAGGAGCTAGTAGCCTATGGACACAGTGACTGAGTGTCCTAGACTCCTAGTACAGTAAGTAGTAACAGTAAGTAGTAGAACTAACTAATAACAATAATCAATCAGCGATCAGAAGGAAATGGAGTGTGGGTGGTGTGTGTACACTCAGACAGTGAGTGCACGCACGCAGGAGCTAGTAGCCTATGGACACAGTGACTGAGTGTCCTAGACTCCTAGTACAGTAAGAGTAAGTAAGTAGTAACAGTAAGTAGAACTAACTAATAACAATAATCAATCAGCGATCAGAAGGAAATGGAGTGTGGGTGTGTGTACACTCAGACAGTGAGTGCACGCACGCAGGAGCTAGTAGCCTATGAACACAGTGACTGAGTGTCCTAGACTCCTAGTACAGTAAGAGTAAGTAGTAACAGTAAGTAGAACTAACTAATTACAATAATCAATCAGCGATCAGAAGGAAATAGAGTGTGTGTTGTGTGTGTACACTCAGACAGTGAGTGCGCACACGCAGGAGCTAGTAGCCTATATGAACAGTGACAGTGAGTGTCCCTACGGGTACAGTAAGAGTAAGTAGTAAGTAAGTACAACTAACAATAATCAATCAGTAATCAGAAGGAAATAGAGTGTGTGTACACACAGACAGTGAGTGAGTGCACACACGCAGGAGCTAGCTAGTAGCCTATAAACAGTGACAGTCAGTGAGTGTCCTACTCCTAGTACAGTATAACTACAATACTATTAGTAAAGGACAGCAGAAATACTGGTATAGATGATGAGAGAAATAAACAGAGGACAGCTGCCCACAGAGGCAAGGCCCCCCTGAGGCCTAAACCTGTAAGCTTGCAGCAGCTGCCTGTCTCTAATGTAACACACAAGCTACTAACTAAAATACAATGTCTATCTAAATAACAACAATACAGGTGTATATGGCAGGTGTAGGTGAGCAAAAACGCTAGGTAAATGAACACAATAGAGCACTTGCTAAGCCAAAGCACAAAGGAGCAGATCTCTCTCTGTACAAGTCTCAGGCAAGCATGGAAAACCCGAACATGGCGGCCGCTATTTATAGGGTAGGGGCTGGCCAGGGTCCCCCTCTGTGATTGGCTGCCGTCAGAGGGCCTGGGAGCCCTCTGATTGGCTCTAAGCACATCAATCTGGGCTATGACGCTATTCGAGCTCGGTACCGAGCTCGAATAGCGCCGGTTTGCTCGAATAGCTCGAATAGTGAATGGGCTATTCGAGTGTTCTCGAATAGCCCATTCGAATAGCTACAGCTATTCGGAGCTCGAATACCGAGCTCGAATAGCTGAAAAAGAGCTCGAATATTCGAGCTACTCGAATATTCGAGCTCTGCTGAGCACCACTAGGTGTGGCTGCTTCTGTGACATCATCACTCTATGCAAATCCTCAGGGCTCACTGCGCTCCGGCCGAGTGCCCGGTTTATGGCATTTTCTGGTGTTTGCGGCTAACTGTAGCTCTGGGCAAGTGCGGCGGAGCTTTCCCGTGGGCTGTGTTTCCCGCGTTCAGTGCCGATCAAGGGAGAGAGTGAGCGAGCGAGCGCTTCGCAAAGTCGCCCCCTGCTGGGCACGAGGGCTGCAACCGGCGGCCTGCCTGCGTGCAAGAGCAACTCATACTTACCTGGCAGGGGAGATACCATGATCACGAAGGTGGTTCTCCCAGGGTGAGGCCCGTCCATTGCACTCCGGGCAGGTTGACCCCTGCGATTTCCCCAAATGCGGGAAACTCGACTGCATAATTTGTGGTAGTGGGGGACTGCGTTCGCGCTTTCCCCTGATGAGCACCGGTTAACGACAGAGCAGGCGTGCCGCTGAGGATCCCTTGCTGGCTGGGGACAGTGGGGAGAGCATGCGGGACTCGGTCCTTTATCTGCACTGCGACAGAGAAGGCTTTTTTCATCCTTCACAGGGGCTGGGTGTGGCTGCTTCTGTGACATCATCACTCTATGCAAATCCTCAGGGCTCACTGCGCTCCGGCCGAGTGCCCGGTTTATGGCATTTTCTGGTGTTTGCGGCTAACTGTAGCTCTGGGCAAGTGCGGCGGAGCTTTCCCGTGGGCTGTGTTTCCCGCGTTCAGTGCCGATCAAGGGAGAGAGTGAGCGAGCGAGCGCTTCGCAAAGTCGCCCCCTGCTGGGCAGCGAGGGCTGCAACCGGCGGCCTGCCTGCGTGCAAGAGCAACTCATACTTACCTGGCAGGGGAGATACCATGATCACGAAGGTGGTTCTCCCAGGGTGAGGCCCGTCCATTGCACTCCGGGCAGGTTGACCCCTGCGATTTCCCCAAATGCGGGAAACTCGACTGCATAATTTGTGGTAGTGGGGGACTGCGTTCGCGCTTTCCCCTGATGAGCACCGGTTAACGACAGAGCAGGCGTGCCGCTGAGGATCCCTTGCTGGCTGGGGACAGTGGGGAGAGCATGCGGGACTCGGTCCTTTATCTGCACTGCGGCAGAGAAGGCTTTTTTCATCCTTCACAGGGGCTGGGTGTGGCTGCTTCTGTGACATCATCACTCTATGCAAATCCTCAGGGCTCACTGCGCTCCGGCCGAGTGCCCGGTTTATGGCATTTTCTGGTGTTTGCGGCTAACTGTAGCTCTGGGCAAGTGCGGCGGAGCTTTCCCGTGGGCTGTGTTTCCCGCGTTCAGTGCCGATCAAGGGAGAGAGTGAGCGAGCGAGCGCTTCGCAAAGTCGCCCCCTGCTGGGCAGCGAGGGCTGCAACCGGCGGCCTGCCTGCGTGCAAGAGCAACTCATACTTACCTGGCAGGGGAGATACCATGATCACGAAGGTGGTTCTCCCAGGGTGAGGCCGTCCATTGCACTCCGGGCAGGTTGACCCCTGCGATTTCCCCAAATGCGGGAAACTCGACTGCATAATTTGTGGTAGTGGGGGACTGCGTTCGCGCTTTCCCCTGATGAGCACCGGTTAACGACAGAGCAGGCGTGCCGCTGAGAATCCCTTGCTGGCTGGGGACAGTGGGGAGAGCATGCGGGACTCGGTCCTTTATCTGCACTGCGGCAGAGAAGGCTTTTTTCATCCTTCACAGGGGCTGGGTGTGGCTGCTTCTGTGACATCATCACTCTATGCAAATCCTCAGGGCTCACTGCGCTCCGGCCGAGTGCCCGGTTTATGGCATTTTCTGGTGTTTGCGGCTAACTGTAGCTCTGGGCAAGTGCGGCGGAGCTTTCCCGTGGGCTGTGTTTCCCGCGTTCAGTGCCGATCAAGGGAGAGAGTGAGCGAGCGAGCGCTTCGCAAAGTCGCCCCCTGCTGGGCAGCGAGGGCTGCAACCGGCGGCCTGCCTGCGTGCAAGAGCAACTCATACTTACCTGGCAGGGGAGATACCATGATCACGAAGGTGGTTCTCCCAGGGTGAGGCCCGTCCATTGCACTCCGGGCAGGTTGACCCCTGCGATTTCCCCAAATGCGGGAAACTCGACTGCATAATTTGTGGTAGTGGGGGACTGCGTTCGCGCTTTCTCCTGATGAGCACCGGTTAACGACAGAGCAGGCGTGCCGCTGAGGATCCCTTGCTGGCTGGGGACAGTGGGGAGAGCATGCGGGACTCGGTCCTTTATCTGCACTGCGGCAGAGAAGGCTTTTTTCATCCTTCACAGGGGCTGGGTGTGGCTGCTTCTGTGACATCATCACTCTATGCAAATCCTCAGGGCTCACTGCGCTCCGGCCGAGTGCCCGGTTTATGGCATTTTCTGGTGTTTGCGGCTAACTGTAGCTCTGGGCAAGTGCGGCAGAGCTTTCCCGTGGGCTGTGTTTCCCGCGTTCAGTGCCGATCAAGGGAGAGAGTGAGCGAGCGAGCGCTTCGCAAAGTCGCCCCCTGCTGGGCAGCGAGGGCTGCAACCGGCGGCCTGCCTGCGTGCAAGAGCAACTCATACTTACCTGGCAGGGGAGATACCATGATCACGAAGGTGGTTCTCCCAGGGTGAGGCCCGTCCATTGCACTCCGGGCAGGTTGACCCCTGCGATTTCCCCAAATGCGGGAAACTCGACTGCATAATTTGTGGTAGTGGGGGACTGCGTTCGCGCTTTCCCCTGATGAGCACCGGTTAACGACAGAGCAGGCGTGCCGCTGAGGATCCCTTGCTGGCTGGGGACAGTGGGGAGAGCATGCGGGACTCGGTCCTTTATCTGCACTGCGACAGAGAAGGCTTTTTTCATCCTTCACAGGGGCTGGGTGTGGCTGCTTCTGTGACATCATCACTCTATGCAAATCCTCAGGGCTCACTGCGCTCCGGCCGAGTGCCCGGTTTATGGCATTTTCTGGTGTTTGCGGCTAACTGTAGCTCTGGGCAAGTGCGGCGGAGCTTTCCCGTGGGCTGTGTTTCCCGCGTTCAGTGCCGATCAAGGGAGAGAGTGAGCGAGCGAGCGCTTCGCAAAGTCGCCCCCTGCTGGGCAGCGAGGGCTGCAACCGGCGGCCTGCCTGCGTGCAAGAGCAACTCATACTTACCTGGCAGGGGAGATACCATGATCACGAAGGTGGTTCTCCCAGGGTGAGGCCCGTCCATTGCACTCCGGGCAGGTTGACCCCTGCGATTTCCCCAAATGCGGGAAACTCGACTGCATAATTTGTGGTAGTGGGGGACTGCGTTCGCGCTTTCCCCTGATGAGCACCGGTTAACGACAGAGCAGGCGTGCCGCTGAGGATCCCTTGCTGGCTGGGGACAGTGGGGAGAGCATGCGGGACTCGGTCCTTTATCTGCACTGCGACAGAGAAGGCTTTTTTCATCCTTCACAGGGGCTGGGTGTGGCTGCTTCTGTGACATCATCACTCTATGCAAATCCTCAGGGCTCACTGCGCTCCGGCCGAGTGCCCGGTTTATGGCATTTTCTGGTGTTTGCGGCTAACTGTAGCTCTGGGCAAGTGCGGCGGAGCTTTCCCGTGGGCTGTGTTTCCCGCGTTCAGTGCCGATCAAGGGAGAGAGTGAGCGAGCGAGAGCTTCGCAAAGTCGCCCCCTGCTGGGCAGCGAGGGCTGCAACCGGCGGCCTGCCTGCGTGCAAGAGCAACTCATACTTACCTGGCAGGGGAGATACCATGATCACGAAGGTGGTTCTCCCAGGGTGAGGCCCGTCCATTGCACTCCGGGCAGGTTGACCCCTGCGATTTCCCCAAATGCGGGAAACTCGACTGCATAATTTGTGGTAGTGGGGGACTGCGTTCGCGCTTTCCCCTGATGAGCACCGGTTAATGACAGAGCAGGCGTGCCGCTGAGGATCCCTTGCTGGCTGGGGACAGTGGGGAGAGTATGCGGGACTCGGTCCTTTATCTGCACTGCGACAGAGAAGGCTTTTTTCATCCTTCACAGGGGCTGGGTGTGGCTGCTTCTGTGACATCATCACTCTATGCAAATCCTCAGGGCTCACTGCGCTCCGGCCGAGTGCCCGGTTTATGGCATTTTCTGGTGTTTGCGGCTAACTGTAGCTCTGGGCAAGTGCGGCGGAGCTTTCCCGTGGGCTGTGTTTCCCGCGTTCAGTGCCGATCAAGGGAGAGAGTGAGCGAGCGAGCGCTTCGCAAAGTCGCCCCCTGCTGGGCAGCGAGGGCTGCAACTGGCGGCCTGCCTGCGTGCAAGAGCAACTCATACTTACCTGGCAGGGGAGATACCATGATCACGAAGGTGGTTCTCCCAGGGTGAGGCCCGTCCATTGCACTCCGGGCAGGTTGACCCCTGCGATTTCCCCAAATGCGGGAAACTCGACTGCATAATTTGTGGTAGTGGGGGACTGCGTTCGCGCTTTCCCCTGATGAGCACCGGTTAACGACAGAGCAGGCGTGCCGCTGAGGATCCCTTGCTGGCTGGGGACAGTGGGGAGAGCATGCGGGACTCGGTCCTTTATCTGCACTGCGACAGAGAAGGCTTTTTTCATCCTTCACAGGGGCTGGGTGTGGCTGCTTCTGTGACATCATCACTCTATGCAAATCCTCAGGGCTCACTGCGCTCCGGCCGAGTGCCCGATTTATGGCATTTTCTGGTGTTTGCGGCTAACTGTAGCTCTGGGCAAGTGCGGCGGAGCTTTCCCGTGGGCTGTGTTTCCCGCGTTCAGTGCCGATCAAGGGAGAGAGTGAGCGAGCGAGCGCTTCGCAAAGTCGCCCCCTGCTGGGCAGCGAGGGCTGCAACCGGCGGCCTGCCTGCGTGCAAGAGCAACTCATACTTACCTGGCAGGGGAGATACCATGATCACGAAGGTGGTTCTCCCAGGGTGAGGCCCGTCCATTGCACTCCGGGCAGGTTGACCCCTGCGATTTCCCCAAATGCGGGAAACTCGACTGCATAATTTGTGGTAGTGGGGGACTGCGTTCGCGCTTTCCCCTGATGAGCACCGGTTAACGACAGAGCAGGTGTGCCGCTGAGGATCCCTTGCTGGCTGGGGACAGTGGGGAGAGCATGCGGGACTCGGTCCTTTATCTGCACTGCGACAGAGAAGGCTTTTTTCATCCTTCACAGGGGCTGGGTGTGGCTGCTTCTGTGACATCATCACTCTATGCAAATCCTCAGGGCTCACTGCGCTCCGGCCGAGTGCCCGGTTTATGGCATTTTCTGGTGTTTGCGGCTAACTGTAGCTCTGGGCAAGTGCGGCGGAGCTTTCCCGTGGGCTGTGTTTCCCGCGTTCAGTGCCGATCAAGGGAGAGAGTGAGCGAGCGAGCGCTTCGCAAAGTCGCCCCCTGCTGGGCAGCGAGGGCTGCAACCGGCGGCCTGCCTGCGTGCAAGAGCAACTCATACTTACCTGGCAGGGGAGATACCATGATCACGAAGGTGGTTCTCCCAGGGTGAGGCCCGTCCATTGCACTCCGGGCAGGTTGACCCCTGCGATTTCCCCAAATGCGGGAAACTCGACTGCATAATTTGTGGTAGTGGGGGACTGCGTTCGCGCTTTCCCCTGATGAGCACCGGTTAACGACAGAGCAGGCGTGCCGCTGAGGATCCCTTGCTGGCTGGGGACAGTGGGGAGAGCATGCGGGACTCGGTCCTTTATCTGCACTGCGACAGAGAAGGCTTTTTTCATCCTTCACAGGGGCTGGGTGTGGCTGCTTCTGTGACATCATCACTCTATGCAAATCCTCAGGGCTCACTGCGCTCCGGCCGAGTGCCCGGTTTATGGCATTTTCTGGTGTTTGCGGCTAACTGTAGCTCTGGGCAAGTGCGGCGGAGCTTTCCCGTGGGCTGTGTTTCCCGCGTTCAGTGCCGATCAAGGGAGAGAGTGAGCGAGCGAGCGCTTCGCAAAGTCGCCCCCTGCTGGGCAGCGAGGGCTGCAACCGGCGGCCTGCCTGCGTGCAAGAGCAACTCATACTTACCTGGCAGGGGAGATACCATGATCACGAAGGTGGTTCTCCCAGGGTGAGGCCCGTCCATTGCACTCCGGGCAGGTTGACCCCTGCGATTTCCCCAAATGCGGGAAACTCGACTGCATAATTTGTGGTAGTGGGGTACTGCGTTCGCGCTTTCCCCTGATGAGCACCGGTTAACGACAGAGCAGGCGTGCCGCTGAGGATCCCTTGCTGGCTGGGGACAGTGGGGAGAGCATGCGGGACTCGGTCCTTTATCTGCACTGCGACAGAGAAGGCTTTTTTCATCCTTCACAGGGGCTGGGTGTGGCTGCTTCTGTGACATCATCACTCTATGCAAATCCTCAGGGCTCACTGCGCTCCGGCCGAGTGCCCGGTTTATGGCATTTTCTGGTGTTTGCGGCTAACTGTAGCTCTGGGCAAGTGCGGCGGAGCTTTCCCGTGGGCTGTGTTTCCCGCGTTCAGTGCCGATCAAGGGAGAGAGTGAGCGAGCGAGCGCTTCGCAAAGTCGCCCCCTGCTGGGCAGCGAGGGCTGCAACCGGCGGCCTGCCTGCGTGCAAGAGCAACTCATACTTACCTGGCAGGGGAGATACCATGATCACGAAGGTGGTTCTCCCAGGGTGAGGCCCGTCCATTGCACTCCGGGCAGGTTGACCCCTGCGATTTCCCCAAATGCGGGAAACTCGACTGCATAATTTGTGGTAGTGGGGGACTGCGTTCGCGCTTTCCCCTGATGAGCACCGGTTAACGACAGAGCAGGCGTGCCGCTGAGGATCCCTTGCTGGCTGGGGACAGTGGGGAGAGCATGCGGGACTCGGTCCTTTATCTGCACTGCGACAGAGAAGGCTTTTTTCATCCTTCACAGGGGCTGGGTGTGGCTGCTTCTGTGACATCATCACTCTATGCAAATCCTCAGGGCTCACTGCGCTCCGGCCGAGTGCCCGGTTTATGGCATTTTCTGGTGTTTGCGGCTAACTGTAGCTCTGGGCAAGTGCGGCGGAGCTTTCCCGTGGGCTGTGTTTCCCGCGTTCAGTGCCGATCAAGGGAGAGAGTGAGCGAGCGAGCGCTTCGCAAAGTCGCCCCCTGCTGGGCAGCGAGGGCTGCAACCGGCGGCCTGCCTGCGTGCAAGAGCAACTCATACTTACCTGGCAGGGGAGATACCATGATCACGAAGGTGGTTCTCCCAGGGTGAGGCCCGTCCATTGCACTCCGGGCAGGTTGACCCCTGCGATTTCCCCAAATGCGGGAAACTCGACTGCATAATTTGTGGTAGTGGGGTACTGCGTTCGCGCTTTCCCCTGATGAGCACCGGTTAACGACAGAGCAGGCGTGCCGCTGAGGATCCCTTGCTGGCTGGGGACAGTGGGGAGAGCATGCGGGACTCGGTCCTTTATCTGCACTGCGACAGAGAAGGCTTTTTTCATCCTTCACAGGGGCTGGGTGTGGCTGCTTCTGTGACATCATCACTCTATGCAAATCCTCAGGGCTCACTGCGCTCCGGCCGAGTGCCCGGTTTATGGCATTTTCTGGTGTTTGCGGCTAACTGTAGCTCTGGGCAAGTGCGGCGGAGCTTTCCCGTGGGCTGTGTTTCCCGCGTTCAGTGCCGATCAAGGGAGAGAGTGAGCGAGCGAGCGCTTCGCAAAGTCGCCCCCTGCTGGGCAGCGAGGGCTGCAACCGGCGGCCTGCCTGCGTGCAAGAGCAACTCATACTTACCTGGCAGGGGAGATACCATGATCACGAAGGTGGTTCTCCCAGGGTGAGGCCCGTCCATTGCACTCCGGGCAGGTTGACCCCTGCGATTTCCCCAAATGCGGGAAACTCGACTGCATAATTTGTGGTAGTGGGGGACTGCGTTCGCGCTTTCCCCTGATGAGCACCGGTTAACGACAGAGCAGGCGTGCCGCTGAGGATCCCTTGCTGGCTGGGGACAGTGGGGAGAGCATGCGGGACTCGGTCCTTTATCTGCACTGCGACAGAGAAGGCTTTTTTCATCCTTCACAGGGGCTGGGTGTGGCTGCTTCTGTGACATCATCACTCTATGCAAATCCTCAGGGCTCACTGCGCTCCGGCCGAGTGCCCGGTTTATGGCATTTTCTGGTGTTTGCGGCTAACTGTAGCTCTGGGCAAGTGCGGCGGAGCTTTCCCGTGGGCTGTGTTTCCCGCGTTCAGTGCCGATCAAGGGAGAGAGTGAGCGAGCGAGCGCTTCGCAAAGTCGCCCCCTGCTGGGCAGCGAGGGCTGCAACCGGCGGCCTGCCTGCGTGCAAGAGCAACTCATACTTACCTGGCAGGGGAGATACCATGATCACGAAGGTGGTTCTCCCAGGGTGAGGCCCGTCCATTGCACTCCGGGCAGGTTGACCCCTGCGATTTCCCCAAATGCGGGAAACTCGACTGCATAATTTGTGGTAGTGGGGGACTGCGTTCGCGCTTTCCCCTGATGAGCACCGGTTAACGACAGAGCAGGCGTGCCGCTGAGGATCCCTTGCTGGCTGGGGACAGTGGGGAGAGCATGCGGGACTCGGTCCTTTATCTGCACTGCGACAGAGAAGGCTTTTTTCATCCTTCACAGGGGCTGGGTGTGGCTGCTTCTGTGACATCATCACTCTATGCAAATCCTCAGGGCTCACTGCGCTCCGGCCGAGTGCCCGGTTTATGGCATTTTCTGGTGTTTGCGGCTAACTGTAGCTCTGGGCAAGTGCGGCGGAGCTTTCCCGTGGGCTGTGTTTCCCGCGTTCAGTGCCGATCAAGGGAGAGAGTGAGCGAGCGAGCGCTTCGCAAAGTCGCCCCCTGCTGGGCAGCGAGGGCTGCAACCGGCGGCCTGCCTGCGTGCAAGAGCAACTCATACTTACCTGGCAGGGGAGATACCATGATCACGAAGGTGGTTCTCCCAGGGTGAGGCCCGTCCATTGCACTCCGGGCAGGTTGACCCCTGCGATTTCCCCAAATGCGGGAAACTCGACTGCATAATTTGTGGTAGTGGGGGACTGCGTTCGCGCTTTCCCCTGATGAGCACCGGTTAACGACAGAGCAGGCGTGCCGCTGAGGATCCCTTGCTGGCTGGGGACAGTGGGGAGAGCATGCGGGACTCGGTCCTTTATCTGCACTGCGACAGAGAAGGCTTTTTTCATCCTTCACAGGGGCTGGGTGTGGCTGCTTCTGTGACATCATCACTCTATGCAAATCCTCAGGGCTCACTGCGCTCCGGCCGAGTGCCCGGTTTATGGCATTTTCTGGTGTTTGCGGCTAACTGTAGCTCTGGGCAAGTGCGGCGGAGCTTTCCCGTGGGCTGTGTTTCCCGCGTTCAGTGCCGATCAAGGGAGAGAGTGAGCGAGCGAGAGCTTCGCAAAGTCGCCCCCTGCTGGGCAGCGAGGGCTGCAACCGGCGGCCTGCCTGCGTGCAAGAGCAACTCATACTTACCTGGCAGGGGAGATACCATGATCACGAAGGTGGTTCTCCCAGGGTGAGGCCCGTCCATTGCACTCCGGGCAGGTTGACCCCTGCGATTTCCCCAAATGCGGGAAACTCGACTGCATAATTTGTGGTAGTGGGGGACTGCGTTCGCGCTTTCCCCTGATGAGCACCGGTTAATGACAGAGCAGGCGTGCCGCTGAGGATCCCTTGCTGGCTGGGGACAGTGGGGAGAGCATGCGGGACTCGGTCCTTTATCTGCACTGCGACAGAGAAGGCTTTTTTCATCCTTCACAGGGGCTGGGTGTGGCTGCTTCTGTGACATCATCACTCTATGCAAATCCTCAGGGCTCACTGCGCTCCGGCCGAGTGCCCGGTTTATGGCATTTTCTGGTGTTTGCGGCTAACTGTAGCTCTGGGCAAGTGCGGCGGAGCTTTCCCGTGGGCTGTGTTTCCCGCGTTCAGTGCCGATCAAGGGAGAGAGTGAGCGAGCGAGCGCTTCGCAAAGTCGCCCCCTGCTGGGCAGCGAGGGCTGCAACTGGCGGCCTGCCTGCGTGCAAGAGCAACTCATACTTACCTGGCAGGGGAGATACCATGATCACGAAGGTGGTTCTCCCAGGGTGAGGCCCGTCCATTGCACTCCGGGCAGGTTGACCCCTGCGATTTCCCCAAATGCGGGAAACTCGACTGCATAATTTGTGGTAGTGGGGGACTGCGTTCGCGCTTTCCCCTGATGAGCACCGGTTAACGACAGAGCAGGCGTGCCGCTGAGGATCCCTTGCTGGCTGGGGACAGTGGGGAGAGCATGCGGGACTCGGTCCTTTATCTGCACTGCGACAGAGAAGGCTTTTTTCATCCTTCACAGGGGCTGGGTGTGGCTGCTTCTGTGACATCATCACTCTATGCAAATCCTCAGGGCTCACTGCGCTCCGGCCGAGTGCCCGGTTTATGGCATTTTCTGGTGTTTGCGGCTAACTGTAGCTCTGGGCAAGTGCGGCGGAGCTTTCCCGTGGGCTGTGTTTCCCGCGTTCAGTGCCGATCAAGGGAGAGAGTGAGCGAGCGAGCGCTTCGCAAAGTCGCCCCCTGCTGGGCAGCGAGGGCTGCAACCGGCGGCCTGCCTGCGTGCAAGAGCAACTCATACTTACCTGGCAGGGGAGATACCATGATCACGAAGGTGGTTCTCCCAGGGTGAGGCCCGTCCATTGCACTCCGGGCAGGTTGACCCCTGCGATTTCCCCAAATGCGGGAAACTCGACTGCATAATTTGTGGTAGTGGGGGACTGCGTTCGCGCTTTCCCCTGATGAGCACCGGTTAACGACAGAGCAGGCGTGCCGCTGAGGATCCCTTGCTGGCTGGGGACAGTGGGGAGAGCATGCGGGACTCGGTCCTTTATCTGCACTGCGACAGAGAAGGCTTTTTTCATCCTTCACAGGGGCTGGGTGTGGCTGCTTCTGTGACATCATCACTCTATGCAAATCCTCAGGGCTCACTGCGCTCCGGCCGAGTGCCCGGTTTATGGCATTTTCTGGTGTTTGCGGCTAACTGTAGCTCTGGGCAAGTGCGGCGGAGCTTTCCCGTGGGCTGTGTTTCCCGCGTTCAGTGCCGATCAAGGGAGAGAGTGAGCGAGCGAGCGCTTCGCAAAGTCGCCCCCTGCTGGGCAGCGAGGGCTGCAACCGGCGGCCTGCCTGCGTGCAAGAGCAACTCATACTTACCTGGCAGGGGAGATACCATGATCACGAAGGTGGTTCTCCCAGGGTGAGGCCCGTCCATTGCACTCCGGGCAGGTTGACCCCTGCGATTTCCCCAAATGCGGGAAACTCGACTGCATAATTTGTGGTAGTGGGGGACTGCGTTCGCGCTTTCCCCTGATGAGCACCGGTTAACGACAGAGCAGGCGTGCCGCTGAGGATCCCTTGCTGGCTGGGGACAGTGGGGAGAGCATGCGGGACTCGGTCCTTTATCTGCACTGCGACAGAGAAGGCTTTTTTCATCCTTCACAGGGGCTGGGTGTGGCTGCTTCTGTGACATCATCACTCTATGCAAATCCTCAGGGCTCACTGCGCTCCGGCCGAGTGCCCGGTTTATGGCATTTTCTGGTGTTTGCGGCTAACTGTAGCTCTGGGCAAGTGCGGCGGAGCTTTCCCGTGGGCTGTGTTTCCCGCGTTCAGTGCCGATCAAGGGAGAGAGTGAGCGAGCGAGCGCTTCGCAAAGTCGCCCCCTGCTGGGCAGCGAGGGCTGCAACCGGCGGCCTGCCTGCGTGCAAGAGCAACTCATACTTACCTGGCAGGGGAGATACCATGATCACGAAGGTGGTTCTCCCAGGGTGAGGCCCGTCCATTGCACTCCGGGCAGGTTGACCCCTGCGATTTCCCCAAATGCGGGAAACTCGACTGCATAATTTGTGGTAGTGGGGGACTGCGTTCGCGCTTTCCCCTGATGAGCACCGGTTAACGACAGAGCAGGCGTGCCGCTGAGGATCCCTTGCTGGCTGGGGACAGTGGGGAGAGCATGCGGGACTCGGTCCTTTATCTGCACTGCGACAGAGAAGGCTTTTTTCATCCTTCACAGGGGCTGGGTGTGGCTGCTTCTGTGACATCATCACTCTATGCAAATCCTCAGGGCTCACTGCGCTCCGGCCGAGTGCCCGGTTTATGGCATTTTCTGGTGTTTGCGGCTAACTGTAGCTCTGGGCAAGTGCGGCGGAGCTTTCCCGTGGGCTGTGTTTCCCGCGTTCAGTGCCGATCAAGGGAGAGAGTGAGCGAGCGAGCGCTTCGCAAAGTCGCCCCCTGCTGGGCAGCGAGGGCTGCAACCGGCGGCCTGCCTGCGTGCAAGAGCAAATCATACTTACCTGGCAGGGGAGATACCATGATCACGAAGGTGGTTCTCCCAGGGTGAGGCCCGTCCATTGCACTCCGGGCAGGTTGACCCCTGCGATTTCCCCAAATGCGGGAAACTCGACTGCATAATTTGTGGTAGTGGGGGACTGCGTTCGCGCTTTCCCCTGATGAGCACCGGTTAACGACAGAGCAGGCGTGCCGCTGAGGATCCCTTGCTGGCTGGGGACAGTGGGGAGAGCATGCGGGACTCGGTCCTTTATCTGCACTGCGACAGAGAAGGCTTTTTTCATCCTTCACAGGGGCTGGGTGTGGCTGCTTCTGTGACATCATCACTCTATGCAAATCCTCAGGGCTCACTGCGCTCCGGCCGAGTGCCCGGTTTATGGCATTTCCTGGTGTTTGCGGCTAACTGTAGCTCTGGGCAAGTGCGGCGGAGCTTTCCCGTGGGCTGTGTTTCCCGCGTTCAGTGCCGATCAAGGGAGAGAGTGAGCGAGCGAGCGCTTCGCAAAGTCGCCCCCTGCTGGGCAGCGAGGGCTGCAACCGGCGGCCTGCCTGCGTGCAAGAGCAACTCATACTTACCTGGCAGGGGAGATACCATGATCACGAAGGTGGTTCTCCCAGGGTGAGGCCCGTCCATTGCACTCCGGGCAGGTTGACCCCTGCGATTTCCCCAAATGCGGGAAACTCGACTGCATAATTTGTGGTAGTGGGGGACTGCGTTCGCGCTTTCCCCTGATGAGCACCGGTTAACGACAGAGCAGGCGTGCCGCTGAGGATCCCTTGCTGGCTGGGGACAGTGGGGAGAGCATGCGGGACTCGGTCCTTTATCTGCACTGCGACAGAGAAGGCTTTTTTCATCCTTCACAGGGGCTGGGTGTGGCTGCTTCTGTGACATCATCACTCTATGCAAATCCTCAGGGCTCACTGCGCTCCGGCCGAGTGCCCGGTTTATGGCATTTTCTGGTGTTTGCGGCTAACTGTAGCTCTGGGCAAGTGCGGCGGAGCTTTCCCGTGGGCTGTGTTTCCCGCGTTCAGTGCCGATCAAGGGAGAGAGTGAGCGAGCGAGCGCTTCGCAAAGTCGCCCCCTGCTGGGCAGCGAGGGCTGCAACCGGCGGCCTGCCTGCGTGCAAGAGCAACTCATACTTACCTGGCAGGGGAGATACCATGATCACGAAGGTGGTTCTCCCAGGGTGAGGCCCGTCCATTGCACTCCGGGCAGGTTGACCCCTGCGATTTCCCCAAATGCGGGAAACTCGACTGCATAATTTGTGGTAGTGGGGAACTGCGTTCGCGCTTTCCCCTGATGAGCACCGGTTAACGACAGAGCAGGCGTGCCGCTGAGGATCCCTTGCTGGCTGGGGACAGTGGGGAGAGCATGCGGGACTCGGTCCTTTATCTGCACTGCGACAGAGAAGGCTTTTTTCATCCTTCACAGGGGCTGGGTGTGGCTGCTTCTGTGACATCATCACTCTATGCAAATCCTCAGGGCTCACTGCGCTCCGGCCGAGTGCCCGGTTTATGGCATTTTCTGGTGTTTGCGGCTAACTGTAGCTCTGGGCAAGTGCGGCGGAGCTTTCCCGTGGGCTGTGTTTCCCGCGTTCAGTGCCGATCAAGGGAGAGAGTGAGCGAGCGAGCGCTTCGCAAAGTCGCCCCCTGCTGGGCAGCGAGGGCTGCAACCGGCGGCCTGCCTGCGTGCAAGAGCAACTCATACTTACCTGGCAGGGGAGATACCATGATCACGAAGGTGGTTCTCCCAGGGTGAGGCCCGTCCATTGCACTCCGGGCAGGTTGACCCCTGCGATTTCCCCAAATGCGGGAAACTCGACTGCATAATTTGTGGTAGTGGGGGACTGCGTTCGCGCTTTCCCCTGATGAGCACCGGTTAACGACAGAGCAGGCGTGCCGCTGAGGATCCCTTGCTGGCTGGGGACAGTGGGGAGAGCATGCGGGACTCGGTCCTTTATCTGCACTGCGACAGAGAAGGCTTTTTTCATCCTTCACAGGGGCTGGGTGTGGCTGCTTCTGTGACATCATCACTCTATGCAAATCCTCAGGGCTCACTGCGCTCCGGCCGAGTGCCCGGTTTATGGCATTTTCTGGTGTTTGCGGCTAACTGTAGCTCTGGGCAAGTGCGGCGGAGCTTTCCCGTGGGCTGTGTTTCCCGCGTTCAGTGCCGATCAAGGGAGAGAGTGAGCGAGCGAGCGCTTCGCAAAGTCGCCCCCTGCTGGGCAGCGAGGGCTGCAACCGGCGGCCTGCCTGCGTGCAAGAGCAACTCATACTTACCTGGCAGGGGAGATACCATGATCACGAAGGTGGTTCTCCCAGGGTGAGGCCCGTCCATTGCACTCCGGGCAGGTTGACCCCTGTGATTTCCCCAAATGCGGGAAACTCGACTGCATAATTTGTGGTAGTGGGGGACTGCGTTCGCGCTTTCCCCTGATGAGCACCGGTTAACGACAGAGCAGGCGTGCCGCTGAGGATCCCTTGCTGGCTGGGGACAGTGGGGAGAGCATGCGGGACTCGGTCCTTTATCTGCACTGCGACAGAGAAGGCTTTTTTCATCCTTCACAGGGGCTGGGTGTGGCTGCTTCTGTGACATCATCACTCTATGCAAATCCTCAGGGCTCACTGCGCTCCGGCCGAGTGCCCGGTTTATGGCATTTTCTGGTGTTTGCGGCTAACTGTAGCTCTGGGCAAGTGCGGCGGAGCTTTCCCGTGGGCTGTGTTTCCCGCGTTCAGTGCCGATCAAGGGAGAGAGTGAGCGAGCGAGCGCTTCGCAAAGTCGCCCCCTGCTGGGCAGCGAGGGCTGCAACCGGCGGCCTGCCTGCGTGCAAGAGCAACTCATACTTACCTGGCAGGGAAGATACCATGATCACGAAGGTGGTTCTCCCAGGGTGAGGCCCGTCCATTGCACTCCGGGCAGGTTGACCCCTGCGATTTCCCCAAATGCGGGAAACTCGACTGCATAATTTGTGGTAGTGGGGGACTGCGTTCGCGCTTTCCCCTGATGAGCACCGGTTAACGACAGAGCAGGCGTGCCGCTGAGGATCCCTTGCTTGCTGGGGACAGTGGGGAGAGCATGCGGGACTCGGTCCTTTATCTGCACTGCGACAGAGAAGGCTTTTTTCATCCTTCACAGGGGCTGGGTGTGGCTGCTTCTGTGACATCATCACTCTATGCAAATCCTCAGGGCTCACTGCGCTCCGGCCGAGTGCCCGGTTTATGGCATTTTCTGGTGTTTGCGGCTAACTGTAGCTCTGGGCAAGTGCGGCGGAGCTTTCCCGTGGGCTGTGTTTCCCGCGTTCAGTGCCGATCAAGGGAGAGAGTGAGCGAGCGAGCGCTTCGCAAAGTCGCCCCCTGCTGGGCAGCGAGGGCTGCAACCGGCGGCCTGCCTGCGTGCAAGAGCAACTCATACTTACCTGGCAGGGGAGATACCATGATCACGAAGGTGGTTCTCCCAGGGTGAGGCCCGTCCATTGCACTCCGGGCAGGTTGACCCCTGCGATTTCCCCAAATGCGGGAAACTCGACTGCATAATTTGTGGTAGTGGGGGACTGCGTTCGCGCTTTCCCCTGATGAGCACCGGTTAACGACAGAGCAGGCGTGCCGCTGAGGATCCCTTGCTGGCTGGGGACAGTGGGGAGAGCATGCGGGACTCGGTCCTTTATCTGCACTGCGACAGAGAAGGCTTTTTTCATCCTTCACAGGGGCTGGGTGTGGCTGCTTCTGTGACATCATCACTCTATGCAAATCCTCAGGGCTCACTGCGCTCCGGCCGAGTGCCCGGTTTATGGCATTTTCTGGTGTTTGCGGCTAACTGTAGCTCTGGGCAAGTGCGGCGGAGCTTTCCCGTGGGCTGTGTTTCCCGCGTTCAGTGCCGATCAAGGGAGAGAGTGAGCGAGCGAGCGCTTCGCAAAGTCGCCCCCTGCTGGGCAGCGAGGGCTGCAACCGGCGGCCTGCCTGCGTGCAAGAGCAACTCATACTTACCTGGCAGGGGAGATACCATGATCACGAAGGTGGTTCTCCCAGGGTGAGGCCCGTCCATTGCACTCCGGGCAGGTTGACCCCTGCGATTTCCCCAAATGCGGGAAACTCGACTGCATAATTTGTGGTAGTGGGGGACTGCGTTCGCGCTTTCCCCTGATGAGCACCGGTTAACAACAGAGCAGGCGTGCCGCTGAGGATCCCTTGCTGGCTGGGGACAGTGGGGAGAGCATGCGGGACTCGGTCCTTTATCTGCACTGCGACAGAGAAGGCTTTTTTCATCCTTCACAGGGGCTGGGTGTGGCTGCTTCTGTGACATCATCACTCTATGCAAATCCTCAGGGCTCACTGCGCTCCGGCCGAGTGCCCGGTTTATGGCATTTTCTGGTGTTTGCGGCTAACTGTAGCTCTGGGCAAGTGCGGCGGAGCTTTCCCGTGGGCTGTGTTTCCCGCGTTCAGTGCCGATCAAGGGAGAGAGTGAGCGAGCGAGCGCTTCGCAAAGTCGCCCCCTGCTGGGCAGCGAGGGCTGCAACCGGCGGCCTGCCTGCGTGCAAGAGCAACTCATATTTACCTGGCAGGGGAGATACCATGATCACGAAGGTGGTTCTCCCAGGGTGAGGCCCGTCCATTGCACTCCGGGCAGGTTGACCCCTGCGATTTCCCCAAATGCGGGAAACTCGACTGCATAATTTGTGGTAGTGGGGGACTGCGTTCGCGCTTTCCCCTGATGAGCACCGGTTAACGACAGAGCAGGCGTGCCGCTGAGGATCCCTTGCTGGCTGGGGACAGTGGGGAGAGCATGCGGGACTCGGTCCTTTATCTGCACTGCGACAGAGAAGGCTTTTTTCATCCTTCACAGGGGCTGGGTGTGGCTGCTTCTGTGACATCATCACTCTATGCAAATCCTCAGGGCTCACTGCGCTCCGGCCGAGTGCCCGGTTTATGGCATTTTCTGGTGTTTGCGGCTAACTGTAGCTCTGGGCAAGTGCGGCGGAGCTTTCCCGTGGGCTGTGTTTCCCGCGTTCAGTGCCGATCAAGGGAGAGAGTGAGCGAGCGAGCGCTTCGCAAAGTCGCCCCCTGCTGGGCAGCGAGGGCTGCAACCGGCGGCCTGCCTGCGTGCAAAAGCAACTCATACTTACCTGGCAGGGGAGATACCATGATCACGAAGGTGGTTCTCCCAGGGTGAGGCCCGTCCATTGCACTCCGGGCAGGTTGACCCCTGCGATTTCCCCAAATGCGGGAAACTCGACTGCATAATTTGTGGTAGTGGGGGACTGCGTTCGCGCTTTCCCCTGATGAGCACCGGTTAACGACAGAGCAGGCGTGCCGCTGAGGATCCCTTGCTGGCTGGGGACAGTGGGGAGAGCATGCGGGACTCGGTCCTTTATCTGCACTGCGACAGAGAAGGCTTTTTTCATCCTTCACAGGGGCTGGGTGTGGCTGCTTCTGTGACATCATCACTCTATGCAAATCCTCAGGGCTCACTGCGCTCCGGCCGAGTGCCCGGTTTATGGCATTTTCTGGTGTTTGCGGCTAACTGTAGCTCTGGGCAAGTGCGGCGGAGCTTTCCCGTGGGCTGTGTTTCCCGCGTTCAGTGCCGATCAAGGGAGAGAGTGAGCGAGCGAGCGCTTCGCAAAGTCGCCCCCTGCTGGGCAGCGAGGGCTGCAACCGGCGGCCTGCCTGCGTGCAAGAGCAACTCATACTTACCTGGCAGGGGAGATACCATGATCACGAAGGTGGTTCTCCCAGGGTGAGGCCCGTCCATTGCACTCCGGGCAGGTTGACCCCTGCGATTTCCCCAAATGCGGAAAACTCGACTGCATAATTTGTGGTAGTGGGGGACTGCGTTCGCGCTTTCCCCTGATGAGCACCGGTTAACGACAGAGCAGGCGTGCCGCTGAGGATCCCTTGCTGGCTGGGGACAGTGGGGAGAGCATGCGGGACTCGGTCCTTTATCTGCACTGCGACAGAGAAGGCTTTTTTCATCCTTCACAGGGGCTGGGTGTGGCTGCTTCTGTGACATCATCACTCTATGCAAATCCTCAGGGCTCACTGCGCTCCGGCCGAGTGCCCGGTTTATGGCATTTTCTGGTGTTTGCGGCTAACTGTAGCTCTGGGCAAGTGCGGCGGAGCTTTCCCGTGGGCTGTGTTTCCCGCGTTCAGTGCCGATCAAGGGAGAGAGTGAGCGAGCGAGCGCTTCGCAAAGTCGCCCCCTGCTGGGCAGCGAGGGCTGCAACCGGCGGCCTGCCTGCGTGCAAGAGCAACTCATACTTACCTGGCAGGGGAGATACCATGATCACGAAGGTGGTTCTCCCAGGGTGAGGCCCGTCCATTGCACTCCGGGCAGGTTGACCCCTGCGATTTCCCCAAATGTGGGAAACTCGACTGCATAATTTGTGGTAGTGGGGGACTGCGTTCGCGCTTTCCCCTGATGAGCACCGGTTAACGACAGAGCAGGCGTGCCGCTGAGGATCCCTTGCTGGCTGGGGACAGTGGGGAGAGCATGCGGGACTCGGTCCTTTATCTGCACTGCGACAGAGAAGGCTTTTTTCATCCTTCACAGGGGCTGGGTGTGGCTGCTTCTGTGACATCATCACTCTATGCAAATCCTCAGGGCTCACTGCGCTCCGGCCGAGTGCCCGGTTTATGGCATTTTCTGGTGTTTGCGGCTAACTGTAGCTCTGGGCAAGTGCGGCGGAGCTTTCCCGTGGGCTGTGTTTCCCGCGTTCAGTGCCGATCAAGGGAGAGAGTGAGCGAGCGAGCGCTTCGCAAAGTCGCCCCCTGCTGGGCAGCGAGGGCTGCAACCGGCGGCCTGCCTGCGTGCAAGAGCAACTCATACTTACCTGGCAGGGGAGATACCATGATCACGAAGGTGGTTCTCCCAGGGTGAGGCCCGTCCATTGCACTCCGGGCAGGTTGACCCCTGCGATTTCCCCAAATACGGGAAACTCGACTGCATAATTTGTGGTAGTGGGGGACTGCGTTCGCGCTTTCCCCTGATGAGCACCGGTTAACGACAGAGCAGGCGTGCCGCTGAGGATCCCTTGCTGGCTGGGGACAGTGGGGAGAGCATGCGGGACTCGGTCCTTTATCTGCACTGCGACAGAGAAGGCTTTTTTCATCCTTCACAGGGGCTGGGTGTGGCTGCTTCTGTGACATCATCACTCTATGCAAATCCTCAGGGCTCACTGCGCTCCGGCCGAGTGCCCGGTTTATGGCATTTTCTGGTGTTTGCGGCTAACTGTAGCTCTGGGCAAGTGCGGCGGAGCTTTCCCGTGGGCTGTGTTTCCCGCGTTCAGTGCCGATCAAGGGAGAGAGTGAGCGAGCGAGCGCTTCGCAAAGTCGCCCCCTGCTGGGCAGCGAGGGCTGCAACCGGCGGCCTGCCTGCGTGCAAGAGCAACTCATACTTACCTGGCAGGGGAGATACCATGATCACGAAGGTGGTTCTCCCAGGGTGAGGCCCGTCCATTGCACTCCGGGCAGGTTGACCCCTGCGATTTCCCCAAATGCGGGAAACTCGACTGCATAATTTGTGGTAGTGGGGGACTGCGTTCGCGCTTTCCCCTGATGAGCACCGGTTAACGACAGAGCAGGCGTGCCGCTGAGGATCCCTTGCTGGCTGGGGACAGTGGGGAGAGCATGCGGGACTCGGTCCTTTATCTGCACTGCGACAGAGAAGGCTTTTTTCATCCTTCACAGGGGCTGGGTGTGGCTGCTTCTGTGACATCATCACTCTATGCAAATCCTCAGGGCTCACTGCGCTCCGGCCGAGTGCCCGGTTTATGGCATTTTCTGGTGTTTGCGGCTAACTGTAGCTCTGGGCAAGTGCGGCGGAGCTTTCCCGTGGGCTGTGTTTCCCGCGTTCAGTGCCGATCAAGGGAGAGAGTGAGCGAGCGAGCGCTTCGCAAAGTCGCCCCCTGCTGGGCAGCGAGGGCTGCAACCGGCGGCCTGCCTGCGTGCAAGAGCAACTCATACTTACCTGGCAGGGGAGATACCATGATCACGAAGGTGGTTCTCCCAGGGTGAGGCCCGTCCATTGCACTCCGGGCAGGTTGACCCCTGCGATTTCCCCAAATGCGGGAAACTCGACTGCATAATTTGTGGTAGTGGGGGACTGCGTTCGCGCTTTCCCCTGATGAGCACCGGTTAACGACAGAGCAGGCGTGCCGCTGAGGATCCCTTGCTGGCTGGGGACAGTGGGGAGAGCATGCGGGACTCGGTCCTTTATCTGCACTGCGACAGAGAAGGCTTTTTTCATCCTTCACAGGGGCTGGGTGTGGCTGCTTCTGTGACATCATCACTCTATGCAAATCCTCAGGGCTCACTGCGCTCCGGCCGAGTGCCCGGTTTATGGCATTTTCTGGTGTTTGCGGCTAACTGTAGCTCTGGGCAAGTGCGGCGGAGCTTTCCCGTGGGCTGTGTTTCCCGCGTTCAGTGCCGATCAAGGGAGAGAGTGAGCGAGCGAGCGCTTCGCAAAGTCGCCCCCTGCTGGGCAGCGAGGGCTGCAACCGGCGGCCTGCCTGCGTGCAAGAGCAACTCATACTTACCTGGCAGGGGAGATACCATGATCACGAAGGTGGTTCTCCCAGGGTGAGGCCCGTCCATTGCACTCCGGGCAGGTTGACCCCTGCGATTTCCCCAAATGCGGGAAACTCGACTGCATAATTTGTGGTAGTGGGGGACTGCGTTCGCGCTTTCCCCTGATGAGCACCGGTTAACGACAGAGCAGGCGTGCCGCTGAGGATCCCTTGCTGGCTGGGGACAGTGGGGAGAGCATGCGGGACTCGGTCCTTTATCTGCACTGCGACAGAGAAGGCTTTTTTCATCCTTCACAGGGGCTGGGTGTGGCTGCTTCTGTGACATCATCACTCTATGCAAATCCTCAGGGCTCACTGCGCTCCGGCCGAGTGCCCGGTTTATGGCATTTTCTGGTGTTTGCGGCTAACTGTAGCTCTGGGCAAGTGCGGCGGAGCTTTCCCGTGGGCTGTGTTTCCCGCGTTCAGTGCCGATCAAGGGAGAGAGTGAGCGAGCGAGCGCTTCGCAAAGTCGCCCCCTGCTGGGCAGCGAGGGCTGCAACCGGCGGCCTGCCTGCGTGCAAGAGCAACTCATACTTACCTGGCAGGGGAGATACCATGATCACGAAGGTGGTTCTCCCAGGGTGAGGCCCGTCCATTGCACTCCGGGCAGGTTGACCCCTGCGATTTCCCCAAATGCGGGAAACTCGACTGCATAATTTGTGGTAGTGGGGGACTGCGTTCGCGCTTTCCCCTGATGAGCACCGGTTAACGACAGAGCAGGCGTGCCGCTGAGGATCCCTTGCTGGCTGGGGACAGTGGGGAGAGCATGCGGGACTCGGTCCTTTATCTGCACTGCGACAGAGAAGGCTTTTTTCATCCTTCACAGGGGCTGGGTGTGGCTGCTTCTGTGACATCATCACTCTATGCAAATCCTCAGGGCTCACTGCGCTCCGGCCGAGTGCCCGGTTTATGGCATTTTCTGGTGTTTGCGGCTAACTGTAGCTCTGGGCAAGTGCGGCGGAGCTTTCCCGTGGGCTGTGTTTCCCGCGTTCAGTGCCGATCAAGGGAGAGAGTGAGCGAGCGAGCGCTTCGCAAAGTCGCCCCCTGCTGGGCAGCGAGGGCTGCAACCGGCGGCCTGCCTGCGTGCAAGAGCAACTCATACTTACCTGGCAGGGGAGATACCATGATCACGAAGGTGGTTCTCCCAGGGTGAGGCCCGTCCATTGCACTCCGGGCAGGTTGACCCCTGCGATTTCCCCAAATGCGGGAAACTCGACTGCATAATTTGTGGTAGTGGGGGACTGCGTTCGTGCTTTCCCCTGATGAGCACCGGTTAACGACAGAGCAGGCGTGCCGCTGAGGATCCCTTGCTGGCTGGGGACAGTGGGGAGAGCATGCGGGACTCGGTCCTTTATCTGCACTGCGACAGAGAAGGCTTTTTTCATCCTTCACAGGGGCTGGGTGTGGCTGCTTCTGTGACATCATCACTCTATGCAAATCCTCAGGGCTCACTGCGCTCCGGCCGAGTGCCCGGTTTATGGCATTTTCTGGTGTTTGCGGCTAACTGTAGCTCTGGGCAAGTGCGGCGGAGCTTTCCCGTGGGCTGTGTTTCCCGCGTTCAGTGCCGATCAAGGGAGAGAGTGAGCGAGCGAGCGCTTCGCAAAGTCGCCCCCTGCTGGGCAGCGAGGGCTGCAACCGGCGGCCTGCCTGCGTGCAAGAGCAACTCATACTTACCTGGCAGGGGAGATACCATGATCACGAAGGTGGTTCTCCCAGGGTGAGGCCCGTCCATTGCACTCCGGGCAGGTTGACCCCTGCGATTTCCCCAAATGCGGGAAACTCGACTGCATAATTTGTGGTAGTGGGGGACTGCGTTCGCGCTTTCCCCTGATGAGCACCGGTTAACGACAGAGCAGGCGTGCCGCTGAGGATCCCTTGCTGGCTGGGGACAGTGGGGAGAGCATGCGGGACTCGGTCCTTTATCTGCACTGCGACAGAGAAGGCTTTTTTCATCCTTCACAGGGGCTGGGTGTGGCTGCTTCTGTGACATCATCACTCTATGCAAATCCTCAGGGCTCACTGCGCTCCGGCCGAGTGCCCGGTTTATGGCATTTTCTGGTGTTTGCGGCTAACTGTAGCTCTGGGCAAGTGCGGCGGAGCTTTCCCGTGGGCTGTGTTTCCCGCGTTCAGTGCCGATCAAGGGAGAGAGTGAGCGAGCGAGCGCTTCGCAAAGTCGCCCCCTGCTGGGCAGCGAGGGCTGCAACCGGCGGCCTGCCTGCGTGCAAGAGCAACTCATACTTACCTGGCAGGGGAGATACCATGATCACGAAGGTGGTTCTCCCAGGGTGAGGCCCGTCCATTGCACTCCGGGCAGGTTGACCCCTGCGATTTCCCCAAATGCGGGAAACTCGACTGCATAATTTGTGGTAGTGGGGGACTGCGTTCGCGCTTTCTCCTGATGAGCACCGGTTAACGACAGAGCAGGCGTGCCGCTGAGGATCCCTTGCTGGCTGGGGACAGTGGGGAGAGCATGCGGGACTCGGTCCTTTATCTGCACTGCGACAGAGAAGGCTTTTTTCATCCTTCACAGGGGCTGGGTGTGGCTGCTTCTGTGACATCATCACTCTATGCAAATCCTCAGGGCTCACTGCGCTCCGGCCGAGTGCCCGGTTTATGGCATTTTCTGGTGTTTGCGGCTAACTGTAGCTCTGGGCAAGTGCGGCGGAGCTTTCCCGTGGGCTGTGTTTCCCGCGTTCAGTGCCGATCAAGGGAGAGAGTGAGCGAGCGAGCGCTTCGCAAAGTCGCCCCCTGCTGGGCAGCGAGGGCTGCAACCGGCGGCCTGCCTGCGTGCAAGAGCAACTCATACTTACCTGGCAGGGGAGATACCATGATCACGAAGGTGGTTCTCCCAGGGTGAGGCCCGTCCATTGCACTCCGGGCAGGTTGACCCCTGCGATTTCCCCAAATGCGGGAAACTCGACTGCATAATTTGTGGTAGTGGGGGACTGCGTTTGCGCTTTCCCCTGATGAGCACCGGTTAACGACAGAGCAGGCGTGCCGCTGAGGATCCCTTGCTGGCTGTGGACAGTGGGGAGAGCATGCGGGACTCGGTCCTTTATCTGCACTGCGACAGAGAAGGCTTTTTTCATCCTTCACAGGGGCTGTGTGTGGTTGCTTCTGTGACATCATCACTCTATGCAAATCCTCAGGGCTCACTGCGCTCCGGCCGAGTGCCCGGTTTATGGCATTTTCTGGTGTTTGCGGCTAACTGTAGCTCTGGGCAAGTGCGGCGGAGCTTTCCCGTGGGCTGTGTTTCCCGCGTTCAGTGCCAATCAAGGGAGAGAGTGAGCGAGCGAGCGCTTCGCAAAGTCGCCCCCTGCTGGGCAGCGAGGGCTGCAACCGGCGGCCTGCCTGCGTGCAAGAGCAACTCATACTTACCTGGCAGGGGAGATACCATGATCACGAAGGTGGTTCTCCCAGGGTGAGGCCCGTCCATTGCACTCCGGGCAGGTTGACCCCTGCGATTTCCCCAAATGCGGGAAACTCGACTGCATAATTTGTGGTAGTGGGGGACTGCGTTCGCGCTTTCCCCTGATGAGCACCGGTTAACGACAGAGCAGGCGTGCCGCTGAGGATCCCTTGCTGGCTGGGGACAGTGGGGAGAGCATGCGGGACTCGGTCCTTTATCTGCACTGCGACAGAGAAGGCTTTTTTCATCCTTCACAGGGGCTGGGTGTGGCTGCTTCTGTGACATCATCACTCTATGCAAATCCTCAGGGCTCACTGCGCTCCGGCCGAGTGCCCGGTTTATGGCATTTTCTGGTGTTTGCGGCTAACTGTAGCTCTGGGCAAGTGCGGCGGAGCTTTCCCGTGGGCTGTGTTTCCCGCGTTCAGTGCCGATCAAGGGAGAGAGTGAGCGAGCGAGCGCTTCGCAAAGTCGCCCCCTGCTGGGCAGCGAGGGCTGCAACCGGCGGCCTGCCTGCGTGCAAGAGCAACTCATACTTACCTGGCAGGGGAGATACCATGATCACGAAGGTGGTTCTCCCAGGGTGAGGCCCGTCCATTGCACTCCGGGCAGGTTGACCCCTGCGATTTCCCCAAATGCGGGAAACTCGACTGCATAATTTGTGGTAGTGGGGGACTGCGTTCGCGCTTTCCCCTGATGAGCACCGGTTAACGACAGAGCAGGCGTGCCGCTGAGGATCCCTTGCTGGCTGGGGACAGTGGGGAGAGCATGCGGGACTCGGTCCTTTATCTGCACTGCGACAGAGAAGGCTTTTTTCATCCTTCACAGGGGCTGGGTGTGGCTGCTTCTGTGACATCATCACTCTATGCAAATCCTCAGGGCTCACTGCGCTCCGGCCGAGTGCCCGGTTTATGGCATTTTCTGGTGTTTGCGGCTAACTGTAGCTCTGGGCAAGTGCGGCGGAGCTTTCCCGTGGGCTGTGTTTCCCGCGTTCAGTGCCGATCAAGGGAGAGAGTGAGCGAGCGAGCGCTTCGCAAAGTCGCCCCCTGCTGGGCAGCGAGGGCTGCAACCGGCGGCCTGCCTGCGTGCAAGAGCAACTCATACTTACCTGGCAGGGGAGATACCATGATCACGAAGGTGGTTCTCCCAGGGTGAGGCCCGTCCATTGCACTCCGGGCAGGTTGACCCCTGCGATTTCCCCAAATGCGGGAAACTCGACTGCATAATTTGTGGTAGTGGGGGACTGCGTTCGCGCTTTCCCCTGATGAGCACCGGTTAACGACAGAGCAGGCGTGCCGCTGAGGATCCCTTGCTGGCTGGGGACAGTGGGGAGAGCATGCGGGACTCGGTCCTTTATCTGCACTGCGACAGAGAAGGCTTTTTTCATCCTTCACAGGGGCTGGGTGTGGCTGCTTCTGTGACATCATCACTCTATGCAAATCCTCAGGGCTCACTGCGCTCCGGCCGAGTGCCCGGTTTATGGCATTTTCTGGTGTTTGCGGCTAACTGTAGCTCTGGGCAAGTGCGGCGGAGCTTTCCCGTGGGCTGTGTTTCCCGCGTTCAGTGCCGATCAAGGGAGAGAGTGAGCGAGCGAGCGCTTCGCAAAGTCGCCCCCTGCTGGGCAGCGAGGGCTGCAACCGGCGGCCTGCCTGCGTGCAAGAGCAACTCATACTTACCTGGCAGGGGAGATACCATGATCACGAAGGTGGTTCTCCCAGGGTGAGGCCCGTCCATTGCACTCCGGGCAGGTTGACCCCTGCGATTTCCCCAAATGCGGGAAACTCGACTGCATAATTTGTGGTAGTGGGGGACTGCGTTCGCGCTTTCCCCTGATGAGCACCGGTTAACGACAGAGCAGGCGTGCCGCTGAGGATCCCTTGCTGGCTGGGGACAGTGGGGAGAGCATGCGGGACTCGGTCCTTTATCTGCACTGCGACAGAGAAGGCTTTTTTCATCCTTCACAGGGGCTGGGTGTGGCTGCTTCTGTGACATCATCACTCTATGCAAATCCTCAGGGCTCACTGCGCTCCGGCCGAGTGCCCGGTTTATGGCATTTTCTGGTGTTTGCGGCTAACTGTAGCTCTGGGCAAGTGCGGCGGAGCTTTCCCGTGGGCTGTGTTTCCCGCGTTCAGTGCCGATCAAGGGAGAGAGTGAGCGAGCGAGCGCTTCGCAAAGTCGCCCCCTGCTGGGCAGCGAGGGCTGCAACCGGCGGCCTGCCTGCGTGCAAGAGCAACTCATACTTACCTGGCAGGGGAGATACCATGATCACGAAGGTGGTTCTCCCAGGGTGAGGCCCGTCCATTGCACTCCGGGCAGGTTGACCCCTGCGATTTCCCCAAATGCGGGAAACTCGACTGCATAATTTGTGGTAGTGGGGGACTGCGTTCGCGCTTTCCCCTGATGAGCACCGGTTAACGACAGAGCAGGCGTGCCGCTGAGGATCCCTTGCTGGCTGGGGACAGTGGGGAAAGCATGCGGGACTCGGTCCTTTATCTGCACTGCGACAGAGAAGGCTTTTTTCATCCTTCACAGGGGCTGGGTGTGGCTGCTTCTGTGACATCATCACTCTATGCAAATCCTCAGGGCTCACTGCGCTCCGGCCGAGTGCCCGGTTTATGGCATTTTCTGGTGTTTGCGGCTAACTGTAGCTCTGGGCAAGTGCGGCGGAGCTTTCCCGTGGGCTGTGTTTCCCGCGTTCAGTGCCGATCAAGGGAGAGAGTGAGCGAGCGAGCGCTTCGCAAAGTCGCCCCCTGCTGGGCAGCGAGGGCTGCAACCGGCGGCCTGCCTGCGTGCAAGAGCAACTCATACTTACCTGGCAGGGGAGATACCATGATCACGAAGGTGGTTCTCCCAGGGTGAGGCCCGTCCATTGCACTCCGGGCAGGTTGACCCCTGCGATTTCCCCAAATACGGGAAACTCGACTGCATAATTTGTGGTAGTGGGGGACTGCGTTCGCGCTTTCCCCTGATGAGCACCGGTTAACGACAGAGCAGGCGTGCCGCTGAGGATCCCTTGCTGGCTGGGGACAGTGGGGAGAGCATGCGGGACTCGGTCCTTTATCTGCACTGCGACAGAGAAGGCTTTTTTCATCCTTCACAGGGGCTGGGTGTGGCTGCTTCTGTGACATCATCACTCTATGCAAATCCTCAGGGCTCACTGCGCTCCGGCCGAGTGCCCGGTTTATGGCATTTTCTGGTGTTTGCGGCTAACTGTAGCTCTGGGCAAGTGCGGCGGAGCTTTCCCGTGGGCTGTGTTTCCCGCGTTCAGTGCCGATCAAGGGAGAGAGTGAGCGAGCGAGCGCTTCGCAAAGTCGCCCCCTGCTGGGCAGCGAGGGCTGCAACCGGCGGCCTGCCTGCGTGCAAGAGCAACTCATACTTACCTGGCAGGGGAGATACCATGATCACGAAGGTGGTTCTCCCAGGGTGAGGCCCGTCCATTGCACTCCGGGCAGGTTGACCCCTGCGATTTCCCCAAATGCGGGAAACTCGACTGCATAATTTGTGGTAGTGGGGGACTGCGTTCGCGCTTTCCCCTGATGAGCACCGGTTAACGACAGAGCAGGCGTGCCGCTGAGGATCCCTTGCTGGCTGGGGACAGTGGGGAGAGCATGCGGGACTCGGTCCTTTATCTGCACTGCGACAGAGAAGGCTTTTTTCATCCTTCACAGGGGCTGGGTGTGGCTGCTTCTGTGACATCATCACTCTATGCAAATCCTCAGGGCTCACTGCGCTCCGGCCGAGTGCCCGGTTTATGGCATTTTCTGGTGTTTGCGGCTAACTGTAGCTCTGGGCAAGTGCGGCGGAGCTTTCCCGTGGGCTGTGTTTCCCGCGTTCAGTGCCGATCAAGGGAGAGAGTGAGCGAGCGAGCGCTTCGCAAAGTCGCCCCCTGCTGAGCAGCGAGGGCTGCAACCGGCGGCCTGCCTGCGTGCAAGAGCAACTCATACTTACCTGGCAGGGGAGATACCATGATCACGAAGGTGGTTCTCCCAGGGTGAGGCCCGTCCATTGCACTCCGGGCAGGTTGACCCCTGCGATTTCCCCAAATGCGGGAAACTCGACTGCATAATTTGTGGTAGTGGGGGACTGCGTTCGCGCTTTCCCCTGATGAGCACCGGTTAACGACAGAGCAGGCGTGCCGCTGAGGATCCCTTGCTGGCTGGGGACAGTGGGGAGAGCATGCGGGACTCGGTCCTTTATCTGCACTGCGACAGAGAAGGCTTTTTTCATCCTTCACAGGGGCTGGGTGTGGCTGCTTCTGTGACATCATCACTCTATGCAAATCCTCAGGGCTCACTGCGCTCCGGCCGAGTGCCCGGTTTATGGCATTTTCTGGTGTTTGCGGCTAACTGTAGCTCTGGGCAAGTGCGGCGGAGCTTTCCCGTGGGCTGTGTTTCCCGCGTTCAGTGCCGATCAAGGGAGAGAGTGAGCGAGCGAGCGCTTCGCAAAGTCGCCCCCTGCTGGGCAGCGAGGGCTGCAACCGGCGGCCTGCCTGCGTGCAAGAGCAACTCATACTTACCTGGCAGGGGAGATACCATGATCACGAAGGTGGTTCTCCCAGGGTGAGGCCCGTCCATTGCACTCCGGGCAGGTTGACCCCTGCGATTTCCCCAAATGCGGGAAACTCGACTGCATAATTTGTGGTAGTGGGGGACTGCGTTCGCGCTTTCCCCTGATGAGCACCGGTTAACGACAGAGCAGGCGTGCCGCTGAGGATCCCTTGCTGGCTGGGGACAGTGGGGAGAGCATGCGGGACTCGGTCCTTTATCTGCACTGCGACAGAGAAGGCTTTTTTCATCCTTCACAGGGGCTGGGTGTGGCTGCTTCTGTGACATCATCACTCTATGCAAATCCTCAGGGCTCACTGCGCTCCGGCCGAGTGCCCGGTTTATGGCATTTTCTGGTGTTTGCGGCTAACTGTAGCTCTGGGCAAGTGCGGCGGAGCTTTCCCGTGGGCTGTGTTTCCCGCGTTCAGTGCCGATCAAGGGAGAGAGTGAGCGAGCGAGCGCTTCGCAAAGTCGCCCCCTGCTGGGCAGCGAGGGCTGCAACCGGCGGCCTGCCTGCGTGCAAGAGCAACTCATACTTACCTGGCAGGGGAGATACCATGATCACGAAGGTGGTTCTCCCAGGGTGAGGCCCGTCCATTGCACTCCGGGCAGGTTGACCCCTGCGATTTCCCCAAATGCGGGAAACTCGACTGCATAATTTGTGGTAGTGGGGGACTGCGTTCGCGCTTTCCCCTGATGAGCACCGGTTAACGACAGAGCAGGCGTGCCGCTGAGGATCCCTTGCTGGCTGGGGACAGTGGGGAGAGCATGCGGGACTCGGTCCTTTATCTGCACTGCGACAGAGAAGGCTTTTTTCATCCTTCACAGGGGCTGGGTGTGGCTGCTTCTGTGACATCATCACTCTATGCAAATCCTCAGGGCTCACTGCGCTCCGGCCGAGTGCCCGGTTTATGGCATTTTCTGGTGTTTGCGGCTAACTGTAGCTCTGGGCAAGTGCGGCGGAGCTTTCCCGTGGGCTGTGTTTCCCGCGTTCAGTGCCGATCAAGGGAGAGAGTGAGCGAGCGAGCGCTTCGCAAAGTCGCCCCCTGCTGGGCAGCGAGGGCTGCAACCGGCGGCCTGCCTGCGTGCAAGAGCAACTCATACTTACCTGGCAGGGGAGATACCATGATCACGAAGGTGGTTCTCCCAGGGTGAGGCCCGTCCATTGCACTCCGGGCAGGTTGACCCCTGCGATTTCCCCAAATGCGGGAAACTCGACTGCATAATTTGTGGTAGTGGGGGACTGCGTTCGTGCTTTCCCCTGATGAGCACCGGTTAACGACAGAGCAGGCGTGCCGCTGAGGATCCCTTGCTGGCTGGGGACAGTGGGGAGAGCATGCGGGACTCGGTCCTTTATCTGCACTGCGACAGAGAAGGCTTTTTTCATCCTTCACAGGGGCTGGGTGTGGCTGCTTCTGTGACATCATCACTCTATGCAAATCCTCAGGGCTCACTGCGCTCCGGCCGAGTGCCCGGTTTATGGCATTTTCTGGTGTTTGCGGCTAACTGTAGCTCTGGGCAAGTGCGGCGGAGCTTTCCCGTGGGCTGTGTTTCCCGCGTTCAGTGCCGATCAAGGGAGAGAGTGAGCGAGCGAGCGCTTCGCAAAGTCGCCCCCTGCTGGGCAGCGAGGGCTGCAACCGGCGGCCTGCCTGCGTGCAAGAGCAACTCATACTTACCTGGCAGGGGAGATACCATGATCACGAAGGTGGTTCTCCCAGGGTGAGGCCCGTCCATTGCACTCCGGGCAGGTTGACCCCTGCGATTTCCCCAAATGCGGGAAACTCGACTGCATAATTTGTGGTAGTGGGGGACTGCGTTCGCGCTTTCCCCTGATGAGCACCGGTTAACGACAGAGCAGGCGTGCCGCTGAGGATCCCTTGCTGGCTGGGGACAGTGGGGAGAGCATGCGGGACTCGGTCCTTTATCTGCACTGCGACAGAGAAGGCTTTTTTCATCCTTCACAGGGGCTGGGTGTGGCTGCTTCTGTGACATCATCACTCTATGCAAATCCTCAGGGCTCACTGCGCTCCGGCCGAGTGCCCGGTTTATGGCATTTTCTGGTGTTTGCGGCTAACTGTAGCTCTGGGCAAGTGCGGCGGAGCTTTCCCGTGGGCTGTGTTTCCCGCGTTCAGTGCCGATCAAGGGAGAGAGTGAGCGAGCGAGCGCTTCGCAAAGTCGCCCCCTGCTGGGCAGCGAGGGCTGCAACCGGCGGCCTGCCTGCGTGCAAGAGCAACTCATACTTACCTGGCAGGGGAGATACCATGATCACGAAGGTGGTTCTCCCAGGGTGAGGCCCGTCCATTGCACTCCGGGCAGGTTGACCCCTGCGATTTCCCCAAATGCGGGAAACTCGACTGCATAATTTGTGGTAGTGGGGGACTGCGTTCGCGCTTTCTCCTGATGAGCACCGGTTAACGACAGAGCAGGCGTGCCGCTGAGGATCCCTTGCTGGCTGGGGACAGTGGGGAGAGCATGCGGGACTCGGTCCTTTATCTGCACTGCGACAGAGAAGGCTTTTTTCATCCTTCACAGGGGCTGGGTGTGGCTGCTTCTGTGACATCATCACTCTATGCAAATCCTCAGGGCTCACTGCGCTCCGGCCGAGTGCCCGGTTTATGGCATTTTCTGGTGTTTGCGGCTAACTGTAGCTCTGGGCAAGTGCGGCGGAGCTTTCCCGTGGGCTGTGTTTCCCGCGTTCAGTGCCGATCAAGGGAGAGAGTGAGCGAGCGAGCGCTTCGCAAAGTCGCCCCCTGCTGGGCAGCGAGGGCTGCAACCGGCGGCCTGCCTGCGTGCAAGAGCAACTCATACTTACCTGGCAGGGGAGATACCATGATCACGAAGGTGGTTCTCCCAGGGTGAGGCCCGTCCATTGCACTCCGGGCAGGTTGACCCCTGCGATTTCCCCAAATGCGGGAAACTCGACTGCATAATTTGTGGTAGTGGGGGACTGCGTTCGCGCTTTCCCCTGATGAGCACCGGTTAACGACAGAGCAGGCGTGCCGCTGAGGATCCCTTGCTGGCTGTGGACAGTGGGGAGAGCATGCGGGACTCGGTCCTTTATCTGCACTGCGACAGAGAAGGCTTTTTTCATCCTTCACAGGGGCTGTGTGTGGTTGCTTCTGTGACATCATCACTCTATGCAAATCCTCAGGGCTCACTGCGCTCCGGCCGAGTGCCCGGTTTATGGCATTTTCTGGTGTTTGCGGCTAACTGTAGCTCTGGGCAAGTGCGGCGGAGCTTTCCCGTGGGCTGTGTTTCCCGCGTTCAGTGCCGATCAAGGGAGAGAGTGAGCGAGCGAGCGCTTCGCAAAGTCGCCCCCTGCTGGGCAGCGAGGGCTGCAACCGGCGGCCTGCCTGCGTGCAAGAGCAACTCATACTTACCTGGCAGGGGAGATACCATGATCACGAAGGTGGTTCTCCCAGGGTGAGGCCCGTCCATTGCACTCCGGGCAGGTTGACCCCTGCGATTTCCCCAAATGCGGGAAACTCGACTGCATAATTTGTGGTAGTGGGGGACTGCGTTCGCGCTTTCCCCTGATGAGCACCGGTTAACGACAGAGCAGGCGTGCCGCTGAGGATCCCTTGCTGGCTGGGGACAGTGGGGAGAGCATGCGGGACTCGGTCCTTTATCTGCACTGCGACAGAGAAGGCTTTTTTCATCCTTCACAGGGGCTGGGTGTGGCTGCTTCTGTGACATCATCACTCTATGCAAATCCTCAGGGCTCACTGCGCTCCGGCCGAGTGCCCGGTTTATGGCATTTTCTGGTGTTTGCGGCTAACTGTAGCTCTGGGCAAGTGCGGCGGAGCTTTCCCGTGGGCTGTGTTTCCCGCGTTCAGTGCCGATCAAGGGAGAGAGTGAGCGAGCGAGCGCTTCGCAAAGTCGCCCCCTGCTGGGCAGCGAGGGCTGCAACCGGCGGCCTGCCTGCGTGCAAGAGCAACTCATACTTACCTGGCAGGGGAGATACCATGATCACGAAGGTGGTTCTCCCAGGGTGAGGCCCGTCCATTGCACTCCGGGCAGGTTGACCCCTGCGATTTCCCCAAATGCGGGAAACTCGACTGCATAATTTGTGGTAGTGGGGGACTGCGTTCGCGCTTTCCCCTGATGAGCACCGGTTAACGACAGAGCAGGCGTGCCGCTGAGGATCCCTTGCTGGCTGGGGACAGTGGGGAGAGCATGCGGGACTCGGTCCTTTATCTGCACTGCGACAGAGAAGGCTTTTTTCATCCTTCACAGGGGCTGGGTGTGGCTGCTTCTGTGACATCATCACTCTATGCAAATCCTCAGGGCTCACTGCGCTCCGGCCGAGTGCCCGGTTTATGGCATTTTCTGGTGTTTGCGGCTAACTGTAGCTCTGGGCAAGTGCGGCGGAGCTTTCCCGTGGGCTGTGTTTCCCGCGTTCAGTGCCGATCAAGGGAGAGAGTGAGCGAGCGCTTCGCAAAGTCGCCCCCTGCTGGGCAGCGAGGGCTGCAACCGGCGGCCTGCCTGCGTGCAAGAGCAACTCATACTTACCTGGCAGGGGAGATACCATGATCACGAAGGTGGTTCTCCCAGGGTGAGGCCCGTCCATTGCACTCCGGGCAGGTTGACCCCTGCGATTTCCCCAAATGCGGGAAACTCGACTGCATAATTTGTGGTAGTGGGGGACTGCGTTCGCGCTTTCCCCTGATGAGCACCGGTTAACGACAGAGCAGGCGTGCCGCTGAGGATCCCTTGCTGGCTGGGGACAGTGGGGAGAGCATGCGGGACTCGGTCCTTTATCTGCACTGCGACAGAGAAGGCTTTTTTCATCCTTCACAGGGGCTGGGTGTGGCTGCTTCTGTGACATCATCACTCTATGCAAATCCTCAGGGCTCACTGCGCTCCGGCCGAGTGCCCGGTTTATGGCATTTTCTGGTGTTTGCGGCTAACTGTAGCTCTGGGCAAGTGCGGCGGAGCTTTCCCGTGGGCTGTGTTTCCCGCGTTCAGTGCCGATCAAGGGAGAGAGTGAGCGAGCGAGCGCTTCGCAAAGTCGCCCCCTGCTGGGCAGCGAGGGCTGCAACCGGCGGCCTGCCTGCGTGCAAGAGCAACTCATACTTACCTGGCAGGGGAGATACCATGATCACGAAGGTGGTTCTCCCAGGGTGAGGCCCGTCCATTGCACTCCGGGCAGGTTGACCCCTGCGATTTCCCCAAATGCGGGAAACTCGACTGCATAATTTGTGGTAGTGGGGGACTGCGTTCGCGCTTTCCCCTGATGAGCACCGGTTAACGACAGAGCAGGCGTGCCGCTGAGGATCCCTTGCTGGCTGGGGACAGTGGGGAGAGCATGCGGGACTCGGTCCTTTATCTGCACTGCGACAGAGAAGGCTTTTTTCATCCTTCACAGGGGCTGGGTGTGGCTGCTTCTGTGACATCATCACTCTATGCAAATCCTCAGGGCTCACTGCGCTCCGGCCGAGTGCCCGGTTTATGGCATTTTCTGGTGTTTGCGGCTAACTGTAGCTCTGGGCAAGTGCGGCGGAGCTTTCCCGTGGGCTGTGTTTCCCGCGTTCAGTGCCGATCAAGGGAGAGAGTGAGCGAGCGAGCGCTTCGCAAAGTCGCCCCCTGCTGGGCAGCGAGGGCTGCAACCGGCGGCCTGCCTGCGTGCAAGAGCAACTCATACTTACCTGGCAGGGGAGATACCATGATCACGAAGGTGGTTCTCCCAGGGTGAGGCCCGTCCATTGCACTCCGGGCAGGTTGACCCCTGCGATTTCCCCAAATGCGGGAAACTCGACTGCATAATTTGTGGTAGTGGGGGACTGCGTTCGCGCTTTCCCCTGATGAGCACCGGTTAACGACAGAGCAGGCGTGCCGCTGAGGATCCCTTGCTGGCTGGGGACAGTGGGGAAAGCATGCGGGACTCGGTCCTTTATCTGCACTGCGACAGAGAAGGCTTTTTTCATCCTTCACAGGGGCTGGGTGTGGCTGCTTCTGTGACATCATCACTCTATGCAAATCCTCAGGGCTCACTGCGCTCCGGCCGAGTGCCCGGTTTATGGCATTTTCTGGTGTTTGCGGCTAACTGTAGCTCTGGGCAAGTGCGGCGGAGCTTTCCCGTGGGCTGTGTTTCCCGCGTTCAGTGCCGATCAAGGGAGAGAGTGAGCGAGCGAGCGCTTCGCAAAGTCGCCCCCTGCTGGGCAGCGAGGGCTGCAACCGGCGGCCTGCCTGCGTGCAAGAGCAACTCATACTTACCTGGCAGGGGAGATACCATGATCACGAAGGTGGTTCTCCCAGGGTGAGGCCCGTCCATTGCACTCCGGGCAGGTTGACCCCTGCGATTTCCCCAAATGCGGGAAACTCGACTGCATAATTTGTGGTAGTGGGGGACTGCGTTCGCGCTTTCCCCTGATGAGCACCGGTTAACGACAGAGCAGGTGTGCCGCTGAGGATCCCTTGCTGGCTGGGGACAGTGGGGAGAGCATGCGGGACTCGGTCCTTTATCTGCACTGCGACAGAGAAGGCTTTTTTCATCCTTCACAGGGGCTGGGTGTGGCTGCTTCTGTGACATCATCACTCTATGCAAATCCTCAGGGCTCACTGCGCTCCGGCCGAGTGCCCGGTTTATGGCATTTTCTGGTGTTTGCGGCTAACTGTAGCTCTGGGCAAGTGCGGCGGAGCTTTCCCGTGGGCTGTGTTTCCCGCGTTCAGTGCCGATCAAGGGAGAGAGTGAGCGAGCGAGCGCTTCGCAAAGTCGCCCCCTGCTGGGCAGCGAGGGCTGCAACCGGCGGCCTGCCTGCGTGCAAGAGCAACTCATACTTACCTGGCAGGGGAGATACCATGATCACGAAGGTGGTTCTCCCAGGGTGAGGCCCGTCCATTGCACTCCGGGCAGGTTGACCCCTGCGATTTCCCCAAATGCGGGAAACTCGACTGCATAATTTGTGGTAGTGGGGGACTGCGTTCGCGCTTTCCCCTGATGAGCACCGGTTAACGACAGAGCAGGCGTGCCGCTGAGGATCCCTTGCTGGCTGGGGACAGTGGGGAGAGCATGCGGGACTCGGTCCTTTATCTGCACTGCGACAGAGAAGGCTTTTTTCATCCTTCACAGGGGCTGGGTGTGGCTGCTTCTGTGACATCATCACTCTATGCAAATCCTCAGGGCTCACTGCGCTCCGGCCGAGTGCCCGGTTTATGGCATTTTCTGGTGTTTGCGGCTAACTGTAGCTCTGGGCAAGTGCGGCGGAGCTTTCCCGTGGGCTGTGTTTCCCGCGTTCAGTGCCGATCAAGGGAGAGAGTGAGCGAGCGAGCGCTTCGCAAAGTCGCCCCCTGCTGGGCAGCGAGGGCTGCAACCGGCGGCCTGCCTGCGTGCAAGAGCAACTCATACTTACCTGGCAGGGGAGATACCATGATCACGAAGGTGGTTCTCCCAGGGTGAGGCCCGTCCATTGCACTCCGGGCAGGTTGACCCCTGCGATTTCCCCAAATGCGGGAAACTCGACTGCATAATTTGTGGTAGTGGGGGACTGCGTTCGCGCTTTCCCCTGATGAGCACCGGTTAACGACAGAGCAGGCGTGCCGCTGAGGATCCCTTGCTGGCTGGGGACAGTGGGGAGAGCATGCGGGACTCGGTCCTTTATCTGCACTGCGACAGAGAAGGCTTTTTTCATCCTTCACAGGGGCTGGGTGTGGCTGCTTCTGTGACATCATCACTCTATGCAAATCCTCAGGGCTCACTGCGCTCCGGCCGAGTGCCCGGTTTATGGCATTTTCTGGTGTTTGCGGCTAACTGTAGCTCTGGGCAAGTGCGGCGGAGCTTTCCCGTGGGCTGTGTTTCCCGCGTTCAGTGCCGATCAAGGGAGAGAGTGAGCGAGCGAGCGCTTCGCAAAGTCGCCCCCTGCTGGGCAGCGAGGGCTGCAACCGGCGGCCTGCCTGCGTGCAAGAGCAACTCATACTTACCTGGCAGGGGAGATACCATGATCACGAAGGTGGTTCTCCCAGGGTGAGGCCCGTCCATTGCACTCCGGGCAGGTTGACCCCTGCGATTTCCCCAAATGCGGGAAACTCGACTGCATAATTTGTGGTAGTGGGGGACTGCGTTCGCGCTTTCCCCTGATGAGGACCGGTTAACGACAGAGCAGGCGTGCCGCTGAGGATCCCTTGCTGGCTGGGGACAGTGGGGAGAGCATGCGGGACTCGGTCCTTTATCTGCACTGCGACAGAGAAGGCTTTTTTCATCCTTCACAGGGGCTGGGTGTGGCTGCTTCTGTGACATCATCACTCTATGCAAATCCTCAGGGCTCACTGCGCTCCGGCCGAGTGCCCGGTTTATGGCATTTTCTGGTGTTTGCGGCTAACTGTAGCTCTGGGCAAGTGCGGCGGAGCTTTCCCGTGGGCTGTGTTTCCCGCGTTCAGTGCCGATCAAGGGAGAGAGTGAGCGAGCGAGCGCTTCGCAAAGTCGCCCCCTGCTGGGCAGCGAGGGCTGCAACCGGCGGCCTGCCTGCGTGCAAGAGCAACTCATACTTACCTGGCAGGGGAGATACCATGATCACGAAGGTGGTTCTCCCAGGGTGAGGCCCGTCCATTGCACTCCGGGCAGGTTGACCCCTGCGATTTCCCCAAATGCGGGAAACTCGACTGCATAATTTGTGGTAGTGGGGGACTGCGTTCGCGCTTTCCCCTGATGAGCACCGGTTAACGACAGAGCAGGCGTGCCGCTGAGGATCCCTTGCTGGCTGGGGACAGTGGGGAGAGCATGCGGGACTCGGTCCTTTATCTGCACTGCGACAGAGAAGGCTTTTTTCATCCTTCACAGGGGCTGGGTGTGGCTGCTTCTGTGACATCATCACTCTATGCAAATCCTCAGGGCTCACTGCGCTCCGGCCGAGTGCCCGGTTTATGGCATTTTCTGGTGTTTGCGGCTAACTGTAGCTCTGGGCAAGTGCGGCGGAGCTTTCCCGTGGGCTGTGTTTCCCGCGTTCAGTGCCGATCAAGGGAGAGAGTGAGCGAGCGAGCGCTTCGCAAAGTCGCCCCCTGCTGGGCAGCGAGGGCTGCAACCGGCGGCCTGCCTGCGTGCAAGAGCAACTCATACTTACCTGGCAGGGGAGATACCATGATCACGAAGGTGGTTCTCCCAGGGTGAGGCCCGTCCATTGCACTCCGGGCAGGTTGACCCCTGCGATTTCCCCAAATGCGGGAAACTCGACTGCATAATTTGTGGTAGTGGGGGACTGCGTTCGCGCTTTCCCCTGATGAGCACCGGTTAACGACAGAGCAGGCGTGCCGCTGAGGATCCCTTGCTGGCTGGGGACAGTGGGGAGAGCATGCGGGACTCGGTCCTTTATCTGCACTGCGACAGAGAAGGCTTTTTTCATCCTTCACAGGGGCTGGGTGTGGCTGCTTCTGTGACATCATCACTCTATGCAAATCCTCAGGGCTCACTGCGCGCCGGCCGAGTGCCCGGTTTATGGCATTTTCTGGTGTTTGCGGCTAACTGTAGCTCTGGGCAAGTGCGGCGGAGCTTTCCCGTGGGCTGTGTTTCCCGCGTTCAGTGCCGATCAAGGGAGAGAGTGAGCGCTTCGCAAAGTCGCCCCCTGCTGGGCAGCGAGGGCTGCAACCGGCGGCCTGCCTGCGTGCAAGAGCAACTCATACTTACCTGGCAGGGGAGATACCATGATCACGAAGGTGGTTCTCCCAGGGTGAGGCCCGTCCATTGCACTCCGGGCAGGTTGACCCCTGCGATTTCCCCAAATGCGGGAAACTCGACTGCATAATTTGTGGTAGTGGGGGACTGCGTTCGCGCTTTCCCCTGATGAGCACCGGTTAACGACAGAGCAGGCGTGCCGCTGAGGATCCCTTGCTGGCTGGGGACAGTGGGGAGAGCATGCGGGACTCGGTCCTTTATCTGCACTGCGACAGAGAAGGCTTTTTTCATCCTTCACAGGGGCTGGGTGTGGCTGCTTCTGTGACATCATCACTCTATGCAAATCCTCAGGGCTCACTGCGCTCCGGCCGAGTGCCCGGTTTATGGCATTTTCTGGTGTTTGCGGCTAACTGTAGCTCTGGGCAAGTGCGGCGGAGCTTTCCCGTGGGCTGTGTTTCCCGCGTTCAGTGCCGATCAAGGGAGAGAGTGAGCGAGCGAGCGCTTCGCAAAGTCGCCCCCTGCTGGGCAGCGAGGGCTGCAACCGGCGGCCTGCCTGCGTGCAAGAGCAACTCATACTTACCTGGCAGGGGAGATACCATGATCACGAAGGTGGTTCTCCCAGGGTGAGGCCCGTCCATTGCACTCCGGGCAGGTTGACCCCTGCGATTTCCCCAAATGCGGGAAACTCGACTGCATAATTTGTGGTAGTGGGGGACTGCGTTCGCGCTTTCCCCTGATGAGCACCGGTTAACGACAGAGCAGGCGTGCCGCTGAGGATCCCTTGCTGGCTGGGGACAGTGGGGAGAGCATGCGGGACTCGGTCCTTTATCTGCACTGCGACAGAGAAGGCTTTTTTCATCCTTCACAGGGGCTGGGTGTGGCTGCTTCTGTGACATCATCACTCTATGCAAATCCTCAGGGCTCACTGCGCTCCGGCCGAGTGCCCGGTTTATGGCATTTTCTGGTGTTTGCGGCTAACTGTAGCTCTGGGCAAGTGCGGCGGAGCTTTCCCGTGGGCTGTGTTTCCCGCGTTCAGTGCCGATCAAGGGAGAGAGTGAGCGAGCGAGCGCTTCGCAAAGTCGCCCCCTGCTGGGCAGCGAGGGCTGCAACCGGCGGCCTGCCTGCGTGCAAGAGCAACTCATACTTACCTGGCAGGGGAGATACCATGATCACGAAGGTGGTTCTCCCAGGGTGAGGCCCGTCCATTGCACTCCGGGCAGGTTGACCCCTGCGATTTCCCCAAATGCGGGAAACTCGACTGCATAATTTGTGGTAGTGGGGGACTGCGTTCGCGCTTTCCCCTGATGAGCACCGGTTAACGACAGAGCAGGCGTGCCGCTGAGGATCCCTTGCTGGCTGGGGACAGTGGGGAAAGCATGCGGGACTCGGTCCTTTATCTGCACTGCGACAGAGAAGGCTTTTTTCATCCTTCACAGGGGCTGGGTGTGGCTGCTTCTGTGACATCATCACTCTATGCAAATCCTCAGGGCTCACTGCGCTCCGGCCGAGTGCCCGGTTTATGGCATTTTCTGGTGTTTGCGGCTAACTGTAGCTCTGGGCAAGTGCGGCGGAGCTTTCCCGTGGGCTGTGTTTCCCGCGTTCAGTGCCGATCAAGGGAGAGAGTGAGCGAGCGAGCGCTTCGCAAAGTCGCCCCCTGCTGGGCAGCGAGGGCTGCAACCGGCGGCCTGCCTGCGTGCAAGAGCAACTCATACTTACCTGGCAGGGGAGATACCATGATCACGAAGGTGGTTCTCCCAGGGTGAGGCCCGTCCATTGCACTCCGGGCAGGTTGACCCCTGCGATTTCCCCAAATGCGGGAAACTCGACTGCATAATTTGTGGTAGTGGGGGACTGCGTTCGCGCTTTCCCCTGATGAGCACCGGTTAACGACAGAGCAGGTGTGCCGCTGAGGATCCCTTGCTGGCTGGGGACAGTGGGGAGAGCATGCGGGACTCGGTCCTTTATCTGCACTGCGACAGAGAAGGCTTTTTTCATCCTTCACAGGGGCTGGGTGTGGCTGCTTCTGTGACATCATCACTCTATGCAAATCCTCAGGGCTCACTGCGCTCCGGCCGAGTGCCCGGTTTATGGCATTTTCTGGTGTTTGCGGCTAACTGTAGCTCTGGGCAAGTGCGGCGGAGCTTTCCCGTGGGCTGTGTTTCCCGCGTTCAGTGCCGATCAAGGGAGAGAGTGAGCGAGCGAGCGCTTCGCAAAGTCGCCCCCTGCTGGGCAGCGAGGGCTGCAACCGGCGGCCTGCCTGCGTGCAAGAGCAACTCATACTTACCTGGCAGGGGAGATACCATGATCACGAAGGTGGTTCTCCCAGGGTGAGGCCCGTCCATTGCACTCCGGGCAGGTTGACCCCTGCGATTTCCCCAAATGCGGGAAACTCGACTGCATAATTTGTGGTAGTGGGGGACTGCGTTCGCGCTTTCCCCTGATGAGGACCGGTTAACGACAGAGCAGGCGTGCCGCTGAGGATCCCTTGCTGGCTGGGGACAGTGGGGAGAGCATGCGGGACTCGGTCCTTTATCTGCACTGCGACAGAGAAGGCTTTTTTCATCCTTCACAGGGGCTGGGTGTGGCTGCTTCTGTGACATCATCACTCTATGCAAATCCTCAGGGCTCACTGCGCTCCGGCCGAGTGCCCGGTTTATGGCATTTTCTGGTGTTTGCGGCTAACTGTAGCTCTGGGCAAGTGCGGCGGAGCTTTCCCGTGGGCTGTGTTTCCCGCGTTCAGTGCCGATCAAGGGAGAGAGTGAGCGAGCGAGCGCTTCGCAAAGTCGCCCCCTGCTGGGCAGCGAGGGCTGCAACCGGCGGCCTGCCTGCGTGCAAGAGCAACTCATACTTACCTGGCAGGGGAGATACCATGATCACGAAGGTGGTTCTCCCAGGGTGAGGCCCGTCCATTGCACTCCGGGCAGGTTGACCCCTGCGATTTCCCCAAATGCGGGAAACTCGACTGCATAATTTGTGGTAGTGGGGGACTGCGTTCGCGCTTTCCCCTGATGAGCACCGGTTAACGACAGAGCAGGCGTGCCGCTGAGGATCCCTTGCTGGCTGGGGACAGTGGGGAGAGCATGCGGGACTCGGTCCTTTATCTGCACTGCGACAGAGAAGGCTTTTTTCATCCTTCACAGGGGCTGGGTGTGGCTGCTTCTGTGACATCATCACTCTATGCAAATCCTCAGGGCTCACTGCGCTCCGGCCGAGTGCCCGGTTTATGGCATTTTCTGGTGTTTGCGGCTAACTGTAGCTCTGGGCAAGTGCGGCGGAGCTTTCCCGTGGGCTGTGTTTCCCGCGTTCAGTGCCGATCAAGGGAGAGAGTGAGCGAGCGAGCGCTTCGCAAAGTCGCCCCCTGCTGGGCAGCGAGGGCTGCAACCGGCGGCCTGCCTGCGTGCAAGAGCAACTCATACTTACCTGGCAGGGGAGATACCATGATCACGAAGGTGGTTCTCCCAGGGTGAGGCCCGTCCATTGCACTCCGGGCAGGTTGACCCCTGCGATTTCCCCAAATGCGGGAAACTCGACTGCATAATTTGTGGTAGTGGGGGACTGCGTTCGCGCTTTCCCCTGATGAGCACCGGTTAACGACAGAGCAGGCGTGCCGCTGAGGATCCCTTGCTGGCTGGGGACAGTGGGGAGAGCATGCGGGACTCGGTCCTTTATCTGCACTGCGACAGAGAAGGCTTTTTTCATCCTTCACAGGGGCTGGGTGTGGCTGCTTCTGTGACATCATCACTCTATGCAAATCCTCAGGGCTCACTGCGCGCCGGCCGAGTGCCCGGTTTATGGCATTTTCTGGTGTTTGCGGCTAACTGTAGCTCTGGGCAAGTGCGGCGGAGCTTTCCCGTGGGCTGTGTTTCCCGCGTTCAGTGCCGATCAAGGGAGAGAGTGAGCGCTTCGCAAAGTCGCCCCCTGCTGGGCAGCGAGGGCTGCAACCGGCGGCCTGCCTGCGTGCAAGAGCAACTCATACTTACCTGGCAGGGGAGATACCATGATCACGAAGGTGGTTCTCCCAGGGTGAGGCCCGTCCATTGCACTCCGGGCAGGTTGACCCCTGCGATTTCCCCAAATGCGGGAAACTCGACTGCATAATTTGTGGTAGTGGGGGACTGCGTTCGCGCTTTCCCCTGATGAGCACCGGTTAACGACAGAGCAGGCGTGCCGCTGAGGATCCCTTGCTGGCTGGGGACAGTGGGGAGAGCATGCGGGACTCGGTCCTTTATCTGCACTGCGACAGAGAAGGCTTTTTTCATCCTTCACAGGGGCTGGGTGTGGCTGCTTCTGTGACATCATCACTCTATGCAAATCCTCAGGGCTCACTGCGCTCCGGCCGAGTGCCCGGTTTATGGCATTTTCTGGTGTTTGCGGCTAACTGTAGCTCTGGGCAAGTGCGGCGGAGCTTTCCCGTGGGCTGTGTTTCCCGCGTTCAGTGCCGATCAAGGGAGAGAGTGAGCGAGCGAGCGCTTCGCAAAGTCGCCCCCTGCTGGGCAGCGAGGGCTGCAACCGGCGGCCTGCCTGCGTGCAAGAGCAACTCATACTTACCTGGCAGGGGAGATACCATGATCACGAAGGTGGTTCTCCCAGGGTGAGGCCCGTCCATTGCACTCCGGGCAGGTTGACCCCTGCGATTTCCCCAAATGCGGGAAACTCGACTGCATAATTTGTGGTAGTGGGGGACTGCGTTCGCGCTTTCCCCTGATGAGCACCGGTTAACGACAGAGCAGGCGTGCCGCTGAGGATCCCTTGCTGGCTGGGGACAGTGGGGAGAGCATGCGGGACTCGGTCCTTTATCTGCACTGCGACAGAGAAGGCTTTTTTCATCCTTCACAGGGGCTGGGTGTGGCTGCTTCTGTGACATCATCACTCTATGCAAATCCTCAGGGCTCACTGCGCTCCGGCCGAGTGCCCGGTTTATGGCATTTTCTGGTGTTTGCGGCTAACTGTAGCTCTGGGCAAGTGCGGCGGAGCTTTCCCGTGGGCTGTGTTTCCCGCGTTCAGTGCCGATCAAGGGAGAGAGTGAGCGAGCGAGCGCTTCGCAAAGTCGCCCCCTGCTGGGCAGCGAGGGCTGCAACCGGCGGCCTGCCTGCGTGCAAGAGCAACTCATACTTACCTGGCAGGGGAGATACCATGATCACGAAGGTGGTTCTCCCAGGGTGAGGCCCGTCCATTGCACTCCGGGCAGGTTGACCCCTGCGATTTCCCCAAATGCGGGAAACTCGACTGCATAATTTGTGGTAGTGGGGGACTGCGTTCGCGCTTTCCCCTGATGAGCACCGGTTAACGACAGAGCAGGCGTGCCGCTGAGGATCCCTTGCTGGCTGGGGACAGTGGGGAAAGCATGCGGGACTCGGTCCTTTATCTGCACTGCGACAGAGAAGGCTTTTTTCATCCTTCACAGGGGCTGGGTGTGGCTGCTTCTGTGACATCATCACTCTATGCAAATCCTCAGGGCTCACTGCGCTCCGGCCGAGTGCCCGGTTTATGGCATTTTCTGGTGTTTGCGGCTAACTGTAGCTCTGGGCAAGTGCGGCGGAGCTTTCCCGTGGGCTGTGTTTCCCGCGTTCAGTGCCGATCAAGGGAGAGAGTGAGCGAGCGAGCGCTTCGCAAAGTCGCCCCCTGCTGGGCAGCGAGGGCTGCAACCGGCGGCCTGCCTGCGTGCAAGAGCAACTCATACTTACCTGGCAGGGGAGATACCATGATCACGAAGGTGGTTCTCCCAGGGTGAGGCCCGTCCATTGCACTCCGGGCAGGTTGACCCCTGCGATTTCCCCAAATGCGGGAAACTCGACTGCATAATTTGTGGTAGTGGGGGACTGCGTTCGCGCTTTCCCCTGATGAGCACCGGTTAACGACAGAGCAGGTGTGCCGCTGAGGATCCCTTGCTGGCTGGGGACAGTGGGGAGAGCATGCGGGACTCGGTCCTTTATCTGCACTGCGACAGAGAAGGCTTTTTTCATCCTTCACAGGGGCTGGGTGTGGCTGCTTCTGTGACATCATCACTCTATGCAAATCCTCAGGGCTCACTGCGCTCCGGCCGAGTGCCCGGTTTATGGCATTTTCTGGTGTTTGCGGCTAACTGTAGCTCTGGGCAAGTGCGGCGGAGCTTTCCCGTGGGCTGTGTTTCCCGCGTTCAGTGCCGATCAAGGGAGAGAGTGAGCGAGCGAGCGCTTCGCAAAGTCGCCCCCTGCTGGGCAGCGAGGGCTGCAACCGGCGGCCTGCCTGCGTGCAAGAACAACTCATACTTACCTGGCAGGGGAGATACCATGATCACGAAGGTGGTTCTCCCAGGGTGAGGCCCGTCCATTGCACTCCGGGCAGGTTGACCCCTGCGATTTCCCCAAATGCGGGAAACTCGACTGCATAATTTGTGGTAGTGGGGGACTGCGTTCGCGCTTTCCCCTGATGAGGACCGGTTAACGACAGAGCAGGCGTGCCGCTGAGGATCCCTTGCTGGCTGGGGACAGTGGGGAGAGCATGCGGGACTCGGTCCTTTATCTGCACTGCGACAGAGAAGGCTTTTTTCATCCTTCACAGGGGCTGGGTGTGGCTGCTTCTGTGACATCATCACTCTATGCAAATCCTCAGGGCTCACTGCGCTCCGGCCGAGTGCCCGGTTTATGGCATTTTCTGGTGTTTGCGGCTAACTGTAGCTCTGGGCAAGTGCGGCGGAGCTTTCCCGTGGGCTGTGTTTCCCGCGTTCAGTGCCGATCAAGGGAGAGAGTGAGCGAGCGAGCGCTTCGCAAAGTCGCCCCCTGCTGGGCAGCGAGGGCTGCAACCGGCGGCCTGCCTGCGTGCAAGAGCAACTCATACTTACCTGGCAGGGGAGATACCATGATCACGAAGGTGGTTCTCCCAGGGTGAGGCCCGTCCATTGCACTCCGGGCAGGTTGACCCCTGCGATTTCCCCAAATGCGGGAAACTCGACTGCATAATTTGTGGTAGTGGGGGACTGCGTTCGCGCTTTCCCCTGATGAGCACCGGTTAACGACAGAGCAGGCGTGCCGCTGAGGATCCCTTGCTGGCTGGGGACAGTGGGGAGAGCATGCGGGACTCGGTCCTTTATCTGCACTGCGACAGAGAAGGCTTTTTTCATCCTTCACAGGGGCTGGGTGTGGCTGCTTCTGTGACATCATCACTCTATGCAAATCCTCAGGGCTCACTGCGCTCCGGCCGAGTGCCCGGTTTATGGCATTTTCTGGTGTTTGCGGCTAACTGTAGCTCTGGGCAAGTGCGGCGGAGCTTTCCCGTGGGCTGTGTTTCCCGCGTTCAGTGCCGATCAAGGGAGAGAGTGAGCGAGCGCTTCGCAAAGTCGCCCCCTGCTGGGCAGCGAGGGCTGCAACCGGCGGCCTGCCTGCGTGCAAGAGCAACTCATACTTACCTGGCAGGGGAGATACCATGATCACGAAGGTGGTTCTCCCAGGGTGAGGCCCGTCCATTGCACTCCGGGCAGGTTGACCCCTGCGATTTCCCCAAATGCGGGAAACTCGACTGCATAATTTGTGGTAGTGGGGGACTGCGTTCGCGCTTTCCCCTGATGAGCACCGGTTAACGACAGAGCAGGCGTGCCGCTGAGGATCCCTTGCTGGCTGGGGACAGTGGGGAGAGCATGCGGGACTCGGTCCTTTATCTGCACTGCGACAGAGAAGGCTTTTTTCATCCTTCACAGGGGCTGGGTGTGGCTGCTTCTGTGACATCATCACTCTATGCAAATCCTCAGGGCTCACTGCGCGCCGGCCGAGTGCCCGGTTTATGGCATTTTCTGGTGTTTGCGGCTAACTGTAGCTCTGGGCAAGTGCGGCGGAGCTTTCCCGTGGGCTGTGTTTCCCGCGTTCAGTGCCGATCAAGGGAGAGAGTGAGCGCTTCGCAAAGTCGCCCCCTGCTGGGCAGCGAGGGCTGCAACCGGCGGCCTGCCTGCGTGCAAGAGCAACTCATACTTACCTGGCAGGGGAGATACCATGATCACGAAGGTGGTTCTCCCAGGGTGAGGCCCGTCCATTGCACTCCGGGCAGGTTGACCCCTGCGATTTCCCCAAATGCGGGAAACTCGACTGCATAATTTGTGGTAGTGGGGGACTGCGTTCGCGCTTTCCCCTGATGAGCACCGGTTAACGACAGAGCAGGCGTGCCGCTGAGGATCCCTTGCTGGCTGGGGACAGTGGGGAGAGCATGCGGGACTCGGTCCTTTATCTGCACTGCGACAGAGAAGGCTTTTTTCATCCTTCACAGGGGCTGGGTGTGGCTGCTTCTGTGACATCATCACTCTATGCAAATCCTCAGGGCTCACTGCGCTCCGGCCGAGTGCCCGGTTTATGGCATTTTCTGGTGTTTGCGGCTAACTGTAGCTCTGGGCAAGTGCGGCGGAGCTTTCCCGTGGGCTGTGTTTCCCGCGTTCAGTGCCGATCAAGGGAGAGAGTGAGCGAGCGAGCGCTTCGCAAAGTCGCCCCCTGCTGGGCAGCGAGGGCTGCAACCGGCGGCCTGCCTGCGTGCAAGAGCAACTCATACTTACCTGGCAGGGGAGATACCATGATCACGAAGGTGGTTCTCCCAGGGTGAGGCCCGTCCATTGCACTCCGGGCAGGTTGACCCCTGCGATTTCCCCAAATGCGGGAAACTCGACTGCATAATTTGTGGTAGTGGGGGACTGCGTTCGCGCTTTCCCCTGATGAGCACCGGTTAACGACAGAGCAGGCGTGCCGCTGAGGATCCCTTGCTGGCTGGGGACAGTGGGGAGAGCATGCGGGACTCGGTCCTTTATCTGCACTGCGACAGAGAAGGCTTTTTTCATCCTTCACAGGGGCTGGGTGTGGCTGCTTCTGTGACATCATCACTCTATGCAAATCCTCAGGGCTCACTGCGCTCCGGCCGAGTGCCCGGTTTATGGCATTTTCTGGTGTTTGCGGCTAACTGTAGCTCTGGGCAAGTGCGGCGGAGCTTTCCCGTGGGCTGTGTTTCCCGCGTTCAGTGCCGATCAAGGGAGAGAGTGAGCGAGCGAGCGCTTCGCAAAGTCGCCCCCTGCTGGGCAGCGAGGGCTGCAACCGGCGGCCTGCCTGCGTGCAAGAGCAACTCATACTTACCTGGCAGGGGAGATACCATGATCACGAAGGTGGTTCTCCCAGGGTGAGGCCCGTCCATTGCACTCCGGGCAGGTTGACCCCTGCGATTTCCCCAAATGCGGGAAACTCGACTGCATAATTTGTGGTAGTGGGGGACTGCGTTCGCGCTTTCCCCTGATGAGCACCGGTTAACGACAGAGCAGGCGTGCCGCTGAGGATCCCTTGCTGGCTGGGGACAGTGGGGAAAGCATGCGGGACTCGGTCCTTTATCTGCACTGCGACAGAGAAGGCTTTTTTCATCCTTCACAGGGGCTGGGTGTGGCTGCTTCTGTGACATCATCACTCTATGCAAATCCTCAGGGCTCACTGCGCTCCGGCCGAGTGCCCGGTTTATGGCATTTTCTGGTGTTTGCGGCTAACTGTAGCTCTGGGCAAGTGCGGCGGAGCTTTCCCGTGGGCTGTGTTTCCCGCGTTCAGTGCCGATCAAGGGAGAGAGTGAGCGAGCGAGCGCTTCGCAAAGTCGCCCCCTGCTGGGCAGCGAGGGCTGCAACCGGCGGCCTGCCTGCGTGCAAGAGCAACTCATACTTACCTGGCAGGGGAGATACCATGATCACGAAGGTGGTTCTCCCAGGGTGAGGCCCGTCCATTGCACTCCGGGCAGGTTGACCCCTGCGATTTCCCCAAATGCGGGAAACTCGACTGCATAATTTGTGGTAGTGGGGGACTGCGTTCGCGCTTTCCCCTGATGAGCACCGGTTAACGACAGAGCAGGTGTGCCGCTGAGGATCCCTTGCTGGCTGGGGACAGTGGGGAGAGCATGCGGGACTCGGTCCTTTATCTGCACTGCGACAGAGAAGGCTTTTTTCATCCTTCACAGGGGCTGGGTGTGGCTGCTTCTGTGACATCATCACTCTATGCAAATCCTCAGGGCTCACTGCGCTCCGGCCGAGTGCCCGGTTTATGGCATTTTCTGGTGTTTGCGGCTAACTGTAGCTCTGGGCAAGTGCGGCGGAGCTTTCCCGTGGGCTGTGTTTCCCGCGTTCAGTGCCGATCAAGGGAGAGAGTGAGCGAGCGAGCGCTTCGCAAAGTCGCCCCCTGCTGGGCAGCGAGGGCTGCAACCGGCGGCCTGCCTGCGTGCAAGAGCAACTCATACTTACCTGGCAGGGGAGATACCATGATCACGAAGGTGGTTCTCCCAGGGTGAGGCCCGTCCATTGCACTCCGGGCAGGTTGACCCCTGCGATTTCCCCAAATGCGGGAAACTCGACTGCATAATTTGTGGTAGTGGGGGACTGCGTTCGCGCTTTCCCCTGATGAGCACCGGTTAACGACAGAGCAGGCGTGCCGCTGAGGATCCCTTGCTGGCTGGGGACAGTGGGGAGAGCATGCGGGACTCGGTCCTTTATCTGCACTGCGACAGAGAAGGCTTTTTTCATCCTTCACAGGGGCTGGGTGTGGCTGCTTCTGTGACATCATCACTCTATGCAAATCCTCAGGGCTCACTGCGCTCCGGCCGAGTGCCCGGTTTATGGCATTTTCTGGTGTTTGCGGCTAACTGTAGCTCTGGGCAAGTGCGGCGGAGCTTTCCCGTGGGCTGTGTTTCCCGCGTTCAGTGCCGATCAAGGGAGAGAGTGAGCGAGCGAGCGCTTCGCAAAGTCGCCCCCTGCTGGGCAGCGAGGGCTGCAACCGGCGGCCTGCCTGCGTGCAAGAACAACTCATACTTACCTGGCAGGGGAGATACCATGATCACGAAGGTGGTTCTCCCAGGGTGAGGCCCGTCCATTGCACTCCGGGCAGGTTGACCCCTGCGATTTCCCCAAATGCGGGAAACTCGACTGCATAATTTGTGGTAGTGGGGGACTGCGTTCGCGCTTTCCCCTGATGAGCACCGGTTAACGACAGAGCAGGCGTGCCGCTGAGGATCCCTTGCTGGCTGGGGACAGTGGGGAGAGCATGCGGGACTCGGTCCTTTATCTGCACTGCGACAGAGAAGGCTTTTTTCATCCTTCACAGGGGCTGGGTGTGGCTGCTTCTGTGACATCATCACTCTATGCAAATCCTCAGGGCTCACTGCGCTCCGGCCGAGTGCCCGGTTTATGGCATTTTCTGGTGTTTGCGGCTAACTGTAGCTCTGGGCAAGTGCGGCGGAGCTTTCCCGTGGGCTGTGTTTCCCGCGTTCAGTGCCGATCAAGGGAGAGAGTGAGCGAGCGAGCGCTTCGCAAAGTCGCCCCCTGCTGGGCAGCGAGGGCTGCAACCGGCGGCCTGCCTGCGTGCAAGAGCAACTCATACTTACCTGGCAGGGGAGATACCATGATCACGAAGGTGGTTCTCCCAGGGTGAGGCCCGTCCATTGCACTCCGGGCAGGTTGACCCCTGCGATTTCCCCAAATGCGGGAAACTCGACTGCATAATTTGTGGTAGTGGGGGACTGCGTTCGCGCTTTCCCCTGATGAGGACCGGTTAACGACAGAGCAGGCGTGCCGCTGAGGATCCCTTGCTGGCTGGGGACAGTGGGGAGAGCATGCGGGACTCGGTCCTTTATCTGCACTGCGACAGAGAAGGCTTTTTTCATCCTTCACAGGGGCTGGGTGTGGCTGCTTCTGTGACATCATCACTCTATGCAAATCCTCAGGGCTCACTGCGCTCCGGCCGAGTGCCCGGTTTATGGCATTTTCTGGTGTTTGCGGCTAACTGTAGCTCTGGGCAAGTGCGGCGGAGCTTTCCCGTGGGCTGTGTTTCCCGCGTTCAGTGCCGATCAAGGGAGAGAGTGAGCGAGCGAGCGCTTCGCAAAGTCGCCCCCTGCTGGGCAGCGAGGGCTGCAACCGGCGGCCTGCCTGCGTGCAAGAGCAACTCATACTTACCTGGCAGGGGAGATACCATGATCACGAAGGTGGTTCTCCCAGGGTGAGGCCCGTCCATTGCACTCCGGGCAGGTTGACCCCTGCGATTTCCCCAAATGCGGGAAACTCGACTGCATAATTTGTGGTAGTGGGGGACTGCGTTCGCGCTTTCCCCTGATGAGCACCGGTTAACGACAGAGCAGGCGTGCCGCTGAGGATCCCTTGCTGGCTGGGGACAGTGGGGAAAGCATGCGGGACTCGGTCCTTTATCTGCACTGCGACAGAGAAGGCTTTTTTCATCCTTCACAGGGGCTGGGTGTGGCTGCTTCTGTGACATCATCACTCTATGCAAATCCTCAGGGCTCACTGCGCTCCGGCCGAGTGCCCGGTTTATGGCATTTTCTGGTGTTTGCGGCTAACTGTAGCTCTGGGCAAGTGCGGCGGAGCTTTCCCGTGGGCTGTGTTTCCCGCGTTCAGTGCCGATCAAGGGAGAGAGTGAGCGAGCGAGCGCTTCGCAAAGTCGCCCCCTGCTGGGCAGCGAGGGCTGCAACCGGCGGCCTGCCTGCGTGCAAGAGCAACTCATACTTACCTGGCAGGGGAGATACCATGATCACGAAGGTGGTTCTCCCAGGGTGAGGCCCGTCCATTGCACTCCGGGCAGGTTGACCCCTGCGATTTCCCCAAATGCGGGAAACTCGACTGCATAATTTGTGGTAGTGGGGGACTGCGTTCGCGCTTTCCCCTGATGAGCACCGGTTAACGACAGAGCAGGTGTGCCGCTGAGGATCCCTTGCTGGCTGGGGACAGTGGGGAGAGCATGCGGGACTCGGTCCTTTATCTGCACTGCGACAGAGAAGGCTTTTTTCATCCTTCACAGGGGCTGGGTGTGGCTGCTTCTGTGACATCATCACTCTATGCAAATCCTCAGGGCTCACTGCGCTCCGGCCGAGTGCCCGGTTTATGGCATTTTCTGGTGTTTGCGGCTAACTGTAGCTCTGGGCAAGTGCGGCGGAGCTTTCCCGTGGGCTGTGTTTCCCGCGTTCAGTGCCGATCAAGGGAGAGAGTGAGCGAGCGAGCGCTTCGCAAAGTCGCCCCCTGCTGGGCAGCGAGGGCTGCAACCGGCGGCCTGCCTGCGTGCAAGAGCAACTCATACTTACCTGGCAGGGGAGATACCATGATCACGAAGGTGGTTCTCCCAGGGTGAGGCCCGTCCATTGCACTCCGGGCAGGTTGACCCCTGCGATTTCCCCAAATGCGGGAAACTCGACTGCATAATTTGTGGTAGTGGGGGACTGCGTTCGCGCTTTCCCCTGATGAGCACCGGTTAACGACAGAGCAGGCGTGCCGCTGAGGATCCCTTGCTGGCTGGGGACAGTGGGGAGAGCATGCGGGACTCGGTCCTTTATCTGCACTGCGACAGAGAAGGCTTTTTTCATCCTTCACAGGGGCTGGGTGTGGCTGCTTCTGTGACATCATCACTCTATGCAAATCCTCAGGGCTCACTGCGCTCCGGCCGAGTGCCCGGTTTATGGCATTTTCTGGTGTTTGCGGCTAACTGTAGCTCTGGGCAAGTGCGGCGGAGCTTTCCCGTGGGCTGTGTTTCCCGCGTTCAGTGCCGATCAAGGGAGAGAGTGAGCGAGCGAGCGCTTCGCAAAGTCGCCCCCTGCTGGGCAGCGAGGGCTGCAACCGGCGGCCTGCCTGCGTGCAAGAGCAACTCATACTTACCTGGCAGGGGAGATACCATGATCACGAAGGTGGTTCTCCCAGGGTGAGGCCCGTCCATTGCACTCCGGGCAGGTTGACCCCTGCGATTTCCCCAAATGCGGGAAACTCGACTGCATAATTTGTGGTAGTGGGGGACTGCGTTCGCGCTTTCCCCTGATGAGCACCGGTTAACGACAGAGCAGGCGTGCCGCTGAGGATCCCTTGCTGGCTGGGGACAGTGGGGAGAGCATGCGGGACTCGGTCCTTTATCTGCACTGCGACAGAGAAGGCTTTTTTCATCCTTCACAGGGGCTGGGTGTGGCTGCTTCTGTGACATCATCACTCTATGCAAATCCTCAGGGCTCACTGCGCTCCGGCCGAGTGCCCGGTTTATGGCATTTTCTGGTGTTTGCGGCTAACTGTAGCTCTGGGCAAGTGCGGCGGAGCTTTCCTGTGGGCTGTGTTTCCCGCGTTCAGTGCCGATCAAGGGAGAGAGTGAGCGAGCGAGCGCTTCGCAAAGTCGCCCCCTGCTGGGCAGCGAGGGCTGCAACCGGCGGCCTGCCTGCGTGCAAGAGCAACTCATACTTACCTGGCAGGGGAGATACCATGATCACGAAGGTGGTTCTCCCAGGGTGAGGCCCGTCCATTGCACTCCGGGCAGGTTGACCCCTGCGATTTCCCCAAATGCGGGAAACTCGACTGCATAATTTGTGGTAGTGGGGGACTGCGTTCGCGCTTTCCCCTGATGAGGACCGGTTAACGACAGAGCAGGCGTGCCGCTGAGGATCCCTTGCTGGCTGGGGACAGTGGGGAGAGCATGCGGGACTCGGTCCTTTATCTGCACTGCGACAGAGAAGGCTTTTTTCATCCTTCACAGGGGCTGGGTGTGGCTGCTTCTGTGACATCATCACTCTATGCAAATCCTCAGGGCTCACTGCGCTCCGGCCGAGTGCCCGGTTTATGGCATTTTCTGGTGTTTGCGGCTAACTGTAGCTCTGGGCAAGTGCGGCGGAGCTTTCCCGTGGGCTGTGTTTCCCGCGTTCAGTGCCGATCAAGGGAGAGAGTGAGCGAGCGAGCGCTTCGCAAAGTCGCCCCCTGCTGGGCAGCGAGGGCTGCAACCGGCGGCCTGCCTGCGTGCAAGAGCAACTCATACTTACCTGGCAGGGGAGATACCATGATCACGAAGGTGGTTCTCCCAGGGTGAGGCCCGTCCATTGCACTCCGGGCAGGTTGACCCCTGCGATTTCCCCAAATGCGGGAAACTCGACTGCATAATTTGTGGTAGTGGGGGACTGCGTTCGCGCTTTCCCCTGATGAGCACCGGTTAACGACAGAGCAGGCGTGCCGCTGAGGATCCCTTGCTGGCTGGGGACAGTGGGGAGAGCATGCGGGACTCGGTCCTTTATCTGCACTGCGACAGAGAAGGCTTTTTTCATCCTTCACAGGGGCTGGGTGTGGCTGCTTCTGTGACATCATCACTCTATGCAAATCCTCAGGGCTCACTGCGCTCCGGCCGAGTGCCCGGTTTATGGCATTTTCTGGTGTTTGCGGCTAACTGTAGCTCTGGGCAAGTGCGGCGGAGCTTTCCCGTGGGCTGTGTTTCCCGCGTTCAGTGCCGATCAAGGGAGAGAGTGAGCGAGCGAGCGCTTCGCAAAGTCGCCCCCTGCTGGGCAGCGAGGGCTGCAACCGGCGGCCTGCCTGCGTGCAAGAGCAACTCATACTTACCTGGCAGGGGAGATACCATGATCACGAAGGTGGTTCTCCCAGGGTGAGGCCCGTCCATTGCACTCCGGGCAGGTTGACCCCTGCGATTTCCCCAAATGCGGGAAACTCGACTGCATAATTTGTGGTAGTGGGGGACTGCGTTCGCGCTTTCCCCTGATGAGGACCGGTTAACGACAGAGCAGGCGTGCCGCTGAGGATCCCTTGCTGGCTGGGGACAGTGGGGAGAGCATGCGGGACTCGGTCCTTTATCTGCACTGCGACAGAGAAGGCTTTTTTCATCCTTCACAGGGGCTGGGTGTGGCTGCTTCTGTGACATCATCACTCTATGCAAATCCTCAGGGCTCACTGCGCGCCGGCCGAGTGCCCGGTTTATGGCATTTTCTGGTGTTTGCGGCTAACTGTAGCTCTGGGCAAGTGCGGCGGAGCTTTCCCGTGGGCTGTGTTTCCCGCGTTCAGTGCCGATCAAGGGAGAGAGTGAGCGCTTCGCAAAGTCGCCCCCTGCTGGGCAGCGAGGGCTGCAACCGGCGGCCTGCCTGCGTGCAAGAGCAACTCATACTTACCTGGCAGGGGAGATACCATGATCACGAAGGTGGTTCTCCCAGGGTGAGGCCCGTCCATTGCACTCCGGGCAGGTTGACCCCTGCGATTTCCCCAAATGCGGGAAACTCGACTGCATAATTTGTGGTAGTGGGGGACTGCGTTCGCGCTTCCCCCTGATGAGCACCGGTTAACGACAGAGCAGGCGTGCCGCTGAGGATCCCTTGCTGGCTGGGGACAGTGGGGAGAGCATGCGGGACTCGGTCCTTTATCTGCACTGCGACAGAGAAGGCTTTTTTCATCCTTCACAGGGGCTGGGTGTGGCTGCTTCTGTGACATCATCACTCTATGCAAATCCTCAGGGCTCACTGCGCTCCGGCCGAGTGCCCGGTTTATGGCATTTTCTGGTGTTTGCGGCTAACTGTAGCTCTGGGCAAGTGCGGCGGAGCTTTCCCGTGGGCTGTGTTTCCCGCGTTCAGTGCCGATCAAGGGAGAGAGTGAGCGAGCGAGCGCTTCGCAAAGTCGCCCCCTGCTGGGCAGCGAGGGCTGCAACCGGCGGCCTGCCTGCGTGCAAGAGCAACTCATACTTACCTGGCAGGGGAGATACCATGATCACGAAGGTGGTTCTCCCAGGGTGAGGCCCGTCCATTGCACTCCGGGCAGGTTGACCCCTGCGATTTCCCCAAATGCGGGAAACTCGACTGCATAATTTGTGGTAGTGGGGGACTGCGTTCGCGCTTTCCCCTGATGAGCACCGGTTAACGACAGAGCAGGCGTGCCGCTGAGGATCCCTTGCTGGCTGGGGACAGTGGGGAGAGCATGCGGGACTCGGTCCTTTATCTGCACTGCGACAGAGAAGGCTTTTTTCATCCTTCACAGGGGCTGGGTGTGGCTGCTTCTGTGACATCATCACTCTATGCAAATCCTCAGGGCTCACTGCGCGCCGGCCGAGTGCCCGGTTTATGGCATTTTCTGGTGTTTGCGGCTAACTGTAGCTCTGGGCAAGTGCGGCGGAGCTTTCCCGTGGGCTGTGTTTCCCGCGTTCAGTGCCGATCAAGGGAGAGAGTGAGCGCTTCGCAAAGTCGCCCCCTGCTGGGCAGCGAGGGCTGCAACCGGCGGCCTGCCTGCGTGCAAGAGCAACTCATACTTACCTGGCAGGGGAGATACCATGATCACGAAGGTGGTTCTCCCAGGGTGAGGCCCGTCCATTGCACTCCGGGCAGGTTGACCCCTGCGATTTCCCCAAATGCGGGAAACTCGACTGCATAATTTGTGGTAGTGGGGGACTGCGTTCGCGCTTTCCCCTGATGAGCACCGGTTAACGACAGAGCAGGCGTGCCGCTGAGGATCCCTTGCTGGCTGGGGACAGTGGGGAGAGCATGCGGGACTCGGTCCTTTATCTGCACTGCGACAGAGAAGGCTTTTTTCATCCTTCACAGGGGCTGGGTGTGGCTGCTTCTGTGACATCATCACTCTATGCAAATCCTCAGGGCTCACTGCGCTCCGGCCGAGTGCCCGGTTTATGGCATTTTCTGGTGTTTGCGGCTAACTGTAGCTCTGGGCAAGTGCGGCGGAGCTTTCCCGTGGGCTGTGTTTCCCGCGTTCAGTGCCGATCAAGGGAGAGAGTGAGCGAGCGAGCGCTTCGCAAAGTCGCCCCCTGCTGGGCAGCGAGGGCTGCAACCGGCGGCCTGCCTGCGTGCAAGAGCAACTCATACTTACCTGGCAGGGGAGATACCATGATCACGAAGGTGGTTCTCCCAGGGTGAGGCCCGTCCATTGCACTCCGGGCAGGTTGACCCCTGCGATTTCCCCAAATGCGGGAAACTCGACTGCATAATTTGTGGTAGTGGGGGACTGCGTTCGCGCTTTCCCCTGATGAGCACCGGTTAACGACAGAGCAGGCGTGCCGCTGAGGATCCCTTGCTGGCTGGGGACAGTGGGGAGAGCATGCGGGACTCGGTCCTTTATCTGCACTGCGACAGAGAAGGCTTTTTTCATCCTTCACAGGGGCTGGGTGTGGCTGCTTCTGTGACATCATCACTCTATGCAAATCCTCAGGGCTCACTGCGCTCCGGCCGAGTGCCCGGTTTATGGCATTTTCTGGTGTTTGCGGCTAACTGTAGCTCTGGGCAAGTGCGGCGGAGCTTTCCCGTGGGCTGTGTTTCCCGCGTTCAGTGCCGATCAAGGGAGAGAGTGAGCGAGCGAGCGCTTCGCAAAGTCGCCCCCTGCTGGGCAGCGAGGGCTGCAACCGGCGGCCTGCCTGCGTGCAAGAGCAACTCATACTTACCTGGCAGGGGAGATACCATGATCACGAAGGTGGTTCTCCCAGGGTGAGGCCCGTCCATTGCACTCCGGGCAGGTTGACCCCTGCGATTTCCCCAAATGCGGGAAACTCGACTGCATAATTTGTGGTAGTGGGGGACTGCGTTCGCGCTTTCCCCTGATGAGCACCGGTTAACGACAGAGCAGGCGTGCCGCTGAGGATCCCTTGCTGGCTGGGGACAGTGGGGAGAGCATGCGGGACTCGGTCCTTTATCTGCACTGCGACAGAGAAGGCTTTTTTCATCCTTCACAGGGGCTGGGTGTGGCTGCTTCTGTGACATCATCACTCTATGCAAATCCTCAGGGCTCACTGCGCTCCGGCCGAGTGCCCGGTTTATGGCATTTTCTGGTGTTTGCGGCTAACTGTAGCTCTGGGCAAGTGCGGCGGAGCTTTCCCGTGGGCTGTGTTTCCCGCGTTCAGTGCCGATCAAGGCAGAGAGTGAGCGAGCGAGCGCTTCGCAAAGTCGCCCCCTGCTGGGCAGCGAGGGCTGCAACCGGCGGCCTGCCTGCGTGCAAGAGCAACTCATACTTACCTGGCAGGGGAGATACCATGATCACGAAGGTGGTTCTCCCAGGGTGAGGCCCGTCCATTGCACTCCGGGCAGGTTGACCCCTGCGATTTCCCCAAATGCGGGAAACTCGACTGCATAATTTGTGGTAGTGGGGGACTGTGTTCGCGCTTTCCCCTGATGAGCACCGGTTAACGACAGAGCAGGCGTGCCGCTGAGGATCCCTTGCTGGCTGGGGACAGTGGGGAGAGCATGCGGGACTCGGTCCTTTATCTGCACTGCGACAGAGAAGGCTTTTTTCATCCTTCACAGGGGCTGGGTGTGGCTGCTTCTGTGACATCATCACTCTATGCAAATCCTCAGGGCTCACTGCGCGCCGGCCGAGTGCCCGGTTTATGGCATTTTCTGGTGTTTGCGGCTAACTGTAGCTCTGGGCAAGTGCGGCGGAGCTTTTCCGTGGGCTGTGTTTCCCGCGTTCAGTGCCGATCAAGGGAGAGAGTGAGCGAGCGAGCGCTTCGCAAAGTCGCCCCCTGCTGGGCAGCGAGGGCTGCAACCGGCGGCCTGCCTGCGTGCAAGAGCAACTCATACTTACCTGGCAGGGGAGATACCATGATCACGAAGGTGGTTCTCCCAGGGTGAGGCCCGTCCATTGCACTCCGGGCAGGTTGACCCCTGCGATTTCCCCAAATGCGGGAAACTCGACTGCATAATTTGTGGTAGTGGGGGACTGCGTTCGCGCTTTCCCCTGATGAGCACCGGTTAACGACAGAGCAGGCGTGCCGCTGAGGATCCCTTGCTGGCTGGGGACAGTGGGGAGAGCATGCGGGACTCGGTCCTTTATCTGCACTGCGACAGAGAAGGCTTTTTTCATCCTTCACAGGGGCTGGGTGTGGCTGCTTCTGTGACATCATCACTCTATGCAAATCCTCAGGGCTCACTGCGCGCCGGCCGAGTGCCCGGTTTATGGCATTTTCTGGTGTTTGCGGCTAACTGTAGCTCTGGGCAAGTGCGGCGGAGCTTTCCCGTGGGCTGTGTTTCCCGCGTTCAGTGCCGATCAAGGGAGAGAGTGAGCGAGCGAGCGCTTCGCAAAGTCGCCCCCTGCTGGGCAGCGAGGGCTGCAACCGGCGGCCTGCCTGCGTGCAAGAGCAACTCATACTTACCTGGCAGGGGAGATACCATGATCACGAAGGTGGTTCTCCCAGGGTGAGGCCCGTCCATTGCACTCCGGGCAGGTTGACCCCTGCGATTTCCCCAAATGCGGGAAACTCGACTGCATAATTTGTGGTAGTGGGGGACTGCGTTCGCGCTTTCCCCTGATGAGCACCGGTTAACGACAGAGCAGGCGTGCCGCTGAGGATCCCTTGCTGGCTGGGGACAGTGGGGAGAGCATGCGGGACTCGGTCCTTTATCTGCACTGCGACAGAGAAGGCTTTTTTCATCCTTCACAGGGGCTGGGTGTGGCTGCTTCTGTGACATCATCACTCTATGCAAATCCTCAGGGCTCACTGCGCGCCGGCCGAGTGCCCGGTTTATGGCATTTTCTGGTGTTTGCGGCTAACTGTAGCTCTGGGCAAGTGCGGCGGAGCTTTCCCGTGGGCTGTGTTTCCCGCGTTCAGTGCCGATCAAGGGAGAGAGTGAGCGAGCGAGCGCTTCGCAAAGTCGCCCCCTGCTGGGCAGCGAGGGCTGCAACCGGCGGCCTGCCTGCGTGCAAGAGCAACTCATACTTACCTGGCAGGGGAGATACCATGATCACGAAGGTGGTTCTCCCAGGGTGAGGCCAGTCCATTGCACTCCGGGCAGGTTGACCCCTGCGATTTCCCCAAATGCGGGAAACTCGACTGCATAATTTGTGGTAGTGGGGGACTGCGTTCGCGCTTTCCCCTTATGAGCACCGGTTAACGACAGAGCAGGCGTGCCGCTGAGGATCCCTTGCTGGCTGGGGACAGTGGGGAGAGCATGCGGGACTCGGTCCTTTATCTGCACTGCGACAGAGAAGGCTTTTTTCATCCTTCACAGGGGCTGGGTGTGGCTGCTTCTGTGACATCATCACTCTATGCAAATCCTCAGGGCTCACTGCGCGCCGGCCGAGTGCCCGGTTTATGGCATTTTCTGGTGTTTGCGGCTAACTGTAGCTCTGGGCAAGTGCAGCGGAGCTTTCCCGTGGGCTGTGTTTCCCGCGTTCAGTGCCGATCAAGGGAGAGAGTGAGCGAGCGAGCGCTTCGCAAAGTCGCCCCCTGCTGGGCAGCGAGGGCTGCAACCGGCGGCCTGCCTGCGTGCAAGAGCAACTCATACTTACCTGGCAGGGGAGATACCATGATCACGAAGGTGGTTCTCCCAGGGTGAGGCCCGTCCATTGCGATTTCCCCAAATGCGGGAAACTCGACTGCATAATTTGTGGTAGTGGGGGACTGCGTTCGCGCTTTCCCCTGATGAGCACCGGTTAACGACAGAGCAGGCGTGCCGCTGAGGATCCCTTGCTGGCTGGGGACAGTGGGGAGAGCATGCGGGACTCGGTCCTTTATCTGCACTGCGACAGAGAAGGCTTTTTTCATCCTTCACAGGGGCTGGGTGTGGCTGCTTCTGTGACATCATCACTCTATGCAAATCCTCAGGGCTCACTGCGCGCCGGCCGAGTGCCCGGTTTATGGCATTTTCTGGTGTTTGCGGCTAACTGTAGCTCTGGGCAAGTGCGGCGGAGCTTTCCCGTGGGCTGTGTTTCCCGCGTTCAGTGCCGATCAAGGGAGAGAGTGAGCGAGCGAGCGCTTCGCAAAGTCGCCCCCTGCTGGGCAGCGAGGGCTGCAACCGGCGGCCTGCCTGCGTGCAAGAGCAACTCATACTTACCTGGCAGGGGAGATACCATGATCACGAAGGTGGTTCTCCCAGGGTGAGGCCCGTCCATTGCACTCCGGGCAGGTTGACCCCTGCGATTTCCCCAAATGTGGGAAACTCGACTGCATAATTTGTGGTAGTGGGGGACTGCGTTCGCGCTTTCCCCTGATGAGCACCGGTTAACGACAGAGCAGGCGTGCCGCTGAGGATCTCTTGCTGGCTGGGGACAGTGGGGAGAGCATGCGGGACTCGGTCCTTTATCTGCACTGCGACAGAGAAGGCTTTTTTCATCCTTCACAGGGGCTGGGTGTGGCTGCTTCTGTGACATCATCACTCTATGCAAATCCTCAGGGCTCACTGCGCTCCGGCCGAGTGCCCGGTTTATGGCATTTTCTGGTGTTTGCGGCTAACTGTAGCTCTGGGCAAGTGCGGCGGAGCTTTCCCGTGGGCTGTGTTTCCCGCGTTCAGTGCCGATCAAGGGAGAGAGTGAGCGAGCGAGCGCTTCGCAAAGTCGCCCCCTGCTGGGCAGCGAGGGCTGCAACCGGCGGCCTGCCTGCCTGCGTGCAAGAGCAACTCATACTTACCTGGCAGGGGAGATACCATGATCACGAAGGTGGTTCTCCCAGGGTGAGGCCCGTCCATTGCACTCCGGGCAGGTTGACCCCTGCGATTTCCCCAAATGCGGGAAACTCGACTGCATAATTTGTGGTAGTGGGGGACTGCGTTCGCGCTTTCCCCTGATGAGCACCGGTTAACGACAGAGCAGGCGTGCCGCTGAGGATCCCTTGCTGGCTGGGGACAGTGGGGAGAGCATGTGGGACTCGGTCCTTTATCTGCACTGCGACAGAGAAGGCTTTTTTCATCCTTCACAGGGGCTGGGTGTGGCTGCTTCTGTGACATCATCACTCTATGCAAATCCTCAGGGCTCACTGCGCGCCGGCCGAGTGCCCGGTTTATGGCATTTTCTGGTGTTTGCGGCTAACTGTAGCTCTGGGCAAGTGCGGCGGAGCTTTCCCGTGGGCTGTGTTTCCCGCGTTCAGTGCCGATCAAGGGAGAGAGTGAGCGAGCGAGCGCTTCGCAAAGTCGCCCCCTGCTGGGCAGCGAGGGCTGCAACCGGCGGCCTGCCTGCGTGCAAGAGCAACTCATACTTACCTGGCAGGGGAGATACCATGATCACGAAGGTGGTTCTCCCAGGGTGAGGCCCGTCCATTGCACTCTGGGCAGGTTGACCCCTGCGATTTCCCCAAATGCGGGAAACTCGACTGCATAATTTGTGGTAGTCTGGGACTGCGTTCGCGCTTTCCCCTGATGAGCACCGGTTAACGACAGAGCAGGCGTGCCGCTGAGGATCCCTTGCTGGCTGGGGACAGTGGGGAGAGCATGCGGGACTCGGTCCTTTATCTGCACTGCGACAGAGAAGGCTTTTTTCATCCTTCACAGGGGCTGGGTGTGGCTGCTTCTGTGACATCATCACTCTATGCAAATCCTCAGGGCTCACTGCGCTCCGGCCGAGTGCCCGGTTTATGGCATTTTCTGGTGTTTGCGGCTAACTGTAGCTCTGGGCAAGTGCGGCGGAGCTTTCCCGTGGGCTGTGTTTCCCGCGTTCAGTGCCGATCAAGGGAGAGAGTGAGCGAGCGAGCGCTTCGCAAAGTCGCCCCCTGCTGTGCAGCGAGGGCTGCAACCGGCGGCCTGCCTGCGTGCAAGAGCAACTCATACTTACCTGGCAGGGGAGATACCATGATCACGAAGGTGGTTCTCCCAGGGTGAGGCCCGTCCATTGCACTCCGGGCAGGTTGACCCCTGCGATTTCCCCAAATGCGGGAAACTCGACTGCATAATTTGTGGTAGTGGGGGACTGCGTTCGCGCTTTCCCCTGATGAGCACCGGTTAACGACAGAGCAGGCGTGCCGCTGAGGATCCCTTGCTGGCTGGGGACAGTGGGGAGAGCATGCGGGACTCGGTCCTTTATCTGCACTGCGACAGAGAAGGCTTTTTTCATCCTTCACAGGGGCTGGGTGTGGCTGCTTCTGTGACATCATCACTCTATGCAAATCCTCAGGGCTCACTGCGCGCCGGCCGAGTGCCCGGTTTATGGCATTTTCTGGTGTTTGCGGCTAACTGTAGCTCTGGGCAAGTGCGGCGGAGCTTTCCCGTGGGCTGTGTTTCCCGCGTTCAGTGCCGATCAAGGGAGAGAGTGAGCGAGCGAGCGCTTCGCAAAGTCGCCCCCTGCTGGGCAGCGAGGGCTGCAACCGGCGGCCTGCCTGCGTGCAAGAGCAACTCATACTTACCTGGCAGGGGAGATACCATGATCACGAAGGTGGTTCTCCCAGGGTGAGGCCCGTCCATTGCACTCCGGGCAGGTTGACCCCTGCGATTTCCCCAAATGCGGGAAACTCGACTGCATAATTTGTGGTAGTGGGGGACTGCGTTCGCGCTTTCCCCTGATGAGCACCGGTTAACGACAGAGCAGGCGTGCCGCTGAGGATCCCTTGCTGGCTGGGGACAGTGGGGAGAGCATGCGGGACTCGGTCCTTTATCTGCACTGCGACAGAGAAGGCTTTTTTCATCCTTCACAGGGGCTGGGTGTGGCTGCTTCTGTGACATCATCACTCTATGCAAATCCTCAGGGCTCACTGCGCTCCGGCCGAGTGCCCGGTTTATGGCATTTTCTGGTGTTTGCGGCTAACTGTAGCTCTGGGCAAGTGCGGCGGAGCTTTCCCGTGGGCTGTGTTTCCCGCGTTCAGTGCCGATCAAGGGAGAGAGTGAGCGAGCGAGCGCTTCGCAAAGTCGCCCCCTGCTGGGCAGCGAGGGCTGCAACCGGCGGCCTGCCTGCGTGCAAGAGCAACTCATACTTACCTGGCAGGGGAGATACCATGATCACGAAGGTGGTTCTCCCAGGGTGAGGCCCGTCCATTGCACTCCGGGCAGGTTGACCCCTGCGATTTCCCCAAATGCGGGACACTCGACTGCATGATTTGTGGTAGTGGGGGACTGCGTTCGCGCTTTCCCCTGATGAGCACCGGTTAACGACAGAGCAGGCGTGCCGCTGAGGATCCCTTGCTGGCTGGGGACAGTGGGGAGAGCATGCGGGACTCGGTCCTTTATCTGCACTGCGACAGAGAAGGCTTTTTTCATCCTTCACAGGGGCTGGGTGTGGCTGCTTCTGTGACATCATCACTCTATGCAAATCCTCAGGGCTCACTGCGCGCCGGCCGAGTGCCCGGTTTATGGCATTTTCTGGTGTTTGCGGCTAACTGTAGCTCTGGGCAAGTGCGGCGGAGCTTTCCCGTGGGCTGTGTTTCCCGCGTTCAGTGCCGATCAAGGGAGAGAGTGAGCGAGCGAGCGCTTCGCAAAGTCGCCCCCTGCTGGGCAGCGAGGGCTGCAACCGGCGGCCTGCCTGCGTGCAAGAGCAACTCATACTTACCTGGCAGGGGAGATACCATGATCACGAAGGTGGTTCTCCCAGGGTGAGGCCCGTCCATTGCACTCCGGGCAGGTTGACCCCTGCGATTTCCCCAAATGCGGGAAACTCGACTGCATAATTTGTGGTAGTGGGGGACTGCGTTCGCGCTTTCCCCTGATGAGCACCGGTTAACGACAGAGCAGGCGTGCCGCTGAGGATCCCTTGCTGGCTGGGGACAGTGGGGAGAGCATGCGGGACTCGGTCCTTTATCTGCACTGCGACAGAGAAGGCTTTTTTCATCCTTCACAGGGGCTGGGTGTGGCTGCTTCTGTGACATCATCACTCTATGCAAATCCTCAGGGCTCACTGCGCGCCGGCCGAGTGCCCGGTTTATGGCATTTTCTGGTGTTTGCGGCTAACTGTAGCTCTGGGCAAGTGCGGCGGAGCTTTCCCGTGGGCTGTGTTTCCCGCGTTCAGTGCCGATCAAGGGAGAGAGTGAGCGAGCGAGCGCTTCGCAAAGTCGCCCCCTGCTGGGCAGCGAGGGCTGCAACCGGCGGCCTGCCTGCGTGCAAGAGCAACTCATACTTACCTGGCAGGGGAGATACCATGATCACGAAGGTGGTTCTCCCAGGGTGAGGCCCGTCCATTGCACTCCGGGCAGGTTGACCCCTGCGATTTCCCCAAATGCGGGAAACTCGACTGCATAATTTGTGGTAGTGGGGGACTGCGTTCGCGCTTTCCCCTGATGAGCACCGGTTAACGACAGAGCAGGCGTGCCGCTGAGGATCCCTTGCTGGCTGGGGACAGTGGGGAGAGCATGCGGGACTCGGTCCTTTATCTGCACTGCGACAGAGAAGGCTTTTTTCATCCTTCACAGGGGCTGGGTGTGGCTGCTTCTGTGACATCATCACTCTATGCAAATCCTCAGGGCTCACTGCGCTCCGGCCGAGTGCCCGGTTTATGGCATTTTCTGGTGTTTGCGGCTAACTGTAGCTCTGGGCAAGTGCGGCGGAGCTTTCCCGTGGGCTGTGTTTCCCGCGTTCAGTGCCGATCAAGGGAGAGAGTGAGCGAGCGAGCGCTTCGCAAAGTCGCCCCCTGCTGGGCAGCGAGGGCTGCAACCGGCGGCCTGCCTGCGTGCAAGAGCAACTCATACTTACCTGGCAGGGGAGATACCATGATCACGAAGGTGGTTCTCCCAGGGTGAGGCCCGTCCATTGCACTCCGGGCAGGTTGACCCCTGCGATTTCCCCAAATGCGGGAAACTCGACTGCATAATTTGTGGTAGTGGGGGACTGCGTTCGCGCTTTCCCCTGATGAGCACCGGTTAACGACAGAGCAGGCGTGCCGCTGAGGATCCCTTGCTGGCTGGGGACAGTGGGGAGAGCATGTGGGACTCGGTCCTTTATCTGCACTGCGACAGAGAAGGCTTTTTTCATCCTTCACAGGGGCTGGGTGTGGCTGCTTCTGTGACATCATCACTCTATGCAAATCCTCAGGGCTCACTGCGCGCCGGCCGAGTGCCCGGTTTATGGCATTTTCTGGTGTTTGCGGCTAACTGTAGCTCTGGGCAAGTGCGGCGGAGCTTTCCCGTGGGCTGTGTTTCCCGCGTTCAGTGCCGATCAAGGGAGAGAGTGAGCGAGCGAGCGCTTCGCAAAGTCGCCCCCTGCTGGGCAGCGAGGGCTGCAACCGGCGGCCTGCCTGCGTGCAAGAGCAACTCATACTTACCTGGCAGGGGAGATACCATGATCACGAAGGTGGTTCTCCCAGGGTGAGGCCCGTCCATTGCACTCTGGGCAGGTTGACCCCTGCGATTTCCCCAAATGCGGGAAACTCGACTGCATAATTTGTGGTAGTGGGGGACTGCGTTCGCGCTTTCCCCTGATGAGCACCGGTTAACGACAGAGCAGGCGTGCCGCTGAGGATCCCTTGCTGGCTGGGGACAGTGGGGAGAGCATTCGGGACTCGGTCCTTTATCTGCACTGCGACAGAGAAGGCTTTTTTCATCCTTCACAGGGGCTGGGTGTGGCTGCTTCTGTGACATCATCACTCTATGCAAATCCTCAGGGCTCACTGCGCTCCGGCCGAGTGCCCGGTTTATGGCATTTTCTGGTGTTTGCGGCTAACTGTAGCTCTGGGCAAGTGCGGCGGAGCTTTCCCGTGGGCTGTGTTTCCCGCGTTCAGTGCCGATCAAGGGAGAGAGTGAGCGAGCGAGCGCTTCGCAAAGTCGCCCCCTGCTGGGCAGCGAGGGCTGCAACCGGCGGCCTGCCTGCGTGCAAGAGCAACTCATACTTACCTGGCAGGGGAGATACCATGATCACGAAGGTGGTTCTCCCAGGGTGAGGCCCGTCCATTGCACTCCGGGCAGGTTGACCCCTGCGATTTCCCCAAATGCGGGAAACTCGACTGCATAATTTGTGGTAGTGGGGGACTGCGTTCGCGCTTTCCCCTGATGAGCACCGGTTAACGACAGAGCAGGCGTGCCGCTGAGGATCCCTTGCTGGCTGGGGACAGTGGGGAGAGCATGCGGGACTCGGTCCTTTATCTGCACTGCGACAGAGAAGGCTTTTTTCATCCTTCACAGGGGCTGGGTGTGGCTGCTTCTGTGACATCATCACTCTATGCAAATCCTCAGGGCTCACTGCGCGCCGGCCGAGTGCCCGGTTTATGGCATTTTCTGGTGTTTGCGGCTAACTGTAGCTCTGGGCAAGTGCGGCGGAGCTTTCCCGTGGGCTGTGTTTCCCGCGTTCAGTGCCGATCAAGGGAGAGAGTGAGCGAGCGAGCGCTTCGCAAAGTCGCCCCCTGCTGGGCAGCGAGGGCTGCAACCGGCGGCCTGCCTGCGTGCAAGAGCAACTCATACTTACCTGGCAAGGGAGATACCATGATCACGAAGGTGGTTCTCCCAGGGTGAGGCCCGTCCATTGCACTCCGGGCAGGTTGACCCCTGCGATTTCCCCAAATGCGGGAAACTCGACTGCATAATTTGTGGTAGTGGGGGACTGCGTTCGCGCTTTCCCCTGATGAGCACCGGTTAACGACAGAGCAGGCGTGCCGCTGAGGATCCCTTGCTGGCTGGGGACAGTGGGGAGAGCATGCGGGACTCGGTCCTTTATCTGCACTGCGACAGAGAAGGCTTTTTTCATCCTTCACAGGGGCTGGGTGTGGCTGCTTCTGTGACATCATCACTCTATGCAAATCCTCAGGGCTCACTGCGCTCCGGCCGAGTGCCCGGTTTATGGCATTTTCTGGTGTTTGCGGCTAACTGTAGCTCTGGGCAAGTGCGGCGGAGCTTTCCCGTGGGCTGTGTTTCCCGCGTTCAGTGCCGATCAAGGGAGAGAGTGAGCGAGCGAGCGCTTCGCAAAGTCGCCCCCTGCTGGGCAGCGAGGGCTGCAACCGGCGGCCTGCCTGCGTGCAAGAGCAACTCATACTTACCTGGCAGGGGAGATACCATGATCACGAAGGTGGTTCTCCCAGGGTGAGGCCCGTCCATTGCACTCCGGGCAGGTTGACCCCTGCGATTTCCCCAAATGCGGGAAACTCGACTGCATAATTTGTGGTAGTGGGGGACTGCGTTCGCGCTTTCCCCTGATGAGCACCGGTTAACGACAGAGCAGGCGTGCCGCTGAGGATCCCTTGCTGGCTGGGGACAGTGGGGAGAGCATGCGGGACTCGGTCCTTTATCTGCACTGCGACAGAGAAGGCTTTTTTCATCCTTCACAGGGGCTGGGTGTGGCTGCTTCTGTGACATCATCACTCTATGCAAATCCTCAGGGCTCACTGCGCGCCGGCCGAGTGCCCGGTTTATGGCATTTTCTGGTGTTTGCGGCTAACTGTAGCTCTGGGCAAGTGCGGCGGAGCTTTCCCGTGGGCTGTGTTTCCCGCGTTCAGTGCCGATCAAGGGAGAGAGTGAGCGAGCGAGCGCTTCGCAAAGTCGCCCCCTGCTGGGCAGCGAGGGCTGCAACCGGCGGCCTGCCTGCGTGCAAGAGCAACTCATACTTACCTGGCAGGGGAGATACCATGATCACGAAGGTGGTTCTCCCAGGGTGAGGCCCGTCCATTGCACTCCGGGCAGGTTGACCCCTGCGATTTCCCCAAATGCGGGAAACTCGACTGCATAATTTGTGGTAGTGGGGGACTGCGTTCGCGCTTTCCCCTGATGAGCACCGGTTAACGACAGAGCAGGCGTGCCGCTGAGGATCCCTTGCTGGCTGGGGACAGTGGGGAGAGCATGCGGGACTCGGTCCTTTATCTGCACTGCGACAGAGAAGGCTTTTTTCATCCTTCACAGGGGCTGGGTGTGGCTGCTTCTGTGACATCATCACTCTATGCAAATCCTCAGGGCTCACTGCGCGCCGGCCGAGTGCCCGGTTTATGGCATTTTCTGGTGTTTGCGGCTAACTGTAGCTCTGGGCAAGTGCGGCGGAGCTTTCCCGTGGGCTGTGTTTCCCGCGTTCAGTGCCGATCAAGGGAGAGAGTGAGCGAGCGAGCGCTTCGCAAAGTCGCCCCCTGCTGGGCAGCGAGGGCTGCAACCGGCGGCCTGCCTGCGTGCAAGAGCAACTCATACTTACCTGGCAGGGGAGATACCATGATCACGAAGGTGGTTCTCCCAGGGTGAGGCCCGTCCATTGCACTCCGGGCAGGTTGACCCCTGCGATTTCCCCAAATGCGGGAAACTCGACTGCATAATTTGTGGTAGTGGGGGACTGCGTTCGCGCTTTCCCCTGATGAGCACCGGTTAACGACAGAGCAGGCGTGCCGCTGAGGATCCCTTGCTGGCTGGGGACAGTGGGGAGAGCATGCGGGACTCGGTCCTTTATCTGCACTGCGACAGAGAAGGCTTTTTTCATCCTTCACAGGGGCTGGGTGTGGCTGCTTCTGTGACATCATCACTCTATGCAAATCCTCAGGGCTCACTGCGCGCCGGCCGAGTGCCCGGTTTATGGCATTTTCTGGTGTTTGCGGCTAACTGTAGCTCTGGGCAAGTGCGGCGGAGCTTTCCCGTGGGCTGTGTTTCCCGCGTTCAGTGCCGATCAAGGGAGAGAGTGAGCGAGCGAGCGCTTCGCAAAGTCGCCCCCTGCTGGGCAGCGAGGGCTGCAACCGGCGGCCTGCCTGCGTGCAAGAGCAACTCATACTTACCTGGCAGGGGAGATACCATGATCACGAAGGTGGTTCTCCCAGGGTGAGGCCCGTCCATTGCACTCCGGGCAGGTTGACCCCTGCGATTTCCCCAAATGCGGGAAACTCGACTGCATAATTTGTGGTAGTGGGGGACTGCGTTCGCGCTTTCCCCTGATGAGCACCGGTTAACGACAGAGCAGGCGTGCCGCTGAGGATCCCTTGCTGGCTGGGGACAGTGGGGAGAGCATGCGGGACTCGGTCCTTTATCTGCACTGCGACAGAGAAGGCTTTTTTCATCCTTCACAGGGGCTGGGTGTGGCTGCTTCTGTGACATCATCACTCTATGCAAATCCTCAGGGCTCACTGCGCGCCGGCCGAGTGCCCGGTTTATGGCATTTTCTGGTGTTTGCGGCTAACTGTAGCTCTGGGCAAGTGCGGCGGAGCTTTCCCGTGGGCTGTGTTTCCCGCGTTCAGTGCCGATCAAGGGAGAGAGTGAGCGAGCGAGCGCTTCGCAAAGTCGCCCCCTGCTGGGCAGCGAGGGCTGCAACCGGCGGCCTGCCTGCGTGCAAGAGCAACTCATACTTACCTGGCAGGGGAGATACCATGATCACGAAGGTGGTTCTCCCAGGGTGAGGCCCGTCCATTGCACTCCGGGCAGGTTGACCCCTGCGATTTCCCCAAATGCGGGAAACTCGACTGCATAATTTGTGGTAGTGGGGGACTGCGTTCGCGCTTTCCCCTGATGAGCACCGGTTAACGACAGAGCAGGCGTGCCGCTGAGGATCCCTTGCTGGCTGGGGACAGTGGGGAGAGCATGCGGGACTCGGTCCTTTATCTGCACTGCGACAGAGAAGGCTTTTTTCATCCTTCACAGGGGCTGGGTGTGGCTGCTTCTGTGACATCATCACTCTATGCAAATCCTCAGGGCTCACTGCGCGCCGGCTGAGTGCCCGGTTTATGGCATTTTCTGGTGTTTGCGGCTAACTGTAGCTCTGGGCAAGTGCGGCGGAGCTTTCCCGTGGGCTGTGTTTCCCGCGTTCAGTGCCGATCAAGGGAGAGAGTGAGCGAGCGAGCGCTTCGCAAAGTCGCCCCCTGCTGGGCAGCGAGGGCTGCAACCGGCGGCCTGCCTGCGTGCAAGAGCAACTCATACTTACCTGGCAGGGGAGATACCATGATCACGAAGGTGGTTCTCCCAGGGTGAGGCCCGTCCATTGCACTCCGGGCAGGTTGACCCCTGCGATTTCCCCAAATGCGGGAAACTCGACTGCATAATTTGTGGTAGTGGGGGACTGCGTTCGCGCTTTCCCCTGATGAGCACCGGTTAACGACAGAGCAGGCGTGCCGCTGAGGATCCCTTGCTGGCTGGGGACAGTGGGGAGAGCATGCGGGACTCGGTCCTTTATCTGCACTGCGACAGAGAAGGCTTTTTTCATCCTTTACAGGGGCTGGGTGTGGCTGCTTCTGTGACATCATCACTCTATGCAAATCCTCAGGGCTCACTGCGCGCCGGCCGAGTGCCCGGTTTATGGCATTTTCTGGTGTTTGCGGCTAACTGTAGCTCTGGGCAAGTGCGGCGGAGCTTTCCCGTGGGCTGTGTTTCCCGCGTTCAGTGCCGATCAAGGGAGAGAGTGAGCGAGCGAGCGCTTCGCAAAGTCGCCCCCTGCTGGGCAGCGAGGGCTGCAACCGGCGGCCTGCCTGCGTGCAAGAGCAACTCATACTTACCTGGCAGGGGAGATACCATGATCACGAAGGTGGTTCTCCCAGGGTGAGGCCCGTCCATTGCACTCCGGGCAGGTTGACCCCTGCGATTTCCCCAAATGCGGGAAACTCGACTGCATAATTTGTGGTAGTGGGGGACTGCGTTCGCGCTTTCCCCTGATGAGCACCGGTTAACGACAGAGCAGGCGTGCCGCTGAGGATCCCTTGCTGGCTGGGGACAGTGGGGAGAGCATGCGGGACTCGGTCCTTTATCTGCACTGCGACAGAGAAGGCTTTTTTCATCCTTCACAGGGGCTGGGTGTGGCTGCTTCTGTGACATCATCACTCTATGCAAATCCTCAGGGCTCACTGCGCGCCGGCCGAGTGCCCGGTTTATGGCATTTTCTGGTGTTTGCGGCTAACTGTAGCTCTGGGCAAGTGCGGCGGAGCTTTCCCGTGGGCTGTGTTTCCCGCGTTCAGTGCCGATCAAGGGAGAGAGTGAGCGAGCGAGCGCTTCGCAAAGTCGCCCCCTGCTGGGCAGCGAGGGCTGCAACCGGCGGCCTGCCTGCGTGCAAGAGCAACTCATACTTACCTGGCAGGGGAGATACCATGATCACGAAGGTGGTTCTCCCAGGGTGAGGCCCGTCCATTGCACTCCGGGCAGGTTGACCCCTGCGATTTCCCCAAATGCGGGAAACTCGACTGCATAATTTGTGGTAGTGGGGGACTGCGTTCGCGCTTTCCCCTGATGAGCACCGGTTAACGACAGAGCAGGCGTGCCGCTGAGGATCCCTTGCTGGCTGGGGACAGTGGGGAGAGCATGCGGGACTCGGTCCTTTATCTGCACTGCGACAGAGAAGGCTTTTTTCATCCTTCACAGGGGCTGGGTGTGGCTGCTTCTGTGACATCATCACTCTATGCAAATCCTCAGGGCTCACTGCGCTCCGGCCGAGTGCCCGGTTTATGGCATTTTCTGGTGTTTGCGGCTAACTGTAGCTCAGGGCAAGTGCGGCGGAGCTTTCCCGTGGGCTGTGTTTCCCGCGTTCAGTGCCGATCAAGGGAGAGAGTGAGCGAGCGAGCGCTTCGCAAAGTCGCCCCCTGCTGGGCAGCGAGGGCTGCAACCGGCGGCCTGCCTGCGTGCAAGAGCAACTCATACTTACCTGGCAGGGGAGATACTATGATCACGAAGGTGGTTCTCCCAGGGTGAGGCCCGTCCATTGCACTCCGGGCAGGTTGACCCCTGCGATTTCCCCAAATGCGGGAAACTCGACTGCATAATTTGTGGTAGTGGGGGACTGCGTTCGCGCTTTCCCCTGATGAGCACCGGTTAACGACAGAGCAGGCGTGCCGCTGAGGATCCCTTGCTGGCTGGGGACAGTGGGGAGAGCATGCGGGACTCGGTCCTTTATCTGCACTGCGACAGAGAAGGCTTTTTTCATCCTTCACAGGGGCTGGGTGTGGCTGCTTCTGTGACATCATCACTCTATGCAAATCCTCAGGGCTCACTGCGCTCCGGCCGAGTGCCCGGTTTATGGCATTTTCTGGTGTTTGCGGCTAACTGTAGCTCTGGGCAAGTGCGGCGGAGCTTTCCCGTGGGCTGTGTTTCCCGCGTTCAGTGCCGATCAAGGGAGAGAGTGAGCGAGCGAGCGCTTCGCAAAGTCGCCCCCTGCTGGGCAGCGAGGGCTGCAACCGGCGGCCTGCCTGCGTGCAAGAGCAACTCATACTTACCTGGCAGGGGAGATACCATGATCACGAAGGTGGTTCTCCCAGGGTGAGGCCCGTCCATTGCACTCCGGGCAGGTTGACCCCTGCGATTTCCCCAAATGCGGGAAACTCGACTGCATAATTTGTGGTAGTGGGGGACTGCGTTCGCGCTTTCCCCTGATGAGCACCGGTTAACGACAGAGCAGGCGTGCCGCTGAGGATCCATTGCTGGCTGGGGACAGTGGGGAGAGCATGCGGGACTCGGTCCTTTATCTGCACTGCGACAGAGAAGGCTTTTTTCATCCTTCACAGGGGCTGGGTGTGGCTGCTTCTGTGACATCATCACTCTATGCAAATCCTCAGGGCTCACTGCGCGCCGGCCGAGTGCCCGGTTTATGGCATTTTCTGGTGTTTGCGGCTAACTGTAGCTCTGGGCAAGTGCGGCAGAGCTTTCCCGTGGGCTGTGTTTCCCGCGTTCAGTGCCGATCAAGGGAGAGAGTGAGCGAGCGAGCGCTTCGCAAGGTCGCCCCCTGCTGGGCAGCGAGGGCTGCAACCGGCGGCCTGCCTGCGTGCAAGAGCAACTCATACTTACCTGGCAGGGGAGATACCATGATCACGAAGGTGGTTCTCCCAGGGTGAGGCCCGTCCATTGCACTCCGGGCAGGTTGACCCCTGCGATTTCCCCAAATGCGGGAAACTCGACTGCATAATTTGTGGTAGTGGGGGACTGCGTTCGCGCTTTCCCCTGATGAGCACCGGTTAACGACAGAGCAGGCGTGCCGCTGAGGATCCCTTGCTGGCTGGGGACAGTGGGGAGAGCATGCGGGACTCGGTCCTTTATCTGCACTGCGACAGAGAAGGCTTTTTTCATCCTTCACAGGGGCTGGGTGTGGCTGCTTCTGTGACATCATCACTCTATGCAAATCCTCAGGGCTCACTGCGCTCCGGCCGAGTGCCCGGTTTATGGCATTTTCTGGTGTTTGCGGCTAACTGTAGCTCTGGGCAAGTGCGGCGGAGCTTTCCCGTGGGCTGTGTTTCCCGCGTTCAGTGCCGATCAAGGGAGAGAGTGAGCGAGCGAGCGCTTCGCAAAGTCGCCCCCTGCTGGGCAGCGAGGGCTGCAACCGGCGGCCTGCCTGCGTGCAAGAGCAACTCATACTTACCTGGCAGGGGAGATACCATGATCACGAAGGTGGTTCTCCCAGGGTGAGGCCCGTCCATTGCACTCCGGGCAGGTTGACCCCTGCGATTTCCCCAAATGCGGGAAACTCGACTGCATAATTTGTGGTAGTGGGGGACTGCGTTCGCGCTTTCCCCTGATGAGCACCGGTTAACGACAGAGCAGGCGTGCCGCTGAGGATCCCTTGCTGGCTGGGGACAGTGGGGAGAGCATGCGGGACTCGGTCCTTTATCTGCACTGCGACAGAGAAGGCTTTTTTCATCCTTCACAGGGGCTGGGTGTGGCTGCTTCTGTGACATCATCACTCTATGCAAATCCTCAGGGCTCACTGCGCTCCGGCCGAGTGCCCGGTTTATGGCATTTTCTGGTGTTTGCGGCTAACTGTAGCTCTGGGCAAGTGCGGCGGAGCTTTCCCGTGGGCTGTGTTTCCCGCGTTCAGTGCCGATCAAGGGAGAGAGTGAGCGAGCGAGCGCTTCGCAAAGTCGCCCCCTGCTGGGCAGCGAGGGCTGCAACCGGCGGCCTGCCTGCGTGCAAGAGCAACTCATACTTACCTGGCAGGGGAGATACCATGATCACGAAGGTGGTTCTCCCAGGGTGAGGCCCGTCCATTGCACTCCGGGCAGGTTGACCCCTGCGATTTCCCCAAATGCGGGAAACTCGACTGCATAATTTGTGGTAGTGGGGGACTGCGTTCGCGCTTTCCCCTGATGAGCACCGGTTAACGACAGAGCAGGCGTGCCGCTGAGGATCCCTTGCTGGCTGGGGACAGTGGGGAGAGCATGCGGGACTCGGTCCTTTATCTGCACTGCGACAGAGAAGGCTTTTTTCATCCTTCACAGGGGCTGGGTGTGGCTGCTTCTGTGACATCATCACTCTATGCAAATCCTCAGGGCTCACTGCGCGCCGGCCGAGTGCCCGGTTTATGGCATTTTCTGGTGTTTGCGGCTAACTGTAGCTCTGGGCAAGTGCGGCGGAGCTTTCCCGTGGGCTGTGTTTCCCGCGTTCAGTGCCGATCAAGGGAGAGAGTGAGCGAGCGAGCGCTTCGCAAAGTCGCCCCCTGCTGGGCAGCGAGGGCTGCAACCGGCGGCCTGCCTGCGTGCAAGAGCAACTCATACTTACCTGGCAGGGGAGATACCATGATCACGAAGGTGGTTCTCCCAGGGTGAGGCCCGTCCATTGCACTCCGGGCAGGTTGACCCCTGCGATTTCCCCAAATGCGGGAAACTCGACTGCATAATTTGTGGTAGTGGGGGACTGCGTTCGCGCTTTCCCCTGATGAGCACCGGTTAACGACAGAGCAGGCGTGCCGCTGAGGATCCCTTGCTGGCTGGGGACAGTGGGGAGAGCATGCGGGACTCGGTCCTTTATCTGCACTGCGACAGAGAAGGCTTTTTTCATCCTTCACAGGGGCTGGGTGTGGCTGCTTCTGTGACATCATCACTCTATGCAAATCCTCAGGGCTCACTGCGCTCCGGCCGAGTGCCCGGTTTATGGCATTTTCTGGTGTTTGCGGCTAACTGTAGCTCTGGGCAAGTGCGGCGGAGCTTTCCCGTGGGCTGTGTTTCCCGCGTTCAGTGCCGATCAAGGGAGAGAGTGAGCGAGCGAGCGCTTCGCAAAGTCGCCCCCTGCTGGGCAGCGAGGGCTGCAACCGGCGGCCTGCCTGCGTGCAAGAGCAACTCATACTTACCTGGCAGGGGAGATACCATGATCACGAAGGTGGTTCTCCCAGGGTGAGGCCCGTCCATTGCACTCCGGGCAGGTTGACCCCTGCGATTTCCCCAAATGCGGGAAACTCGACTGCATAATTTGTGGTAGTGGGGGACTGCGTTCGCGCTTTCCCCTGATGAGCACCGGTTAACGACAGAGCAGGCGTGCCGCTGAGGATCCCTTGCTGGCTGGGGACAGTGGGGAGAGCATGCGGGACTCGGTCCTTTATCTGCACTGCGACAGAGAAGGCTTTTTTCATCCTTCACAGGGGCTGGGTGTGGCTGCTTCTGTGACATCATCACTCTATGCAAATCCTCAGGGCTCACTGCGCTCCGGCCGAGTGCCCGGTTTATGGCATTTTCTGGTGTTTGCGGCTAACTGTAGCTCTGGGCAAGTGCGGCGGAGCTTTCCCGTGGGCTGTGTTTCCCGCGTTCAGTGCCGATCAAGGGAGAGAGTGAGCGAGCGAGCGCTTCGCAAAGTCGCCCCCTGCTGGGCAGCGAGGGCTGCAACCGGCGGCCTGCCTGCGTGCAAGAGCAACTCATACTTACCTGGCAGGGGAGATACTATGATCACGAAGGTGGTTCTCCCAGGGTGAGGCCCGTCCATTGCACTCCGGGCAGGTTGACCCCTGCGATTTCCCCAAATGCGGGAAACTCGACTGCATAATTTGTGGTAGTGGGGGACTGCGTTCGCGCTTTCCCCTGATGAGCACCGGTTAACGACAGAGCAGGCGTGCCGCTGAGGATCCCTTGCTGGCTGGGGACAGTGGGGAGAGCATGCGGGACTCGGTCCTTTATCTGCACTGCGACAGAGAAGGCTTTTTTCATCCTTCACAGGGGCTGGGTGTGGCTGCTTCTGTGACATCATCACTCTATGCAAATCCTCAGGGCTCACTGCGCTCCGGCCGAGTGCCCGGTTTATGGCATTTTCTGGTGTTTGCGGCTAACTGTAGCTCTGGGCAAGTGCGGCGGAGCTTTCCCGTGGGCTGTGTTTCCCGCGTTCAGTGCCGATCAAGGGAGAGAGTGAGCGAGCGAGCGCTTCGCAAAGTCGCCCCCTGCTGGGCAGCGAGGGCTGCAACCGGCGGCCTGCCTGCGTGCAAGAGCAACTCATACTTACCTGGCAGGGGAGATACCATGATCACGAAGGTGGTTCTCCCAGGGTGAGGCCCGTCCATTGCACTCCGGGCAGGTTGACCCCTGCGATTTCCCCAAATGCGGGAAACTCGACTGCATAATTTGTGGTAGTGGGGGACTGCGTTCGCGCTTTCCCCTGATGAGCACCGGTTAACGACAGAGCAGGCGTGCCGCTGAGGATCCCTTGCTGGCTGGGGACAGTGGGGAGAGCATGCGGGACTCGGTCCTTTATCTGCACTGCGACAGAGAAGGCTTTTTTCATCCTTCACAGGGGCTGGGTGTGGCTGCTTCTGTGACATCATCACTCTATGCAAATCCTCAGGGCTCACTGCGCGCCGGCCGAGTGCCCGGTTTATGGCATTTTCTGGTGTTTGCGGCTAACTGTAGCTCTGGGCAAGTGCGGCGGAGCTTTCCCGTGGGCTGTGTTTCCCGCGTTCAGTGCCGATCAAGGGAGAGAGTGAGCGAGCGAGCGCTTCGCAAAGTGGCCCCCTGCTGGGCAGCGAGGGCTGCAACCGGCGGCCTGCCTGCGTGCAAGAGCAACTCATACTTACCTGGCAGGGGAGATACCATGATCACGAAGGTGGTTCTCCCAGGGTGAGGCCCGTCCATTGCACTCCGGGCAGGTTGACCCCTGCGATTTCCCCAAATGCGGGAAACTCGACTGCATAATTTGTGGTAGTGGGGGACTGCGTTCGCGCTTTCCCCTGATGAGCACCGGTTAACGACAGAGCAGGCGTGCCGCTGAGGATCCCTTGCTGGCTGGGGACAGTGGGGAGAGCATGCGGGACTCGGTCCTTTATCTGCACTGCGACAGAGAAGGCTTTTTTCATCCTTCACAGGGGCTGGGTGTGGCTGCTTCTGTGACATCATCACTCTATGCAAATCCTCAGGGCTCACTGCGCTCCGGCCGAGTGCCCGGTTTATGGCATTTTCTGGTGTTTGCGGCTAACTGTAGCTCTGGGCAAGTGCGGCGGAGCTTTCCCGTGGGCTGTGTTTCCCGCGTTCAGTGCCGATCAAGGGAGAGAGTGAGCGAGCGAGCGCTTCGCAAAGTCGCCCCCTGCTGGGCAGCGAGGGCTGCAACCGGCGGCCTGCCTGCGTGCAAGAGCAACTCATACTTACCTGGCAGGGGAGATACCATGATCACGAAGGTGGTTCTCCCAGGGTGAGGCCCGTCCATTGCACTCCGGGCAGGTTGACCCCTGCGATTTCCCCAAATGCGGGAAACTCGACTGCATAATTTGTGGTAGTGGGGGACTGCGTTCGCGCTTTCCCCTGATGAGCACCGGTTAACGACAGAGCAGGCATGCCGCTGAGGATCCCTTGCTGGCTGGGGACAGTGGGGAGAGCATGCGGGACTCGGTCCTTTATCTGCACTGCGACAGAGAAGGCTTTTTTCATCCTTCACAGGGGCTGGGTGTGGCTGCTTCTGTGACATCATCACTCTATGCAAATCCTCAGGGCTCACTGCGCTCCGGCCGAGTGCCCGGTTTATGGCATTTTCTGGTGTTTGCGGCTAACTGTAGCTCTGGGCAAGTGCGGCGGAGCTTTCCCGTGGGCTGTGTTTCCCGCGTTCAGTGCCGATCAAGGGAGAGAGTGAGCGAGCGAGCGCTTCGCAAAGTCGCCCCCTGCTGGGCAGCGAGGGCTGCAACCGGCGGCCTGCCTGCGTGCAAGAGCAACTCATACTTACCTGGCAGGGGAGATACCATGATCACGAAGGTGGTTCTCCCAGGGTGAGGCCCGTCCATTGCACTCCGGGCAGGTTGACCCCTGCGATTTCCCCAAATGCGGGAAACTCGACTGCATAATTTGTGGTAGTGGGGGACTGCGTTCGCGCTTTCCCCTGATGAGCACCGGTTAACGACAGAGCAGGCGTGCCGCTGAGGATCCCTTGCTGGCTGGGGACAGTGGGGAGAGCATGCGGGACTCGGTCCTTTATCTGCACTGCGACAGAGAAGGCTTTTTTCATCCTTCACAGGGGCTGGGTGTGGCTGCTTCTGTGACATCATCACTCTATGCAAATCCTCAGGGCTCACTGCGCGCCGGCCGAGTGCCCGGTTTATGGCATTTTCTGGTGTTTGCGGCTAACTGTAGCTCTGGGCAAGTGCGGCGGAGCTTTCCCGTGGGCTGTGTTTCCCGCGTTCAGTGCCGATCAAGGGAGAGAGTGAGCGAGCGAGCGCTTCGCAAAGTGGCCCCCTGCTGGGCAGCGAGGGCTGCAACCGGCGGCCTGCCTGCGTGCAAGAGCAACTCATACTTACCTGGCAGGGGAGATACCATGATCACGAAGGTGGTTCTCCCAGGGTGAGGCCCGTCCATTGCACTCCGGGCAGGTTGACCCCTGCGATTTCCCCAAATGCGGGAAACTCGACTGCATAATTTGTGGTAGTGGGGGACTGCGTTCGCGCTTTCCCCTGATGAGCACCGGTTAACGACAGAGCAGGCGTGCCGCTGAGGATCCCTTGCTGGCTGGGGACAGTGGGGAGAGCATGCGGGACTCGGTCCTTTATCTGCACTGCGACAGAGAAGGCTTTTTTCATCCTTCACAGGGGCTGGGTGTGGCTGCTTCTGTGACATCATCACTCTATGCAAATCCTCAGGGCTCACTGCGCTCCGGCCGAGTGCCCGGTTTATGGCATTTTCTGGTGTTTGCGGCTAACTGTAGCTCTGGGCAAGTGCGGCGGAGCTTTCCCGTGGGCTGTGTTTCCCGTGTTCAGTGCCGATCAAGGGAGAGAGTGAGCGAGCGAGCGCTTCGCAAAGTCGCCCCCTGCTGGGCAGCGAGGGCTGCAACCGGCGGCCTGCCTGCGTGCAAGAGCAACTCATACTTACCTGGCAGGGGAGATACCATGATCACGAAGGTGGTTCTCCCAGGGTGAGGCCCGTCCATTGCACTCCGGGCAGGTTGACCCCTGCGATTTCCCCAAATGCGGGAAACTCGACTGCATAATTTGTGGTAGTGGGGGACTGCGTTCGCGCTTTCCCCTGATGAGCACCGGTTAACGACAGAGCAGGCGTGCCGCTGAGGATCCCTTGCTGGCTGGGGACAGTGGGGAGAGCATGCGGGACTCGGTCCTTTATCTGCACTGCGACAGAGAAGGCTTTTTTCATCCTTCACAGGGGCTGGGTGTGGCTGCTTCTGTGACATCATCACTCTATGCAAATCCTCAGGGCTCACTGCGCGCCGGCCGAGTGCCCGGTTTATGGCATTTTCTGGTGTTTGCGGCTAACTGTAGCTCTGGGCAAGTGCGGCGGAGCTTTCCCGTGGGCTGTGTTTCCCGCGTTCAGTGCCGATCAAGGGAGAGAGTGAGCGAGCGAGCGCTTCGCAAAGTGGCCCCCTGCTGGGCAGCGAGGGCTGCAACCGGCGGCCTGCCTGCGTGCAAGAGCAACTCATACTTACCTGGCAGGGGAGATACCATGATCACGAAGGTGGTTCTCCCAGGGTGAGGCCCGTCCATTGCACTCCGGGCAGGTTGACCCCTGCGATTTCCCCAAATGCGGGAAACTCGACTGCATAATTTGTGGTAGTGGGGGACTGCGTTCGCGCTTTCCCCTGATGAGCACCGGTTAACGACAGAGCAGGCGTGCCGCTGAGGATCCCTTGCTGGCTGGGGACAGTGGGGAGAGCATGCGGGACTCGGTCCTTTATCTGCACTGCGACAGAGAAGGCTTTTTTCATCCTTCACAGGGGCTGGGTGTGGCTGCTTCTGTGACATCATCACTCTATGCAAATCCTCAGGGCTCACTGCGCTCCGGCCGAGTGCCCGGTTTATGGCATTTTCTGGTGTTTGCGGCTAACTGTAGCTCTGGGCAAGTGCGGCGGAGCTTTCCCGTGGGCTGTGTTTCCCGCGTTCAGTGCCGATCAAGGGAGAGAGTGAGCGAGCGAGCGCTTCGCAAAGTCGCCCCCTGCTGGGCAGCGAGGGCTGCAACCGGCGGCCTGCCTGCGTGCAAGAGCAACTCATACTTACCTGGCAGGGGAGATACCATGATCACGAAGGTGGTTCTCCCAGGGTGAGGCCCGTCCATTGCACTCCGGGCAGGTTGACCCCTGCGATTTCCCCAAATGCGGGAAACTCGACTGCATAATTTGTGGTAGTGGGGGACTGCGTTCGCGCTTTCCCCTGATGAGCACCGGTTAACGACAGAGCAGGCGTGCCGCTGAGGATCCCTTGCTGGCTGGGGACAGTGGGGAGAGCATGCGGGACTCGGTCCTTTATCTGCACTGCGACAGAGAAGGCTTTTTTCATCCTTCACAGGGGCTGGGTGTGGCTGCTTCTGTGACATCATCACTCTATGCAAATCCTCAGGGCTCACTGCGCTCCGGCCGAGTGCCCGGTTTATGGCATTTTCTGGTGTTTGCGGCTAACTGTAGCTCTGGGCAAGTGCGGCGGAGCTTTCCCGTGGGCTGTGTTTCCCGCGTTCAGTGCCGATCAAGGGAGAGAGTGAGCGAGCGAGCGCTTCGCAAAGTCGCCCCCTGCTGGGCAGCGAGGGCTGCAACCGGCGGCCTGCCTGCGTGCAAGAGCAACTCATACTTACCTGGCAGGGGAGATACCATGATCACGAAGGTGGTTCTCCCAGGGTGAGGCCCGTCCATTGCACTCCGGGCAGGTTGACCCCTGCGATTTCCCCAAATGCGGGAAACTCGACTGCATAATTTGTGGTAGTGGGGGACTGCGTTCGCGCTTTCCACTGATGAGCACCAGTTAACGACAGAGCAGGCGTGCCGCTAAGGATCCCTTGCTGGCTGGGGACAGTGGGGAGAGCATGCGGGACTCGGTCCTTTATCTGCACTGCGACAGAGAAGGCTTTTTTCATCCTTCACAGGGGCTGGGTGTGGCTGCTTCTGTGACATCATCACTCTATGCAAATCCTCAGGGCTCACTGCGCGCCGGCCGAGTGCCCGGTTTATGGCATTTTCTGGTGTTTGCGGCTAACTGTAGCTCTGGGCAAGTGCGGCGGAGCTTTCCCGTGGGCTGTGTTTCCCGCGTTCAGTGCCGATCAAGGGAGAGAGTGAGCGAGCGAGCGCTTCGCAAAGTCGCCCCCTGCTGGGCAGCGAGGGCTGCAACCGGCGGCCTGCCTGCGTGCAAGAGCAACTCATACTTACCTGGCAGGGGAGATACCATGATCACGAAGGTGGTTCTCCCAGGGTGAGGCCCGTCCATTGCACTCCGGGCAGGTTGACCCCTGCGATTTCCCCAAATGCGGGAAACTCGACTGCATAATTTGTGGTAGTGGGGGACTGCGTTCGCGCTTTCCCCTGATGAGCACCGGTTAACGACAGAGCAGGCGTGCCGCTGAGGATCCCTTGCTGGCTGGGGACAGTGGGGAGAGCATGCGGGACTCGGTCCTTTATCTGCACTGCGACAGAGAAGGCTTTTTTCATCCTTCACAGGGGCTGGGTGTGGCTGCTTCTGTGACATCATCACTCTATGCAAATCCTCAGGGCTCACTGCGCTCCGGCCGAGTGCCCGGTTTATGGCATTTTCTGGTGTTTGCGGCTAACTGTAGCTCTGGGCAAGTGCGGCGGAGCTTTCCCGTGGGCTGTGTTTCCCGCGTTCAGTGCCGATCAAGGGAGAGAGTGAGCGAGCGAGCGCTTCGCAAAGTCGCCCCCTGCTGGGCAGCGAGGGCTGCAACCGGCGGCCTGCCTGCGTGCAAGAGCAACTCATACTTACCTGGCAGGGGAGATACCATGATCACGAAGGTGGTTCTCCCAGGGTGAGGCCCGTCCATTGCACTCCGGGCAGGTTGACCCCTGCGATTTCCCCAAATGCGGGAAACTCGAGTGCATAATTTGTGGTAGTGGGGGACTGCGTTCGCGCTTTCCCCTGATGAGCACCGGTTAACGACAGAGCAGGCGTGCCGCTGAGGATCCCTTGCTGGCTGGGGACAGTGGGGAGAGCATGCGGGACTCGGTCCTTTATCTGCACTGCGACAGAAAAGGCTTTTTTCATCCTTCACAGGGGCTGGGTGTGGCTGCTTCTGTGACATCATCACTCTATGCAAATCCTCAGGGCTCACTGCGCGCCGGCCGAGTGCCCGGTTTATGGCATTTTCTGGTGTTTGCGGCTAACTGTAGCTCTGGGCAAGTGCGGCGGAGCTTTCCCGTGGGCTGTGTTTCCCGCGTTCAGTGCCGATCAAGGGAGAGAGTGAGCGAGCGAGCGCTTCGCAAAGTCGCCCCCTGCTGGGCAGCGAGGGCTGCAACCGGCGGCCTGCCTGCGTGCAAGAGCAACTCATACTTACCTGGCAGGGGAGATACCATGATCACGAAGGTGGTTCTCCCAGGGTGAGGCCCGTCCATTGCACTCCGGGCAGGTTGACCCCTGCGATTTCCCCAAATGCGGGAAACTCGACTGCATAATTTGTGGTAGTGGGGGACTGCGTTCGCGCTTTCCACTGATGAGCACCAGTTAACGACAGAGCAGGCGTGCCGCTAAGGATCCCTTGCTGGCTGGGGACAGTGGGGAGAGCATGCGGGACTCGGTCCTTTATCTGCACTGCGACAGAGAAGGCTTTTTTCATCCTTCACAGGGGCTGGGTGTGGCTGCTTCTGTGACATCATCACTCTATGCAAATCCTCAGGGCTCACTGCGCGCCGGCCGAGTGCCCGGTTTATGGCATTTTCTGGTGTTTGCGGCTAACTGTAGCTCTGGGCAAGTGCGGCGGAGCTTTCCCGTGGGCTGTGTTTCCCGCGTTCAGTGCCGATCAAGGGAGAGAGTGAGCGAGCGAGCGCTTCGCAAAGTCGCCCCCTGCTGGGCAGCGAGGGCTGCAACCGGCGGCCTGCCTGCGTGCAAGAGCAACTCATACTTACCTGGCAGGGGAGATACCATGATCACGAAGGTGGTTCTCCCAGGGTGAGGCCCGTCCATTGCACTCCGGGCAGGTTGACCCCTGCGATTTCCCCAAATGCGGGAAACTCGACTGCATAATTTGTGGTAGTGGGGGACTGCGTTCGCGCTTTCCCCTGATGAGCACCGGTTAACGACAGAGCAGGCGTGCCGCTGAGGATCCCTTGCTGGCTGGGGACAGTGGGGAGAGCATGCGGGACTCGGTCCTTTATCTGCACTGCGACAGAGAAGGCTTTTTTCATCCTTCACAGGGGCTGGGTGTGGCTGCTTCTGTGACATCATCACTCTATGCAAATCCTCAGGGCTCACTGCGCGCCGGCCGAGTGCCCGGTTTATGGCATTTTCTGGTGTTTGCGGCTAACTGTAGCTCTGGGCAAGTGCGGCGGAGCTTTCCCGTGGGCTGTGTTTCCCGCGTTCAGTGCCGATCAAGGGAGAGAGTGAGCGAGCGAGCGCTTCGCAAAGTCGCCCCCTGCTGGGCAGCGAGGGCTGCAACCGGCGGCCTGCCTGCGTGCAAGAGCAACTCATACTTACCTGGCAGGGGAGATACCATGATCACGAAGGTGGTTCTCCCAGGGTGAGGCCCGTCCATTGCACTCCGGGCAGGTTGACCCCTGCGATTTCCCCAAATGCGGGAAACTCGACTGCATAATTTGTGGTAGTGGGGGACTGCGTTCGCGCTTTCCCCTGATGAGCACCGGTTAACGACAGAGCAGGCGTGCCGCTGAGGATCCCTTGCTGGCTGGGGACAGTGGGGAGAGCATGCGGGACTCGGTCCTTTATCTGCACTGCGACAGAGAAGGCTTTTTTCATCCTTCACAGGGGCTGGGTGTGGCTGCTTCTGTGACATCATCACTCTATGCAAATCCTCAGGGCTCACTGCGCTCCGGCCGAGTGCCCGGTTTATGGCATTTTCTGGTGTTTGCGGCTAACTGTAGCTCTGGGCAAGTGCGGCGGAGCTTTCCCGTGGGCTGTGTTTCCCGCGTTCAGTGCCGATCAAGGGAGAGAGTGAGCGAGCGAGCGCTTCGCAAAGTCGCCCCCTGCTGGGCAGCGAGGGCTGCAACCGGCGGCCTGCCTGCGTGCAAGAGCAACTCATACTTACCTGGCAGGGGAGATACCATGATCACGAAGGTGGTTCTCCCAGGGTGAGGCCCGTCCATTGCACTCCGGGCAGGTTGACCCCTGCGATTTCCCCAAATGCGGGAAACTCGAGTGCATAATTTGTGGTAGTGGGGGACTGCGTTCGCGCTTTCCCCTGATGAGCACCGGTTAACGACAGAGCAGGCGTGCCGCTGAGGATCCCTTGCTGGCTGGGGACAGTGGGGAGAGCATGCGGGACTCGGTCCTTTATCTGCACTGCGACAGAAAAGGCTTTTTTCATCCTTCACAGGGGCTGGGTGTGGCTGCTTCTGTGACATCATCACTCTATGCAAATCCTCAGGGCTCACTGCGCGCCGGCCGAGTGCCCGGTTTATGGCATTTTCTGGTGTTTGCGGCTAACTGTAGCTCTGGGCAAGTGCGGCGGAGCTTTCCCGTGGGCTGTGTTTCCCGCGTTCAGTGCCGATCAAGGGAGAGAGTGAGCGAGCGAGCGCTTCGCAAAGTCGCCCCCTGCTGGGCAGCGAGGGCTGCAACCGGCGGCCTGCCTGCGTGCAAGAGCAACTCATACTTACCTGGCAGGGGAGATACCATGATCACGAAGGTGGTTCTCCCAGGGTGAGGCCCGTCCATTGCACTCCGGGCAGGTTGACCCCTGCGATTTCCCCAAATGCAGGAAACTCGACTGCATAATTTGTGGTAGTGGGGGACTGCGTTCGCGCTTTCCCCTGATGAGCACCGGTTAACGACAGAGCAGGCGTGCCGCTGAGGATCCCTTGCTGGCTGGGGACAGTGGGGAGAGCATGCGGGACTCGGTCCTTTATCTGCACTGCGACAGAGAAGGCTTTTTTCATCCTTCACAGGGGCTGGGTGTGGCTGCTTCTGTGACATCATCACTCTATGCAAATCCTCAGGGCTCACTGCGCTCCGGCCGAGTGCCCGGTTTATGGCATTTTCTGGTGTTTGCGGCTAACTGTAGCTCTGGGCAAGTGCGGCGGAGCTTTCCCGTGGGCTGTGTTTCCCGCGTTCAGTGCCGATCAAGGGAGAGAGTGAGCGAGCGAGCGCTTCGCAAAGTCGCCCCCTGCTGGGCAGCGAGGGCTGCAACCGGCGGCCTGCCTGCGTGCAAGAGCAACTCATACTTACCTGGCAGGGGAGATACCATGATCACGAAGGTGGTTCTCCCAGGGTGAGGCCCGTCCATTGCACTCCGGGCAGGTTGACCCCTGCGATTTCCCCAAATGCGGGAAACTCGACTGCATAATTTGTGGTAGTGGGGGACTGCGTTCGCGCTTTCCCCTGATGAGCACCGGTTAACGACAGAGCAGGCGTGCCGCTGAGGATCCCTTGCTGGCTGGGGACAGTGGGGAGAGCATGCGGGACTCGGTCCTTTATCTGCACTGCGACAGAGAAGGCTTTTTTCATCCTTCACAGGGGCTGGGTGTGGCTGCTTCTGTGACATCATCACTCTATGCAAATCCTCAGGGCTCACTGCGCTCCGGCCGAGTGCCCGGTGTATGGCATTTTCTGGTGTTTGCGGCTAACTGTAGCTCTGGGCAAGTGCGGCGGAGCTTTCCCGTGGGCTGTGTTTCCCGCGTTCAGTGCCGATCAAGGGAGAGAGTGAGCGAGCGAGCGCTTCGCAAAGTCGCCCCCTGCTGGGCAGCGAGGGCTGCAACCGGCGGCCTGCCTGCGTGCAAGAGCAACTCATACTTACCTGGCAGGGGAGATACCATGATCACGAAGGTGGTTCTCCCAGGGTGAGGCCCGTCCATTGCACTCCGGGCAGGTTGACCCCTGCGATTTCCCCAAATGCGGGAAACTCGACTGCATAATTTGTGGTAGTGGGGGACTGCGTTCGCGCTTTCCCCTGATGAGCACCGGTTAACGACAGAGCAGGCGTGCCGCTGAGGATCCCTTGCTGGCTGGGGACAGTGGGGAGAGCATGCGGGACTCGGTCCTTTATCTGCACTGCGACAGAGAAGGCTTTTTTCATCCTTCACAGGGGCTGGGTGTGGCTGCTTCTGTGACATCATCACTCTATGCAAATCCTCAGGGCTCACTGCGCTCCGGCCGAGTGCCCGGTTTATGGCATTTTCTGGTGTTTGCGGCTAACTGTAGCTCTGGGCAAGTGCGGCGGAGCTTTCCCGTGGGCTGTGTTTCCCGCGTTCAGTGCCGATCAAGGGAGAGAGTGAGCGAGCGAGCGCTTCGCAAAGTCGCCCCCTGCTGGGCAGCGAGGGCTGCAACCGGCGGCCTGCCTGCGTGCAAGAGCAACTCATACTTACCTGGCAGGGGAGATACCATGATCACGAAGGTGGTTCTCCCAGGGTGAGGCCCGTCCATTGCACTCCGGGCAGGTTGACCCCTGCGATTTCCCCAAATGCGGGAAACTCGACTGCATAATTTGTGGTAGTGGGGGACTGCGTTCGCGCTTTCCCCTGATGAGCACCGGTTAACGACAGAGCAGGCGTGCCGCTGAGGATCCCTTGCTGGCTGGGGACAGTGGGGAGAGCATGCGGGACTCGGTCCTTTATCTGCACTGCGACAGAGAAGGCTTTTTTCATCCTTCACAGGGGCTGGGTGTGGCTGCTTCTGTGACATCATCACTCTATGCAAATCCTCAGGGCTCACTGCGCTCCGGCCGAGTGCCCGGTTTATGGCATTTTCTGGTGTTTGCGGCTAACTGTAGCTCTGGGCAAGTGCGGCGGAGCTTTCCCGTGGGCTGTGTTTCCCGCGTTCAGTGCCGATCAAGGGAGAGAGTGAGCGAGCGAGCGCTTCGCAAAGTCGCCCCCTGCTGGGCAGCGAGGGCTGCAACCGGCGGCCTGCCTGCGTGCAAGAGCAACTCATACTTACCTGGCAGGGGAGATACCATGATCACGAAGGTGGTTCTCCCAGGGTGAGGCCCGTCCATTGCACTCCGGGCAGGTTGACCCCTGCGATTTCCCCAAATGCGGGAAACTCGACTGCATAATTTGTGGTAGTGGGGGACTGCGTTCGCGCTTTCCCCTGATGAGCACCGGTTAACGACAGAGCAGGCGTGCCGCTGAGGATCCCTTGCTGGCTGGGGACAGTGGGGAGAGCATGCGGGACTCGGTCCTTTATCTGCACTGCGACAGAGAAGGCTTTTTTCATCCTTCACAGGGGCTGGGTGTGGCTGCTTCTGTGACATCATCACTCTATGCAAATCCTCAGGGCTCACTGCGCGCCAGCCGAGTGCCCGGTTTATGGCATTTTCTGGTGTTTGCGGCTAACTGTAGCTCTGGGCAAGTGCGGCGGAGCTTTCCCGTGGGCTGTGTTTCCCGCGTTCAGTGCCGATCAAGGGAGAGAGTGAGCGAGCGAGCGCTTCGCAAAGTCGCCCCCTGCTGGGCAGCGAGGGCTGCAACCGGCGGCCTGCCTGCGTGCAAGAGCAACTCATACTTACCTGGCAGGGGAGATACCATGATCACGAAGGTGGTTCTCCCAGGGTGAGGCCCGTCCATTGCACTCCGGGCAGGTTGACCCCTGCGATTTCCCCAAATGCGGGAAACTCGACTGCATAATTTGTGGTAGTGGGGGACTGCGTTCGCGCTTTCCCCTGATGAGCACCGGTTAACGACAGAGCAGGCGTGCCGCTGAGGATCCCTTGCTGGCTGGGGACAGTGGGGAGAGCATGCGGGACTCGGTCCTTTATCTGCACTGCGACAGAGAAGGCTTTTTTCATCCTTCACAGGGGCTGGGTGTGGCTGCTTCTGTGACATCATCACTCTATGCAAATCCTCAGGGCTCACTGCGCTCCGGCCGAGTGCCCGGTTTATGGCATTTTCTGGTGTTTGCGGCTAACTGTAGCTCTGGGCAAGTGCGGCGGAGCTTTCCCGTGGGCTGTGTTTCCCGCGTTCAGTGCCGATCAAGGGAGAGAGTGAGCGAGCGAGCGCTTCGCAAAGTCGCCCCCTGCTGGGCAGCGAGGGCTGCAACCGGCGGCCTGCCTGCATGCAAGAGCAACTCATACTTACCTGGCAGGGGAGATATCATGATCACGAAGGTGGTTCTCCCAGGGTGAGGCCCGTCCATTGCACTCCGGGCAGGTTGACCCCTGCGATTTCCCCAAATGCGGGAAACTCGACTGCATAATTTGTGGTAGTGGGGGACTGCGTTCGCGCTTTCCCCTGATGAGCACCGGTTAACGACAGAGCAGGCGTGCCGCTGAGGATCCCTTGCTGGCTGGGGACAGTGGGGAGAGCATGCGGGACTCGGTCCTTTATCTGCACTGCGACAGAGAAGGCTTTTTTCATCCTTCACAGGGGCTGGGTGTGGCTGCTTCTGTGACATCATCACTCTATGCAAATCCTCAGGGCTCACTGCGCTCCGGCCGAGTGCCCGGTTTATGGCATTTTCTGGTGTTTGCGGCTAACTGTAGCTCTGGGCAAGTGCGGCGGAGCTTTCCCGTGGGCTGTGTTTCCCGCGTTCAGTGCCGATCAAGGGAGAGAGTGAGCGAGCGAGCGCTTCGCAAAGTCGCCCCCTGCTGGGCAGCGAGGGCTGCAACCGGCGGCCTGCCTGCGTGCAAGAGCAACTCATACTTACCTGGCAGGGGAGATACCATGATCACGAAGGTGGTTCTCCCAGGGTGAGGCCCGTCCATTGCACTCCGGGCAGGTTGACCCCTGCGATTTCCCCAAATGCGGGAAACTCGACTGCATAATTTGTGGTAGTGGGGGACTGCGTTCGCGCTTTCCCCTGATGAGCACCGGTTAACGACAGAGCAGGCGTGCCGCTGAGGATCCCTTGCTGGCTGGGGACAGTGGGGAGAGCATGCGGGACTCGGTCCTTTATCTGCACTGCGACAGAGAAGGCTTTTTTCATCCTTCACAGGGGCTGGATGTGGCTGCTTCTGTGACATCATCACTCTATGCAAATCCTCAGGGCTCACTGCGCTCCGGCCGAGTGCCCGGTTTATGGCATTTTCTGGTGTTTGCGGCTAACTGTAGCTCTGGGCAAGTGCGGCGGAGCTTTCCCGTGGGCTGTGTTTCCCGCGTTCAGTGCCGATCAAGGGAGAGAGTGAGCGAGCGAGCGCTTCGCAAAGTCGCCCCCTGCTGGGCAGCGAGGGCTGCAACCGGCGGCCTGCCTGCGTGCAAGAGCAACTCATACTTACCTGGCAGGGGAGATACCATGATCACGAAGGTGGTTCTCCCAGGGTGAGGCCCGTCCATTGCACTCCGGGCAGGTTGACCCCTGCGATTTCCCCAAATGCGGGAAACTCGACTGCATAATTTGTGGTAGTGGGGGACTGCGTTCGCGCTTTCCCCTGATGAGCACCGGTTAACGACAGAGCAGGCGTGCCGCTGAGGATCCCTTGCTGGCTGGGGACAGTGGGGAGAGCATGCGGGACTCGGTCCTTTATCTGCACTGCGACAGAGAAGGCTTTTTTCATCCTTCACAGGGGCTGGGTGTGGCTGCTTCTGTGACATCATCACTCTATGCAAATCCTCAGGGCTCACTGCGCGCCGGCCGAGTGCCCGGTTTATGGCATTTTCTGGTGTTTGCGGCTAACTGTAGCTCTGGGCAAGTGCGGCGGAGCTTTCCCGTGGGCTGTGTTTCCCGCGTTCAGTGCCGATCAAGGGAGAGAGTGAGCGAGCGAGCGCTTCGCAAAGTCGCCCCCTGCTGGGCAGCGAGGGCTGCAACCGGCGGCCTGCCTGCGTGCAAGAGCAACTCATACTTACCTGGCAGGGGAGATACCATGATCACGAAGGTGGTTCTCCCAGGGTGAGGCCCGTCCATTGCACTCCGGGCAGGTTGACCCCTGCGATTTCCCCAAATGCGGGAAACTCGACTGCATAATTTGTGGTAGTGGGGGACTGCGTTCGCGCTTTCCCCTGATGAGCACCGGTTAACGACAGAGCAGGCGTGCCGCTGAGGATCCCTTGCTGGCTGGGGACAGTGGGGAGAGCATGCGGGACTCGGTCCTTTATCTGCACTGCGACAGAGAAGGCTTTTTTCATCCTTCACAGGGGCTGGATGTGGCTGCTTCTGTGACATCATCACTCTATGCAAATCCTCAGGGCTCACTGCGCTCCGGCCGAGTGCCCGGTTTATGGCATTTTCTGGTGTTTGCGGCTAACTGTAGCTCTGGGCAAGTGCGGCGGAGCTTTCCCGTGGGCTGTGTTTCCCGCGTTCAGTGCCGATCAAGGGAGAGAGTGAGCGAGCGAGCGCTTCGCAAAGTCGCCCCCTGCTGGGCAGCGAGGGCTGCAACCGGCGGCCTGCCTGCGTGCAAGAGCAACTCATACTTACCTGGCAGGGGAGATACCATGATCACGAAGGTGGTTCTCCCAGGGTGAGGCCCGTCCATTGCACTCCGGGCAGGTTGACCCCTGCGATTTCCCCAAATGCGGGAAACTCGACTGCATAATTTGTGGTAGTGGGGGACTGCGTTCGCGCTTTCCCCTGATGAGCACCGGTTAACGACAGAGCAGGAGTGCCGCTGAGGATCCCTTGCTGGCTGGGGACAGTGGGGAGAGCATGCGGGACTCGGTCCTTTATCTGCACTGCGACAGAGAAGGCTTTTTTCATCCTTCACAGGGGCTGGGTGTGGCTGCTTCTGTGACATCATCACTCTATGCAAATCCTCAGGGCTCACTGCTCGCCGGCCGAGTGCCCGGTTTATGGCATTTTCTGGTGTTTGCGGCTAACTGTAGCTCTGGGCAAGTGCGGCGGAGCTTTCCCGTGGGCTGTGTTTCCCGCGTTCAGTGCCGATCAAGGGAGAGAGTGAGCGAGCGAGCGCTTCGCAAAGTCGCCCCCTGCTGGGCAGCGAGGGCTGCAACCGGCGGCCTGCCTGCGTGCAAGAGCAACTCATACTTACCTGGCAGGGGAGATACCATGATCACGAAGGTGGTTCTCCCAGGGTGAGGCCCGTCCATTGCACTCCGGGCAGGTTGACCCCTGCGATTTCCCCAAATGCGGGAAACTCGACTGCATAATTTGTGGTAGTGGGGGACTGCGTTCGCGCTTTCCCCTGATGAGCACCGGTTAACGACAGAGCAGGCGTGCCGCTGAGGATCCCTTGCTGGCTGGGGACAGTGGGGAGAGCATGCGGGACTCGGTCCTTTATCTGCACTGCGACAGAGAAGGCTTTTTTCATCCTTCACAGGGGCTGGGTGTGGCTGCTTCTGTGACATCATCACTCTATGCAAATCCTCAGGGCTCACTGCGCTCCGGCCGAGTGCCCGGTTTATGGCATTTTCTGGTGTTTGCGGCTAACTGTAGCTCTGGGCAAGTGCGGCGGAGCTTTCCCGTGGGCTGTGTTTCCCGCGTTCAGTGCCGATCAAGGGAGAGAGTGAGCGCTTCGCAAAGTCGCCCCCTGCTGGGCAGCGAGGGCTGCAACCGGCGGCCTGCCTGCGTGCAAGAGCAACTCATACTTACCTGGCAGGGGAGATACCATGATCACGAAGGTGGTTCTCCCAGGGTGAGGCCCGTCCATTGCACTCCGGGCAGGTTGACCCCTGCGATTTCCCCAAATGCGGGAAACTCGACTGCATAATTTGTGGTAGTGGGGGACTGCGTTCGCGCTTTCCCCTGATGAGCACCGGTTAACGACAGAGCAGGCATGCCGCTGAGGATCCCTTGCTGGCTTGGGACAGTGGGGAGAGCATGCGGGACTCGGTCCTTTATCTGCACTGCGACAGAGAAGGCTTTTTTCATCCTTCACAGGGGCTGGGTGTGGCTGCTTCTGTGACATCATCACTCTATGCAAATCCTCAGGGCTCACTGCGCTCCGGCCGAGTGCCCGGTTTATGGCATTTTCTGGTGTTTGCGGCTAACTGTAGCTCTGGGCAAGTGCGGCGGAGCTTTCCCGTGGGCTGTGTTTCCCGCGTTCAGTGCCGATCAAGGGAGAGAGTGAGCGAGCGAGCGCTTCGCAAAGTCGCCCCCTGCTGGGCAGCGAGGGCTGCAACCGGCGGCCTGCCTGCGTGCAAGAGCAACTCATACTTACCTGGCAGGGGAGATACCATGATCACGAAGGTGGTTCTCCCAGGGTGAGGCCCGTCCATTGCACTCCGGGCAGGTTGACCCCTGCGATTTCCCCAAATGCGGGAAACTCGACTGCATAATTTGTGGTAGTGGGGGACTGCGTTCGCGCTTTCCCCTGATGAGCACCGGTTAACGACAGAGCAGGCGTGCCGCTGAGGATCCCTTGCTGGCTGGGGACAGTGGGGAGAGCATGCGGGACTCGGTCCTTTATCTGCACTGCGACAGAGAAGGCTTTTTTCATCCTTCACAGGGGCTGGGTGTGGCTGCTTCTGTGACATCATCACTCTATGCAAATCCTCAGGGCTCACTGCGCGCCGGCCGAGTGCCCGGTTTATGGCATTTTCTGGTGTTTGCGGCTAACTGTAGCTCTGGGCAAGTGCGGCGGAGCTTTCCCGTGGGCTGTGTTTCCCGCGTTCAGTGCCGATCAAGGGAGAGAGTGAGCGAGCGAGCGCTTCGCAAAGTCGCCCCCTGCTGGGCAGCGAGGGCTGCAACCGGCGGCCTGCCTGCGTGCAAGAGCAACTCATACTTACCTGGCAGGGGAGATACCATGATCACGAAGGTGGTTCTCCCAGGGTGAGGCCCGTCCATTGCACTCCGGGCAGGTTGACCCCTGCGATTTCCCCAAATGCGGGAAACTCGACTGCATAATTTGTGGTAGTGGGGGACTGCGTTCGCGCTTTCCCCTGATGAGCACCGGTTAACGACAGAGCAGGCGTGCCGCTGAGGATCCCTTGCTGGCTGGGGACAGTGGGGAGAGCATGCGGGACTCGGTCCTTTATCTGCACTGCGACAGAGAAGGCTTTTTTCATCCTTCACAGGGGCTGGGTGTGGCTGCTTCTGTGACATCATCACTCTATGCAAATCCTCAGGGCTCACTGCGCTCCGGCCGAGTGCCCGGTTTATGGCATTTTCTGGTGTTTGCGGCTAACTGTAGCTCTGGGCAAGTGCGGCGGAGCTTTCCCGTGGGCTGTGTTTCCCGCGTTCAGTGCCGATCAAGGGAGAGAGTGAGCGAGCGAGCGCTTCGCAAAGTCGCCCCCTGCTGGGCAGCGAGGGCTGCAACCGGCGGCCTGCCTGCGTGCAAGAGCAACTCATACTTACCTGGCAGGGGAGATACCATGATCACGAAGGTGGTTCTCCCAGGGTGAGGCCTGTCCATTGCACTCCGGGCAGGTTGACCCCTGCGATTTCCCCAAATGCGGGAAACTCGACTGCATAATTTGTGGTAGTGGGGGACTGCGTTCGCGCTTTCCCCTGATGAGCACCGGTTAACGACAGAGCAGGCGTGCCGCTGAGGATCCCTTGCTGGCTGGGGACAGTGGGGAGAGCATGCGGGACTCGGTCCTTTATCTGCACTGCGACAGAGAAGGCTTTTTTCATCCTTCACAGGGGCTGGGTGTGGCTGCTTCTGTGACATCATCACTCTATGCAAATCCTCAGGGCTCACTGCGCTCCGGCCGAGTGCCCGGTTTATGGCATTTTCTGGTGTTTGCGGCTAACTGTAGCTCTGGGCAAGTGCGGCGGAGCTTTCCCGTGGGCTGTGTTTCCCGCGTTCAGTGCCGATCAAGGGAGAGAGTGAGCGAGCGAGCGCTTCGCAAAGTCGCCCCCTGCTGGGCAGCGAGGGCTGCAACCGGCGGCCTGCCTGCGTGCAAGAGCAACTCATACTTACCTGGCAGGGGAGATACCATGATCACGAAGGTGGTTCTCCCAGGGTGAGGCCCGTCCATTGCACTCCGGGCAGGTTGACCCCTGCGATTTCCCCAAATGCGGGAAACTCGACTGCATAATTTGTGGTAGTGGGGGACTGCGTTCGCGCTTTCCCCTGATGAGCACCGGTTAACGACAGAGCAGGCGTGCCGCTGAGGATCCCTTGCTGGCTGGGGACAGTGGGGAGAGCATGCGGGACTCGGTCCTTTATCTGCACTGCGACAGAGAAGGCTTTTTTCATCCTTCACAGGGGCTGGGTGTGGCTGCTTCTGTGACATCATCACTCTATGCAAATCCTCAGGGCTCACTGCGCGCCGGCCGAGTGCCCGGTTTATGGCATTTTCTGGTGTTTGCGGCTAACTGTAGCTCTGGGCAAGTGCGGCGGAGCTTTCCCGTGGGCTGTGTTTCCCGCGTTCAGTGCCGATCAAGGGAGAGAGTGAGCGAGCGAGCGCTTCGCAAAGTCGCCCCCTGCTGGGCAGCGAGGGCTGCAACCGGCGGCCTGCCTGCGTGCAAGAGCAACTCATACTTACCTGGCAGGGGAGATACCATGATCACGAAGGTGGTTCTCCCAGGGTGAGGCCCGTCCATTGCACTCCGGGCAGGTTGACCCCTGCGATTTCCCCAAATGCGGGAAACTCGACTGCATAATTTGTGGTAGTGGGGGACTGCGTTCGCGCTTTCCCCTGATGAGCACCGGTTAACGACAGAGCAGGCGTGCCGCTGAGGATCCCTTGCTGGCTGGGGACAGTGGGGATAGCATGCGGGACTCGGTCCTTTATCTGCACTGCGACAGAGAAGGCTTTTTTCATCCTTCACAGGGGCTGGGTGTGGCTGCTTCTGTGACATCATCACTCTATGCAAATCCTCAGGGCTCACTGCGCTCCGGCCGAGTGCCCGGTTTATGGCATTTTCTGGTGTTTGCGGCTAACTGTAGCTCTGGGCAAGTGCGGCGGAGCTTTCCCGTGGGCTGTGTTTCCCCCGTTCAGTGCCGATCAAGGGAGAGAGTGAGCGAGCGAGCGCTTCGCAAAGTCGCCCCCTGCTGGGCAGCGAGGGCTGCAACCAGCGGCCTGCCTGCGTGCAAGAGCAACTCATACTTACCTGGCAGGGGAGATACCATGATCACGAAGGTGGTTCTCCCAGGGTGAGGCCCGTCCATTGCACTCCGGGCAGGTTGACCCCTGCGATTTCCCCAAATGTGGGAAACTCGACTGCATAATTTGTGGTAGTGGGGGACTGCGTTCGCGCTTTCCCCTGATGAGCACCGGTTAACGACAGAGCAGGCGTGCCGCTGAGGATCCCTTGCTGGCTGGGGACAGTGGGGAGAGCATGCGGGACTCGGTCCTTTATCTGCACTGCGACAGAGAAGGCTTTTTTCATCCTTCACAGGGGCTGGGTGTGGCTGCTTCTGTGACATCATCACTCTATGCAAATCCTCAGGGCTCACTGCGCTCCGGCCGAGTGCCCGGTTTATGGCATTTTCTGGTGTTTGCGGCTAACTGTAGCTCTGGGCAAGTGCGGCGGAGCTTTCCCGTGGGCTGTGTTTCCCGCGTTCAGTGCCGATCAAGGGAGAGAGTGAGCGAGCGAGCGCTTCGCAAAGTCGCCCCCTGCTGGGCAGCGAGGGCTGCAACCGGCGGCCTGCCTGCGTGCAAGAGCAACTCATACTTACCTGGCAGGGGAGATACCATGATCACGAAGGTGGTTCTCCCAGGGTGAGGCCCGTCCATTGCACTCCGGGCAGGTTGACCCCTGCGATTTCCCCAAATGCGGGAAACTCGACTGCATAATTTGTGGTAGTGGGGGACTGCGTTCGCGCTTTCCCCTGATGAGCACCGGTTAACGACAGAGCAGGAGTGCCGCTGAGGATCCCTTGCTGGCTGGGGACAGTGGGGAGAGCATGCGGGACTCGGTCCTTTATCTGCACTGCGACAGAGAAGGCTTTTTTCATCCTTCACAGGGGCTGGGTGTGGCTGCTTCTGTGACATCATCACTCTATGCAAATCCTCAGGGCTCACTGCTCGCCGGCCGAGTGCCCGGTTTATGGCATTTTCTGGTGTTTGCGGCTAACTGTAGCTCTGGGCAAGTGCGGCGGAGCTTTCCCGTGGGCTGTGTTTCCCGCGTTCAGTGCCGATCAAGGGAGAGAGTGAGCGAGCGAGCGCTTCGCAAAGTCGCCCCCTGCTGGGCAGCGAGGGCTGCAACCGGCGGCCTGCCTGCGTGCAAGAGCAACTCATACTTACCTGGCAGGGGAGATACCATGATCACGAAGGTGGTTCTCCCAGGGTGAGGCCCGTCCATTGCACTCCGGGCAGGTTGACCCCTGCGATTTCCCCAAATGCGGGAAACTCGACTGCATAATTTGTGGTAGTGGGGGACTGCGTTCGCGCTTTCCCCTGATGAGCACCGGTTAACGACAGAGCAGGCGTGCCGCTGAGGATCCCTTGCTGGCTGGGGACAGTGGGGAGAGCATGCGGGACTCGGTCCTTTATCTGCACTGCGACAGAGAAGGCTTTTTTCATCCTTCACAGGGGCTGGGTGTGGCTGCTTCTGTGACATCATCACTCTATGCAAATCCTCAGGGCTCACTGCGCTCCGGCCGAGTGCCCGGTTTATGGCATTTTCTGGTGTTTGCGGCTAACTGTAGCTCTGGGCAAGTGCGGCGGAGCTTTCCCGTGGGCTGTGTTTCCCGCGTTCAGTGCCGATCAAGGGAGAGAGTGAGCGAGCGAGCGCTTCGCAAAGTCGCCCCCTGCTGGGCAGCGAGGGCTGCAACCGGCGGCCTGCCTGCGTGCAAGAGCAACTCATACTTACCTGGCAGGGGAGATACCATGATCACGAAGGTGGTTCTCCCAGGGTGAGGCCCGTCCATTGCACTCCGGGCAGGTTGACCCCTGCGATTTCCCCAAATGCGGGAAACTCGACTGCATAATTTGTGGTAGTGGGGGACTGCGTTCGCGCTTTCCCCTGATGAGCACCGGTTAACGACAGAGCAGGCGTGCCGCTGAGGATCCCTTGCTGGCTGGGGACAGTGGGGAGAGCATGCGGGACTCGGTCCTTTATCTGCACTGCGACAGAGAAGGCTTTTTTCATCCTTCACAGGGGCTGGGTGTGGCTGCTTCTGTGACATCATCACTCTATGCAAATCCTCAGGGCTCACTGCGCGCCGGCCGAGTGCCCGGTTTATGGCATTTTCTGGTGTTTGCGGCTAACTGTAGCTCTGGGCAAGTGCGGCGGAGCTTTCCCGTGGGCTGTGTTTCCCGCGTTCAGTGCCGATCAAGGGAGAGAGTGAGCGAGCGAGCGCTTCGCAAAGTCGCCCCCTGCTGGGCAGCGAGGGCTGCAACCGGCGGCCTGCCTGCGTGCAAGAGCAACTCATACTTACCTGGCAGGGGAGATACCATGATCACGAAGGTGGTTCTCCCAGGGTGAAGCCCGTCCATTGCACTCCGGGCAGGTTGACCCCTGCGATTTCCCCAAATGCGGGAAACTCGACTGCATAATTTGTGGTAGTGGGGGACTGCGTTCGCGCTTTCCCCTGATGAGCACCGGTTAACGACAGAGCAGGCGTGCCGCTGAGGATCCCTTGCTGGCTGGGGACAGTGGGGAGAGCATGCGGGACTCGGTCCTTTATCTGCACTGCGACAGAGAAGGCTTTTTTCATCCTTCACAGGGGCTGGGTGTGGCTGCTTCTGTGACATCATCACTCTATGCAAATCCTCAGGGCTCACTGCGCTCCGGCCGAGTGCCCGGTTTATGGCATTTTCTGGTGTTTGCGGCTAACTGTAGCTCTGGGCAAGTGCGGCGGAGCTTTCCCGTGGGCTGTGTTTCCCGCGTTCAGTGCCGATCAAGGGAGAGAGTGAGCGAGCGAGCGCTTCGCAAAGTCGCCCCCTGCTGGGCAGCGAGGGCTGCAACCGGCGGCCTGCCTGCGTGCAAGAGCAACTCATACTTACCTGGCAGGGGAGATACCATGATCACGAAGGTGGTTCTCCCAGGGTGAGGCCCGTCCATTGCACTCCGGGCAGGTTGACCCCTGCGATTTCCCCAAATGCGGGAAACTCGACTGCATAATTTGTGGTAGTGGGGGACTGCGTTCGCGCTTTCCCCTGATGAGCACCGGTTAACGATAGAGCAGGCGTGCCGCTGAGGATCCCTTGCTGGCTGGGGACAGTGGGGAGAGCATGCGGGACTCGGTCCTTTATCTGCACTGCGACAGAGAAGGCTTTTTTCATCCTTCACAGGGGCTGGGTGTGGCTGCTTCTGTGACATCATCACTCTATGCAAATCCTCAGGGCTCACTGCGCTCCGGCCGAGTGCCCGGTTTATGGCATTTTCTGGTGTTTGCGGCTAACTGTAGCTCTGGGCAAGTGCGGCGGAGCTTTCCCGTGGGCTGTGTTTCCCGCGTTCAGTGCCGATCAAGGGAGAGAGTGAGCGAGCGAGCGCTTCGCAAAGTCGCCCCCTGCTGGGCAGCGAGGGCTGCAACCGGCGGCCTGCCTGCGTGCAAGAGCAACTCATACTTACCTGGCAGGGGAGATACCATGATCACGAAGGTGGTTCTCCCAGGGTGAGGCCTGTCCATTGCACTCCGGGCAGGTTGACCCCTGCGATTTCCCCAAATGCGGGAAACTCGACTGCATAATTTGTGGTAGTGGGGGACTGCGTTCGCGCTTTCCCCTGATGAGCACCGGTTAACGACAGAGCAGGCGTGCCGCTGAGGATCCCTTGCTGGCTGGGGACAGTGGGGAGAGCATGCGGGACTCGGTCCTTTATCTGCACTGCGACAGAGAAGGCTTTTTTCATCCTTCACAGGGGCTGGGTGTGGCTGCTTCTGTGACATCATCACTCTATGCAAATCCTCAGGGCTCACTGCGCTCCGGCCGAGTGCCCGGTTTATGGCATTTTCTGGTGTTTGCGGCTAACTGTAGCTCTGGGCAAGTGCGGCGGAGCTTTCCCGTGGGCTGTGTTTCCCGCGTTCAGTGCCGATCAAGGGAGAGAGTGAGCGAGCGAGCGCTTCGCAAAGTCGCCCCCTGCTGGGCAGCGAGGGCTGCAACCGGCGGCCTGCCTGCGTGCAAGAGCAACTCATACTTACCTGGCAGGGGAGATACCATGATCACGAAGGTGGTTCTCCCAGGGTGAGGCCCGTCCATTGCACTCCGGGCAGGTTGACCCCTGCGATTTCCCCAAATGCGGGAAACTCGACTGCATAATTTGTGGTAGTGGGGGACTGCGTTCGCGCTTTCCCCTGATGAGCACCGGTTAACGACAGAGCAGGCGTGCCGCTGAGGATCCCTTGCTGGCTGGGGACAGTGGGGAGAGCATGCGGGACTCGGTCCTTTATCTGCACTGCGACAGAGAAGGCTTTTTTCATCCTTCACAGGGGCTGGGTGTGGCTGCTTCTGTGACATCATCACTCTATGCAAATCCTCAGGGCTCACTGCGCGCCGGCCGAGTGCCCGGTTTATGGCATTTTCTGGTGTTTGCGGCTAACTGTAGCTCTGGGCAAGTGCGGCGGAGCTTTCCCGTGGGCTGTGTTTCCCGCGTTCAGTGCCGATCAAGGGAGAGAGTGAGCGAGCGAGCGCTTCGCAAAGTCGCCCCCTGCTGGGCAGCGAGGGCTGCAACCGGCGGCCTGCCTGCGTGCAAGAGCAACTCATACTTACCTGGCAGGGGAGATACCATGATCACGAAGGTGGTTCTCCCAGGGTGAGGCCCGTCCATTGCACTCCGGGCAGGTTGACCCCTGCGATTTCCCCAAATGCGGGAAACTCGACTGCATAATTTGTGGTAGTGGGGGACTGCGTTCGCGCTTTCCCCTGATGAGCACCGGTTAACGACAGAGCAGGCGTGCCGCTGAGGATCCCTTGCTGGCTGGGGACAGTGGGGATAGCATGCGGGACTCGGTCCTTTATCTGCACTGCGACAGAGAAGGCTTTTTTCATCCTTCACAGGGGCTGGGTGTGGCTGCTTCTGTGACATCATCACTCTATGCAAATCCTCAGGGCTCACTGCGCTCCGGCCGAGTGCCCGGTTTATGGCATTTTCTGGTGTTTGCGGCTAACTGTAGCTCTGGGCAAGTGCGGCGGAGCTTTCCCGTGGGCTGTGTTTCCCGCGTTCAGTGCCGATCAAGGGAGAGAGTGAGCGAGCGAGCGCTTCGCAAAGTCGCCCCCTGCTGGGCAGCGAGGGCTGCAACCAGCGGCCTGCCTGCGTGCAAGAGCAACTCATACTTACCTGGCAGGGGAGATACCATGATCACGAAGGTGGTTCTCCCAGGGTGAGGCCCGTCCATTGCACTCCGGGCAGGTTGACCCCTGCGATTTCCCCAAATGTGGGAAACTCGACTGCATAATTTGTGGTAGTGGGGGACTGCGTTCGCGCTTTCCCCTGATGAGCACCGGTTAACGACAGAGCAGGCGTGCCGCTGAGGATCCCTTGCTGGCTGGGGACAGTGGGGAGAGCATGCGGGACTCGGTCCTTTATCTGCACTGCGACAGAGAAGGCTTTTTTCATCCTTCACAGGGGCTGGGTGTGGCTGCTTCTGTGACATCATCACTCTATGCAAATCCTCAGGGCTCACTGCGCTCCGGCCGAGTGCCCGGTTTATGGCATTTTCTGGTGTTTGCGGCTAACTGTAGCTCTGGGCAAGTGCGGCGGAGCTTTCCCGTGGGCTGTGTTTCCCGCGTTCAGTGCCGATCAAGGGAGAGAGTGAGCGAGCGAGCGCTTCGCAAAGTCGCCCCCTGCTGGGCAGCGAGGGCTGCAACCGGCGGCCTGCCTGCGTGCAAGAGCAACTCATACTTACCTGGCAGGGGAGATACCATGATCACGAAGGTGGTTCTCCCAGGGTGAGGCCCGTCCATTGCACTCCGGGCAGGTTGACCCCTGCGATTTCCCCAAATGCGGGAAACTCGACTGCATAATTTGTGGTAGTGGGGGACTGCGTTCGCGCTTTCCCCTGATGAGCACCGGTTAACGACAGAGCAGGAGTGCCGCTGAGGATCCCTTGCTGGCTGGGGACAGTGGGGAGAGCATGCGGGACTCGGTCCTTTATCTGCACTGCGACAGAGAAGGCTTTTTTCATCCTTCACAGGGGCTGGGTGTGGCTGCTTCTGTGACATCATCACTCTATGCAAATCCTCAGGGCTCACTGCTCGCCGGCCGAGTGCCCGGTTTATGGCATTTTCTGGTGTTTGCGGCTAACTGTAGCTCTGGGCAAGTGCGGCGGAGCTTTCCCGTGGGCTGTGTTTCCCGCGTTCAGTGCCGATCAAGGGAGAGAGTGAGCGAGCGAGCGCTTCGCAAAGTCGCCCCCTGCTGGGCAGCGAGGGCTGCAACCGGCGGCCTGCCTGCGTGCAAGAGCAACTCATACTTACCTGGCAGGGGAGATACCATGATCACGAAGGTGGTTCTCCCAGGGTGAGGCCCGTCCATTGCACTCCGGGCAGGTTGACCCCTGCGATTTCCCCAAATGCGGGAAACTCGACTGCATAATTTGTGGTAGTGGGGGACTGCGTTCGCGCTTTCCCCTGATGAGCACCGGTTAACGACAGAGCAGGCGTGCCGCTGAGGATCCCTTGCTGGCTGGGGACAGTGGGGAGAGCATGCGGGACTCGGTCCTTTATCTGCACTGCGACAGAGAAGGCTTTTTTCATCCTTCACAGGGGCTGGGTGTGGCTGCTTCTGTGACATCATCACTCTATGCAAATCCTCAGGGCTCACTGCGCTCCGGCCGAGTGCCCGGTTTATGGCATTTTCTGGTGTTTGCGGCTAACTGTAGCTCTGGGCAAGTGCGGCGGAGCTTTCCCGTGGGCTGTGTTTCCCGCGTTCAGTGCCGATCAAGGGAGAGAGTGAGCGAGCGAGCGCTTCGCAAAGTCGCCCCCTGCTGGGTAGCGAGGGCTGCAACCGGCGGCCTGCCTGCGTGCAAGAGCAACTCATACTTACCTGGCAGGGGAGATACCATGATCACGAAGGTGGTTCTCCCAGGGTGAGGCCCGTCCATTGCACTCCGGGCAGGTTGACCCCTGCGATTTCCCCAAATGCGGGAAACTCGACTGCATAATTTGTGGTAGTGGGGGACTGCGTTCGCGCTTTCCCCTGATGAGCACCGGTTAACGACAGAGCAGGCGTGCCGCTGAGGATCCCTTGCTGGCTGGGGACAGTGGGGAGAGCATGCGGGACTCGGTCCTTTATCTGCACTGCGACAGAGAAGGCTTTTTTCATCCTTCACAGGGGCTGGGTGTGGCTGCTTCTGTGACATCATCACTCTATGCAAATCCTCAGGGCTCACTGCGCTCCGGCCGAGTGCCCGGTTTATGGCATTTTCTGGTGTTTGCGGCTAACTGTAGCTCTGGGCAAGTGCGGCGGAGCTTTCCCGTGGGCTGTGTTTCCCGCGTTCAGTGCCGATCAAGGGAGAGAGTGAGCGAGCGAGCGCTTCGCAAAGTCGCCCCCTGCTGGGCAGCGAGGGCTGCAACCGGCGGCCTGCCTGCGTGCAAGAGCAACTCATACTTACCTGGCAGGGGAGATACCATGATCACGAAGGTGGTTCTCCCAGGGTGAGGCCCGTCCATTGCACTCCGGGCAGGTTGACCCCTGCGATTTCCCCAAATGCGGGAAACTCGACTGCATAATTTGTGGTAGTGGGGGACTGCGTTCGCGCTTTCCCCTGATGAGCACCGGTTAACGACAGAGCAGGCGTGCCGCTGAGGATCCCTTGCTGGCTGGGGACAGTGGGGAGAGCATGCGGGACTCGGTCCTTTATCTGCACTGCGACAGAGAAGGCTTTTTTCATCCTTCACAGGGGCTGGGTGTGGCTGCTTCTGTGACATCATCACTCTATGCAAATCCTCAGGGCTCACTGCGCGCCGGCCGAGTGCCCGGTTTATGGCATTTTCTGGTGTTTGCGGCTAACTGTAGCTCTGGGCAAGTGCGGCGGAGCTTTCCCGTGGGCTGTGTTTCCCGCGTTCAGTGCCGATCAAGGGAGAGAGTGAGCGAGCGAGCGCTTCGCAAAGTCGCCCCCTGCTGGGCAGCGAGGGCTGCAACCGGCGGCCTGCCTGCGTGCAAGAGCAACTCATACTTACCTGGCAGGGGAGATACCATGATCACGAAGGTGGTTCTCCCAGGGTGAGGCCCGTCCATTGCACTCCGGGCAGGTTGACCCCTGCGATTTCCCCAAATGCGGGAAACTCGACTGCATAATTTGTGGTAGTGGGGGACTGCGTTCGCGCTTTCCCCTGATGAGCACCGGTTAACGACAGAGCAGGCGTGCCGCTGAGGATCCCTTGCTGGCTGGGGACAGTGGGGAGAGCATGCGGGACTCGGTCCTTTATCTGCACTGCGACAGAGAAGGCTTTTTTCATCCTTCACAGGGGCTGGGTGTGGCTGCTTCTGTGACATCATCACTCTATGCAAATCCTCAGGGCTCACTGCGCTCCGGCCGAGTGCCCGGTTTATGGCATTTTCTGGTGTTTGCGGCTAACTGTAGCTCTGGGCAAGTGCGGCGGAGCTTTCCCGTGGGCTGTGTTTCCCGCGTTCAGTGCCGATCAAGGGAGAGAGTGAGCGAGCGAGCGCTTCGCAAAGTCGCCCCCTGCTGGGCAGCGAGGGCTGCAACCGGCGGCCTGCCTGCGTGCAAGAGCAACTCATACTTACCTGGCAGGGGAGATACCATGATCACGAAGGTGGTTCTCCCAGGGTGAGGCCCGTCCATTGCACTCCGGGCAGGTTGACCCCTGCGATTTCCCCAAATGCGGGAAACTCGACTGCATAATTTGTGGTAGTGGGGGACTGCGTTCGCGCTTTCCCCTGATGAGCACCGGTTAACGATAGAGCAGGCGTGCCGCTGAGGATCCCTTGCTGGCTGGGGACAGTGGGGAGAGCATGCGGGACTCGGTCCTTTATCTGCACTGCGACAGAGAAGGCTTTTTTCATCCTTCACAGGGGCTGGGTGTGGCTGCTTCTGTGACATCATCACTCTATGCAAATCCTCAGGGCTCACTGCGCTCCGGCCGAGTGCCCGGTTTATGGCATTTTCTGGTGTTTGCGGCTAACTGTAGCTCTGGGCAAGTGCGGCGGAGCTTTCCCGTGGGCTGTGTTTCCCGCGTTCAGTGCCGATCAAGGGAGAGAGTGAGCGAGCGAGCGCTTCGCAAAGTCGCCCCCTGCTGGGCAGCGAGGGCTGCAACCGGCGGCCTGCCTGCGTGCAAGAGCAACTCATACTTACCTGGCAGGGGAGATACCATGATCACGAAGGTGGTTCTCCCAGGGTGAGGCCTGTCCATTGCACTCCGGGCAGGTTGACCCCTGCGATTTCCCCAAATGCGGGAAACTCGACTGCATAATTTGTGGTAGTGGGGGACTGCGTTCGCGCTTTCCCCTGATGAGCACCGGTTAACGACAGAGCAGGCGTGCCGCTGAGGATCCCTTGCTGGCTGGGGACAGTGGGGAGAGCATGCGGGACTCGGTCCTTTATCTGCACTGCGACAGAGAAGGCTTTTTTCATCCTTCACAGGGGCTGGGTGTGGCTGCTTCTGTGACATCATCACTCTATGCAAATCCTCAGGGCTCACTGCGCTCCGGCCGAGTGCCCGGTTTATGGCATTTTCTGGTGTTTGCGGCTAACTGTAGCTCTGGGCAAGTGCGGCGGAGCTTTCCCGTGGGCTGTGTTTCCCGCGTTCAGTGCCGATCAAGGGAGAGAGTGAGCGAGCGAGCGCTTCGCAAAGTCGCCCCCTGCTGGGCAGCGAGGGCTGCAACCGGCGGCCTGCCTGCGTGCAAGAGCAACTCATACTTACCTGGCAGGGGAGATACCATGATCACGAAGGTGGTTCTCCCAGGGTGAGGCCCGTCCATTGCACTCCGGGCAGGTTGACCCCTGCGATTTCCCCAAATGCGGGAAACTCGACTGCATAATTTGTGGTAGTGGGGGACTGCGTTCGCGCTTTCCCCTGATGAGCACCGGTTAACGACAGAGCAGGCGTGCCGCTGAGGATCCCTTGCTGGCTGGGGACAGTGGGGAGAGCATGCGGGACTCGGTCCTTTATCTGCACTGCGACAGAGAAGGCTTTTTTCATCCTTCACAGGGGCTGGGTGTGGCTGCTTCTGTGACATCATCACTCTATGCAAATCCTCAGGGCTCACTGCGCGCCGGCCGAGTGCCCGGTTTATGGCATTTTCTGGTGTTTGCGGCTAACTGTAGCTCTGGGCAAGTGCGGCGGAGCTTTCCCGTGGGCTGTGTTTCCCGCGTTCAGTGCCGATCAAGGGAGAGAGTGAGCGAGCGAGCGCTTCGCAAAGTCGCCCCCTGCTGGGCAGCGAGGGCTGCAACCGGCGGCCTGCCTGCGTGCAAGAGCAACTCATACTTACCTGGCAGGGGAGATACCATGATCACGAAGGTGGTTCTCCCAGGGTGAGGCCCGTCCATTGCACTCCGGGCAGGTTGACCCCTGCGATTTCCCCAAATGCGGGAAACTCGACTGCATAATTTGTGGTAGTGGGGGACTGCGTTCGCGCTTTCCCCTGATGAGCACCGGTTAACGACAGAGCAGGCGTGCCGCTGAGGATCCCTTGCTGGCTGGGGACAGTGGGGATAGCATGCGGGACTCGGTCCTTTATCTGCACTGCGACAGAGAAGGCTTTTTTCATCCTTCACAGGGGCTGGGTGTGGCTGCTTCTGTGACATCATCACTCTATGCAAATCCTCAGGGCTCACTGCGCTCCGGCCGAGTGCCCGGTTTATGGCATTTTCTGGTGTTTGCGGCTAACTGTAGCTCTGGGCAAGTGCGGCGGAGCTTTCCCGTGGGCTGTGTTTCCCGCGTTCAGTGCCGATCAAGGGAGAGAGTGAGCGAGCGAGCGCTTCGCAAAGTCGCCCCCTGCTGGGCAGCGAGGGCTGCAACCAGCGGCCTGCCTGCGTGCAAGAGCAACTCATACTTACCTGGCAGGGGAGATACCATGATCACGAAGGTGGTTCTCCCAGGGTGAGGCCCGTCCATTGCACTCCGGGCAGGTTGACCCCTGCGATTTCCCCAAATGTGGGAAACTCGACTGCATAATTTGTGGTAGTGGGGGACTGCGTTCGCGCTTTCCCCTGATGAGCACCGGTTAACGACAGAGCAGGCGTGCCGCTGAGGATCCCTTGCTGGCTGGGGACAGTGGGGAGAGCATGCGGGACTCGGTCCTTTATCTGCACTGCGACAGAGAAGGCTTTTTTCATCCTTCACAGGGGCTGGGTGTGGCTGCTTCTGTGACATCATCACTCTATGCAAATCCTCAGGGCTCACTGCGCGCCGGCCGAGTGCCCGGTTTATGGCATTTTCTGGTGTTTGCGGCTAACTGTAGCTCTGGGCAAGTGCGGCGGAGCTTTCCCGTGGGCTGTGTTTCCCGCGTTCAGTGCCGATCAAGGGAGAGAGTGAGCGAGCGAGCGCTTCGCAAAGTCGCCCCCTGCTGGGCAGCGAGGGCTGCAACCGGCGGCCTGCCTGCGTGCAAGAGCAACTCATACTTACCTGGCAGGGGAGATACCATGATCACGAAGGTGGTTCTCCCAGGGTGAGGCCCGTCCATTGCACTCCGGGCAGGTTGACCCCTGCGATTTCCCCAAATGCGGGAAACTCGACTGCATAATTTGTGGTAGTGGGGGACTGCGTTCGCGCTTTCCCCTGATGAGCACCGGTTAACGACAGAGCAGGCGTGCCGCTGAGGATCCCTTGCTGGCTGGGGACAGTGGGGAGAGCATGCGGGACTCGGTCCTTTATCTGCACTGCGACAGAGAAGGCTTTTTTCATCCTTCACAGGGGCTGGGTGTGGCTGCTTCTGTGACATCATCACTCTATGCAAATCCTCAGGGCTCACTGCGCTCCGGCCGAGTGCCCGGTTTATGGCATTTTCTGGTGTTTGCGGCTAACTGTAGCTCTGGGCAAGTGCGGCGGAGCTTTCCCGTGGGCTGTGTTTCCCGCGTTCAGTGCCGATCAAGGGAGAGAGTGAGCGAGCGAGCGCTTCGCAAAGTCGCCCCCTGCTGGGCAGCGAGGGCTGCAACCGGCGGCCTGCCTGCGTGCAAGAGCAACTCATACTTACCTGGCAGGGGAGATACCATGATCACGAAGGTGGTTCTCCCAGGGTGAGGCCCGTCCATTGCACTCCGGGCAGGTTGACCCCTGCGATTTCCCCAAATGCGGGAAACTCGACTGCATAATTTGTGGTAGTGGGGGACTGCGTTCGCGCTTTCCCCTGATGAGCACCGGTTAACGACAGAGCAGGCGTGCCGCTGAGGATCCCTTGCTGGCTGGGGACAGTGGGGATAGCATGCGGGACTCGGTCCTTTATCTGCACTGCGACAGAGAAGGCTTTTTTCATCCTTCACAGGGGCTGGGTGTGGCTGCTTCTGTGACATCATCACTCTATGCAAATCCTCAGGGCTCACTGCGCTCCGGCCGAGTGCCCGGTTTATGGCATTTTCTGGTGTTTGCGGCTAACTGTAGCTCTGGGCAAGTGCGGCGGAGCTTTCCCGTGGGCTGTGTTTCCCGCGTTCAGTGCCGATCAAGGGAGAGAGTGAGCGAGCGAGCGCTTCGCAAAGTCGCCCCCTGCTGGGCAGCGAGGGCTGCAACCAGCGGCCTGCCTGCGTGCAAGAGCAACTCATACTTACCTGGCAGGGGAGATACCATGATCACGAAGGTGGTTCTCCCAGGGTGAGGCCCGTCCATTGCACTCCGGGCAGGTTGACCCCTGCGATTTCCCCAAATGTGGGAAACTCGACTGCATAATTTGTGGTAGTGGGGGACTGCGTTCGCGCTTTCCCCTGATGAGCACCGGTTAACGACAGAGCAGGCGTGCCGCTGAGGATCCCTTGCTGGCTGGGGACAGTGGGGAGAGCATGCGGGACTCGGTCCTTTATCTGCACTGCGACAGAGAAGGCTTTTTTCATCCTTCACAGGGGCTGGGTGTGGCTGCTTCTGTGACATCATCACTCTATGCAAATCCTCAGGGCTCACTGCGCGCCGGCCGAGTGCCCGGTTTATGGCATTTTCTGGTGTTTGCGGCTAACTGTAGCTCTGGGCAAGTGCGGCGGAGCTTTCCCGTGGGCTGTGTTTCCCGCGTTCAGTGCCGATCAAGGGAGAGAGTGAGCGAGCGAGCGCTTCGCAAAGTCGCCCCCTGCTGGGCAGCGAGGGCTGCAACCGGCGGCCTGCCTGCGTGCAAGAGCAACTCATACTTACCTGGCAGGGGAGATACCATGATCACGAAGGTGGTTCTCCCAGGGTGAGGCCCGTCCATTGCACTCCGGGCAGGTTGACCCCTGCGATTTCCCCAAATGCGGGAAACTCGACTGCATAATTTGTGGTAGTGGGGGACTGCGTTCGCGCTTTCCCCTGATGAGCACCGGTTAACGACAGAGCAGGCGTGCCGCTGAGGATCCCTTGCTGGCTGGGGACAGTGGGGAGAGCATGCGGGACTCGGTCCTTTATCTGCACTGCGAGAGAGAAGGCTTTTTTCATCCTTCACAGGGGCTGGGTGTGGCTGCTTCTGTGACATCATCACTCTATGCAAATCCTCAGGGCTCACTGCGCTCCGGCCGAGTGCCCGGTTTATGGCATTTTCTGGTGTTTGCGGCTAACTGTAGCTCTGGGCAAGTGCGGCGGAGCTTTCCCGTGGGCTGTGTTTCCCGCGTTCAGTGCCGATCAAGGGAGAGAGTGAGCGAGCGAGCGCTTCGCAAAGTCGCCCCCTGCTGGGCAGCGAGGGCTGCAACCGGCGGCCTGCCTGCGTGCAAGAGCAACTCATACTTACCTGGCAGGGGAGATACCATGATCACGAAGGTGGTTCTCCCAGGGTGAGGCCCGTCCATTGCACTCCGGGCAGGTTGACCCCTGCGATTTCCCCAAATGCGGGAAACTCGACTGCATAATTTGTGGTAGTGGGGGACTGCGTTCGCGCTTTCCCCTGATGAGCACCGGTTAACGACAGAGCAGGCGTGCCGCTGAGGGTCCCTTGCTGGCTGGGGACAGTGGGGATAGCATGCGGGACTCGGTCCTTTATCTGCACTGCGACAGAGAAGGCTTTTTTCATCCTTCACAGGGGCTGGGTGTGGCTGCTTCTGTGACATCATCACTCTATGCAAATCCTCAGGGCTCACTGCGCTCCGGCCGAGTGCCCGGTTTATGGCATTTTCTGGTGTTTGCGGCTAACTGTAGCTCTGGGCAAGTGCGGCGGAGCTTTCCCGTGGGCTGTGTTTCCCGCGTTCAGTGCCGATCAAGGGAGAGAGTGAGCGAGCGAGCGCTTCGCAAAGTCGCCCCCTGCTGGGCAGCGAGGGCTGCAACCAGCGGCCTGCCTGCGTGCAAGAGCAACTCATACTTACCTGGCAGGGGAGATACCATGATCACGAAGGTGGTTCTCCCAGGGTGAGGCCCGTCCATTGCACTCCGGGCAGGTTGACCCCTGCGATTTCCCCAAATGCGGGAAACTCGACTGCATAATTTGTGGTAGTGGGGGACTGCGTTCGCGCTTTCCCCTGATGAGCACCGGTTAACGACAGAGCAGGCGTGCCGCTGAGGATCCCTTGCTGGCTGGGGACAGTGGGGAGAGCATGCGGGACTCGGTCCTTTATCTGCACTGCGACAGAGAAGGCTTTTTTCATCCTTCACAGGGGCTGGGTGTGGCTGCTTCTGTGACATCATCACTCTATGCAAATCCTCAGGGCTCACTGCGCTCCGGCCGAGTGCCCGGTTTATGGCATTTTCTGGTGTTTGCGGCTAACTGTAGCTCTGGGCAAGTGCGGCGGAGCTTTCCCGTGGGCTGTGTTTCCCGCGTTCAGTGCCGATCAAGGGAGAGAGTGAGCGAGCGAGCGCTTCGCAAAGTCGCCCCCTGCTGGGCAGCGAGGGCTGCAACCGGCGGCCTGCCTGCGTGCAAGAGCAACTCATACTTACCTGGCAGGGGAGATACCATGATCACGAAGGTGGTTCTCCCAGGGTGAGGCCCGTCCATTGCACTCCGGGCAGGTTGACGCCTGCGATTTCCCCAAATGCGGGAAACTCGACTGCATAATTTATGGTAGTGGGGGACTGCGTTCGCGCTTTCCCCTGATGAGCACCGGTTAACGACAGAGCAGGCGTGCCGCTGAGGATCCCTTGCTGGCTGGGGACAGTGGGGAGAGCATGCGGGACTCGGTCCTTTATCTGCACTGCGACAGAGAAGGCTTTTTTCATCCTTCACAGGGGCTGGGTGTGGCTGCTTCTGTGACATCATCACTCTATGCAAATCCTCAGGGCTCACTGCGCTCCGGCCGAGTGCCCGGTTTATGGCATTTTCTGGTGTTTGCGGCTAACTGTAGCTCTGGGCAAGTGCGGCGGAGCTTTCCCGTGGGCTGTGTTTCCCGCGTTCAGTGCCGATCAAGGGAGAGAGTGAGCGAGCGAGCGCTTCGCAAAGTCGCCCCCTGCTGGGCAGCGAGGGCTGCAACCGGCGGCCTGCCTGCGTGCAAGAGCAACTCATACTTACCTGGCAGGGGAGATACCATGATCACGAAGGTGGTTCTCCCAGGGTGAGGCCTGTCCATTGCACTCCGGGCAGGTTGACCCCTGCGATTTCCCCAAATGCGGGAAACTCGACTGCATAATTTGTGGTAGTGGGGGACTGCGTTCGCGCTTTCCCCTGATGAGCACCGGTTAACGACAGAGCAGGCGTGCCGCTGAGGATCCCTTGTTGGCTGGGGACAGTGGGGAGAGCATGCGGGACTCGGTCCTTTATCTGCACTGCGACAGAGAAGGCTTTTTTCATCCTTCACAGGGGCTGGGTGTGGCTGCTTCTGTGACATCATCACTCTATGCAAATCCTCAGGGCTCACTGCGCGCCGGCCGAGTGCCCGGTTTATGGCATTTTCTGGTGTTTGCGGCTAACTGTAGCTCTGGGCAAGTGCGGCGGAGCTTTCCCGTGGGCTGTGTTTCCCGCGTTCAGTGCCGATCAAGGGAGAGAGTGAGCGAGCGAGCGCTTCGCAAAGTCGCCCCCTGCTGGGCAGCGAGGGCTGCAACCGGCGGCCTGCCTGCGTGCAAGAGCAACTCATACTTACCTGGCAGGGGAGATACCATGATCACGAAGGTGGTTCTCCCAGGGTGAGGCCCGTCCATTGCACTCCGGGCAGGTTGACCCCTGCGATTTCCCCAAATGCGGGAAACTCGACTGCATAATTTGTGGTAGTGGGGGACTGCGTTCGCGCTTTCCCCTGATGAGCACCGGTTAACGACAGAGCAGGCGTGCCGCTGAGGATCCCTTGCTGGCTGGGGACAGTGGGGAGAGCATGCGGGACTCGGTCCTTTATCTGCACTGCGACAGAGAAGGCTTTTTTCATCCTTCACAGGGGCTGGGTGTGGCTGCTTCTGTGACATCATCACTCTATGCAAATCCTCAGGGCTCACTGCGCTCCGGCCGAGTGCCCGGTTTATGGCATTTTCTGGTGTTTGCGGCTAACTGTAGCTCTGGGCAAGTGCGGCGGAGCTTTCCCGTGGGCTGTGTTTCCCGCGTTCAGTGCCGATCAAGGGAGAGAGTGAGCGAGCGAGCGCTTCGCAAAGTCGCCCCCTGCTGGGCAGCGAGGGCTGCGAACGGCGGCCTGCCTGCGTGCAAGAGCAACTCATACTTACCTGGCAGGGGAGATACCATGATCACGAAGGTGGTTCTCCCAGGGTGAGGCCCGTCCATTGCACTCCGGGCAGGTTGACCCCTGCGATTTCCCCAAATGCGGGAAACTCGACTGCATAATTTGTGGTAGTGGGGGACTGCGTTCGCGCTTTCCCCTGATGAGCACCGGTTAACGACAGAGCAGGCGTGCCGCTGAGGATCCCTTGCTGGCTGGGGACAGTGGGGAGAGCATGCGGGACTCGGTCCTTTATCTGCACTGCGACAGAGAAGGCTTTTTTCATCCTTCACAGGGGCTGGGTGTGGCTGCTTCTGTGACATCATCACTCTATGCAAATCCTCAGGGCTCACTGCGCTCCGGCCGAGTGCCCGGTTTATGGCATTTTCTGGTGTTTGCGGCTAACTGTAGCTCTGGGCAAGTGCGGCGGAGCTTTCCCGTGGGCTGTGTTTCCCGCGTTCAGTGCCGATCAAGGGAGAGAGTGAGCGAGCGAGCGCTTCGCAAAGTCGCCCCCTGCTGGGCAGCGAGGGCTGCAACCGGCGGCCTGCCTGCGTGCAAGAGCAACTCATACTTACCTGGCAGGGGAGATACCATGATCACGAAGGTGGTTCTCCCAGGGTGAGGCCCGTCCATTGCACTCCGGGCAGGTTGACCCCTGCGATTTCCCCAAATGCGGGAAACTCGACTGCATAATTTGTGGTAGTGGGGGACTGCGTTCGCGCTTTCCCCTGATGAGCACCGGTTAACGACAGAGCAGGCGTGCCGCTGAGGATCCCTTGCTGGCTGGGGACAGTGGGGAGAGCATGCGGGACTCGGTCCTTTATCTGCACTGCGACAGAGAAGGCTTTTTTCATCCTTCACAGGGGCTGGGTGTGGCTGCTTCTGTGACATCATCACTCTATGCAAATCCTCAGGGCTCACTGCGCGCCGGCCGAGTGCCCGGTTTATGGCATTTTCTGGTGTTTGCGGCTAACTGTAGCTCTGGGCAAGTGCGGCGGAGCTTTCCCGTGGGCTGTGTTTCCCGCGTTCAGTGCCGATCAAGGGAGAGAGTGAGCGAGCGAGCGCTTCGCAAAGTCGCCCCCTGCTGGGCAGCGAGGGCTGCAACCGGCGGCCTGCCTGCGTGCAAGAGCAACTCATACTTACCTGGCAGGGGAGATACCATGATCACGAAGGTGGTTCTCCCAGGGTGAGGCCCGTCCATTGCACTCCGGGCAGGTTGACCCCTGCGATTTCCCCAAATGCGGGAAACTCGACTGCATAATTTGTGGTAGTGGGGGACTGCGTTCGCGCTTTCCCCTGATGAGCACCGGTTAACGACAGAGCAGGCGTGCCGCTGAGGATCCCTTGCTGGCTGGGGACAGTGGGGAGAGCATGCGGGACTCGGTCCTTTATCTGCACTGCGACAGAGAAGGCTTTTTTCATCCTTCACAGGGGCTGGGTGTGGCTGCTTCTGTGACATCATCACTCTATGCAAATCCTCAGGGCTCACTGCGCTCCGGCCGAGTGCCCGGTTTATGGCATTTTCTGGTGTTTGCGGCTAACTGTAGCTCTGGGCAAGTGCGGCGGAGCTTTCCCGTGGGCTGTGTTTCCCGCGTTCAGTGCCGATCAAGGGAGAGAGTGAGCGAGCGAGCGCTTCGCAAAGTCGCCCCCTGCTGGGCAGCGAGGGCTGCGACCGGCGGCCTGCCTGCGTGCAAGAGCAACTCATACTTACCTGGCAGGGGAGATACCATGATCACGAAGGTGGTTCTCCCAGGGTGAGGCCCGTCCATTGCACTCCGGGCAGGTTGACCCCTGCGATTTCCCCAAATGCGGGAAACTCGACTGCATAATTTGTGGTAGTGGGGGACTGCGTTCGCGCTTTCCCCTGATGAGCACCGGTTAACGACAGAGCAGGCGTGCCGCTGAGGATCCCTTGCTGGCTGGGGACAGTGGGGAGAGCATGCGGGACTCGGTCCTTTATCTGCACTGCGACAGAGAAGGCTTTTTTCATCCTTCACAGGGGCTGGGTGTGGCTGCTTCTGTGACATCATCACTCTATGCAAATCCTCAGGGCTCACTGCGCTCCGGCCGAGTGCCCGGTTTATGGCATTTTCTGGTGTTTGCGGCTAACTGTAGCTCTGGGCAAGTGCGGCGGAGCTTTCCCGTGGGCTGTGTTTCCCGCGTTCAGTGCCGATCAAGGGAGAGAGTGAGCGAGCGAGCGCTTCGCAAAGTCGCCCCCTGCTGGGCAGCGAGGGCTGCGAACGGCGGCCTGCCTGCGTGCAAGAGCAACTCATACTTACCTGGCAGGGGAGATACCATGATCACGAAGGTGGTTCTCCCAGGGTGAGGCCCGTCCATTGCACTCCGGGCAGGTTGACCCCTGCGATTTCCCCAAATGCGGGAAACTCGACTGCATAATTTGTGGTAGTGGGGGACTGCGTTCGCGCTTTCCCCTGATGAGCACCGGTTAACGACAGAGCAGGCGTGCCGCTGAGGATCCCTTGCTGGCTGGGGACAGTGGGGAGAGCATGCGGGACTCGGTCCTTTATCTGCACTGCGACAGAGAAGGCTTTTTTCATCCTTCACAGGGGCTGGGTGTGGCTGCTTCTGTGACATCATCACTCTATGCAAATCCTCAGGGCTCACTGCGCGCCGGCCGAGTGCCCGGTTTATGGCATTTTCTGGTGTTTGCGGCTAACTGTAGCTCTGGGCAAGTGCGGCGGAGCTTTCCCGTGGGCTGTGTTTCCCGCGTTCAGTGCCGATCAAGGGAGAGAGTGAGCGAGCGAGCGCTTCGCAAAGTCGCCCCCTGCTGGGCAGCGAGGGCTGCAACCGGCGGCCTGCCTGCGTGCAAGAGCAACTCATACTTACCTGGCAGGGGAGATACCATGATCACGAAGGTGGTTCTCCCAGGGTGAGGCCCGTCCATTGCACTCCGGGCAGGTTGACCCCTGCGATTTCCCCAAATGCGGGAAACTCGACTGCATAATTTGTGGTAGTGGGGGACTGCGTTCGCGCTTTCCCCTGATGAGCACCGGTTAACGACAGAGCAGGCGTGCTGCTGAGGATCCCTTGCTGGCTGGGGACAGTGGGGAGAGCATGCGGGACTCGGTCCTTTATCTGCACTGCGACAGAGAATGCTTTTTTCATCCTTCACAGGGGCTGGGTGTGGCTGCTTCTGTGACATCATCACTCTATGCAAATCCTCAGGGCTCACTGCGCTCCGGCCGAGTGCCCGGTTTATGGCATTTTCTGGTGTTTGCGGCTAACTGTAGCTCTGGGCAAGTGCGGCGGAGCTTTCCCGTGGGCTGTGTTTCCCGCGTTCAGTGCCGATCAAGGGAGAGAGTGAGCGAGCGAGCGCTTCGCAAAGTCGCCCCCTGCTGGGCAGCGAGGGCTGCAACCGGCGGCCTGCCTGCGTGCAAGAGCAACTCATACTTACCTGGCAGGGGAGATACCATGATCACGAAGGTGGTTCTCCCAGGGTGAGGCCCGTCCATTGCACTCCGGGCAGGTTGACCCCTGCGATTTCCCCAAATGCGGGAAACTCGACTGCATAATTTGTGGTAGTGGGGGACTGCGTTCGCGCTTTCCCCTGATGAGCACCGGTTAACGACAGAGCAGGCGTGCCGCTGAGGATCCCTTGCTGGCTGGGGACAGTGGGGAGAGCATGCGGGACTCGGTCCTTTATCTGCACTGCGACAGAGAAGGCTTTTTTCATCCTTCACAGGGGCTGGGTGTGGCTGCTTCTGTGACATCATCACTCTATGCAAATCCTCAGGGCTCACTGCGCGCCGGCCGAGTGCCCGGTTTATGGCATTTTCTGGTGTTTGCGGCTAACTGTAGCTCTGGGCAAGTGCGGCGGAGCTTTCCCGTGGGCTGTGTTTCCCGCGTTCAGTGCCGATCAAGGGAGAGAGTGAGCGAGCGAGCGCTTCGCAAAGTCGCCCCCTGCTGGGCAGCGAGGGCTGCAACCGGCGGCCTGCCTGCGTGCAAGAGCAACTCATACTTACCTGGCAGGGGAGATACCATGATCACGAAGGTGGTTCTCCCAGGGTGAGGCCCGTCCATTGCACTCCGGGCAGGTTGACCCCTGCGATTTCCCCAAATGCGGGAAACTCGACTGCATAATTTGTGGTAGTGGGGGACTGCGTTCGCGCTTTCCCCTGATGAGCACCGGTTAACGACAGAGCAGGCGTGCCGCTGAGGATCCCTTGCTGGCTGGGGACAGTGGGGAGAGCATGCGGGACTCGGTCCTTTATCTGCACTGCGACAGAGAAGGCTTTTTTCATCCTTCACAGGGGCTGGGTGTGGCTGCTTCTGTGACATCATCACTCTATGCAAATCCTCAGGGCTCACTGCGCTCCGGCCGAGTGCCCGGTTTATGGCATTTTCTGGTGTTTGCGGCTAACTGTAGCTCTGGGCAAGTGCGGCGGAGCTTTCCCGTGGGCTGTGTTTCCCGCGTTCAGTGCCGATCAAGGGAGAGAGTGAGCGAGCGAGCGCTTCGCAAAGTCGCCCCCTGCTGGGCAGCGAGGGCTGCAACCGGCGGCCTGCCTGCGTGCAAGAGCAACTCATACTTACCTGGCAGGGGAGATACCATGATCACGAAGGTGGTTCTCCCAGGGTGAGGCCCGTCCATTGCACTCCGGGCAGGTTGACCCCTGCGATTTCCCCAAATGCGGGAAACTCGACTGCATAATTTGTGGTAGTGGGGGACTGCGTTCGCGCTTTCCCCTGATGAGCACCGGTTAACGACAGAGCAGGCGTGCCGCTGAGGATCCCTTGCTGGCTGGGAACAGTGGGGAGAGCATGCGGGACTCGGTCCTTTATCTGCACTGCGACAGAGAAGGCTTTTTTCATCCTTCACAGGGGCTGGGTGTGGCTGCTTCTGTGACATCATCACTCTATGCAAATCCTCAGGGCTCACTGCGCGCCGGCCGAGTGCCCGGTTTATGGCATTTTCTGGTGTTTGCGGCTAACTGTAGCTCTGGGCAAGTGCGGCGGAGCTTTCCCGTGGGCTGTGTTTCCCGCGTTCAGTGCCGATCAAGGGAGAGAGTGAGCGAGCGAGCGCTTCGCAAAGTCGCCCCCTGCTGGGCAGCGAGGGCTGCAACCGGCGGCCTGCCTGCGTGCAAGAGCAACTCATACTTACCTGGCAGGGGAGATACCATGATCACGAAGGTGGTTCTCCCAGGGTGAGGCCCGTCCATTGCACTCCGGGCAGGTTGACCCCTGCGATTTCCCCAAATGCGGGAAACTCGACTGCATAATTTGTGGTAGTGGGGGACTGCGTTCGCGCTTTCCCCTGATGAGCACCGGTTAACGACAGAGCAGGCGTGCCGCTGAGGGTCCCTTGCTGGCTGGGGACAGTGGGGATAGCATGCGGGACTCGGTCCTTTATCTGCACTGCGACAGAGAAGGCTTTTTTCATCCTTCACAGGGGCTGGGTGTGGCTGCTTCTGTGACATCATCACTCTATGCAAATCCTCAGGGCTCACTGCGCTCCGGCCGAGTGCCCGGTTTATGGCATTTTCTGGTGTTTGCGGCTAACTGTAGCTCTGGGCAAGTGCGGCGGAGCTTTCCCGTGGGCTGTGTTTCCCGCGTTCAGTGCCGATCAAGGGAGAGAGTGAGCGAGCGAGCGCTTCGCAAAGTCGCCCCCTGCTGGGCAGCGAGGGCTGCAACCGGCGGCCTGCCTGCGTGCAAGAGCAACTCATACTTACCTGGCAGGGGAGATACCATGATCACGAAGGTGGTTCTCCCAGGGTGAGGCCCGTCCATTGCACTCCGGGCAGGTTGACCCCTGCGATTTCCCCAAATGCGGGAAACTCGACTGCATAATTTGTGGTAGTGGGGGACTGCGTTCGCGCTTTCCCCTGATGAGCACCGGTTAACGACAGAGCAGGCGTGCCGCTGAGGATCCCTTGCTGGCTGGGGACAGTGGGGAGAGCATGCGGGACTCGGTCCTTTATCTGCACTGCGACAGAGAAGGCTTTTTTCATCCTTCACAGGGGCTGGGTGTGGCTGCTTCTGTGACATCATCACTCTATGCAAATCCTCAGGGCTCACTGCGCTCCGGCCGAGTGCCCGGTTTATGGCATTTTCTGGTGTTTGCGGCTAACTGTAGCTCTGGGCAAGTGCGGCGGAGCTTTCCCGTGGGCTGTGTTTCCCGCGTTCAGTGCCGATCAAGGGAGAGAGTGAGCGAGCGAGCGCTTCGCAAAGTCGCCCCCTGCTGGGCAGCGAGGGCTGCAACCGGCGGCCTGCCTGCGTGCAAGAGCAACTCACACTTACCTGGCAGGGGAGATACCATGATCACGAAGGTGGTTCTCCCAGGGTGAGGCCCGTCCATTGCACTCCGGGCAGGTTGACGCCTGCGATTTCCCCAAATGCGGGAAACTCGACTGCATAATTTGTGGTAGTGGGGGACTGCGTTCGCGCTTTCCCCTGATGAGCACCGGTTAACGACAGAGCAGGCGTGCCGCTGAGGATCCCTTGCTGGCTGGGGACAGTGGGGAGAGCATGCGGGACTCGGTCCTTTATCTGCACTGCGACAGAGAAGGCTTTTTTCATCCTTCACAGGGGCTGGGTGTGGCTGCTTCTGTGACATCATCACTCTATGCAAATCCTCAGGGCTCACTGCGCTCCGGCCGAGTGCCCGGTTTATGGCATTTTCTGGTGTTTGCGGCTAACTGTAGCTCTGGGCAAGTGCGGCGGAGCTTTCCCGTGGGCTGTGTTTCCCGCGTTCAGTGCCGATCAAGGGAGAGAGTGAGCGAGCGAGCGCTTCGCAAAGTCGCCCCCTGCTGGGCAGCGAGGGCTGCAACCGGCGGCCTGCCTGCGTGCAAGAGCAACTCACACTTACCTGGCAGGGGAGATACCATGATCACGAAGGTGGTTCTCCCAGGGTGAGGCCCGTCCATTGCACTCCGGGCAGGTTGACCCCTGCGATTTCCCCAAATGCGGGAAACTCGACTGCATAATTTGTGGTAGTGGGGGACTGCGTTCGCGCTTTCCCCTGATGAGCACCGGTTAACGACAGAGCAGGCGTGCCGCTGAGGATCCCTTGCTGGCTGGGGACAGTGGGGAGAGCATGCGGGACTCGGTCCTTTATCTGCACTGCGACAGAGAAGGCTTTTTTCATCCTTCACAGGGGCTGGGTGTGGCTGCTTCTGTGACATCATCACTCTATGCAAATCCTCAGGGCTCACTGCGCGCCGGCCGAGTGCCCGGTTTATGGCATTTTCTGGTGTTTGCGGCTAACTGTAGCTCTGGGCAAGTGCGGCGGAGCTTTCCCGTGGGCTGTGTTTCCCGCGTTCAGTGCCGATCAAGGGAGAGAGTGAGCGAGCGAGCGCTTCGCAAAGTCGCCCCCTGCTGGGCAGCGAGGGCTGCGAACGGCGGCCTGCCTGCGTGCAAGAGCAACTCATACTTACCTGGCAGGGGAGATACCATGATCACGAAGGTGGTTCTCCCAGGGTGAGGCCCGTCCATTGCACTCCGGGCAGGTTGACCCCTGCGATTTCCCCAAATGCGGGAAACTCGACTGCATAATTTGTGGTAGTGGGGGACTGCGTTCGCGCTTTCCCCTGATGAGCACCGGTTAACGACAGAGCAGGCGTGCCGCTGAGGATCCCTTGCTGGCTGGGGACAGTGGGGAGAGCATGCGGGACTCGGTCCTTTATCTGCACTGCGACAGAGAAGGCTTTTTTCATCCTTCACAGGGGCTGGGTGTGGCTGCTTCTGTGACATCATCACTCTATGCAAATCCTCAGGGCTCACTGCGCTCCGGCCGAGTGCCCGGTTTATGGCATTTTCTGGTGTTTGCGGCTAACTGTAGCTCTGGGCAAGTGCGGCGGAGCTTTCCCGTGGGCTGTGTTTCCCGCGTTCAGTGCCGATCAAGGGAGAGAGTGAGCGAGCGAGCGCTTCGCAAAGTCGCCCCCTGCTGGGCAGCGAGGGCTGCGAACGGCGGCCTGCCTGCGTGCAAGAGCAACTCATACTTACCTGGCAGGGGAGATACCATGATCACGAAGGTGGTTCTCCCAGGGTGAGGCCCGTCCATTGCACTCCGGGCAGGTTGACCCCTGCGATTTCCCCAAATGCGGGAAACTCGACTGCATAATTTGTGGTAGTGGGGGACTGCGTTCGCGCTTTCCCCTGATGAGCACCGGTTAACGACAGAGCAGGCGTGCCGCTGAGGATCCCTTGCTGGCTGGGGACAGTGGGGAGAGCATGCGGGACTCGGTCCTTTATCTGCACTGCGACAGAGAAGGCTTTTTTCATCCTTCACAGGGGCTGGGTGTGGCTGCTTCTGTGACATCATCACTCTATGCAAATCCTCAGGGCTCACTGCGCGCCGGCCGAGTGCCCGGTTTATGGCATTTTCTGGTGTTTGCGGCTAACTGTAGCTCTGGGCAAGTGCGGCGGAGCTTTCCCGTGGGCTGTGTTTCCCGCGTTCAGTGCCGATCAAGGGAGAGAGTGAGCGAGCGAGCGCTTCGCAAAGTCGCCCCCTGCTGGGCAGCGAGGGCTGCAACCGGCGGCCTGCCTGCGTGCAAGAGCAACTCATACTTACCTGGCAGGGGAGATACCATGATCACGAAGGTGGTTCTCCCAGGGTGAGGCCCGTCCATTGCACTCCGGGCAGGTTGACCCCTGCGATTTCCCCAAATGCGGGAAACTCGACTGCATAATTTGTGGTAGTGGGGGACTGCGTTCGCGCTTTCCCCTGATGAGCACCGGTTAACGACAGAGCAGGCGTGCCGCTGAGGATCCCTTGCTGGCTGGGGACAGTGGGGAGAGCATGCGGGACTCGGTCCTTTATCTGCACTGCGACAGAGAAGGCTTTTTTCATCCTTCACAGGGGCTGGGTGTGGCTGCTTCTGTGACATCATCACTCTATGCAAATCCTCAGGGCTCACTGCGCGCCGGCCGAGTGCCCGGTTTATGGCATTTTCTGGTGTTTGCGGCTAACTGTAGCTCTGGGCAAGTGCGGCGGAGCTTTCCCGTGGGCTGTGTTTCCCGCGTTCAGTGCCGATCAAGGGAGAGAGTGAGCGAGCGAGCGCTTCGCAAAGTCGCCCCCTGCTGGGCAGCGAGGGCTGCAACCGGCGGCCTGCCTGCGTGCAAGAGCAACTCATACTTACCTGGCAGGGGAGATACCATGATCACGAAGGTGGTTCTCCCAGGGTGAGGCCCGTCCATTGCACTCCGGGCAGGTTGACCCCTGCGATTTCCCCAAATGCGGGAAACTCGACTGCATAATTTGTGGTAGTGGGGGACTGCGTTCGCGCTTTCCCCTGATGAGCACCGGTTAACGACAGAGCAGGCGTGCCGCTGAGGATCCCTTGCTGGCTGGGGACAGTGGGGAGAGCATGCGGGACTCGGTCCTTTATCTGCACTGCGACAGAGAAGGCTTTTTTCATCCTTCACAGGGGCTGGGTGTGGCTGCTTCTGTGACATCATCACTCTATGCAAATCCTCAGGGCTCACTGCGCGCCGGCCGAGTGCCCGGTTTATGGCATTTTCTGGTGTTTGCGGCTAACTGTAGCTCTGGGCAAGTGCGGCGGAGCTTTCCCGTGGGCTGTGTTTCCCGCGTTCAGTGCCGATCAAGGGAGAGAGTGAGCGAGCGAGCGCTTCGCAAAGTCGCCCCCTGCTGGGCAGCGAGGGCTGCGAACGGCGGCCTGCCTGCGTGCAAGAGCAACTCATACTTACCTGGCAGGGGAGATACCATGATCACGAAGGTGGTTCTCCCAGGGTGAGGCCCGTCCATTGCACTCCGGGCAGGTTGACCCCTGCGATTTCCCCAAATGCGGGAAACTCGACTGCATAATTTGTGGTAGTGGGGGACTGCGTTCGCGCTTTCCCCTGATGAGCACCGGTTAACGACAGAGCAGGCGTGCCGCTGAGGATCCCTTGCTGGCTGGGGACAGTGGGGAGAGCATGCGGGACTCGGTCCTTTATCTGCACTGCGACAGAGAAGGCTTTTTTCATCCTTCACAGGGGCTGGGTGTGGCTGCTTCTGTGACATCATCACTCTATGCAAATCCTCAGGGCTCACTGCGCTCCGGCCGAGTGCCCGGTTTATGGCATTTTCTGGTGTTTGCGGCTAACTGTAGCTCTGGGCAAGTGCGGCGGAGCTTTCCCGTGGGCTGTGTTTCCCGCGTTCAGTGCCGATCAAGGGAGAGAGTGAGCGAGCGAGCGCTTCGCAAAGTCGCCCCCTGCTGGGCAGCGAGGGCTGCGAACGGCGGCCTGCCTGCGTGCAAGAGCAACTCATACTTACCTGGCAGGGGAGATACCATGATCACGAAGGTGGTTCTCCCAGGGTGAGGCCCGTCCATTGCACTCCGGGCAGGTTGACCCCTGCGATTTCCCCAAATGCGGGAAACTCGACTGCATAATTTGTGGTAGTGGGGGACTGCGTTCGCGCTTTCCCCTGATGAGCACCGGTTAACGACAGAGCAGGCGTGCCGCTGAGGATCCCTTGCTGGCTGGGGACAGTGGGGAGAGCATGCGGGACTCGGTCCTTTATCTGCACTGCGACAGAGAAGGCTTTTTTCATCCTTCACAGGGGCTGGGTGTGGCTGCTTCTGTGACATCATCACTCTATGCAAATCCTCAGGGCTCACTGCGCGCCGGCCGAGTGCCCGGTTTATGGCATTTTCTGGTGTTTGCGGCTAACTGTAGCTCTGGGCAAGTGCGGCGGAGCTTTCCCGTGGGCTGTGTTTCCCGCGTTCAGTGCCGATCAAGGGAGAGAGTGAGCGAGCGAGCGCTTCGCAAAGTCGCCCCCTGCTCGGCAGCGAGGGCTGCAACCGGCGGCCTGCCTGCGTGCAAGAGCAACTCATACTTACCTGGCAGGGGAGATACCATGATCACGAAGGTGGTTCTCCCAGGGTGAGGCCCGTCCATTGCACTCCGGGCAGGTTGACCCCTGCGATTTCCCCAAATGCGGGAAACTCGACTGCATAATTTGTGGTAGTGGGGGACTGCGTTCGCGCTTTCCCCTGATGAGCACCGGTTAACGACAGAGCAGGCGTGCTGCTGAGGATCCCTTGCTGGCTGGGGACAGTGGGGAGAGCATGCGGGACTCGGTCCTTTATCTGCACTGCGACAGAGAATGCTTTTTTCATCCTTCACAGGGGCTGGGTGTGGCTGCTTCTGTGACATCATCACTCTATGCAAATCCTCAGGGCTCACTGCGCTCCGGCCGAGTGCCCGGTTTATGGCATTTTCTGGTGTTTGCGGCTAACTGTAGCTCTGGGCAAGTGCGGCGGAGCTTTCCCGTGGGCTGTGTTTCCCGCGTTCAGTGCCGATCAAGGGAGAGAGTGAGCGAGCGAGCGCTTCGCAAAGTCGCCCCCTGCTGGGCAGCGAGGGCTGCAACCGGCGGCCTGCCTGCGTGCAAGAGCAACTCATACTTACCTGGCAGGGGAGATACCATGATCACGAAGGTGGTTCTCCCAGGGTGAGGCCCGTCCATTGCACTCCGGGCAGGTTGACCCCTGCGATTTCCCCAAATGCGGGAAACTCGACTGCATAATTTGTGGTAGTGGGGGACTGCGTTCGCGCTTTCCCCTGATGAGCACCGGTTAACGACAGAGCAGGCGTGCCGCTGAGGATCCCTTGCTGGCTGGGGACAGTGGGGAGAGCATGCGGGACTCGGTCCTTTATCTGCACTGCGACAGAGAAGGCTTTTTTCATCCTTCACAGGGGCTGGGTGTGGCTGCTTCTGTGACATCATCACTCTATGCAAATCCTCAGGGCTCACTGCGCGCCGGCCGAGTGCCCGGTTTATGGCATTTTCTGGTGTTTGCGGCTAACTGTAGCTCTGGGCAAGTGCGGCGGAGCTTTCCCGTGGGCTGTGTTTCCCGCGTTCAGTGCCGATCAAGGGAGAGAGTGAGCGAGCGAGCGCTTCGCAAAGTCGCCCCCTGCTGGGCAGCGAGGGCTGCAACCGGCGGCCTGCCTGCGTGCAAGAGCAACTCATACTTACCTGGCAGGGGAGATACCATGATCACGAAGGTGGTTCTCCCAGGGTGAGGCCCGTCCATTGCACTCCGGGCAGGTTGACCCCTGCGATTTCCCCAAATGCGGGAAACTCGACTGCATAATTTGTGGTAGTGGGGGACTGCGTTCGCGCTTTCCCCTGATGAGCACCGGTTAACGACAGAGCAGGCGTGCCGCTGAGGATCCCTTGCTGGCTGGGGACAGTGGGGAGAGCATGCGGGACTCGGTCCTTTATCTGCACTGCGACAGAGAAGGCTTTTTTCATCCTTCACAGGGGCTGGGTGTGGCTGCTTCTGTGACATCATCACTCTATGCAAATCCTCAGGGCTCACTGCGCGCCGGCCGAGTGCCCGGTTTATGGCATTTTCTGGTGTTTGCGGCTAACTGTAGCTCTGGGCAAGTGCGGCGGAGCTTTCCCGTGGGCTGTGTTTCCCGCGTTCAGTGCCGATCAAGGGAGAGAGTGAGCGAGCGAGCGAGCGCTTCGCAAAGTCGCCCCCTGCTGGGCAGCGAGGGCTGCAACCGGCGGCCTGCCTGCGTGCAAGAGCAGCTCATACTTACCTGGCAGGGGAGATACCATGATCACGAAGGTGGTTCTCCCAGGGTGAGGCCCGTCCATTGCACTCCGGGCAGGTTGACCCCTGCGATTTCCCCAAATGCGGGAAACTCGACTGCATAATTTGTGGTAGTGGGGGACTGCGTTCGCGCTTTCCCCTGATGAGCACCGGTTAACGACAGAGCAGGCGTGCCGCTGAGGATCCCTTGCTGGCTGGGAACAGTGGGGAGAGCATGCGGGACTCGGTCCTTTATCTGCACTGCGACAGAGAAGGCTTTTTTCATCCTTCACAGGGGCTGGGTGTGGCTGCTTCTGTGACATCATCACTCTATGCAAATCCTCAGGGCTCACTGCGCGCCGGCCGAGTGCCCGGTTTATGGCATTTTCTGGTGTTTGCGGCTAACTGTAGCTCTGGGCAAGTGCGGCGGAGCTTTCCCGTGGGCTGTGTTTCCCGCGTTCAGTGCCGATCAAGGGAGAGAGTGAGCGAGCGAGCGAGCGCTTCGCAAAGTCGCCCCCTGCTGGGCAGCGAGGGCTGCAACCGGCGGCCTGCCTGCGTGCAAGAGCAGCTCATACTTACCTGGCAGGGGAGATACCATGATCACGAAGGTGGTTCTCCCAGGGTGAGGCCCGTCCATTGCACTCCGGGCAGGTTGACCCCTGCGATTTCCCCAAATGCGGGAAACTCGACTGCATAATTTGTGGTAGTGGGGGACTGCGTTCGCGCTTTCCCCTGATGAGCACCGGTTAACGACAGAGCAGGCGTGCCGCTGAGGATCCCTTGCTGGCTGGGGACAGTGGGGAGAGCATGCGGGACTCGGTCCTTTATCTGCACTGCGACAGAGAAGGCTTTTTTCATCCTTCACAGGGGCTGGGTGTGGCTGCTTCTGTGACATCATCACTCTATGCAAATCCTCAGGGCTCACTGCGCTCCGGCCGAGTGCCCGGTTTATGGCATTTTCTGGTGTTTGCGGCTAACTGTAGCTCTGGGCAAGTGCGGCGGAGCTTTCCCGTGGGCTGTGTTTCCCGCGTTCAGTGCCGATCAAGGGAGAGAGTGAGCGAGCGAGCGCTTCGCAAAGTCGCCCCCTGCTGGGCAGCGAGGGCTGCAACCGGCGGCCTGCCTGCGTGCAAGAGCAACTCATACTTACCTGGCAGGGGAGATACCATGATCACGAAGGTGGTTCTCCCAGGGTGAGGCCCGTCCATTGCACTCCGGGCAGGTTGACCCCTGCGATTTCCCCAAATGCGGGAAACTCGACTGCATAATTTGTGGTAGTGGGGGACTGCGTTCGCGCTTTCCCCTGATGAGCACCGGTTAACGACAGAGCAGGCGTGCCGCTGAGGATCCCTTGCTGGCTGGGGACAGTGGGGAGAGCATGCGGGACTCGGTCCTTTATCTGCACTGCGACAGAGAAGGCTTTTTTCATCCTTCACAGGGGCTGGGTGTGGCTGCTTCTGTGACATCATCACTCTATGCAAATCCTCAGGGCTCACTGCGCTCCGGCCGAGTGCCCGGTTTATGGCATTTTCTGGTGTTTGCGGCTAACTGTAGCTCTGGGCAAGTGCGGCGGAGCTTTCCCGTGGGCTGTGTTTCCCGCGTTCAGTGCCGATCAAGGGAGAGAGTGAGCGAGCGAGCGCTTCGCAAAGTCGCCCCCTGCTGGGCAGCGAGGGCTGCAACCGGCGGCCTGCCTGCGTGCAAGAGCAACTCATACTTACCTGGCAGGGGAGATACCATGATCACGAAGGTGGTTCTCCCAGGGTGAGGCCCGTCCATTGCACTCCGGGCAGGTTGACCCCTGCGATTTCCCCAAATGCGGGAAACTCGACTGCATAATTTGTGGTAGTGGGGGACTGCGTTCGCGCTTTCCCCTGATGAGCACCGGTTAACGACAGAGCAGGCGTGCCGCTGAGGATCCCTTGCTGGCTGGGGACAGTGGGGAGAGCATGCGGGACTCGGTCCTTTATCTGCACTGCGACAGAGAAGGCTTTTTTCATCCTTCACAGGGGCTGGGTGTGGCTGCTTCTGTGACATCATCACTCTATGCAAATCCTCAGGGCTCACTGCGCTCCGGCCGAGTGCCCGGTTTATGGCATTTTATGGTGTTTGCGGCTAACTGTAGCTCTGGGCAAGTGCGGCGGAGCTTTCCCGTGGGCTGTGTTTCCCGCGTTCAGTGCCGATCAAGGGAGAGAGTGAGCGAGCGAGCGCTTCGCAAAGTCGCCCCCTGCTGGGCAGCGAGGGCTGCAACCGGCGGCCTGCCTGCGTGCAAGAGCAACTCATACTTACCTGGCAGGGGAGATACCATGATCACGAAGGTGGTTCTCCCAGGGTGAGGCCCGTCCATTGCACTCCGGGCAGGTTGACCCCTGCGATTTCCCCAAATGCGGGAAACTCGACTGCATAATTTGTGGTAGTGGGGGACTGCGTTCGCGCTTTCCCCTGATGAGCACCGGTTAACGACAGAGCAGGCGTGCCGCTGAGGATCCCTTGCTGGCTGGGGACAGTGGGGAGAGCATGCGGGACTCGGTCCTTTATCTGCACTGCGACAGAGAAGGCTTTTTTCATCCTTCACAGGGGCTGGGTGTGGCTGCTTCTGTGACATCATCACTCTATGCAAATCCTCAGGGCTCACTGCGCGCCGGCCGAGTGCCCGGTTTATGGCATTTTCTGGTGTTTGCGGCTAACTGTAGCTCTGGGCAAGTGCGGCGGAGCTTTCCCGTGGGCTGTGTTTCCCGCGTTCAGTGCCGATCAAGGGAGAGAGTGAGCGAGCGAGCGCTTCGCAAAGTCGCCCCCTGCTGGGCAGCGAGGGCTGCAACCGGCGGCCTGCCTGCGTGCAAGAGCAACTCATACTTACCTGGCAGGGGAGATACCATGATCACGAAGGTGGTTCTCCCAGGGTGAGGCCCGTCCATTGCACTCCGGGCAGGTTGACCCCTGCGATTTCCCCAAATGCGGGAAACTCGACTGCATAATTTGTGGTAGTGGGGGACTGCGTTCGCGCTTTCCCCTGATGAGCACCGGTTAACGACAGAGCAGGCGTGCCGCTGAGGATCCCTTGCTGGCTGGGGACAGTGGGGAGAGCATGCGGGACTCGGTCCTTTATCTGCACTGCGACAGAGAAGGCTTTTTTCATCCTTCACAGGGGCTGGGTGTGGCTGCTTCTGTGACATCATCACTCTATGCAAATCCTCAGGGCTCACTGCGCTCCGGCCGAGTGCCCGGTTTATGGCATTTTCTGGTGTTTGCGGCTAACTGTAGCTCTGGGCAAGTGCGGCGGAGCTTTCCCGTGGGCTGTGTTTCCCGCGTTCAGTGCCGATCAAGGGAGAGAGTGAGCGAGCGAGCGCTTCGCAAAGTCGCCCCCTGCTGGGCAGCGAGGGCTGCAACCGGCGGCCTGCCTGCGTGCAAGAGCAACTCATACTTACCTGGCAGGGGAGATACCATGATCACGAAGGTGGTTCTCCCAGGGTGAGGCCCGTCCATTGCACTCCGGGCAGGTTGACCCCTGCGATTTCCCCAAATGCGGGAAACTCGACTGCATAATTTGTGGTAGTGGGGGACTGCGTTCGCGCTTTCCCCTGATGAGCACCGGTTAACGACAGAGCAGGCGTGCCGCTGAGGATCCCTTGCTGGCTGGGGACAGTGGGGAGAGCATGCGGGACTCGGTCCTTTATCTGCACTGCGACAGAGAAGGCTTTTTTCATCCTTCACAGGGGCTGGGTGTGGCTGCTTCTGTGACATCATCACTCTATGCAAATCCTCAGGGCTCACTGCGCTCCGGCCGAGTGCCCGGTTTATGGCATTTTCTGGTGTTTGCGGCTAACTGTAGCTCTGGGCAAGTGCGGCGGAGCTTTCCCGTGGGCTGTGTTTCCCGCGTTCAGTGCCGATCAAGGGAGAGAGTGAGCGAGCGAGCGCTTCGCAAAGTCGCCCCCTGCTGGGCAGCGAGGGCTGCAACCGGCGGCCTGCCTGCGTGCAAGAGCAACTCATACTTACCTGGCAGGGGAGATACCATGATCACGAAGGTGGTTCTCCCAGGGTGAGGCCCGTCCATTGCACTCCGGGCAGGTTGACCCCTGCGATTTCCCCAAATGCGGGAAACTCGACTGCATAATTTGTGGTAGTGGGGGACTGCGTTCGCGCTTTCCCCTGATGAGCACCGGTTAACGACAGAGCAGGCGTGCCGCTGAGGATCCCTTGCTGGCTGGGGACAGTGGGGAGAGCATGCGGGACTCGGTCCTTTATCTGCACTGCGACAGAGAAGGCTTTTTTCATCCTTCACAGGGGCTGGGTGTGGCTGCTTCTGTGACATCATCACTCTATGCAAATCCTCAGGGCTCACTGCGCGCCGGCCGAGTGCCCGGTTTATGGCATTTTCTGGTGTTTGCGGCTAACTGTAGCTCTGGGCAAGTGCGGCGGAGCTTTCCCGTGGGCTGTGTTTCCCGCGTTCAGTGCCGATCAAGGGAGAGAGTGAGCGAGCGAGCGCTTCGCAAAGTCGCCCCCTGCTGGGCAGCGAGGGCTGCAACCGGCGGCCTGCCTGCGTGCAAGAGCAACTCATACTTACCTGGCAGGGGAGATACCATGATCACGAAGGTGGTTCTCCCAGGGTGAGGCCCGTCCATTGCACTCCGGGCAGGTTGACCCCTGCGATTTCCCCAAATGCGGGAAACTCGACTGCATAATTTGTGGTAGTGGGGGACTGCGTTCGCGCTTTCCCCTGATGAGCACCGGTTAACGACAGAGCAGGCGTGCCGCTGAGGATCCCTTGCTGGCTGGGGACAGTGGGGAGAGCATGCGGGACTCGGTCCTTTATCTGCACTGCGACAGAGAAGGCTTTTTTCATCCTTCACAGGGGCTGGGTGTGGCTGCTTCTGTGACATCATCACTCTATGCAAATCCTCAGGGCTCACTGCGCTCCGGCCGAGTGCCCGGTTTATGGCATTTTCTGGTGTTTGCGGCTAACTGTAGCTCTGGGCAAGTGCGGCGGAGCTTTCCCGTGGGCTGTGTTTCCCGCGTTCAGTGCCGATCAAGGGAGAGAGTGAGCGAGCGAGCGCTTCGCAAAGTCGCCCCCTGCTGGGCAGCGAGGGCTGCAACCGGCGGCCTGCCTGCGTGCAAGAGCAACTCATACTTACCTGGCAGGGGAGATACCATGATCACGAAGGTGGTTCTCCCAGGGTGAGGCCCGTCCATTGCACTCCGGGCAGGTTGACCCCTGCGATTTCCCCAAATGCGGGAAACTCGACTGCATAATTTGTGGTAGTGGGGGACTGCGTTCGCGCTTTCCCCTGATGAGCACCGGTTAACGACAGAGCAGGCGTGCCGCTGAGGATCCCTTGCTGGCTGGGGACAGTGGGGAGAGCATGCGGGACTCGGTCCTTTATCTGCACTGCGACAGAGAAGGCTTTTTTCATCCTTCACAGGGGCTGGGTGTGGCTGCTTCTGTGACATCATCACTCTATGCAAATCCTCAGGGCTCACTGCGCTCCGGCCGAGTGCCCGGTTTATGGCATTTTCTGGTGTTTGCGGCTAACTGTAGCTCTGGGCAAGTGCGGCGGAGCTTTCCCGTGGGCTGTGTTTCCCGCGTTCAGTGCCGATCAAGGGAGAGAGTGAGCGAGCGAGCGCTTCGCAAAGTCGCCCCCTGCTGGGCAGCGAGGGCTGCAACCGGCGGCCTGCCTGCGTGCAAGAGCAACTCATACTTACCTGGCAGGGGAGATACCATGATCACGAAGGTGGTTCTCCCAGGGTGAGGCCCGTCCATTGCACTCCGGGCAGGTTGACCCCTGCGATTTCCCCAAATGCGGGAAACTCGACTGCATAATTTGTGGTAGTGGGGGACTGCGTTCGCGCTTTCCCCTGATGAGCACCGGTTAACGACAGAGCAGGCGTGCCGCTGAGGATCCCTTGCTGGCTGGGGACAGTGGGGAGAGCATGCGGGACTCGGTCCTTTATCTGCACTGCGACAGAGAAGGCTTTTTTCATCCTTCACAGGGGCTGGGTGTGGCTGCTTCTGTGACATCATCACTCTATGCAAATCCTCAGGGCTCACTGCGCGCCGGCCGAGTGCCCGGTTTATGGCATTTTCTGGTGTTTGCGGCTAACTGTAGCTCTGGGCAAGTGCGGCGGAGCTTTCCCGTGGGCTGTGTTTCCCGCGTTCAGTGCCGATCAAGGGAGAGAGTGAGCGAGCGAGCGCTTCGCAAAGTCGCCCCCTGCTGGGCAGCGAGGGCTGCAACCGGCGGCCTGCCTGCGTGCAAGAGCAACTCATACTTACCTGGCAGGGGAGATACCATGATCACGAAGGTGGTTCTCCCAGGGTGAGGCCCGTCCATTGCACTCCGGGCAGGTTGACCCCTGCGATTTCCCCAAATGCGGGAAACTCGACTGCATAATTTGTGGTAGTGGGGGACTGCGTTCGCGCTTTCCCCTGATGAGCACCGGTTAACGACAGAGCAGGCGTGCCGCTGAGGATCCCTTGCTGGCTGGGGACAGTGGGGAGAGCATGCGGGACTCGGTCCTTTATCTGCACTGCGACAGAGAAGGCTTTTTTCATCCTTCACAGGGGCTGGGTGTGGCTGCTTCTGTGACATCATCACTCTATGCAAATCCTCAGGGCTCACTGCGCGCCGGCCGAGTGCCCGGTTTATGGCATTTTCTGGTGTTTGCGGCTAACTGTAGCTCTGGGCAAGTGCGGCGGAGCTTTCCCGTGGGCTGTGTTTCCCGCGTTCAGTGCCGATCAAGGGAGAGAGTGAGCGAGCGAGCGCTTCGCAAAGTCGCCCCCTGCTGGGCAGCGAGGGCTGCAACCGGCGGCCTGCCTGCGTGCAAGAGCAACTCATACTTACCTGGCAGGGGAGATACCATGATCACGAAGGTGGTTCTCCCAGGGTGAGGCCCGTCCATTGCACTCCGGGCAGGTTGACCCCTGCGATTTCCCCAAATGCGGGAAACTCGACTGCATAATTTGTGGTAGTGGGGGACTGCGTTCGCGCTTTCCCCTGATGAGCACCGGTTAACGACAGAGCAGGCGTGCCGCTGAGGATCCCTTGCTGGCTGGGGACAGTGGGGAGAGCATGCGGGACTCGGTCCTTTATCTGCACTGCGACAGAGAAGGCTTTTTTCATCCTTCACAGGGGCTGGGTGTGGCTGCTTCTGTGACATCATCACTCTATGCAAATCCTCAGGGCTCACTGCGCTCCGGCCGAGTGCCCGGTTTATGGCATTTTCTGGTGTTTGCGGCTAACTGTAGCTCTGGGCAAGTGCGGCGGAGCTTTCCCGTGGGCTGTGTTTCCCGCGTTCAGTGCCGATCAAGGGAGAGAGTGAGCGAGCGAGCGCTTCGCAAAGTCGCCCCCTGCTGGGCAGCGAGGGCTGCAACCGGCGGCCTGCCTGCGTGCAAGAGCAACTCATACTTACCTGGCAGGGGAGATACCATGATCACGAAGGTGGTTCTCCCAGGGTGAGGCCCGTCCATTGCACTCCGGGCAGGTTGACCCCTGCGATTTCCCCAAATGCGGGAAACTCGACTGCATAATTTGTGGTAGTGGGGGACTGCGTTCGCGCTTTCCCCTGATGAGCACCGGTTAACGACAGAGCAGGCGTGCCGCTGAGGATCCCTTGCTGGCTGGGGACAGTGGGGAGAGCATGCGGGACTCGGTCCTTTATCTGCACTGCGACAGAGAAGGCTTTTTTCATCCTTCACAGGGGCTGGGTGTGGCTGCTTCTGTGACATCATCACTCTATGCAAATCCTCAGGGCTCACTGCGCTCCGGCCGAGTGCCCGGTTTATGGCATTTTCTGGTGTTTGCGGCTAACTGTAGCTCTGGGCAAGTGCGGCGGAGCTTTCCCGTGGGCTGTGTTTCCCGCGTTCAGTGCCGATCAAGGGAGAGAGTGAGCGAGCGAGCGCTTCGCAAAGTCGCCCCCTGCTGGGCAGCGAGGGCTGCAACCGGCGGCCTGCCTGCGTGCAAGAGCAACTCATACTTACCTGGCAGGGGAGATACCATGATCACGAAGGTGGTTCTCCCAGGGTGAGGCCCGTCCATTGCACTCCGGGCAGGTTGACCCCTGCGATTTCCCCAAATGCGGGAAACTCGACTGCATAATTTGTGGTAGTGGGGGACTGCGTTCGCGCTTTCCCCTGATGAGCACCGGTTAACGACAGAGCAGGCGTGCCGCTGAGGATCCCTTGCTGGCTGGGGACAGTGGGGAGAGCATGCGGGACTCGGTCCTTTATCTGCACTGCGACAGAGAAGGCTTTTTTCATCCTTCACAGGGGCTGGGTGTGGCTGCTTCTGTGACATCATCACTCTATGCAAATCCTCAGGGCTCACTGCGCTCCGGCCGAGTGCCCGGTTTATGGCATTTTCTGGTGTTTGCGGCTAACTGTAGCTCTGGGCAAGTGCGGCGGAGCTTTCCCGTGGGCTGTGTTTCCCGCGTTCAGTGCCGATCAAGGGAGAGAGTGAGCGAGCGAGCGCTTCGCAAAGTCGCCCCCTGCTGGGCAGCGAGGGCTGCAACCGGCGGCCTGCCTGCGTGCAAGAGCAACTCATACTTACCTGGCAGGGGAGATACCATGATCACGAAGGTGGTTCTCCCAGGGTGAGGCCCGTCCATTGCACTCCGGGCAGGTTGACCCCTGCGATTTCCCCAAATGCGGGAAACTCGACTGCATAATTTGTGGTAGTGGGGGACTGCGTTCGCGCTTTCCCCTGATGAGCACCGGTTAACGACAGAGCAGGCGTGCCGCTGAGGATCCCTTGCTGGCTGGGGACAGTGGGGAGAGCATGCGGGACTCGGTCCTTTATCTGCACTGCGACAGAGAAGGCTTTTTTCATCCTTCACAGGGGCTGGGTGTGGCTGCTTCTGTGACATCATCACTCTATGCAAATCCTCAGGGCTCACTGCGCTCCGGCCGAGTGCCCGGTTTATGGCATTTTCTGGTGTTTGCGGCTAACTGTAGCTCTGGGCAAGTGCGGCGGAGCTTTCCCGTGGGCTGTGTTTCCCGCGTTCAGTGCCGATCAAGGGAGAGAGTGAGCGAGCGAGCGCTTCGCAAAGTCGCCCCCTGCTGGGCAGCGAGGGCTGCAACCGGCGGCCTGCCTGCGTGCAAGAGCAACTCATACTTACCTGGCAGGGGAGATACCATGATCACGAAGGTGGTTCTCCCAGGGTGAGGCCCGTCCATTGCACTCCGGGCAGGTTGACCCCTGCGATTTCCCCAAATGCGGGAAACTCGACTGCATAATTTGTGGTAGTGGGGGACTGCGTTCGCGCTTTCCCCTGATGAGCACCGGTTAACGACAGAGCAGGCGTGCCGCTGAGGATCCCTTGCTGGCTGGGGACAGTGGGGAGAGCATGCGGGACTCGGTCCTTTATCTGCACTGCGACAGAGAAGGCTTTTTTCATCCTTCACAGGGGCTGGGTGTGGCTGCTTCTGTGACATCATCACTCTATGCAAATCCTCAGGGCTCACTGCGCTCCGGCCGAGTGCCCGGTTTATGGCATTTTCTGGTGTTTGCGGCTAACTGTAGCTCTGGGCAAGTGCGGCGGAGCTTTCCCGTGGGCTGTGTTTCCCGCGTTCAGTGCCGATCAAGGGAGAGAGTGAGCGAGCGAGCGCTTCGCAAAGTCGCTCCCTGCTGGGCAGCGAGGGCTGCAACCGGCGGCCTGCCTGCGTGCAAGAGCAACTCATACTTACCTGGCAGGGGAGATACCATGATCACGAAGGTGGTTCTCCCAGGGTGAGGCCCGTCCATTGCACTCCGGGCAGGTTGACCCCTGCGATTTCCCCAAATGCGGGAAACTCGACTGCATAATTTGTGGTAGTGGGGGACTGCGTTCGCGCTTTCCCCTGATGAGCACCGGTTAACGACAGAGCAGGCGTGCCGCTGAGGATCCCTTGCTGGCTGGGGACAGTGGGGAGAGCATGCGGGACTCGGTCCTTTATCTGCACTGCGACAGAGAAGGCTTTTTTCATCCTTCACAGGGGCTGGGTGTGGCTGCTTCTGTGACATCATCACTCTATGCAAATCCTCAGGGCTCACTGCGCGCCGGCCGAGTGCCCGGTTTATGGCATTTTCTGGTGTTTGCGGCTAACTGTAGCTCTGGGCAAGTGCGGCGGAGCTTTCCCGTGGGCTGTGTTTCCCGCGTTCAGTGCCGATCAAGGGAGAGAGTGAGCGAGCGAGCGCTTCGCAAAGTCGCCCCCTGCTGGGCAGCGAGGGCTGCAACCGGCGGCCTGCCTGCGTGCAAGAGCAACTCATACTTACCTGGCAGGGGAGATACCATGATCACGAAGGTGGTTCTCCCAGGGTGAGGCCCGTCCATTGCACTCCGGGCAGGTTGACCCCTGCGATTTCCCCAAATGCGGGAAACTCGACTGCATAATTTGTGGTAGTGGGGGACTGCGTTCGCGCTTTCCCCTGATGAGCACCGGTTAACGACAGAGCAGGCGTGCCGCTGAGGATCCCTTGCTGGCTGGGGACAGTGGGGAGAGCATGCGGGACTCGGTCCTTTATCTGCACTGCGACAGAGAAGGCTTTTTTCATCCTTCACAGGGGCTGGGTGTGGCTGCTTCTGTGACATCATCACTCTATGCAAATCCTCAGGGCTCACTGCGCGCCGGCCGAGTGCCCGGTTTATGGCATTTTCTGGTGTTTGCGGCTAACTGTAGCTCTGGGCAAGTGCGGCGGAGCTTTCCCGTGGGCTGTGTTTCCCGCGTTCAGTGCCGATCAAGGGAGAGAGTGAGCGAGCGAGCGCTTCGCAAAGTCGCCCCCTGCTGGGCAGCGAGGGCTGCAACCGGCGGCCTGCCTGCGTGCAAGAGCAACTCATACTTACCTGGCAGGGGAGATACCATGATCACGAAGGTGGTTCTCCCAGGGTGAGGCCCGTCCATTGCACTCCGGGCAGGTTGACCCCTGCGATTTCCCCAAATGCGGGAAACTCGACTGCATAATTTGTGGTAGTGGGGGACTGCGTTCGCGCTTTCCCCTGATGAGCACCGGTTAACGACAGAGCAGGCGTGCCGCTGAGGATCCCTTGCTGGCTGGGGACAGTGGGGAGAGCATGCGGGACTCGGTCCTTTATCTGCACTGCGACAGAGAAGGCTTTTTTCATCCTTCACAGGGGCTGGGTGTGGCTGCTTCTGTGACATCATCACTCTATGCAAATCCTCAGGGCTCACTGCGCGCCGGCCGAGTGCCCGGTTTATGGCATTTTCTGGTGTTTGCGGCTAACTGTAGCTCTGGGCAAGTGCGGCGGAGCTTTCCCGTGGGCTGTGTTTCCCGCGTTCAGTGCCGATCAAGGGAGAGAGTGAGCGAGCGAGCGCTTCGCAAAGTCGCCCCCTGCTGGGCAGCGAGGGCTGCAACCGGCGGCCTGCCTGCGTGCAAGAGCAACTCATACTTACCTGGCAGGGGAGATACCATGATCACGAAGGTGGTTCTCCCAGGGTGAGGCCCGTCCATTGCACTCCGGGCAGGTTGACCCCTGCGATTTCCCCAAATGCGGGAAACTCGACTGCATAATTTGTGGTAGTGGGGGACTGCGTTCGCGCTTTCCCCTGATGAGCACCGGTTAACGACAGAGCAGGCGTGCCGCTGAGGATCCCTTGCTGGCTGGGGACAGTGGGGAGAGCATGCGGGACTCGGTCCTTTATCTGCACTGCGACAGAGAAGGCTTTTTTCATCCTTCACAGGGGCTGGGTGTGGCTGCTTCTGTGACATCATCACTCTATGCAAATCCTCAGGGCTCACTGCGCTCCGGCCGAGTGCCCGGTTTATGGCATTTTCTGGTGTTTGCGGCTAACTGTAGCTCTGGGCAAGTGCGGCGGAGCTTTCCCGTGGGCTGTGTTTCCCGCGTTCAGTGCCGATCAAGGGAGAGAGTGAGCGAGCGAGCGCTTCGCAAAGTCGCCCCCTGCTGGGCAGCGAGGGCTGCAACCGGCGGCCTGCCTGCGTGCAAGAGCAACTCATACTTACCTGGCAGGGGAGATACCATGATCACGAAGGTGGTTCTCCCAGGGTGAGGCCCGTCCATTGCACTCCGGGCAGGTTGACCCCTGCGATTTCCCCAAATGCGGGAAACTCGACTGCATAATTTGTGGTAGTGGGGGACTGCGTTCGCGCTTTCCCCTGATGAGCACCGGTTAACGACAGAGCAGGCGTGCCGCTGAGGATCCCTTGCTGGCTGGGGACAGTGGGGAGAGCATGCGGGACTCGGTCCTTTATCTGCACTGCGACAGAGAAGGCTTTTATCATCCTTCACAGGGGCTGGGTGTGGCTGCTTCTGTGACATCATCACTCTATGCAAATCCTCAGGGCTCACTGCGCTCCGGCCGAGTGCCCGGTTTATGGCATTTTCTGGTGTTTGCGGCTAACTGTAGCTCTGGGCAAGTGCGGCGGAGCTTTCCCGTGGGCTGTGTTTCCCGCGTTCAGTGCCGATCAAGGGAGAGAGTGAGCGAGCGAGCGCTTCGCAAAGTCGCCCCCTGCTGGGCAGCGAGGGCTGCAACTGGCGGCCTGCCTGCGTGCAAGAGCAACTCATACTTACCTGGCAGGGGAGATACCATGATCACGAAGGTGGTTCTCCCAGGGTGAGACCCGTCCATTGCACTCCGGGCAGGTTGACCCCTGCGATTTCCCCAAATGCGGGAAACTCGACTGCATAATTTGTGGTAGTGGGGGACTGCGTTCGCGCTTTCCCCTGATGAGCACCGGTTAACGACAGAGCAGGCGTGCCGCTGAGGATCCCTTGCTGGCTGGGGACAGTGGGGAGAGCATGCGGGACTCGGTCCTTTATCTGCACTGCGACAGAGAAGGCTTTTTTCATCCTTCACAGGGGCTGGGTGTGGCTGCTTCTGTGACATCATCACTCTATGCAAATCCTCAGGGCTCACTGCGCGCCGGCCGAGTGCCCGGTTTATGGCATTTTCTGGTGTTTGCGGCTAACTGTAGCTCTGGGCAAGTGCGGCGGAGCTTTCCCGTGGGCTGTGTTTCCCGCGTTCAGTGCCGATCAAGGGAGAGAGTGAGCGAGCGAGCGCTTCGCAAAGTCGCCCCCTGCTGGGCAGCGAGGGCTGCAACCGGCGGCCTGCCTGCGTGCAAGAGCAACTCATACTTACCTGGCAGGGGAGATACCATGATCACGAAGGTGGTTCTCCCAGGGTGAGGCCCGTCCATTGCACTCCGGGCAGGTTGACCCCTGCGATTTCCCCAAATGCGGGAAACTCGACTGCATAATTTGTGGTAGTGGGGGACTGCGTTCGCGCTTTCCCCTGATGAGCACCGGTTAACGACAGAGCAGGCGTGCCGCTGAGGATCCCTTGCTGGCTGGGGACAGTGGGGAGAGCATGCGGGACTCGGTCCTTTATCTGCACTGCGACAGAGAAGGCTTTTTTCATCCTTCACAGGGGCTGGGTGTGGCTGCTTCTGTGACATCATCACTCTATGCAAATCCTCAGGGCTCACTGCGCTCCGGCCGAGTGCCCGGTTTATGGCATTTTCTGGTGTTTGCGGCTAACTGTAGCTCTGGGCAAGTGCGGCGGAGCTTTCCCGTGGGCTGTGTTTCCCGCGTTCAGTGCCGATCAAGGGAGAGAGTGAGCGAGCGAGCGCTTCGCAAAGTCGCCCCCTGCTGGGCAGCGAGGGCTGCAACCGGCGGCCTGCCTGCGTGCAAGAGCAACTCATACTTACCTGGCAGGGGAGATACCATGATCACGAAGGTGGTTCTCCCAGGGTGAGGCCCGTCCATTGCACTCCGGGCAGGTTGACCCCTGCGATTTCCCCAAATGCGGGAAACTCGACTGCATAATTTGTGGTAGTGGGGGACTGCGTTCGCGCTTTCCCCTGATGAGCACCGGTTAACGACAGAGCAGGCGTGCCGCTGAGGATCCCTTGCTGGCTGGGGACAGTGGGGAGAGCATGCGGGACTCGGTCCTTTATCTGCACTGCGACAGAGAAGGCTTTTTTCATCCTTCACAGGGGCTGGGTGTGGCTGCTTCTGTGACATCATCACTCTATGCAAATCCTCAGGGCTCACTGCGCTCCGGCCGAGTGCCCGGTTTATGGCATTTTCTGGTGTTTGCGGCTAACTGTAGCTCTGGGCAAGTGCGGCGGAGCTTTCCCGTGGGCTGTGTTTCCCGCGTTCAGTGCCGATCAAGGGAGAGAGTGAGCGAGCGAGCGCTTCGCAAAGTCGCCCCCTGCTGGGCAGCGAGGGCTGCAACCGGCGGCCTGCCTGCGTGCAAGAGCAACTCATACTTACCTGGCAGGGGAGATACCATGATCACGAAGGTGGTTCTCCCAGGGTGAGGCCCGTCCATTGCACTCCGGGCAGGTTGACCCCTGCGATTTCCCCAAATGCGGGAAACTCGACTGCATAATTTGTGGTAGTGGGGGACTGCGTTCGCGCTTTCCCCTGATGAGCACCGGTTAACGACAGAGCAGGCGTGCCGCTGAGGATCCCTTGCTGGCTGGGGACAGTGGGGAGAGCATGCGGGACTCGGTCCTTTATCTGCACTGCGACAGAGAAGGCTTTTTTCATCCTTCACAGGGGCTGGGTGTGGCTGCTTCTGTGACATCATCACTCTATGCAAATCCTCAGGGCTCACTGCGCGCCGGCCGAGTGCCCGGTTTATGGCATTTTCTGGTGTTTGCGGCTAACTGTAGCTCTGGGCAAGTGCGGCGGAGCTTTCCCGTGGGCTGTGTTTCCCGCGTTCAGTGCCGATCAAGGGAGAGAGTGAGCGAGCGAGCGCTTCGCAAAGTCGCCCCCTGCTGGGCAGCGAGGGCTGCAACCGGCGGCCTGCCTGCGTGCAAGAGCAACTCATACTTACCTGGCAGGGGAGATACCATGATCACAAAGGTGGTTCTCCCAGGGTGAGGCCCGTCCATTGCACTCCGGGCAGGTTGACCCCTGCGATTTCCCCAAATGCGGGAAACTCGACTGCATAATTTGTGGTAGTGGGGGACTGCGTTCGCGCTTTCCCCTGATGAGCACCGGTTAACGACAGAGCAGGCGTGCCGCTGAGGATCCCTTGCTGGCTGGGGACAGTGGGGAGAGCATGCGGGACTCGGTCCTTTATCTGCACTGTGACAGAGAAGGCTTTTTTCATCCTTCACAGGGGCTGGGTGTGGCTGCTTCTGTGACATCATCACTCTATGCAAATCCTCAGGGCTCACTGCGCGCCGGCCGAGTGCCCGGTTTATGGCATTTTCTGGTGTTTGCGGCTAACTGTAGCTCTGGGCAAGTGCGGCGGAGCTTTCCCGTGGGCTGTGTTTCCCGCGTTCAGTGCCGATCAAGGGAGAGAGTGAGCGAGCGAGCGCTTCGCAAAGTCGCCCCCTGCTGGGCAGCGAGGGCTGCAACCGGCGGCCTGCCTGCGTGCAAGAGCAACTCATACTTACCTGGCAGGGGAGATACCATGATCACGAAGGTGGTTCTCCCAGGGTGAGGCCCGTCCATTGCACTCCGGGCAGGTTGACCCCTGCGATTTCCCCAAATGCGGGAAACTCGACTGCATAATTTGTGGTAGTGGGGGACTGCGTTCGCGCTTTCCCCTGATGAGCACCGGTTAACGACAGAGCAGGCGTGCCGCTGAGGATCCCTTGCTGGCTGGGGACAGTGGGGAGAGCATGCGGGACTCGGTCCTTTATCTGCACTGCGACAGAGAAGGCTTTTTTCATCCTTCACAGGGGCTGGGTGTGGCTGCTTCTGTGACATCATCACTCTATGCAAATCCTCAGGGCTCACTGCGCGCCGGCCGAGTGCCCGGTTTATGGCATTTTCTGGTGTTTGCGGCTAACTGTAGCTCTGGGCAAGTGCGGCGGAGCTTTCCCGTGGGCTGTGTTTCCCGCGTTCAGTGCCGATCAAGGGAGAGAGTGAGCGAGCGAGCGCTTCGCAAAGTCGCCCCCTGCTGGGCAGCGAGGGCTGCAACCGGCGGCCTGCCTGCGTGCAAGAGCAACTCATACTTACCTGGCAGGGGAGATACCATGATCACGAAGGTGGTTCTCCCAGGGTGAGGCCCGTCCATTGCACTCCGGGCAGGTTGACCCCTGCGATTTCCCCAAATGCGGGAAACTCGACTGCATAATTTGTGGTAGTGGGGGACTGCGTTCGCGCTTTCCCCTGATGAGCACCGGTTAACGACAGAGCAGGCGTGCCGCTGAGGATCCCTTGCTGGCTGGGGACAGTGGGGAGAGCATGCGGGACTCGGTCCTTTATCTGCACTGCGACAGAGAAGGCTTTTTTCATCCTTCACAGGGGCTGGGTGTGGCTGCTTCTGTGACATCATCACTCTATGCAAATCCTCAGGGCTCACTGCGCGCCGGCCGAGTGCCCGGTTTATGGCATTTTCTGGTGTTTGCGGCTAACTGTAGCTCTGGGCAAGTGCGGCGGAGCTTTCCCGTGGGCTGTGTTTCCCGCGTTCAGTGCCGATCAAGGGAGAGAGTGAGCGAGCGAGCGCTTCGCAAAGTCGCCCCCTGCTGGGCAGCGAGGGTTGCAACCGGCGGCCTGCCTGCGTGCAAGAGCAACTCATACTTACCTGGCAGGGGAGATACCATGATCACGAAGGTGGTTCTCCCAGGGTGAGGCCCGTCCATTGCACTCCGGGCAGGTTGACCCCTGCGATTTCCCCAAATGCGGGAAACTCGACTGCATAATTTGTGGTAGTGGGGGACTGCGTTCGCGCTTTCCCCTGATGAGCACCGGTTAACGACAGAGCAGGCGTGCTGCTGAGGATCCCTTGCTGGCTGGGGACAGTGGGGAGAGCATGCGGGACTCGGTCCTTTATCTGCACTGCGACAGAGAAGGCTTTTTTCATCCTTCACAGGGGCTGGGTGTGGCTGCTTCTGTGACATCATCACTCTATGCAAATCCTCAGGGCTCACTGCGCGCCGGCCGAGTGCCCGGTTTATGGCATTTTCTGGTGTTTGCGGCTAACTGTAGCTCTGGGCAAGTGCGGCGGAGCTTTCCCGTGGGCTGTGTTTCCCGCGTTCAGTGCCGATCAAGGGAGAGAGTGAGCGAGCGAGCGCTTCGCAAAGTCGCCCCCTGCTGGGCAGCGAGGGCTGCAACCGGCGGCCTGCCTGCGTGCAAGAGCAACTCATACTTACCTGGCAGGGGAGATACCATGATCACGAAGGTGGTTCTCCCAGGGTGAGGCCCGTCCATTGCACTCCGGGCAGGTTGACCCCTGCGATTTCCCCAAATGCGGGAAACTCGACTGCATAATTTGTGGTAGTGGGGGACTGCGTTCGCGCTTTCCCCTGATGAGCACCGGTTAACGACAGAGCAGGCGTGCCGCTGAGGATCCCTTGCTGGCTGGGGACAGTGGGGAGAGCATGCGGGACTCGGTCCTTTATCTGCACTGCGACAGAGAAGGCTTTTTTCATCCTTCACAGGGGCTGGGTGTGGCTGCTTCTGTGACATCATCACTCTATGCAAATCCTCAGGGCTCACTGCGCGCCGGCCGAGTGCCCGGTTTATGGCATTTTCTGGTGTTTGCGGCTAACTGTAGCTCTGGGCAAGTGCGGCGGAGCTTTCCCGTGGGCTGTGTTTCCCGCGTTCAGTGCCGATCAAGGGAGAGAGTGAGCGAGCGAGCGCTTCGCAAAGTCGCCCCCTGCTGGGCAGCGAGGGCTGCAACCGGCGGCCTGCCTGCGTGCAAGAGCAACTCATACTTACCTGGCAGGGGAGATACCATGATCACGAAGGTGGTTCTCCCAGGGTGAGGCCCGTCCATTGCACTCCGGGCAGGTTGACCCCTGCGATTTCCCCAAATGCGGGAAACTCGACTGCATAATTTGTGGTAGTGGGGGACTGCGTTCGCGCTTTCCCCTGATGAGCACCGGTTAACGACAGAGCAGGCGTGCCGCTGAGGATCCCTTGCTGGCTGGGGACAGTGGGGAGAGCATGCGGGACTCGGTCCTTTATCTGCACTGCGACAGAGAAGGCTTTTTTCATCCTTCACAGGGGCTGGGTGTGGCTGCTTCTGTGACATCATCACTCTATGCAAATCCTCAGGGCTCACTGCGCGCCGGCCGAGTGCCCGGTTTATGGCATTTTCTGGTGTTTGCGGCTAACTGTAGCTCTGGGCAAGTGCGGCGGAGCTTTCCCGTGGGCTGTGTTTCCCGCGTTCAGTGCCGATCAAGGGAGAGAGTGAGCGAGCGAGCGCTTCGCAAAGTCGCCCCCTGCTGGGCAGCGAGGGCTGCAACCGGCGGCCTGCCTGCGTGCAAGAGCAACGCATACTTACCTGGCAGGGGAGATACCATGATCACGAAGGTGGTTCTCCCAGGGTGAGGCCCGTCCATTGCACTCCGGGCAGGTTGACCCCTGCGATTTCCCCAAATGCGGGAAACTCGAATGCATAATTTGTGGTAGTGGGGGACTGCGTTCGCGCTTTCCCCTGATGAGCACCGGTTAACGACAGAGCAGGCGTGCCGCTGAGGATCCCTTGCTGGCTGGGGACAGTGGGGAGAGCATGCGGGACTCGGTCCTTTATCTGCACTGCGACAGAGAAGGCTTTTTTCATCCTTCACAGGGGCTGGGTGTGGCTGCTTCTGTGACATCATCACTCTATGCAAATCCTCAGGGCTCACTGCGCTCCGGCCGAGTGCCCGGTTTATGGCATTTTCTGGTGTTTGCGGCTAACTGTAGTTTTGGGCAAGTGCGGCGGAGCTTTCCCGTGGGCTGTGTTTCCCGCGTTCAGTGCCGATCAAGGGAGAGAGTGAGCGAGCGAGCGCTTCGCAAAGTCGCCCCCTGCTGGGCAGCGAGGGCTGCAACCGGCGGCCTGCCTGCGTGCAAGAGCAACTCATACTTACCTGGCAGGGGAGATACCATGATCACGAAGGTGGTTCTCCCAGGGTGAGGCCCGTCCATTGCACTCCGGGCAGGTTGACCCCTGCGATTTCCCCAAATGCGGGAAACTCGACTGCATAATTTGTGGTAGTGGGGGACTGCGTTCGCGCTTTCCCCTGATGAGCACCGGTTAACGACAGAGCAGGCGTGCCGCTGAGGATCCCTTGCTGGCTGGGGACAGTGGGGAGAGCATGCGGGACTCGGTCCTTTATCTGCACTGCGACAGAGAAGGCTTTTTTCATCCTTCACAGGGGCTGGGTGTGGCTGCTTCTGTGACATCATCACTCTATGCAAATCCTCAGGGCTCACTGCGCGCCGGCCGAGTGCCCGGTTTATGGCATTTTCTGGTGTTTGCGGCTAACTGTAGCTCTGGGCAAGTGCGGCGGAGCTTTCCCGTGGGCTGTGTTTCCCGCGTTCAGTGCCGATCAAGGGAGAGAGTGAGCGAGCGAGCGCTTCGCAAAGTCGCCCCCTGCTGGGCAGCGAGGGCTGCAACCGGCGGCCTGCCTGCGTGCAAGAGCAACTCATACTTACCTGGCAGGGGAGATACCATGATCACGAAGGTGGTTCTCCCAGGGTGAGGCCCGTCCATTGCACTCCGGGCAGGTTGACCCCTGCGATTTCCCCAAATGCGGGAAACTCGACTGCATAATTTGTGGTAGTGGGGGACTGCGTTCGCGCTTTCCCCTGATGAGCACCGGTTAACGACAGAGCAGGCGTGCCGCTGAGGATCCCTTGCTGGCTGGGGACAGTGGGGAGAGCATGCGGGACTCGGTCCTTTATCTGCACTGCGACAGAGAAGGCTTTTTTCATCCTTCACAGGGGCTGGGTGTGGCTGCTTCTGTGACATCATCACTCTATGCAAATCCTCAGGGCTCACTGCGCGCCGGCCGAGTGCCCGGTTTATGGCATTTTCTGGTGTTTGCGGCTAACTGTAGCTCTGGGCAAGTGCGGCGGAGCTTTCCCGTGGGCTGTGTTTCCCGCGTTCAGTGCCGATCAAGGGAGAGAGTGAGCGAGCGAGCGCTTCGCAAAGTCGCCCCCTGCTGGGCAGCGAGGGCTGCAACCGGCGGCCTGCCTGCGTGCAAGAGCAACGCATACTTACCTGGCAGGGGAGATACCATGATCACGAAGGTGGTTCTCCCAGGGTGAGGCCCGTCCATTGCACTCCGGGCAGGTTGACCCCTGCGATTTCCCCAAATGCGGGAAACTCGACTGCATAATTTGTGGTAGTGGGGGACTGCGTTCGCGCTTTCCCCTGATGAGCACCGGTTAACGACAGAGCAGGCGTGCCGCTGAGGATCCCTTGCTGGCTGGGGACAGTGGGGAGAGCATGCGGGACTCGGTCCTTTATCTGCACTGCGACAGAGAAGGCTTTTTTCATCCTTCACAGGGGCTGGGTGTGGCTGCTTCTGTGACATCATCACTCTATGCAAATCCTCAGGGCTCACTGCGCTCCGGCCGAGTGCCCGGTTTATGGCATTTTCTGGTGTTTGCGGCTAACTGTAGCTCTGGGCAAGTGCGGCGGAGCTTTCCCGTGGGCTGTGTTTCCCGCATTCAGTGCCGATCAAGGGAGAGAGTGAGCGAGCGAGCGCTTCGCAAAGTCGCCCCCTGCTGGGCAGCGAGGGCTGCAACCGGCGGCCTGCCTGCGTGCAAGAGCAACTCATACTTACCTGGCAGGGGAGATACCATGATCACGAAGGTGGTTCTCCCAGGGTGAGGCCCGTCCATTGCACTCCGGGCAGGTTGACCCCTGCGATTTCCCCAAATGCGGGAAACTCGACTGCATAATTTGTGGTAGTGGGGGACTGCGTTCGCGCTTTCCCCTGATGAGCACCGGTTAACGACAGAGCAGGCGTGCCGCTGAGGATCCCTTGCTGGCTGGGGACAGTGGGGAGAGCATGCGGGACTCGGTCCTTTATCTGCACTGCGACAGAGAAGGCTTTTTTCATCCTTCACAGGGGCTGGGTGTGGCTGCTTCTGTGACATCATCACTCTATGCAAATCCTCAGGGCTCACTGCGCTCCGGCCGAGTGCCCGGTTTATGGCATTTTCTGGTGTTTGCGGCTAACTGTAGCTCTGGGCAAGTGCGGCGGAGCTTTCCCGTGGGCTGTGTTTCCCGCGTTCAGTGCCGATCAAGGGAGAGAGTGAGCGAGCGAGCGCTTCGCAAAGTCGCCCCCTGCTGGGCAGCGAGGGCTGCAACCGGCGGCCTGCCTGCGTGCAAGAGCAACTCATACTTACCTGGCAGGGGAGATACCATGATCACGAAGGTGGTTCTCCCAGGGTGAGGCCCGTCCATTGCACTCCGGGCAGGTTGACCCCTGCGATTTCCCCAAATGCGGGAAACTCGACTGCATAATTTGTGGTAGTGGGGGACTGCGTTCGCGCTTTCCCCTGATGAGCACCGGTTAACGACAGAGCAGGCGTGCCGCTGAGGATCCCTTGCTGGCTGGGGACAGTGGGGAGAGCATGCGGGACTCGGTCCTTTATCTGCACTGCGACAGAGAAGGCTTTTTTCATCCTTCACAGGGGCTGGGTGTGGCTGCTTCTGTGACATCATCACTCTATGCAAATCCTCAGGGCTCACTGCGCTCCGGCCGAGTGCCCGGTTTATGGCATTTTCTGGTGTTTGCGGCTAACTGTAGCTCTGGGCAAGTGCGGCGGAGCTTTCCCGTGGGCTGTGTTTCCCGCGTTCAGTGCCGATCAAGGGAGAGAGTGAGCGAGCGAGCGCTTCGCAAAGTCGCCCCCTGCTGGGCAGCGAGGGCTGCAACCGGCGGCCTGCCTGCGTGCAAGAGCAACTCATACTTACCTGGCAGGGGAGATACCATGATCACGAAGGTGGTTCTCCCAGGGTGAGGCCCGTCCATTGCACTCCGGGCAGGTTGACCCCTGCGATTTCCCCAAATGCGGGAAACTCGACTGCATAATTTGTGGTAGTGGGGGACTGCGTTCGCGCTTTCCCCTGATGAGCACCGGTTAACGACAGAGCAGGCGTGCCGCTGAGGATCCCTTGCTGGCTGGGGACAGTGGGGAGAGCATGCGGGACTCGGTCCTTTATCTGCACTGCGACAGAGAAGGCTTTTTTCATCCTTCACAGGGGCTGGGTGTGGCTGCTTCTGTGACATCATCACTCTATGCAAATCCTCAGGGCTCACTGCGCGCCGGCCGAGTGCCCGGTTTATGGCATTTTCTGGTGTTTGCGGCTAACTGTAGCTCTGGGCAAGTGCGGCGGAGCTTTCCCGTGGGCTGTGTTTCCCGCGTTCAGTGCCGATCAAGGGAGAGAGTGAGCGAGCGAGCGCTTCGCAAAGTCGCCCCCTGCTGGGCAGCGAGGGCTGCAACCGGCGGCCTGCCTGCGTGCAAGAGCAACTCATACTTACCTGGCAGGGGAGATACCATGATCACGAAGGTGGTTCTCCCAGGGTGAGGCCCGTCCATTGCACTCTGGGCAGGTTGACCCCTGCGATTTCCCCAAATGCGGGAAACTCGACTGCATAATTTGTGGTAGTGGGGGACTGCGTTCGCGCTTTCCCCTGATGAGCACCGGTTAACGACAGAGCAGGCGTGCCGCTGAGGATCCCTTGCTGGCTGGGGACAGTGGGGAGAGCATGCGGGACTCGGTCCTTTATCTGCACTGCGACAGAGAAGGCTTTTTTCATCCTTCACAGGGGCTGGGTGTGGCTGCTTCTGTGACATCATCACTCTATGCAAATCCTCAGGGCTCACTGCGCTCCGGCCGAGTGCCCGGTTTATGGCATTTTCTGGTGTTTGCGGCTAACTGTAGCTCTGGGCAAGTGCGGCGGAGCTTTCCCGTGGGCTGTGTTTCCCGCGTTCAGTGCCGATCAAGGGAGAGAGTGAGCGAGCGAGCGCTTCGCAAAGTCGCCCCCTGCTGGGCAGCGAGGGCTGCAACCGGCGGCCTGCCTGCGTGCAAGAGCAACTCATACTTACCTGGCAGGGGAGATACCATGATCACGAAGGTGGTTCTCCCAGGGTGAGGCCCGTCCATTGCACTCCGGGCAGGTTGACCCCTGCGATTTCCCCAAATGCGGGAAACTCGACTGCATAATTTGTGGTAGTGGGGGACTGCGTTCGCGCTTTCCCCTGATGAGCACCGGTTAACGACAGAGCAGGCGTGCCGCTGAGGATCCCTTGCTGGCTGGGGACAGTGGGGAGAGCATGCGGGACTCGGTCCTTTATCTGCACTGCGACAGAGAAGGCTTTTTTCATCCTTCACAGGGGCTGGGTGTGGCTGCTTCTGTGACATCATCACTCTATGCAAATCCTCAGGGCTCACTGCGCTCCGGCCGAGTGCCCGGTTTATGGCATTTTCTGGTGTTTGCGGCTAACTGTAGCTCTGGGCAAGTGCGGCGGAGCTTTCCCGTGGGCTGTGTTTCCCGCGTTCAGTGCCGATCAAGGGAGAGAGTGAGCGAGCGAGCGCTTCGCAAAGTCGCCCCCTGCTGGGCAGCGAGGGCTGCAACCGGCGGCCTGCCTGCGTGCAAGAGCAACTCATACTTACCTGGCAGGGGAGATACCATGATCACGAAGGTGGTTCTCCCAGGGTGAGGCCCGTCCATTGCACTCCGGGCAGGTTGACCCCTGCGATTTCCCCAAATGCGGGAAACTCGACTGCATAATTTGTGGTAGTGGGGGACTGCGTTCGCGCTTTCCCCTGATGAGCACCGGTTAACGACAGAGCAGGCGTGCCGCTGAGGATCCCTTGCTGGCTGGGGACAGTGGGGAGAGCATGCGGGACTCGGTCCTTTATCTGCACTGCGACAGAGAAGGCTTTTTTCATCCTTCACAGGGGCTGGGTGTGGCTGCTTCTGTGACATCATCACTCTATGCAAATCCTCAGGGCTCACTGCGCGCCGGCCGAGTGCCCGGTTTATGGCATTTTCTGGTGTTTGCGGCTAACTGTAGCTCTGGGCAAGTGCGGCGGAGCTTTCCCGTGGGCTGTGTTTCCCGCGTTCAGTGCCGATCAAGGGAGAGAGTGAGCGAGCGAGCGCTTCGCAAAGTCGCCCCCTGCTGGGCAGCGAGGGCTGCAACCGGCGGCCTGCCTGCGTGCAAGAGCAACTCATACTTACCTGGCAGGGGAGATACCATGATCACGAAGGTGGTTCTCCCAGGGTGAGGCCCGTCCATTGCACTCCGGGCAGGTTGACCCCTGCGATTTCCCCAAATGCGGGAAACTCGACTGCATAATTTGTGGTAGTGGGGGACTGCGTTCGCGCTTTCCCCTGATGAGCACCGGTTAACGACAGAGCAGGCGTGCCGCTGAGGATCCCTTGCTGGCTGGGGACAGTGGGGAGAGCATGCGGGACTCGGTCCTTTATCTGCACTGCGACAGAGAAGGCTTTTTTCATCCTTCACAGGGGCTGGGTGTGGCTGCTTCTGTGACATCATCACTCTATGCAAATCCTCAGGGCTCACTGCGCTCCGGCCGAGTGCCCGGTTTATGGCATTTTCTGGTGTTTGCGGCTAACTGTAGCTCTGGGCAAGTGCGGCGGAGCTTTCCCGTGGGCTGTGTTTCCCGCGTTCAGTGCCGATCAAGGGAGAGAGTGAGCGAGCGAGCGCTTCGCAAAGTCGCCCCCTGCTGGGCAGCGAGGGCTGCAACCGGCGGCCTGCCTGCGTGCAAGAGCAACTCATACTTACCTGGCAGGGGAGATACCATGATCACGAAGGTGGTTCTCCCAGGGTGAGGCCCGTCCATTGCACTCCGGGCAGGTTGACCCCTGCGATTTCCCCAAATGCGGGAAACTCGACTGCATAATTTGTGGTAGTGGGGGACTGCGTTCGCGCTTTCCCCTGATGAGCACCGGTTAACGACAGAGCAGGCGTGCCGCTGAGGATCCCTTGCTGGCTGGGGACAGTGGGGAGAGCATGCGGGACTCGGTCCTTTATCTGCACTGCGACAGAGAAGGCTTTTTTCATCCTTCACAGGGGCTGGGTGTGGCTGCTTCTGTGACATCATCACTCTATGCAAATCCTCAGGGCTCACTGCGCTCTGGCCGAGTGCCCGGTTTATGGCATTTTCTGGTGTTTGCGGCTAACTGTAGCTCTGGGCAAGTGCGGCGGAGCTTTCCCGTGGGCTGTGTTTCCCGCGTTCAGTGCCGATCAAGGGAGAGAGTGAGCGAGCGAGCGCTTCGCAAAGTCGCCCCCTGCTGGGCAGCGAGGGCTGCAACCGGCGGCCTGCCTGCGTGCAAGAGCAACTCATACTTACCTGGCAGGGGAGATACCATGATCACGAAGGTGGTTCTCCCAGGGTGAGGCCCGTCCATTGCACTCCGGGCAGGTTGACCCCTGCGATTTCCCCAAATGCGGGAAACTCGACTGCATAATTTGTGGTAGTGGGGGACTGCGTTCGCGCTTTCCCCTGATGAGCACCGGTTAACGACAGAGCAGGCGTGCCGCTGAGGATCCCTTGCTGGCTGGGGACAGTGGGGAGAGCATGCGGGACTCGGTCCTTTATCTGCACTGCGACAGAGAAGGCTTTTTTCATCCTTCACAGGGGCTGGGTGTGGCTGCTTCTGTGACATCATCACTCTATGCAAATCCTCAGGGCTCACTGCGCGCCGGCCGAGTGCCCGGTTTATGGCATTTTCTGGTGTTTGCGGCTAACTGTAGCTCTGGGCAAGTGCGGCGGAGCTTTCCCGTGGGCTGTGTTTCCCGCGTTCAGTGCCGATCAAGGGAGAGAGTGAGCGAGCGAGCGCTTCGCAAAGTCGCCCCCTGCTGGGCAGCGAGGGCTGCAACCGGCGGCCTGCCTGCGTGCAAGAGCAACTCATACTTACCTGGCAGGGGAGATACCATGATCACGAAGGTGGTTCTCCCAGGGTGAGGCCCGTCCATTGCACTCCGGGCAGGTTGACCCCTGCGATTTCCCCAAATGCGGGAAACTCGACTGCATAATTTGTGGTAGTGGGGGACTGCGTTCGCGCTTTCCCCTGATGAGCACCGGTTAACGACAGAGCAGGCGTGCCGCTGAGGATCCCTTGCTGGCTGGGGACAGTGGGGAGAGCATGCGGGACTCGGTCCTTTATCTGCACTGCGACAGAGAAGGCTTTTTTCATCCTTCACAGGGGCTGGGTGTGGCTGCTTCTGTGACATCATCACTCTATGCAAATCCTCAGGGCTCACTGCGCTCCGGCCGAGTGCCCGGTTTATGGCATTTTCTGGTGTTTGCGGCTAACTGTAGCTCTGGGCAAGTGCGGCGGAGCTTTCCCGTGGGCTGTGTTTCCCGCGTTCAGTGCCGATCAAGGGAGAGAGTGAGCGAGCGAGCGCTTCGCAAAGTCGCCCCCTGCTGGGCAGCGAGGGCTGCAACCGGCGGCCTGCCTGCGTGCAAGAGCAACTCATACTTACCTGGCAGGGGAGATACCATGATCACGAAGGTGGTTCTCCCAGGGTGAGGCCCGTCCATTGCACTCCGGGCAGGTTGACCCCTGCGATTTCCCCAAATGCGGGAAACTCGACTGCATAATTTGTGGTAGTGGGGGACTGCGTTCGCGCTTTCCCCTGATGAGCACCGGTTAACGACAGAGCAGGCGTGCCGCTGAGGATCCCTTGCTGGCTGGGGACAGTGGGGAGAGCATGCGGGACTCGGTCCTTTATCTGCACTGCGACAGAGAAGGCTTTTTTCATCCTTCACAGGGGCTGGGTGTGGCTGCTTCTGTGACATCATCACTCTATGCAAATCCTCAGGGCTCACTGCGCGCCGGCCGAGTGCCCGGTTTATGGCATTTTCTGGTGTTTGCGGCTAACTGTAGCTCTGGGCAAGTGCGGCGGAGCTTTCCCGTGGGCTGTGTTTCCCGCGTTCAGTGCCGATCAAGGGAGAGAGTGAGCGAGCGAGCGCTTCGCAAAGTCGCCCCCTGCTGGGCAGCGAGGGCTGCAACCGGCGGCCTGCCTGCGTGCAAGAGCAACTCATACTTACCTGGCAGGGGAGATACCATGATCACGAAGGTGGTTCTCCCAGGGTGAGGCCCGTCCATTGCACTCCGGGCAGGTTGACCCCTGCGATTTCCATAAATGCGGGAAACTCGACTGCATAATTTGTGGTAGTGGGGGACTGCGTTCGCGCTTTCCCCTGATGAGCACCGGTTAACGACAGAGCAGGTGTGCCGCTGAGGATCCCTTGTTGGCTGGGGACAGTGGGGAGAGCATGCGGGACTCGGTCCTTTATCTGCACTGCGACAGAGAAGGCTTTTTTCATCCTTCACAGGGGCTGGGTGTGGCTGCTTCTGTGACATCATCACTCTATGCAAATCCTCAGGGCTCACTGCGCGCCGGCCGAGTGCCCGGTTTATGGCATTTTTTGGTGTTTGCGGCTAACTGTATTTCTGGGCAAGTGCGGCGGAGCTTTCCCGTGGGCTGTGTTTCCCGCGTTCAGTGCCGATCAAGGGAGAGAGTGAGCGAGCGAGCGCTTCGCAAAGTCGCCCCCTGCTGGGCAGCGAGGGCTGCAACCGGCGGCCTGCCTGTGTGCAAGAGCAACTCATACTTACCTGGCAGGGGAGATACCATGATCACGAAGGTGGTTCTCCCAGGGTGAGGCCCGTCCATTGCACTCCGGGCAGGTTGACCCCTGCGATTTCCCCAAATGCGGGAAACTCGACTGCATAATTTGTGGTAGTGGGGGACTGCGTTCGCGCTTTCCCCTGATGAGCACCGGTTAACGACAGAGCAGGCGTGCCGCTGAGGATCCCTTGCTGGCTGGGGACAGTGGGGAGAGCATGCGGGACTCGGTCCTTTATCTGCACTGCGACAGAGAAGGCTTTTTTCATCCTTCACAGGGGCTGGGTGTGGCTGCTTCTGTGACATCATCACTCTATGCAAATCCTCAGGGCTCACTGCGCTCCGGCCGAGTGCCCGGTTTATGGCATTTTCTGGTGTTTGCGGCTAACTGTAGCTCTGGGCAAGTGCGGCGGAGCTTTCCCGTGGGCTGTGTTTCCCGCGTTCAGTGCCGATCAAGGGAGAGAGTGAGCGAGCGAGCGCTTCGCAAAGTCGCCCCCTGCTGGGCAGCGAGGCGAGGGCTGCAACCGGCGGCCTGCCTGCGTGCAAGAGCAACTCATACTTACCTGGCAGGGGAGATACCATGATCACGAAGGTGGTTCTCCCAGGGTGAGGCCCGTCCATTGCACTCCGGGCAGGTTGACCCCTGCGATTTCCCCAAATGCGGGAAACTCGACTGCATAATTTGTGGTAGTGGGGGACTGCGTTCGCGCTTTCCCCTGATGAGCACCGGTTAACGACAGAGCAGGCGTGCCGCTGAGGATCCCTTGCTGGCTGGGGACAGTGGGGAGAGCATGCGGGACTCGGTCCTTTATCTGCACTGCGACAGAGAAGGCTTTTTTCATCCTTCACAGGGGCTGGGTGTGGCTGCTTCTGTGACATCATCACTCTATGCAAATCCTCAGGGCTCACTGCGCTCCGGCCGAGTGCCCGGTTTATGGCATTTTCTGGTGTTTGCGGCTAACTGTAGCTCTGGGCAAGTGCGGCGGAGCTTTCCCGTGGGCTGTGTTTCCCGCGTTCAGTGCCGATCAAGGGAGAGAGTGAGCGAGCGAGCGCTTCGCAAAGTCGCCCCCTGCTGGGCAGCGAGGGCTGCAACCGGCGGCCTGCCTGCGTGCAAGAGCAACTCATACTTACCTGGCAGGGGAGATACCATGATCACGAAGGTGGTTCTCCCAGGGTGAGGCCCGTCCATTGCACTCCGGGCAGGTTGACCCCTGCGATTTCCCCAAATGCGGGAAACTCGACTGCATAATTTGTGGTAGTGGGGGACTGCGTTCGCGCTTTCCCCTGATGAGCACCGGTTAACGACAGAGCAGGCGTGCCGCTGAGGATCCCTTGCTGGCTGGGGACAGTGGGGAGAGCATGCGGGACTCGGTCCTTTATCTGCACTGCGACAGAGAAGGCTTTTTTCATCCTTCACAGGGGCTGGGTGTGGCTGCTTCTGTGACATCATCACTCTATGCAAATCCTCAGGGCTCACTGCGCTCTGGCCGAGTGCCCGGTTTATGGCATTTTCTGGTGTTTGCGGCTAACTGTAGCTCTGGGCAAGTGCGGCGGAGCTTTCCCGTGGGCTGTGTTTCCCGCGTTCAGTGCCGATCAAGGGAGAGAGTGAGCGAGCGAGCGCTTCGCAAAGTCGCCCCCTGCTGGGCAGCGAGGGCTGCAACCGGCGGCCTGCCTGCGTGCAAGAGCAACTCATACTTACCTGGCAGGGGAGATACCATGATCACGAAGGTGGTTCTCCCAGGGTGAGGCCCGTCCATTGCACTCCGGGCAGGTTGACCCCTGCGATTTCCCCAAATGCGGGAAACTCGACTGCATAATTTGTGGTAGTGGGGGACTGCGTTCGCGCTTTCCCCTGATGAGCACCGGTTAACGACAGAGCAGGCGTGCCGCTGAGGATCCCTTGCTGGCTGGGGACAGTGGGGAGAGCATGCGGGACTCGGTCCTTTATCTGCACTGCGACAGAGAAGGCTTTTTTCATCCTTCACAGGGGCTGGGTGTGGCTGCTTCTGTGACATCATCACTCTATGCAAATCCTCAGGGCTCACTGCGCGCCGGCCGAGTGCCCGGTTTATGGCATTTTCTGGTGTTTGCGGCTAACTGTAGCTCTGGGCAAGTGCGGCGGAGCTTTCCCGTGGGCTGTGTTTCCCGCGTTCAGTGCCGATCAAGGGAGAGAGTGAGCGAGCGAGCGCTTCGCAAAGTCGCCCCCTGCTGGGCAGCGAGGGCTGCAACCGGCGGCCTGCCTGCGTGCAAGAGCAACTCATACTTACCTGGCAGGGGAGATACCATGATCACGAAGGTGGTTCTCCCAGGGTGAGGCCCGTCCATTGCACTCCGGGCAGGTTGACCCCTGCGATTTCCCCAAATGCGGGAAACTCGACTGCATAATTTGTGGTAGTGGGGGACTGCGTTCGCGCTTTCCCCTGATGAGCACCGGTTAACGACAGAGCAGGCGTGCCGCTGAGGATCCCTTGCTGGCTGGGGACAGTGGGGAGAGCATGCGGGACTCGGTCCTTTATCTGCACTGCGACAGAGAAGGCTTTTTTCATCCTTCACAGGGGCTGGGTGTGGCTGCTTCTGTGACATCATCACTCTATGCAAATCCTCAGGGCTCACTGCGCTCCGGCCGAGTGCCCGGTTTATGGCATTTTCTGGTGTTTGCGGCTAACTGTAGCTCTGGGCAAGTGCGGCGGAGCTTTCCCGTGGGCTGTGTTTCCCGCGTTCAGTGCCGATCAAGGGAGAGAGTGAGCGAGCGAGCGCTTCGCAAAGTCGCCCCCTGCTGGGCAGCGAGGGCTGCAACCGGCGGCCTGCCTGCGTGCAAGAGCAACTCATACTTACCTGGCAGGGGAGATACCATGATCACGAAGGTGGTTCTCCCAGGGTGAGGCCCGTCCATTGCACTCCGGGCAGGTTGACCCCTGCGATTTCCCCAAATGCGGGAAACTCGACTGCATAATTTGTGGTAGTGGGGGACTGCGTTCGCGCTTTCCCCTGATGAGCACCGGTTAACGACAGAGCAGGCGTGCCGCTGAGGATCCCTTGCTGGCTGGGGACAGTGGGGAGAGCATGCGGGACTCGGTCCTTTATCTGCACTGCGACAGAGAAGGCTTTTTTCATCCTTCACAGGGGCTGGGTGTGGCTGCTTCTGTGACATCATCACTCTATGCAAATCCTCAGGGCTCACTGCGCGCCGGCCGAGTGCCCGGTTTATGGCATTTTCTGGTGTTTGCGGCTAACTGTAGCTCTGGGCAAGTGCGGCGGAGCTTTCCCGTGGGCTGTGTTTCCCGCGTTCAGTGCCGATCAAGGGAGAGAGTGAGCGAGCGAGCGCTTCGCAAAGTCGCCCCCTGCTGGGCAGCGAGGGCTGCAACCGGCGGCCTGCCTGCGTGCAAGAGCAACTCATACTTACCTGGCAGGGGAGATACCATGATCACGAAGGTGGTTCTCCCAGGGTGAGGCCCGTCCATTGCACTCCGGGCAGGTTGACCCCTGCGATTTCCATAAATGCGGGAAACTCGACTGCATAATTTGTGGTAGTGGGGGACTGCGTTCGCGCTTTCCCCTGATGAGCACCGGTTAACGACAGAGCAGGTGTGCCGCTGAGGATCCCTTGTTGGCTGGGGACAGTGGGGAGAGCATGCGGGACTCGGTCCTTTATCTGCACTGCGACAGAGAAGGCTTTTTTCATCCTTCACAGGGGCTGGGTGTGGCTGCTTCTGTGACATCATCACTCTATGCAAATCCTCAGGGCTCACTGCGCGCCGGCCGAGTGCCCGGTTTATGGCATTTTTTGGTGTTTGCGGCTAACTGTATTTCTGGGCAAGTGCGGCGGAGCTTTCCCGTGGGCTGTGTTTCCCGCGTTCAGTGCCGATCAAGGGAGAGAGTGAGCGAGCGAGCGCTTCGCAAAGTCGCCCCCTGCTGGGCAGCGAGGGCTGCAACCGGCGGCCTGCCTGTGTGCAAGAGCAACTCATACTTACCTGGCAGGGGAGATACCATGATCACGAAGGTGGTTCTCCCAGGGTGAGGCCCGTCCATTGCACTCCGGGCAGGTTGACCCCTGCGATTTCCCCAAATGCGGGAAACTCGACTGCATAATTTGTGGTAGTGGGGGACTGCGTTCGCGCTTTCCCCTGATGAGCACCGGTTAACGACAGAGCAGGCGTGCCGCTGAGGATCCCTTGCTGGCTGGGGACAGTGGGGAGAGCATGCGGGACTCGGTCCTTTATCTGCACTGCGACAGAGAAGGCTTTTTTCATCCTTCACAGGGGCTGGGTGTGGCTGCTTCTGTGACATCATCACTCTATGCAAATCCTCAGGGCTCACTGCGCTCCGGCCGAGTGCCCGGTTTATGGCATTTTCTGGTGTTTGCGGCTAACTGTAGCTCTGGGCAAGTGCGGCGGAGCTTTCCCGTGGGCTGTGTTTCCCGCGTTCAGTGCCGATCAAGGGAGAGAGTGAGCGAGCGAGCGCTTCGCAAAGTCGCCCCCTGCTGGGCAGCGAGGCGAGGGCTGCAACCGGCGGCCTGCCTGCGTGCAAGAGCAACTCATACTTACCTGGCAGGGGAGATACCATGATCACGAAGGTGGTTCTCCCAGGGTGAGGCCCGTCCATTGCACTCCGGGCAGGTTGACCCCTGCGATTTCCCCAAATGCGGGAAACTCGACTGCATAATTTGTGGTAGTGGGGGACTGCGTTCGCGCTTTCCCCTGATGAGCACCGGTTAACGACAGAGCAGGCGTGCCGCTGAGGATCCCTTGCTGGCTGGGGACAGTGGGGAGAGCATGCGGGACTCGGTCCTTTATCTGCACTGCGACAGAGAAGGCTTTTTTCATCCTTCACAGGGGCTGGGTGTGGCTGCTTCTGTGACATCATCACTCTATGCAAATCCTCAGGGCTCACTGCGCTCCGGCCGAGTGCCCGGTTTATGGCATTTTCTGGTGTTTGCGGCTAACTGTAGCTCTGGGCAAGTGCGGCGGAGCTTTCCCGTGGGCTGTGTTTCCCGCGTTCAGTGCCGATCAAGGGAGAGAGTGAGCGAGCGAGCGCTTCGCAAAGTCGCCCCCTGCTGGGCAGCGAGGGCTGCAACCGGCGGCCTGCCTGCGTGCAAGAGCAACTCATACTTACCTGGCAGGGGAGATACCATGATCACGAAGGTGGTTCTCCCAGGGTGAGGCCCGTCCATTGCACTCCGGGCAGGTTGACCCCTGCGATTTCCCCAAATGCGGGAAACTCGACTGCATAATTTGTGGTAGTGGGGGACTGCGTTCGCGCTTTCACCTGATGAGCACCGGTTAACGACAGAGCAGGCGTGCCGCTGAGGATCCCTTGCTGGCTGGGGACAGTGGGGAGAGCATGCGGGACTCGGTCCTTTATCTGCACTGCGACAGAGAAGGCTTTTTTCATCCTTCACAGGGGCTGGGTGTGGCTGCTTCTGTGACATCATCACTCTATGCAAATCCTCAGGGCTCACTGCGCTCCGGCCGAGTGCCCGGTTTATGGCATTTTCTGGTGTTTGCGGCTAACTGTAGCTCTGGGCAAGTGCGGCGGAGCTTTCCCGTGGGCTGTGTTTCCCGCGTTCAGTGCCGATCAAGGGAGAGAGTGAGCGAGCGAGCGCTTCGCAAAGTCGCCCCCTGCTGGGCAGCGAGGGCTGCAACCGGCGGCCTGCCTGCGTGCAAGAGCAACTCATACTTACCTGGCAGGGGAGATACCATGATCACGAAGGTGGTTCTCCCAGGGTGAGGCCCGTCCATTGCACTCCGGGCAGGTTGACCCCTGCGATTTCCCCAAATGCGGGAAACTCGACTGCATAATTTGTGGTAGTGGGGGACTGCGTTCGCGCTTTCCCCTGATGAGCACCGGTTAACGACAGAGCAGGCGTGCCGCTGAGGATCCCTTGCTGGCTGGGGACAGTGGGGAGAGCATGCGGGACTCGGTCCTTTATCTGCACTGCGACAGAGAAGGCTTTTTTCATCCTTCACAGGGGCTGGGTGTGGCTGCTTCTGTGACATCATCACTCTATGCAAATCCTCAGGGCTCACTGCGCTCCGGCCGAGTGCCCGGTTTATGGCATTTTCTGGTGTTTGCGGCTAACTGTAGCTCTGGGCAAGTGCGGCGGAGCTTTCCCGTGGGCTGTGTTTCCCGCGTTCAGTGCCGATCAAGGGAGAGAGTGAGCGAGCGAGCGCTTCGCAAAGTCGCCCCCTGCTGGGCAGCGAGGGCTGCAACCGGCGGCCTGCCTGCGTGCAAGAGCAACTCATACTTACCTGGCAGGGGAGATACCATGATCACGAAGGTGGTTCTCCCAGGGTGAGGCCCGTCCATTGCACTCCGGGCAGGTTGACCCCTGCGATTTCCCCAAATGCGGGAAACTCGACTGCATAATTTGTGGTAGTGGGGGACTGCGTTCGCGCTTTCCCCTGATGAGCACCGGTTAACGACAGAGCAGGCGTGCCGCTGAGGATCCCTTGCTGGCTGGGGACAGTGGGGAGAGCATGCGGGACTCGGTCCTTTATCTGCACTGCGACAGAGAAGGCTTTTTTCATCCTTCACAGGGGCTGGGTGTGGCTGCTTCTGTGACATCATCACTCTATGCAAATCCTCAGGGCTCACTGCGCTCCGGCCGAGTGCCCGGTTTATGGCATTTTCTGGTGTTTGCGGCTAACTGTAGCTCTGGGCAAGTGCGGCGGAGCTTTCCCGTGGGCTGTGTT